>NC_057354.1:136868810-137524600 GCF_016509475.1 Prionailurus bengalensis
GTTCCTGTCCTCAGGAAGCTTCTTGAAAGTGTTGTTCCTCCCGTGTGAGGCTGGCTCTGCTCGTGGATGAAGAGGCATTGAAATCTCTCTCGGGTGTCCAACAATGGCTTCCCACTGTATGCGTGGGCCGAGCAGAGATCTGGGGCCAGGAATACCAGTGGCTTTATGTACATTATACATTATACATTATACATTATACATTATACATTATTCCTCTTGTCACCCAGGAAAGTGGGGATTAAAGGATTCCCTGATTCAAAGACACACTTAGCCCTCCTTGCCTTCACATATGAGTTTTGCCAACTTTAAGAGTAAATTATTCAACCAATGATTATTTCAGTTCTGATATTTCCACTGATAGGAATAGACCAATTTTCCCTGAAATTTGAAACTTGAAATGTCACCTGAAATGTCATCAAAATATCATACCTTGTTCTGGTGTTGGGTATAGAAAGCATGGTACGTGTGGAATATTTCGTGTCATATGCAGTTAAAGGCAGAGTGGCCCCATGGTTCAGATTAAGTCCTAGGAATTTCAAAGCTTGAACTTGACCTGGCACTCAACTACCAGATAACCGGTTTTAAAAGGTCCCCATAACTATTCACTTTCGGCATTGGCAGTGTGGACATATTTGTCTTGAAAATTTCTAATGCTTCTCATTGAAGTCCTTGATCGATATTTTTCTAGAATTTCCAGTGGACTAACAATCGGTAAACTTTTGCACACGTCACATTAGTGTTCAGAAACGATAAATATACCCTGTTTAGAGAAGATGCATTTCCCCACGTTTTATGTCTTTATCCACATTCATCTCAGATTTGCAACCATATAAACTAACTTTCAATGTGTATTCAAATGTATATCAAATATGAACATGGATTTAAAAAAATCAAGCTCAGTAATTGTGTTAATCAAATCTCCTGCAGCTCTAATGAATTATTTTCTGCTTTGTTGGTTTCTGAGCTGCATTGTATCTCCAATAATTTGTTTTCTGTATTTTGAAGCTGCATTGCCCATAATAGAAAGCTCGTATCTATTTTAACTTTCCAAATAAGCATTCTTCTTTGTTCCATTAAAGGATTTTTGCATTGAATTCTCTTTTGATGACCCTGCCTGCCTAGGCTGTATTTTTCTTAGCATATGAATAATATATATTTTTCTTTTTTTTTCTTTTTTTAAAATTTTTAAAAATTTTTTTTTCAACGTTTTTTATTTATTTTTGGGACAGAGAGAGACAGAGCATGAACGGGGGAGGGGCAGAGAGAGAGGGAGACACAGAATCGGAAACAGGCTCCAGGCTCTGAGCCATCAGCCCAGAGCCTGACACGGGGCTCGAACTCACGGACCGCGAGATCGTGACCTGGCTGAAGTCAGACGCTTAACCGACTGCACTACCCAAGCGCCCCATATATATTTTTCTATATTCTCTAATTTTTAGCCTTTTGGAAATTTTGTTACAAACACTTCTTCTTGACATTTAGATGACTTGACTCCTTTCATATTTATCACGGTTCTGATTTATCAGGACTCATTCCTGACGGCTACACATTTTTATTTACCATGATTATTATTTCTTTTTCTATATTCTTTGGTCTGCTTAAGCTTTTTTTTTCTTTTTCCATGTTCTCTTCCTCTATGGATTTGAATGAAATGCCCCCTGTTTCTTTTTCTTCTTGTAGTTGTTATTCATAAATATTTGCCATGAACACTGTACCTGGTATTTTAAAAACCAGTTTAGGAGCACCTGGGTGGCGCAGTCGGTTAAGCATCCGACTTCAGCCAGGTCACGATCTTGCGCTCCGTGAGTTCGAGCCCCGCGTCGGGCTCTGGGCTGATGGCTCGGAGCCTGGAGCCTGTTTCCGATTCTGTGTCTCCGTCTCTCTCTGCCCCTCCCCCGTTCATGCTCTGTCTCTCTCTGTCCCAAAAATAAATAAAGGTTGAAAAAAAAAAACCAGTTTAGTGGCACTAACTTCTAAAAGTCTAGAATGACTTGTTCCCCTCTAATAGTTCCCTGATAGGATTTGTTTCCTCATAAGTGCCTATTTTTTGTTTTATTTCTTCCAATTCTTCTCTCACGGCTAACTCTTTGGCATGTATTTTTCCCTCTATTTCTCTATTTATACTTGCTTTCAAGTACTTTTTAGTTTTCTCTTTGGTCGGAGTTCTTTCCTTTTTTGAGTGTGTTTTGTCCCTTTAATGGTGTTGGCTTTCTTCATACTGTTTCTTTCTTTTTTTTTTTTTAATTGTAAACCAAATTCTATTTTTTCAATATAATTTATTGTCAAATTGGCTATCATACAATGTGTAAAGTGTGCTCTTGGTTTTGGGGGTAGATTCCCGTGGCCCATCACTTCCATACAGCACCCAGTGCTCACCCCAACAAGTGCCCCCCTCCATGTCCGTCACCCATTTCCCCCTCTCCCCCTGCCATGAACCCTCAGTTTGTTCTCTGTGTTTAAGATCTCTTATGGTTTGCCTCCCTCCCTCTCTGTTTGTAGGGGAACTATTTTTTTCCCCTTCCCTTGCCCCCTGGTCTTCTGATAAGTTTCTCAAGATCCACATGTGAGTGAAAACGTCTATCTGTCTTTCTCTGACTGACTTACTCCACTCAGCACAATACCCTCCAGTTCCACCCACGTTGCTGCAAATGGCAGGGTTTCTTTCTTTCTTGTTGCCAAGTAGTATCCCATTGGGATCTTCATACTGTTTCTGTGGATCGGGGCGTAAGAGGGAATTTGTTGATCCTGCTCATTTTACCAGGGCGAGTCTGGAAGTCTTCTCTAGCTGACTTTTACGAGCAGCTGTTTGTTTGTAATACATAATCTCATTAAGAGGAAAGTTTAACGTGTACGTGTAAAAAAAACTGTAGGCAAAATCCCGGGATTCTTTATTCCACCTCAAAAATAAACTGTCAATACAAATGTACTAAAGAAAAGAACATCATGATGATCATAAGAGTTTATCACATCATCACGAATAACTTCCTATAGTAAAAATAATTCTGAAACGTCCCAACGCTGGATATGAAGAAAGGTAAGATTCAGATTTTGATTACAGTGCTGTCGGAGGAGGTGTGGCCTGGCATGTTATCGATACAATCCCTGTTGGTTGAAAGCCTGTGTGTCATGCCACGTTCCTTTATTGCGACAAGCTACCATTAAATTCACAACATCTCCCACCACTAGTGGCTTTTTCTAATCAACGACATGTAGTATCATCCCAACTTTACAGATACGGACACTGAAGCACAAAGAGAGCCATTCATCTGGTCAAGGTCACAAAGAAGGTAGCAGAATCTGGAATCCAGATACCTGACTGCAAAGTCTTTTTCTCTTTTCTCCATGTGAGAGGTCATTTGACCTTTGCATGCAAGGTTAACATGCTTTATTTCTTTACAGAGGAGAAGGAGGAAATACTTTGGGGTGTGAATGTGGATCTTCACTTGACTTGCCCGATCACCCTCGCCATCTCTCCGAAAGTTTCCAAAATACCCAATTTCGGCTTCTGTAGCTCTCCCTAAAAACAAACAAACAAACAAACAACAAAAACAGATTCTTGCCTGTTTGTCTTTGCTGTTGTTCTACGTGGAGGCTGACTGAATCGCTGTGTCTCCAGTACCCAGCACAGCACCTGATGTAACGCAGAAGCTCAACAGATAGCCATGGAATGAATGGGCACCACGACTAATGTGATGCAAATGCACATACGAACCAAAAGTTTGGAAATGAAATAACAAGATTGTGAGTGCCCTTTTTCCCCCCTCTAGACCACCCAAAATTTTGCAATGACATTTCAACACCCTGTGGGGTAGGATTGGGGGAGGCAAAGCATAAAGGTGGCTGGAGCCATAGACTTGGGTCTTTGGACTTGGTCTACCAACCCAGAAAACTTCACTTCCTGGAGCTTAAGTAAAAAGTAAATTTAGGAGCTTGGGTTAGATGGTCTCTCAAGTCCCTTCTAGCTAGCACAAGCAATATTAAAAATCAAATCCCCTGCCCCCCTCCCTTTTTGGATAAAACTAGAAATCTTTCTTCTCCCCAAGGGATTCTTCTGGTATCTGAGAGGGAGAAAATGGCTGCCAGAAAGACAGCAAGAACAAACCTCATGATTATTTACTCTGTTCCCTTCATGAACTTGAATAAAATGTACAGATGAAATGGAAACCACTATTGGACCTGAGTACGTCAATAGAATGTCACAAAAAGTATCCATCCAAATGCCTAGTTGTACAGTTAGCACAAACTACATGAGTAATGTGAGCCTCAAGGACCCATTCAGAAGTAGATCTGACTGTGTTTACAGCCTCGTGGTTCTCACACTGAAGGGACAAGCTCTAAAAAGATTACCCTCCTGATCATTTTCAGACACAC
Source organism: Prionailurus bengalensis (assembly GCF_016509475.1). Lineage (NCBI taxonomy): Eukaryota > Metazoa > Chordata > Mammalia > Carnivora > Felidae > Prionailurus > Prionailurus bengalensis. Next base: position 136,873,182 of record NC_057354.1, read on the forward strand.
CCAGGGAAGGGTCCTTCTGAGGTCATTCACCCCATTTTCTGGCTTCCAGGTGCTATTTCGGAAGATTATTAATTTTCTGTTGAAGTATTTACAGGACTCTCTTTCTCACTCTGCCTAACACACTTAATTGTTACCTTACAGAACATAATAACCCTCTTAGGGGCAAATGTACTGCAGGAAAGATGCTTAAATACTTGGATTTCAGATTTTTTTTTTGTAATGACTAGAAAGAGTAAATAGGAAGAATGAAGTCACGTGTGAGGAAAAAGGACGTTCAAAGAAAGCTGAGGTTGCTGCCACAAAGAAAAATTATCCAAACATTGGAATGGGTCCACTGTAGCAGTTTTATGATGCTCAGGTTGGAACCTCATGGGTGTGAATGTCCTTTTGCCTGGAAGGTACATGATAAAACAGGAAAATCTTGCTCCACCAGAAAAGTAGCTGATTGGAAACCCCAAACAAGCTATTAGGAGGCAGTTCTCTATTTTCGAAGAAGGAAGTGAGTCATAAGAAAAAGGTGATGTATGTAGACGTGATGGGTTGGCTTGGTAAAGGAGAAGGTCATTTCCTGCCTCTTCCATACGCATAGGACTCTGTCCTGATCTGCTCTTTATAAAGATGTTCTGAGACGTTTTAAGATCCTCTGTCTCTGTCCTCAGATTTAGCGTTCGTTTTTAGATGCAGCGTATCCAGGGGTGAACATAAACTGTGTAGAGACCCTTTCTTCCGGGGTCAAAGCACATAATTCGCTTTCTGGCGAATCCTTAATTAATCAGAAAATTATGTGTCCCAGGATCCTCCTCTTTCCCCAAGAAGCTTCGTTTTAACCCCAGATATACTGAAAGTAGAAAGAAATGAGGAAGAAAGTGATGACATTAGTGGTAAAGCAAATGCTATGTTCATTAGGAAGATACATGTGACCCAGGCCTTATATTCAAAATTGATGTTGGGGGGGGAACCCAGGTGGCTCAGTCGGTTAATTGTCCAACTTCCGCTCAGGTCATGATCTCACGGTTTGTGACGTAGAGCCTCACATTGGGCTTTCTGCTGTCAGCAGGGAGCCCAACTCAGATCGTCTGTCGGCCCTTTGTCTCTGCCCCTCCCCAGCTCGTTCTCTCTTTCTTTCTCCCTCAAAATAAATAAATAAACATGAACAAAATTATGTTGGGAATTCCTACAACTCGATAGTAAAGACAAAAACAAACAAGTGAAAAGCAATAACCCGATTTAAAAATGGGCTAAGGGCTTCATAAGACATTTCTCTAAAGAAGACATCAAATAGCCAACAGGTATATGAGAAAATGTTCAGAGTCTCTAATCGGGGAAATGCAAATCGTAACCACGATGAGCCGTCCCCTCCCACCTGTCAGGATGGCTGTGACCGAAGAAGGAAAAGCGACAGGTATTGGAAGGCATGGAGAAATTGGAGCTCTTGTGCACGATTGGTAGAGATTTACATAAAATGCTGCAGCCACTAGGGGAAACACGATGGAAGTTCCTCCAAACACTGAAAAGAGAACTATCTTGAGATCCGGCAAACCCGCTTTCTATCTTTATCCAAAAGAACTGAAATCAGCATCTCCAAGAACCGTTAGCCTTCCCACGTCCACTGCGGCGCTATTCACAAGAGCCTGCCTGTCCAACAGACGGACGGATGAAGAAAAGACGTGTATACACGCAGTGGAATATTATTCAGCCGCCGAAAAGGAGAAAATCCTGCCATGTCCCACATCACAATGACCATCGAGGACATCGTGCTAAGTGAACCAAGCCAGTCACAGGCAGAAATCCATTCTGTCTTGATTCCACTTCTCTGAAGTCTCTAAAAGAGTCGAATGCATAAAAACCAAGAGTGAAATGGCGATTGCCAGGGGCAGGGAGGAGCAAGAAGTGGGGAGTTGGTGACCAGTCACGGGCACAAAGTATCCGGCAAGCAAGACGACTCGGCTCTGGAAAGCCGCCGTGCAACACTACCTACCATCCGAGATACCCTGCTGTGCTCTTAAAATCTATGAAGGGAGTAGATGTCGTGTTAAGTGTTCCTCCCGAGATGAAATAAGATACAGTAAAGTAAAATAAAATAAATAAAATAAAATGGTTGATATTTGGTGCCCGGATTAAGTGAGAACATGCGTGTGAACTGGGGATTCCTATTGAAATTCCAAACGGGGGTATGCTGTAGACCGAGTATTTGTGTCCCCCAGAATTCATACACTGGAGCCTAGCCCCCTGGTGCGGTGGTGGTATTTGGAGGTGGGGCCTCTGGGAGGTGATGAGGTCATGAGGGTGGGGTCCTCACGAACGGGATTAGGGCCCTTATAAAAGTGACCCCGGAAAGCTCCCTTGTCCCTTCTACCATATGAACCAGGTAGAAGCTCTTGCCAGGACCCAACTTTGCTGGCGTGGTGATCTTGAACTTGCAGTCTCCAGGTCTATGAGAAATAAATGTCTGTTGTCTATAAGCCACTCAGTCTAGGGTCCTCTCATAGCAGCCTAAGCGACTAACCCAGGATGCAAAGGAGACTCTATCGACTTTGGTTTGCTGCGTTATAATATTAGGGTAATGACACCTGTCCTGTCTACTCCAAGAGAAATGTTTGAATCGAAATTGTTCTACATAAGCTTTTGTTTCATATAAATTGAGACGTGCCTTACAGACATTGAAAATCAACATTATTAGAAGCATATTAGGCTCTTTTAAATGTCAGGGTCTTTGTAATAAAATGGGGGCTGATAATCTATAGTGATGTGACAAGGGGATGTGGCTAGGCCCCCTGCGTCGAGCATCATTCACACCCAGAAGGAGGTTTTTGCGCTGCCGGGCTCAGACAGAGACGCCCAGAATGCCCAAGTGCAAGCACACAACTTTGAAGACTGTGACCCAAAATGCAGTGATGGACTGTGGACGTAGGAAGGGACTAAGAAGACACTGTCGTCCTGTCAAGTGGCCCTCAGCTGTGCTTCACGGCACCGGACCAGTGGCGGGCAGTGGCCAAGAGCTCCTTCAGAATGCAGGATGGCCAGTCCTCCCACAGATCCGAGGACTCCGTACGTTTGCAGTGGGGCCCGGCAAGCCGTGGGCCCCAGGGCAGGCTCCTACACTTAAGATTGAGAAACACTGATCCGTGAGAGCTCAGGGTTTCTGAGTGGTGGTAGGCTAGGCTGCCGGGTCTGGAGATGTGCGGGGCCTGTCGTGGGCTCTGGGAGCAGCCCTCTTCATGCTTCCTTCTGGAATAACAGCTCCAGTTTCTCTGGAGCAAAGGGAGGGAGCCCCCTCCCACAAGTCCCAAGCACACAGATAAGAAGGCAAGGTGTCTGAAAACATTAGAGACTTGTCCTAAGTCCCACCCCGACTCAACAGCGTCGTCAAGGAGTGGGCCCAGACTTCCCAATTCCCACTGCTAGATACGTCTGCTAGACTGATCCTCCCCCCAAATAAGCTCAAAAAGAACTAAAACCACCCGTCACAGAGGACCAGGGAAAGGAGCTGATGTTGCAAGACCTGACTCTGGGTTCAAGCTCTCGCACCAACAGCTGAGGCCCCAGCCTCTTAACCCCCTGAGCCACATCTCCCCAACAGGAGCCAGTGCAGTGGGCGGGGTGGCGGCGTGAGGGGGATGACTTTGGAAGCACCCAGATCGCAGAAATCAGTGTAGGGGAACATTCTAGGGCATGGCACGTAAGTGCGTTTTTTACCCAGGTAGAATTTTCTCTTGGAAAGGGTGAGTGCTGCATTAGCAAAGCCAGACTGGAGTCCCCGCGCCATGAGCCCGCCGTTGCTGCCAGTCACACCCGTTTTCCGAGCCTCAGTTTCCCCCTTTCACACAAGAGCATTCTTCCTGCTCTGCTTCTCTCAGAGATGACCAACAAAAGCAAATGTATGAGATTACGTGACAGTACCTAAAAACACATACAAGAAGAGCTTAGCAAACTGAATTCGCATTCGGAGTCCAGCTGTAGCCAGTTTATTAACAGTCTTATGAAATACGTAGGGAAGTGAACAGGAATGGAAACAGGATGGGTTTCACGCTACAGAAGACCTTGCCTGACAGGAAAAGTAAACAACGAAATGGGATCAGAATCAGAAGACAGAGAGGCTGATCATTAAACCCATCAAATTTAGCTGGGGACTTACGTGCTAATGGAGGCCAAGGCTAGTTTGAGTCTAATTAACCTAAGGGTCAGTGAGGCAGCTGGTGGGACGCATTTCGCATCCCAAACCAAGGAAGGGGCTGGAGGAGGTGGAGGCAGCCGGCCCTGCTCCCCCGTGGGTGGGTCACGCTTTGGCGGTCCACCCTGGGTAGCGCCACCTGACACTCCGAGGGGGTCTGAGAGCATCCCGGTACAACTTCTCTCTCTTGACCCCTTTCCATGTGCTCCCAGGGGGTCCCCCGGTGCACAAGAAAGCAGTCTGGGGACGTGGATGAGACTCTGTGTGGTGATTCTTTTCTTCTGTGAGAATCACGGGAACTCTATCGTCCTCTCCCCAGAAAAACTAAACAGGGACATGGGCATCGTTGCCCACGATTTCAGAGGATGCACAGACCATCAAAGCACACCCCGCGATCAGCTGAATTCTTCATCTCGTCTATCACTTCCAAGGGGCCGAGGCAATCCCTCCCATCTCTTTGAACCTCCCTTGCTGGTTACGAAAGATGTTGACCCTCAGACCTTATTGTCTGAATACGTATGACATTTCAAGAGTCCTCATTACCTTCAAAACTGTGACAATTCGGAAAGTCAGTTGTATACTTATTGTGGTCAAACAGGAAACGTAAAATATAAATCATTTCAATATCGTAACGATGATGTATTCCAGACTACAAGCAAAAAGATCTCACAAGTTTCTGAATATGCACACATCACTTTGGAATGTAATTTCTCCCGTGAAACACAATAAACACTAAGGGAAGAAAATTTTTACTTCTTGACATCTTTAATTATTCTACTAGCTGGCTGAAAATTCGTAAAGCTGTGACACCAAGTTATGTCCTATGCGTGAATATGTCACAGTGTATAAACCATACACGGTGCGGCCTCAGAACAGTTGGCCACAGCTTAGCTGAAATAGAAAAAAGAGAAAATGGGTATGTGGACCCAAGGGTTTCTGGGAGGCTCTAAGTATTCAGATGCCTGACTCCCGCTGCTTCGTGCACCCGGGCGCCACACAGGACCGTGAAGTGGAAATAGGATTTACTTTGTCTGCCCACATCTCTGACGACCATTATCTCCTCCCTTTCTTAAACATTCTTTTTAAGTTTTTTTTTTTTTTATTTTGAGAGAGAGAGAGAGAGAGAGAGAGAGAGAGAGAGAACAAGCAGGGGAAGGGCAGAGAGAGAGAGGGAGAGAGAGAATTTCAAGCAGACTCTGCACTGTTGACACAGAGCCCGACTCGGAGCTCGATCTCACAACTGTGAGATCATGACCTAGATTCGGACGCTTCACCGGCTGAGCCACCCAGGTGGCATTTCTTCCCTTGATGTGGGTTTTGAGTAGAAGTTTCTTCTTCCCATAAGGGGCTGAAAATATGATTCTCTCCAGCCAGCAGCTCAGCCTGGGGGAGGGTCCTTTAGGGCAGTGACTTGCAGCGTGTTCACATTTTCAAAGACAAAACCTCACAAGTGTCCGAGCGGCAGGCTGCCCGGGGTTGAACGGTGGACGGGGCGTGTGGCCCCGGGTCTCCCCTGAATCTCCTTTCTGTCCACAGTGGCACAAGTAACACAACTTTCTCTCCCCAGGAGCTAGTCACTCGACTTCCCCTGAGGGTTTACCTCCCACAGAGAAGCAGGTTTTATACTGATGGGAGCAGGTTCTAAAAGATGTGAAAATGGCTTTTGATTTCCTGTAGGAGCATATGGCGAACCTGTTTGGGTCGTGGGCCTGGCAGAGTCATCAGGCCTGAATCAGAGTCATCAGGCACTGAATATACCTAACACCTTCCTGCTTCTGAACTAAAGAGCTCTCATATCTCAGGTCCCCTCTCCGTGCTCCCTTCATTCATTCTGTCCAGACGAGCACGTTCGTTTCTTCTGGGCCGCATTTGTCGTAAAGAAACAGTGTTTTGTTCACTTCCCCAGCATTCTTCTGGACGCGTTCAAGCCCAGATGCTCAGCAGATGGCCAGGCCCCCTCACGAGCTAAGTGACGTTTTCCTGGAGCTAGATTTCTAGAGCCAGATTCACATGTATGGAGAGGGAAAAGTTCAACGTTCGTTCTTTGAGGAAATAGGTACGAGGCACCTACTGTGTGCTGGGAAAAGTAAAATGACGAATTTCTACACCGTAGGAACTACAGGCATCCCCGGGAAGTAACTGATCCCGAGGATCTTAACAGTAAACCTCTTACCTTTGCAAAGCATTTTGCCATTTTGATTTGCTTTTCAAAGACCATTTCATTTTATTTTTTTTAATTTTTTTAACGTTTTTTTAATTTATTTTTGAGACAGAGAGAGACAGAGCATGAACGGGGGAGGGGCAGAGAGAGAGAGGGAGACACAGAATCGGAAGCAGGCTCCAGGCTCTGAGCCGTCAGCCCAGAGCCCGACGCGGGGCTCGAACTCACGGACCGCGAGATCGTGACCAGAGCTGAAGTCAGACGCTTAACCGACTGCGCCACCCAGGAGCCCCAAAGACCATTTCATTTTAAAAGGAAGGTTTTATTTGATCCAAGGAGAGACTAAATAACTTGTTCTACTGTTGCATTAGGGCCTAAATATCAATCTTCACATTTGCAGCTGTCTCTAATATTACAGATAAACATTACTAAACACGCATGGTTGACTCTTGTCTTCTAGTCTGGCCATGGATTCATCTTCCCGGAAACTGGGTGTAGCCTCCAGACGAATGGAGCCCTGTCTTTATTATTATTATTATTATTATATATTTTTTAATGTCTATGTATTTTATTTTGAGAGAGAGAGCACAAGTGAGGGAGGAGCAGAGAAAGAGAGGGAGGGAGAGTCTCAAGCAGGCTGTATGCTCAGCCCGATGTAGGGTTCGATCTCGCAACTGCGAGATCATGACCTGAGCCGACATCAAAAGTTGGACGCTTAACTGACTGAGGCATCCTGGGGCGCCTGGAGCTCAGTCTCTTAATTCCAGTTCCATTGTCCCTGTCTCCCACTTCCGTCACCCACGTGCCCCAATGTCCGGCACACTGGCTTTTCCATGAGCAAGGAAACAGGGTGGGAAAGTCGCCGGACTTGGACTCAGAAAAATCTCAGATTGGATCCCAGTTCTCCACGGACCTCACACCTCTGGCTCTTGGCTTTCTGAAAACGTGAAACGTGGACGGGAAAAGCCCTCACAGGCTTATTTACGGGATCATCCTAGCTTTTACCTGGATTTACAAAGCGTTGGGTGCATGTGAGTCCTAGTGGGTTAGACGCATCCCGAGCTCTCTTTTTCTAGGGGACGCCACAGTGTGGCTGGGTACCGGGGGACCAGTGAGCGCTGCATACAGCTGTGGGGTGCAGAGTCTGAGGTCTTCACTCAGATTACACCATTCACTCCCCGATAATACAAGATGAATTGAAATGAATGCCACTGGTGGAGTACCTGGGTGGCTCATTTGGTTCAGCGTCCGACTTCCGCTCAGGTCATGATCTCACCATTCATGGGTCCAAGCCCCACGTCGGGCTCTGTGCTGACAGCTTGGAGCCTGGAGCCTGCTTCAGATCCTGTGTCTCCCTCTCTCTCAGGTCCTCTTATGCTCTCTGTCTCTCTCAAAAATAAATTTAAAAATACAATAAAATAAATTTAAAAATAAAAAAAGAAGCATCCTGAAAAGTGGGACCCAAGCCCTGCCTGTCCTCAAACCTGGCTTGAGAAAAAAAAGAAAATGTTACTGTTAGATTTCAGTTGAAATACATCCATAACAGCAAGAGGGAATTATTGTTATAACATAATTATCATCAACTAGTAATTGAAGTGTTGCCCTCATGAGAAAGGGGTTTTAGATATGTTTTGCATTGTCAAAAATTGGATGCAGGGAGGCATATTTTAGCTTGACGTGAAGCCTGTCAGGCAGACGTGTCCCGTAGCGGGTCCCACTGCTGGAGGAAGTAATTGGAACCCTACGTGCGGAGACCGTGCAGACGCAATGGGTGACTTTTGGCCAACGATGCTGGAGAAGGGATTCCTAAAGCCAGGGATATACGATCCGGTTTCTACAAGTATCTTCCAAAATTGCATATGGCTCTTATTACCTCCAAAGGTGAAAACGTAAAAATTCGCACGGATGAAATTTTCACTGTTGTTGTCACTCTTGTTGTTGGAATTTTTAAACAATAATTCTGGAAATGCCAGTTCCAGTTGCCTGGTCCAAGAGGAGAGCTGAGAGTAACTCGGGGGTGCCGTCCGGCCTTCCATCCTGTCCTTGGTTACTGCTGGAGAACGGGCGCCTGGATTTCCTTCTCTGGGAAAATGCGAAGGACATTTTGTTGGTCCAGATGAAGCTGAAATGAAATGGGGAAACGGAAACAGAGCTGTCTTGTTTTCTGAGCTCTTTGCTCCGTTACGTTCACTCACGTATTTTCTAAGAAGAAATGTTTCCTGGAAAGCTTTGACACTTTTTTCCCATTTCCCACCTGCATGATTTTTTGAAATGTTGATTTATGTGAGGAAGAGAGAGAGAGAGAGAGAGCGGGAGAGAGAGAGAGGAAGGGGCAGAGAGAGAGAGAGAGAGAGAGAGAATCCCAAGTAGCCTCCGTGCTCAGCGCAGAGCCCGACGTGAGGCTCAGTCTCATGAACCGTGAGATCATGACTTGAGTCGAAATCAAGAGTCGGAGGCTTAACCAACTGAACCATCCAGGTGCCTCATGAAGTTTTAGTTGACTTTGAAACAAACTGACTTCAGCAGACGCTTTTCTAAGTAGGACGTGCGTTGCGATTCCCAAGATAAATAATGGGATACTCGGAAGCCCTGGCCGGAGAGCGGGGAGAGTGGACTGTTTCTGTCCTCAGTCCTTATCTCCCTTCCTCAATTCCCATGCCCCCAGATCCCCACCTTCCCTCATGCCCCCCCCAGATGTTGGCTACCCCCCAGATGTTGGCTACCCAAGTCCATACACTACTGGTCCGAGGCTACCCGAGAGGCCGTCCCCTCCCCTCTCTCTCCTTGGCCCTCATCGCCCCCCTGCATGCACGCTTTACTCATACAAACTCGCCCAGGTCCCCAATGACCCCGACTTCTCAGTCCTCCCCTTCCTTGGTCTTTCTGCCCTTGATGCTGTGGACCATTCCCTTCTTCCAGAACTCCTTCCAGTGGCTTTTGCTGTGACATTTTATTGGTTCTTCTCTTCTTCTAGAATGTTCACGGGAATATTTGCAGGCTCCCGTCCATCTCCCTCTATTATCACACATTCCTTACATCAACAACATTTATTTATATTTTGCCATCCCGACTACCCTCGCTCAGCCGAGAGCCGTGTGTGTGCTCACCATCTCCAGCAGTATGCCTCTAAGACTCCTCATTCTCCGCCCCGCTGGCTGTCACTTAAACTCCCCGCTCTGGTTGGAGGGACCTTCTTCCCAGTTCCCCTTGACCACATAACGAGTTCTGACTTCCTTCCTGCGGCTCAACTCAGTGTCTCCTCCCGCAGGAAGCTTCCTTACTGCACACTCCCAAAGGTACCCCATGCATCTCATGCACACTTCCGTCCCATCGGCTAAGACCCTGGGGTACCTGCTTGTCCGGTGTGAGAGATGAGCTCCTGAGGGCAGGGGACACGTGTCGCTGACCATACGAACTCGGACACTGCTTGGCAATCTGGGTCTGGAAAACTATTTAAAACAGGAGTTAGGGGAAGTCTCAGAGTGTTTGGCTCGCGGCTGTTATTAAAGCTGTGGCCAAATTCTTGCTAAAATCTCCATGTAAAAACAGAAGGGACAAAAGGGGGTAGAAACTATCAACGACAAATAAACTAAATGACAATAACTCTGCAAAGACATCTATCATCGGCGTGACCTTTCTTCCAACTTGAACACCAGTGGAACTTGGGAGACAGAGACAGAGACAGAGACAGAGAGGTTTCTCTCGTGTCTTGTGAAACAGATCAGTAGATACAGTACCAACCGGCAAAGGTGGACTTTCCCTATATGTTTGGTTAGAGAAAAATAGAAGAATAAGCAAAACAAAAATAACCCAAAAAACAAAACAGGACACCGAGAGGTTAACCCAGGTTCTCTATTGGTACTGAGATCATTTTTCTCCTTCGTCACCGTGTGTTTTTTAACAATTTTCCTTAATGAGCTTTGGAGTACTTTACAACCTGGGAGAATGTGTTTAAAACATTTGATGAATAAACAGAAAGCCACCAAAAAGCCCAGAAAGAGACTGGCCATGTTCAAATCTGAAACTTCAAAGCCAAAATCTCTTCGCTATAAAAGAGCTTTCAAAGACGACGTACGGAGACTTCCTCTGGCCCCACGTCAAGGCTCCACCTCCTACGAAGGAGTGGTGATGCCCTCGAATGCCTGTCTTCCGGAGGGGGTAAGAGTTACTGTCAGGGTGCGGGCGGGCAGGAAAAATGTTAGCAGCTATTGATTGCAATTAACTGGGCCCCTGATGGGTGTGTGACTCCAAGTGAGCCCTGCTATTTAGTAAATGGGGCAAGACTCTCAAAGATTAATGGGGGTTGTCGATAGGGCGGTGGGCTTGGGCCCGGAGGGCCACATACCTCCATTTTTCCCACTTCCAAAGTGAAATGATCAGAGAAACACGGGCAGACGTCACGTGAGTGAAGAAAGGGATCAATGCCGCCCATCATATCCCGTCCCTAATCACCACGACCGAGCCCAGAAAAAAACAGAGCTCCTTTCACCGATGTCCTGAAGTACACGGCCTGGACGCCTTCTGCAATTAAATTTACTCGCACGATTCTGTTTGCTTCCTACCCGGTGCTCTTCTTTCTGTCTCCCTTTCACAGAGCCCGGGCACACCCCTTCCTTCACTGCGGTCCCTTCTGGAGAGGTGACCGTCCCGGTTGCAAAGGCAAGGGCACCTGAGAGGGCCCCCCCTCCCCCTGCATCCTTCTTACCTCACGCCGAGCGCGTGGCCAGGAATGTGGATGAGTCCCATGAGGATCAATCGGGTAGAAGTCGTTTCTCCCGGGCATCGGGACAGAATCAGGAGACGCCGGACGACTTGCTAGCCTCCTCCACGTTTGCTCCTCGCTTAGGAGCATGCACCTGTCTCCCCATCCATCTGCCCGTGTGAGCGGCTACCGAGACAAATGGCATAATTCTCGGAGCCGATGAAAGGATGCAGGAAATTCAGAATGGGGGCAGCAGCCATGACGTAGAAAAGCCAAGGTTTCAGAGGCAGGGCTGGTACCCGGTAACGCGGCCGCACAAAACCTCAGGAAACTCAAGTTTTTGGTGGGTTGATGAATTCAGCTTCGCTGGGAGTCCCGTCACCCGGAGGTCCCTTAACAGGCCGTGGTAGCAGGGAATGCGAGTTCCCCTAAATCAATATGTTTTCTCGGGGACTCTGGTGCCCCCATAAATCATCATTTGCACGGCATATTTGTACTAATAAATCTACCTTGAAGAGAGGGAGAGAGAGGAAAGTGGTTAACAATAAACCACAGTTCTAAGCCGTAGGGAGAGTAACATCAAACCCGGGTTTCTACGGACACACACATTTGTGTGGCTGCAGTCCAATTAAGCGAGTTTTCTCCCCTGGGCGGCTGTGGGCGCAGGTCGATGCGGAACCGTCTGGTGCGATGGGCCTTCCCTTGGGGCCAGGGGGCTGCGAGCTACTCACGGACAGGAAGACAACCAGAAAGCAAAGCCGTCGGAGAGCCAGTTATAAGTTCATTTGTCTTGGATTCTGCTCAATTACTTTTCCTAAAAGGACAAAAATGGAGCGAGTTTATTTAGCGGTTTGGGTAGAAAAGGAAGAAATGGATTACCCAACAAAGTAAACATTCCCGCCGGAGCCCCCGGTGAAGGGAACATTCCCTCGGCAACCGGGAACATTCCTAACGAGTTAGGAAGAAGCCAGATGTGCTGATGACTTCGTGATAACATTAGAAACATCTTCATAGGTCCCTAACCCTATTGTTGTTTCGTGGAAGAATAACTCCGTCCTTTCCTGCAAAATGTTTCGCGTCAAGGGTGCAGAGGTCTTGAAAACCATAATGAGGAAGTGTGCGCTATGGGGCCGGACAGGTTCGAGTTGGAATTCTTAGGCCATCGTCTATTCTAGGTGAGATCAGTTTCCTGATCTCTGTGAGAGGGGTAGGAATGAGCACCTCCGGGGGCGCGGGGGGGGGGGGTGTTGTTGGAAGGACGAATTGAGATAACCTGTGTTATTTCCAAAGAATGCATGAAACCGGGGTGCCCGGGGGGCTCAGTCAGTTGAGCGTCGACTTCAGCTCAGGTCATGCTATCGCAGTTCATGGGTTCGAGCCCCACGTCAGGCTCTGTGCTGACAGCTCAGGGCCTGGAGCCCGCTTCGGGATTCTGTCTCCCTCTCTCTCTGCCCTTTTTCCTCTCTCTCGCTGTGTCTCTCTCAAAAATAAGCGGATGTTAAAAAAATAATTTAAAAATGCATGAAACAGTGACAACCCAGAGCTCAGAACCAGACATGTGCTGTGTGTTCAGTAGCGTTTGGGGGCTTTCTTTGCCCATTTTAATGAAATGATGCTCACTGCTCTTTTCATGTAAAATCAGAAATCATAACGCTGGAAGGAATGTGAGAATTCCCCCGTCCCATCGCTGCTTGTTCCACGTTGTGCTTAGACTTCCCCAAAGACTTTCTAGAACTGCCCAAGACGATACACTAGTTAACAGCACCTGAGAGGAGGATACAGAACTCTGAATTCGGAGTTCAACCTCTGCCCGTGACAAGCCATTCTTCTGCAAAGGGGGGTTGTTGATTTATTTATTTTTTCTGTTTACCCAAAGAAAACTTGTCTATGGCTGGACATTTGAAAAGAAATTCAAATTAGAACATATAAACACAGCCCAAATCACCGTACCATCTACATCCGGCGGGAAATGCTGCCGATGCTTCCGTGTGGGAAATGTAGGGTTGTCCGCGCAGGTTTCTAATCACACACGTGGGAGAGGAGGGGTCGTCTTCACACGCAACCGAGAAGCAAACCCAAGTCCCTTTTCCTCTTCAGGTGATGGGTGTTCTGTCTTATATCCCATCCTTTCTGACAAGCTATCTCTTAAACATCATTACCTTTTCTTTCACACGTGAAAGCAAAACCAGCTGTTTCTACCAGCTTCTCTTCCCTCTAGTCAGACACAGAGCAAAGACCACTGGGGGCCAAATGCTCACTAGCCAGACTCTACTCAATTTGGAATTAATAAAGTTTTCAACCGAACTATTATTTTATTACATGGTGGAAAATATGCACCGATCCCACTGGCCAAATGTTTAAATTGTTTGGCGTCATGAAAAGCCAAGTTTAAAATAAAAATGTTTGGCAAGAAGCAGTCTCCTGATAGAAAGCATGTGTCGAAAGAAAACAAGACCATAGTGAGTGTACATGCTTCTACTCTGGGTTGGTGAACTAATCATTTATCTTGATCTATATTATACATTAAGCCCCTATATTGCAATGTTTACTTGAAAAATAATGTGGCCTGATTTTGGAAAATTGTAGGATTAGATCATACAATTGCATATAATCAGATCTTTGTATGCGAACGCGGGTGTGGATTCAGAGGTATGCGCAAACATTCACTGTGCATCTACGCGTGTGTGTCTGCAGAGGCAGACGGGGATATAGGTGTGTGTGAACGCTGGCCGTGCGTACCGACAGTGACGGGCGGAGAGACGTTGCTAGTGGGTGGGGTGCTGGTGCTGAGAGCTGGTCTGAGGCACGTCTGGAGGTAAAAGGGATCAAGGAAGATGGTGAGTCCCTAGACTGTTCATCCTGTGCCTCACACCAAGCTCTGTCCTTTCCGTGTGATAAATCCCTCGTCCGCACCAAATCCTAATAGGCTGGTCTCATCTGCTTCGTTTTACAAGAGGGGAAACACGTTTAAAGAGAGGACCTACCCTAGTATTACGCAACTAGAATCAAGCCCACCTCCACGTAAATTCGAATATTCTCCGTGTTCACTGCTTTTCTTCTTCTCTGGTTTGCTCGTTGAAGAATGGGACAGATTTAAGCAGCAGGGAGGGAGCGTCTTCGATCAGGTAAAAAATAAGCAAAGGCATTTAGTCTAAAGGGACTGGGGAGTAAAGGGAATGCACTGAATCCTTAGGGAGCACTCTGAGAAGTCTACACCGGCAGGAAGTTCCTGGACTAATGGTGACCGCAAGCCAGAGTTGGAAGGAAAATCACTTTGATCATCCTGCTCTGCCCAGCGGTGGGTGACCCCGCATATTCCACACCCAGGAAGGATGTCATTTTTAACACTCTTCTCTTTGATGTGACAAAATTATTTTCGGTGTTAATCATATAACAACATTCAGTAATGATCACTGTTTTCTTGATCCATTCTTTGCTTTATTTTATTTATTTTAATTTTTTTTTTAGTGTTGGTTTATTCTTTGAGAGAGAGAGAGAGAGACAGAGCGTGAGCAGGATAGGGGCAGAGAGGGGGAGACACAGAATCTGAAGCAGGCTTCAGGCTCTGAGCTGTCAGCACAGAGACCAACGTGGGGCTTGAACTCACAGACCTCGAGATCACGACCTGAGCCGAAGTGGGTCACATAACCAACTGAGCCAACCAGGCACCCCACATTCTTTGCTTTTAAATGGAATGATGATTTACATAGAATACTTTTTAATTTAAAGGTATCAAAACCCGGTAAGTGATTTTGTGTACAGATTACCAACCTGCATTTATCAGCTAAAATATTCTACCTCATGGTTCACGCCCCCTCTCGCTGTTTTAATTGTTACATACTAATAAGAACCCCAAATACTTGTATTGAAGGAGAAAAATGGAAGGAATTCAAATTTCACTCTCTAATCACTGTGATAAATTAAAGTTAAATCTAAATCTACTGTTATAACAGGAATATATAGCACTCCAGTGTGGGGTCAGCAATGTGCCTGGAGTGATCCTGCCCATTTCCTAACCATTATGAGCTGGCTCAGGTAGAAGCATGGAGCTCCGCCCACATGGGTGGGGACAAAGCCAAGAGCAGACCCTTAAGGCTCCAACCTAGGCTGACAGTTGTCATGCTTCCTCACTCCCAACTCAGCTGTATTATTATTATTGCGGTTACTGTTATTGTTCATCATCACCACCACTGCCACCATTATTCTTGGCCTTATTTTCCGCGGCATCCACAGAACACAAAGAGGAGAAAGTGTTTGTGAGCAATTTACAGCACCCAACCGTTCTCCACCTTCGGGGAGATGCCAGATCTCTTGATACACTTTGGCTCTCGCCCCTCTCTCTCACCCTGAGCTGGTGGCGGTAACGGGTCGTGCCCAAAGTATGGGGGTGTGCATGGGGGACAAGTTAGAAGCCTGGGGCTGCCTGACTCCAGAGCCCCTACGTTTTGCCCCATAGGACCCCTGCAAGCACATATGAAGACACAGACTGGAATGCAGAGGGCACAACTGGACCGTGTCGAGGTCCAGTGGCTGCCTCACTGGACTTTCTCACCCAGCAGGTGATGGGGCAGCAAAGGGGTCAGCATGAGATCACTGTAGGCTTCTGAATTTTAAAAAGTTGTGAAACCATCGGACCGACGGATGGCATTGGCCATGGCACAGTACGGATGTGCTTGAATTCACTGAATGGTACACTTGAAAACAGTTACAGTGGTAAATTTTCTATCAGGTATATTTTGCCACAATGAGAAAAAATAAAAATAACAAAGATTGGACCCAAAGTGGGATAGAGTATGAAATGGAGGGAAAACCACAGTGGGGAGACCAAGTAACCATCTACGAGATTTCCCACAAGAAAAAAAAAAGTGAGTATTATTGTTCTTTATGTCTTTAAGTTTATTTATTAATTTTGAGAGAGACAGAGACAGTGTGAGTGGGGGAGGGGCAGAGAGAGAGAGGGAGAGAGAGAGAATCCCAAGCAGACTCCACGCTGTCAGCGCAGAGCCCGATGTGGGGCTCGAACTCAGGAAACCGAGACATCGTGACCTGAACTGAAACCAAGAGTTGGATGCTTAACCAACGGAGCCACCCAGGCTCCGCTTGCTTTTTTTTTTTTTTTTAAGTATTATTCTCTTAAAAAAAGAAGCTATAACTTCAATAGTCAGGAATAACTTTGGGCAACCAAAGACATTATTATATGTCTTCTTTTCTTGCTGGGTTTTTACTCGCGGCTAACTTTCTGTGATTTACGGGGCCTTCCGAGGAAAGCAATAAAGTCAATTAGACTCTTGTTTGCTGAAAAATAAATGCCCGTCAGTTGTTCTGTGTGTTTTTACTCCAACACCCGGAAAGCCCCTCTCTCTAGCTGGAGCGCGCATCCTCCCAGATTGACCAGAAAGACAGAGCTGGGAACGTTTTCCCAGTCCTTCTGGGGCAGCCATCTTGCAGTGTGGACTCTAGATTTGGACTGGTGTTTCCTACGCAATTTTATGCTGATTATTTTTCATTTCTATGTGCTCCATATTTGCCAAAAGGCTTCTCTGCTTAATTAGGGAAACAGGTTTGGGGAATAAAATTGCATGAACCAACTGAAAATAATTGCATCTCAGATGTGGGGTTCTAGAAAAACTGTCTGCTCATCCTTCTCTTTGGCTTCTTACCTCCGGCAACCCCCTGCCAATATGTGTCCACTGGGAAGAATATTCTAAAAGACAGCAGGTAATTAAGATGTTTTTGGCCTTGAGTAAAAGTTCCACATGATTCTTCATAGTGCAGTGGGTTTGAAAGCATCCCCATATGCTATGAAGAACATGAAAAATCAAGCTAAAATTGAAAGGTTGACCAGCCACAAAGCGGGACAGAGCCAGGGTAGAGAAAAAAACCCAGATGCCCTGCATCCTGTGTTCAGGTCTTATTTCATTTTACTGAAGAAGAAGAAAATCCGTTTGCATTTTATTTCGCAGTCGTGATATATGAGATATGAGCCGTGAGACATTATAGATCATGTATTATGTAACATGCATTATATAGAGAATCATATTATATTATATTATTACATACCTTCAACATGTAGTTACACTTGTTTAAAGAAAAAAAAACATTTAAACCCTGAGCATTCTTATACTTAAAAAATGACCACGATACAAAATAATAATCCTAACGTAATATTAAGCTGGTTCAACAATACCTAAAAAGCAACCTAAAATTGGGGAACCAAACTGAAGAAGTAATGAAGATACAGAATCACTCATGTATTTATTTAATCAACAAGCACGGTCCTTCAATCTGTTGACAATAGTCGAGGGTGAATAAGTTCCACACCCATGTTTGAGTCAGAGCCCGCGGACTCCTGCAGTGACAGGGCTGTGCCTCTGGTGTGGAGCTCCGTGTAGTGGCACTTTAGCAGATGGTGCCCATGACCCAGACCTTCACTGGGCACCTACAGGGGGGATGAATAAAATGTAGCCTCTGCCCTCGAGGAGGGAGTCTGTGGTCTGACTGGAAAGGGAGAGATTGGAAGATGACGTTTCCATCAAACGTCTCCCCGGAAGAGGCGGTGTCCGGGACCACCAGAGGGAGAGTTCCAGAAAAGTCTTGTGGTCAGGAGCAGCCCCCTGTGAGTCGGGACCAGGAAGGAGAGAACTGGGGCATGCATGTTTCTTCTAGAGGAAGAAGGAAAAGTGAAGGGAGCTGCAGGCCTCAGAAACTCCAGGACCCGAAGTAAGAGGCGAGGAGTCCTGAGCAACCAGGGAGCCTCCCGAGGACAGGAAACAGAGGATCCGCAGAGGGTTCCGGAGACACGGATACTTTACACCTCCACACAACCACTCTGACCGCAAGAGGAGGCTGGGACAAATTGACTCTGAAAGAGTTCAAACGGGATATGGCCGGACCATGAGCCAGAGCGGTGGCCCCGAGAGGGAGAGGCAAGAGGAGATTCTAGGGACGAGGATGATGGCGACTTGGATAGGACGTTGGAGGATGTGGGACGCTCCGCTGAGCCTCTCGTGCTGGTGATGGGAGGCCCATCGGTGTCCTCGACTGCGATGACAAGAAAGTAGACTTGGAGATGAGACGAAGGGTTGGGTGATTAGATCCAGCTACGGGTCAATCTGTCCAATCTTCCTCTTGGTCTTTCCGTTTCTAATTTCAAGGCTTCAAAGTGACTCCTGAGAGGCGCCGGGAAACACAGTCAAAGTCGCGGATGGAGACGGAGGAAAGAGCGGGACTTCTGAAGCTGCTCCTGCCCAGTGTTTTCTGAAGGTCCTGGGCTGTGCGCCTGGGAGCGATGGGCTCCCGGGCTCAGGGCTGCAGGGAGGCGTCCGTGTGCCCAGGGACCCATGCTGCCTGGCTGCCCGCTCTCCCCCGCCCCTCGGCCTGGCTGGGAGCCTCCCCCACGGTGCCCCCAGCAGCTTCTTTCCACACGGTCCCACGGGCCAGTCCGCCCTGAGCTTTAGCCTCGCGTCGGGGAGGCCGTGAGGGACAAGGCCCAGCCCTGTGCCTCTACAGGACGCACAGGACGTCGTGCCCTGGACTAAAGGCTCCATGTTGCCTCACACCTTTTTGATTCAGGGACCTCGTGGTCCTTTGAGGATCTTCAGTATAAAGTGGGAGGGGAAGAAAAGGTTCCATTTCAGACTCTTCTACGACAACCTGGTATCTGAATGAACTCTGGGGCTGCAGAAACATCTAGCTGAGGCCCCTGCTGCCCCCTCCAGTGCTCACCTGCCTCACTTACCTGCCTTTCCGGAACACCAGACACCCGTGCCGCCATACCTGAGACGCTCTGTGACTCCCCTTCTCTGAGCAGTGACCTCCCGTGCATCCTTCAAAACCCTTACCAGATGCCCCTTCTTCTGAAATCTCTTCCCACAGAAAGTTCCTTCCCCTAGACTTACCTGCAAGATAACTGGCTGTCCAAGCCAAAGGAAAGGGCCGTAGGACTCTCTGTCCAAACGAGACCAGCGAGCACCTGAGGGGAGCACCCTCACGTCTGCAAGGAGCACAGCTCCCCAGACCAGGCCCTTCCGTTCCCTTCGTGCATCGTTCTTACCGGGAGGAAACCACGTCCCTGGCTTCGTGATGCGCCCAAAACGGCTGATGAAGCTTTTCCTTTTGTTACTGCAGACAGCCAATTCCAAACGTTTAGTTCTCCTAGTGGGGAGATTTGGAGTCGGAGACGTGGCCTCCCCTCCTGGTGTCCAGACGCATCATAGGGTCTGAAGTGATGCCCTGATCCTCTGAGCCTCTGTCTTCCCCTGGGACGCTGGGCTCCAGCCCGCTCCGGGGGGGAGGGGGAGGCAGAGAGGAGATGCTCCTCTTTCCCTCTGGCCAAAGAGCACAGGGACCCCATCACCGTCCCCTGCCCCGGGATTGCTTCAGCGCTGCTGGGGTTCCGGGCAACGGGGGTTTGTCTTCTGACAGCCCTAATGAAGCCCAACTCCAGGCAGGACTGATGGGGGGCGTTTCTGTCCTCCAAGGAGGCCTGATACTCCTCCCCCAAGTGGGCCCGTTTGGCCCACGCTGGAGCCGCCTCAACTTGACAGGTACTTGATAACTGGACGACTTTTTCTTGTCCTGGGGCTCTCATGCCGGGAAAACAACCTCAGGGTCGAACAAAAGCATCTTCTTTGAGTGGATATTGGTTCCCAGCGGTCTAGTAAATAAATCTCGCTTCTGCCAAGACGAGGAGCGATCACCCCCCACGATGAGGCGCTCACCTCCACTTTCCTCCCCGAATTCCCGCAGTCAGCCTGCCAGTCAGGCAGGGGAGTAGTGTCCCCATTGCAGAGGGGAGAAATCTGAGGCTCCAGGAGCAGGTGGCTTGTGTAGGTGACACATGCTAATGGGACAGCTGGCAAGAAAGGCAAGTCTAATAGTGCCTGGGTTTTTAAATTGCACCATGTTGAAATGAAAATAATTGCCTTTCCTATGGAAACAAACTGATTTTCCGCAAGTGCATGATAATTGTTAGTGTTACTGCAAACCAGATACATTATTTGCATCGTGTCTGTTCCTCAGAACATCTTTGGAACGGATTTTAGATTCTGCCGGCCACTGAATCTCCGAGAAGTGAAATAACCTGCTGGGAGGCACAGGGCGAGCAAACCCAGAGGAGCTGGGTTTCCAGCTGAGGGCGCGCCCCCAGCCCCCGCAGCCCGAGACCAGGGACAGTCAGGGACGCCTGCTGGTAAATCCCCTCACTCTGGGGGCCCAGAGCCAAGAGGCCAAAAGCCCCCACCGTCCATGAGTTTGTGTCCAGCAACATAATCACAGGGGTCCTGGGGGGCTCAGGCGGTTAAGCGTCCGACTCTTGACTTCAGCTCAGGTCACGATCTCACAGTTCCTGGGTTCGAGCCCCGCGTCGAGCTCTGTGCTGACAGCTCGGAGCCTGGAACCTGCTTCGGATTCTGTGCCTCCCTCTCTCTCTACTCCTCCTCTGCTCGTGCTCCCTTTCTCAAAAATGAATAAACATTTTAAGTGTTTTGAAAAAAGTAGCCTTGGGGCGCCTGGGTGGCGCAGTCGGTTAAGCGTCCGACGTCAGCCAGGTCACGATCTCGCGGTCCGGGAGTTCGAGCCCCGCGTCGGGCTCTGGGCTGACGGCTCAGAGCCTGGAGCCTGTTTCCGATTCTGTGTCTCCCTCTCTCTCTGCCCCTCCCCCGTTCATGCTCTGTCTCTCTCTGTCCCAAAAATAAATAAACGTTGAAAAAAAAAAAAAGAAAAAAGTAGCCTCTTCTTGTGGCCAAAATGTCTGAAGTCTACCGAATGTTTGGTTTTAAGCCTGGCATCCCAATATTTAGAGGCAAAGCTAAGATGTCATGGTACTTGTAGAGCAATTTCGATCTCTGTTTAGGGGGGCAGGGGTGCCCCAAGCAAAGAATTTGGATGGGGTTGGCATATTAAGAGGGCCAAAGAGGTCCCTCTGGACCAGCTATATCTGGGAGGCACTCTGAGGATGTCACAGCCAGCCTGCCTGCTTTGCTGGGCACCTGAAGGACCCGGGCCTTATGAGAAAGAAAATTCGACAGGACAGGCTTGCCTTGCTCTGACTCAAGCATCAGACAAAGAGAATTATTCTCCAAAAATGTCCGGGACGTGGGATCTGCTGCTGGACAGGATCGAAGTCTACCATTAAACTCAGAAAAATAAATAAATAAATAAGTGGCTTCACCTCCTTGGCCCAAGGTGGTTACCGTGGTTACTCCTCCGAGAGCAAAGGACAGAGACTGCGAGGATCTTCAGCAGGCAGGGGACAGGTTCTCATCGCTCCCCCCGCCCCCCGCTCTGGGATCTCACACCATGGCCCAGTTGCCAGACCTCCGCACACTCGGCGTCTGGGGTCTCAGGCACCGATCTGAGCCACTCGCCACTGGCCCCTTTTAGAGTCCATGGAAATGCTTTCATGAACTCATCTCACACATATTAACTGAGCACCTACTATGCACCAGGCCCCGTTCTAGGTTCTGGGCTTACGTGGACAAAGCCCACAGAAACCCAGGTAGTTACGGAGTATGCAAACCGGGGGGAGGGAGAGGAGAAGGGGGCAGGGCAGGGGATCCCTGGAGAATGAGTCCCAGGCAGAAGGGATGGAGAGGAAAAGTCCCCGAGGGGCCCGTGAGGCCGGCACATCCGAGGAGCGCACAACAAGAGGCCAGTGAGGCCAGAACCGACAGAGCAAGACCAACGTCGTTGAGTCGAGAGGTCCGAGATGTAACAGGGACGGAGGGCGGGGGACCGAGGGCGTCCCGCGGGCTCTGGCTTTCGAGGAGGCAAAGGGGTTTCAACCAGAAGAGTGACTGATGTGGCGTGGATTTTGTCAGGGCACTTCGGCTGCCGCGCGAGGCTCGGGAGAGAAGCTCCCAGAACAATTTGGGCAGGAGGTCATGGTCTCTCGGGCCAGATAACGCTTGTTGAGATTTCAGAATATATATTTGAAGGGCAGCGAATGGCACTTGCCGACAGAGCGAGCGAGAGAATGTGGAACCGGACGTCACGCTTCGCCTGGCCCGGCTCTGCGGTGGAGGCCCCCCAGTCGGGGAGGCCATGGAAGCCGCAGGCCGGAATGGTGGCCGGGGAGGAATTCTTTGGGTTCGGTGACTTTGGAGCCGTGGCCAAGGAATTACGTGGCGAAGGCAGGGGGGTGGCCTGGCAGGAGGGAAGCGTAGGAGCTGCTCCCACAGACAGCACGTTCTAGAAGCTGTGCTGGGAACGACCCAACAGCCAGGCTGGCAGGGCTGGAGAAAAGGTGTGAAGAGCGGGATGCCCTTGCTCCTGTCCCCACTGTCCCCGAGTCCTGTCACCTCTGCCCCTGACGCCTGTCCTGGTGTCCTTTGCTCCTGTCCCCTCTGCCCCTGACTTCTGTCCTGGTGTCCCTGACTCCTGTCCTGCTGTCCCTTGCTCCTGTCACCACTGTCCCTGACTCTTGTCCCCTCTGCCTCTGACTCCTGTCCCTGCTGTCCTTTGCTCCTGTCCTGGTGTCCTTTGCTCCTGTCCCCACTGTCCCTGACTCCTGTCCCCTCTGCCCTTGACTCCTATCCTGGTGTCCCTGACTCCTGTCCTGCTGTCCCTTGCTCCTGTCACCACTGTCCCTGACTCTTGTCCCCTCTGCCTCTGACCCCTGTCCCTGCTGTCCCTTGCTCCTGTCCTGGTGTCTTTTGCTCCTGTCCCCACTGTCCCTGACTCCTGTCCCCTCTGCCCTTGCTCCTGTCCCTGCTGTCCCTGACTCCTGTCCCCACTGTCCCTGACTGTGTATTCAGGAAGGGAGAGGAAGCCGCGTGTGTGAGGGCACAAGGATCGAGCTAGATGCAGGTGTGGATGGGAGGGAAAGACAAGCCCGATCCCCGGCGGTGTGGACGGGGCGCCCGGAGTTGGCGACGATGCTGACACACCGCTCCTTCTCCCTGGGAACCAGCTCACCGGACTGTGCGGGAGGAGAGACGACAGAGGAGGCGGCTGGACCAGGGCCCAGTGGACAGCCCGGGCGGGTGCGGGAAGGTCGCTGTCGTCTGCGGGAGGTGAAGGCCGAGACCCCTGCGTGGAGCCAGCCCAGACCTCCGGGCGTCTTCGCCCCAAAGGCATCGCAGTCGGAGTCTCAGGTTTATAAAACTACGAATGGGCCCCAGGGGCCGAGGGAGGGTACAGCTTTTGCAAAACAGGTGCCCCGATTTGGGGCTCAGCCCTTCCCGCACACGCGAGTGTGAGCTCACTTACGCTCCTGGCTGCTTTAGCAACACCTGCGGCGGCCCCGTAACACGGGCTCATAGCTGACCTTGAAAACCTCCCTTGAATGTGCAATTGCCAAAATGGAACCCATGGGCAAAGCCTCCAGCCGGGAGTGTGGAGACCATTTTGTTGCTCCGGATGCGGCCCTTCAGCGCTGTGCTGCCTCAGCCAATCTGCCTGGCGTCTCTGAGTTTGTTTGAAACTGAGAGTGCTCACTGAAGGTGCCCAGTGTCTCCATCCGGGCTCAGCACTGGAAGTCCCCGGAAAAACGTTCAGCGGGGCCGACTGGGATGCTGGCCATGCTTTTCCGAAGGCTCTGCGGGAGAGCGGAGAAAGGTCCGGAGAGGGCGGGGGTCCCAGCCCTCAGAGAGCCATCCCTGCGGTTCCAATACAGTTACTGAGTGCCAGGCCCAGCTGCTCTGGGACGGGCCCCCCCCCGAGAGCGCAGGGAAGCCAGCGGGGGTGTCCTCCCCTCCCTGCTCAGGGTGAGGTTCTCAGGCATTCTGACAAATCTAGAAAGCAATATGGTGAATGTGTCTTAGAGCCCCCTGTGCCCACCTGCATGGCAGAGCTCGGCTCCAGCATCATGTCCTGCTTCTTTCTAGTATTAAATGCGTCTTTTTTTTTTGGGGGGGGGGGGGGGACAGGCGGTTTCTTAACTCTTTTCTGCCAGTGTCCCCACCTCTGTTGGAAATGGCCCTCTGTGTGAGATTCGCAAGGGAAGAAGCCTTCCCGCTTCCCCCTGCCCCCACACAGCTCAGCCTCCCTCCCGGCCCTCCCTCACCTTCCGCTTCTTCCCCAGCAGCTCTGGGCTCAGGTTCCTCTACTCCTGACCCATGAGGCCCTGAGCGTCCAGCAGGGTGGGGTGTCGGCCACCCCCCATGACAACGCTCATTTCTTTGAAGTTCTCTTGCCACTCAGATCCAACAAGGGCACGTTCTCTGGCCTTCAGAAGATGCCTTCAAAGCCGGCCCTTTGTACCCTGCCTTTCTGTTTTTGTTTTTGAGGGTGTGTTTTTTTTTTCTTTCCTTTTTCAGGTGTGTTAGAAGTTTGTTAAGTTAATCAAAAATATGGTAATTTCCTGCATTTGAATCACTTTAAGGTTAACCAAAGGTGAGGAGAACTCCGAATTCAGTTGTGACAAAATCCTCTCTCCTCCCCAACCTCCAAGGAAAGGAAACAAGCAAAAGAAATCCCCAATGCGCCAGGACTGCGTTCTACACTGAAGCTTCCAGCCGATTTGGGAGTCCAAGGAGCGAGCGAGGCGTCTTTAGTCCCCTTGTGGGGAAGGTGGGGAAGTTGAAGCACCACTAGTAAATGCCTGAGATTTGAAACCAGTAGGCGAAAGGGTACAGGTGCAGGGGGCTCTCCTGCGACCTGAGACGTTCATCGGACGGCGCTCCGGGTCCCCGCGCCTTTCGGTGGGTTTCAGTTGTTTGTTCTGCCCCCAGAGTGGATGATGGGATGCCACACAGTCTGAGGGTGGAGGCTCTTCCTCTTGGACACTCCCTCTTTTTTTTTTTTTTAAACTTTTTTCAACGTTTATTTATTTTTTGGGGGGGACAGAGAGAGACAGAGCATGAACGGGGGAGGGGCAGAGAGAGAGGGAGACACAGAATCGGAAACAGGCTCCAGGCTCTGAGCCATCAGCCCAGAGCCCGACGCGGGGCTCGAACTCACGGGCCGCGAGATCGTGACCTGGCTGAAGTCGGACGCTTAACCGACTGCGCCACCCAGGCGCCCCTTGGACACTCCCTCTTGGAAGGGAGGCTCTTCCTCTCCTCCCTTGGGTTTCTGGGCGCCCCAAGTCCCACGAGGTGTTTCTGGGCCCGGCCTTCTGCTCCGTCGTGAGGTCTCCAAAATTAGGGCCGCAGGGAGGTCTAGGGTACATGAGCTCCTAGGCAGCAGGGCCACTAACTTGAGGGCACCCTTCGTGGCGGGGGTGGGGCGGGGGGGGTGGGGAGGTACCTCCCTGGGGAGAAGCCCACGTGGGCGGGTCCCACGTCTGGAACCAGTGAGCCTGGAACATTCTAAAGAAGGAGTCTGTGTTTCGTGTTTCAGCCCGCCTCCGATCACACCCTGGTTTCGGAGCCCGTCGTGCCCTGGAGGCAGCCATGGGCACCCATGACCTCCCGGCTGCCCGCGTCCACGTGACAAATGCCATGGGCATCACCCCAGGGACACACAGAGGGCGACGGGCTCGGCCAGCACCTTGCCGCACAACGCTCCGGGCATCGCGGTGTCTAACGCTCCCTCAGAGCCAGACCGGTGGGAACAAACCCTGCCCATTCTACAGATGTGAAAACCGAGGCGCAGAAACGTCGGCCCGAGTGCCAGCGGCATCCGGCCCCAAAGCCCAGCTCAACCAGACCGCGCGCAGCTGCCCCCCTGAGGGGCTTCTGACGTCAGGTGCCCCGACGGCCGCGCTCCCGGGCAGGCCCAGCTACGGGTGTCCGTCACCCTGTGCCCACGTCCTGAAGCGTGTGGGGGGGGGGGGGGTCTGCGCGTTTCAGTGAGTTTCATGTGTCGACCACTTACATCAGCTTCCCTGACCCGCTCGGGGTGGGGGGAGAAACCAGCCTCCTGGCCCCAGGGCCCTTGGTGAGGACGGGGAGAGGGCCACAGTGTGCCAGGAGCCCAGCTAGCCCCCACCTCCGCCTTCTCTGCTCCCCCCTCCTTCCCGGCCTCCTTCCCTTGGCCGTGGCTCCTGCGTGACTGAATCCCCCGCAGCCCAAACCTCTTCGCACCTTTCAGAGGCCCTGGGCGCCTCCTCTTTTCCCGAAGACTCGTCTTGCCTCCTGCCACGGTGATGGGCATTTCTTGTGACACCTCCGGAGGGCACAGGGGAGGCGGCCGGAGGGGCACTGAGAGAGGCGTAGGAGGGATCTGTCCCCCTGATGCTCAGAGAGCACCCCGAGCAGCCTGCTTATCCACACGTGGGAGAGTCAGGGGTGTTGTGGGTGCATCCACGAGGTTGCAAGGCAGGGGCTGGACCACAGCAGGGGCTCTTGGCACACGGTGGCTCTCTCCCTGTCCTCACCAAGGGCCCTGGGGCCAGGAGGCTGGTTTCTCCCCCACCCCCGAGCGGGTCAGGGAAGCTAATGTAAGTGGCGGACACAGGACACTCACTGAAATGCGCGGACCCCCCACGAATTCCGCCAACAGCAGGTGAGGAGGACGAAGGTTGGACAGGCACCCAGACCAGGCAGTTCTTACGCAGCCTTCCCAAGGAGGAGCTGGTGTGGGAGGAGCCCGCCCGGGACCCCGGGACCCCGGGACCCGGAGACGAGTCACAAAGCCCCAGTGTCTCAACAGTGTGGAGTGGCGGAAGGCTGAGGACACCTGCAAAGCCCCCGTGTGCGCCCGGACATGGAGGTGCCCCTCCCGCGCCATCGTCGAGGGCACGAGGCGTACCTGGTGACCCCACGCGGCCCCGTCGCGGCTCACATTTCGAATCACCAGTGGTGATTTTACTGTTAACAGTGCGATGTGGCGTGCCCGTGTATGTTTGCCCGAATCAGAGAAATAAAATAGAACAGTCTGTTGGAGGAGAGAAAGCTTTGTGCGAATCTGCCAAGGAGGGAGATGAAGAGCCACGCTCGGCTGGCACACGAGAGCCTAAGCCCTGTCCGCGAGGAGGAAGAAACGCCTCTCCTCTTGTTTTGGCCCGGGTGACCAGGAGGGCTGGGTTTGGGAAGGAAAGCCGGTGTTTTTGTGCAACTTAACTTGATTTACTGCAACTGACCAGCCAGCGCGAACCAAGGGTCTTGTCCACCGGGCTCCGCACCTTGCCTCTCCAGCTTTGCGAGGTCACCGCCCTCACGGCCCCTCCCCACCCCACCCCCGGAGCAAATGCGATCCTCCCTGCCCTCCCAGCCGCCCCCCTCCAGAGCAAGTGCAATCTTCCCCGCCCTCCCAGCACCCACCCCAACCCTGCCGAGCAAATGGGAAGGGAGCCGCTCTGGCTTCAGAAACTCCGTGCACGCGGGGCAGACGGCACCCCGTGTCCATGGACGTGGTACCAGATGAAGGAGACCAACCACAGATAGGCTGTCGTGCGGCCACTTTGCTCCCTGAACCTGAACGTGTCAGGTGGTATGGGTGCTTTCCAGTCACAACCAAGTGACCTACTCTCCATCTCCGGAAGGGAGTCTCTGTTTCAGAGGCCCGAAGACCGAAGACATAAACCCGGGAGGAGGGAGGTCTCTGTCTCCCTCTCTCCGCCTCCTCTGAGCCCACGGGGTGAATGAAGACCCGGCCACAGGATCTGTTACTGGGCCAAGGCTGCGAGTCTCCGATTTTGGCCTCCTCGTTTCCCTCTTGTGTTAGCTGCCTTCGTGGTTCCCTGGGAAACGAGTCTTTTCTCCACTTGTCCTTCCTTCAGGCAGATGTTCGCTGGTTCCCTCGATCGTTGACGGAAGGGACCTTCCCCGAGCCAGGCCTGCACTGCGTGCGGGGAGCAAGCACGTCGTGCACCACAGTCGTGGATCTGCTCCGAGCTCACGCCTAATTACAGGAGGTGGGCCAACCCCCTTGTCCGCAAGAGATGAGCCCGCGTGCCAGGGCAAAGACAAACCGTAAAAATAGAAGACAAGAGTAGGGTGCTGCAGACAGGCAACACAGGAGCACCCCGCCCGGTGGGGTGGGGAGGGAGGCAGGGCGCGGGACGAAGCGCATTGGAGTATTTCTGAAGACACAGGGCCACCCGGGGGGGCTCAGTCTGGATGAGCGTCCAACTCTTGATTTCGGCTCAGGTCACGATCTCACAGTTCGTGAATCAGGCTGCGGGCTGAGAGCACAGAGCTTGCTTGGGATTCTCTCTCTCTGTCTGTCTCAAAATAAGTAAACTTAAGAAAATAAAAATAAAGAAACAGACAAATAATCTAGACCTTGGAGGACAAGGACACCTTAGGAGTTAGTTGGTCGAAATAGCAAATTCCCATCCTCAGCTGCTGTGTAACTGGACGGGTTCAAGATGGCGGCAGCGAGGCTACATATGGAGGTGACTCCAGACCCAGTGAACCCTCTGCAAAGGCAGGAAGACTCCCGCGGACCTTGCTCAGGAGCGTGGACCAAGGGGAATGGGTATTCGCCCCTGTACATCACTCTGCAGGAGAAGAACAGAGTCAGGGGTTGCTGTGATACTGCAGGAGAGAGGCATCTGTAACCTGAACACAGATGGGGTGCAGAGGGAAAGACAAGGGGAGGGCGCAGGTGTGCATGAGGCGAGCCCACCCCCGTGGCAGGGCACGGGGAAGAGAGGAGGCCTGGGGTTGCGGTGCACCTCTAAGTGGCCCTGGCAGGGCCCACGGCGAGTCGCGGAGGAAACGGAGCCTTCGCAAAGAGGCCTGCGTGGGACAGGCAGGGCAGGGAGCCACCGGGACGGTGTGGCCTCCCCCTGCACCCCCCAGCAGGCGTGGAGATATGGCAGCTGATGGGCGTCCGAGAACCACTGCACGAGCAGGTTCTCTCGAAGGGGGACCTGGGTAGGAAGCTTGCTCCCAGGACCTTCTGGCCACTCAGGCTCCCGCCTTGGGCAACGAGGTGGCTGGGGCCCCGGAGGGAGGCCAGGAGATAGAAAGCCAAGGCGACTTGGCAGAGGACAGAGGGCTTGATGATGAGCTCAACGTTGAATAGGTTGGTCTGGGGCTGCATTTGAGGAATCCGAGAGCAGAGGCAATCAGAAGGACCCTCTGGAACCCCAGAGCACAGACAGAAGTGCAGGCCCCGAGTGGACATGCAGACCAGGTGGCCTCGTGGAGGAACAGGATGGCCCCGGGAGCCTGTGCACAATGGGAACAGAAGAGAACCCTGGGGGCCAAAGGTTAAGGAAAACTGCTTCTCAAGACTGAGCAGAAACCAAAAAAGGAATAAAGGAGCCTGAGGAGAAAGTGGTAGATAAGACTGGAGAGTCAGGAAAACGTACTGGCAAGGAAGGCAAGAGAAAGTCGGACACAGGGAAACAGTTCAGACGCTCACAGCAGCCAAGAAAAATGAACGTAAAAGCACCTGTTGGGTTCAGATACACAGAGGAATCTCCCGGACTTTGGCAAGAGCAGATTCAGTGCGTGGAGAGAAAGGACACACCAGGACCGGGCAGGCGGGGACGCAGAAACGCAGCGTGGGATGCGTGTAAAAACTCAGGTGCGGGGACGGGAGAGAACATGGTACCCACGAGGAGAATGAGTCCAAGGGGGTGTTTATCTTCTTTTAAGTTTGGAGATGTTCCAGATACTTCCTTGAGGTCAGGAAGGAGCCAGCGTATAGGGAATGGTTGAAGATTTTGGAAAAGGAGCTTAAGAGAGAGAGTGGGGCCACCACGGCGTCCGGACGGGTGGGATGGACCCCAGGCAGGGGGACAGAGGGGCCCCGCCTGCATTGAAGGAGGTGGGAGCGGGGGCCGTCTCTGGGACCACCGGCGGACACACTGCTTCCCTTATGGTTCCGGAGTTCGGTGAAAGAGGCGAAATGATGTGCTGACAGTGTGGGAGTCAGGAGGCCAGCTCTAATGGCAGATTAAAGTGGGGACATTTGTTCAGTGTTCCTGGGACGGCTCGGGAGCGAGAGCCGCCCTGGGGAAGCCTGGAGCTCAGCAGGCTGCTGTGGGAGGCACGAGGAAAACAGCCTTCCTGTCTACACTGGAGGTGGGAGCCAAGCTCTGAAGACACGTTCTTTTTAATAGTAAATTGTCAAACTTCCCGTGTTGCCGTAAAACCAAGGATCCAAGGTAACCACCTTGATTCCAACTGCTACGCCCTTTCCCAAGAAAAGGACTGTGTTTACATGCTTGTGAACTTGCAGCATGAAGTGGTTTTGAAACTGGCTAACCTCTCAGCTCTTTGAAAGAAAAATCATTTAGGGTTTTCAAGCCTCTTCATAATATAGATTGAAAAGTCTTACGTCTGAATCAACTCAGCTCCCAAACCACCCCCTGGGTTAACTGTCTTTAAGCTCCTTGAAGGCAAGCACACTACCCCCACTGCCTTCGCCTCCCTTAGTCAACCTACCATGGACTCAATACTTTGAAGCTGTTGGGGGTGCACAGAGCCCCCACTTTAGGGACTTGACCTCAAGGAGAAGCATGGGGAACGTGGGTTGAGAGTGATGCTGTGGGCATCTTTGGTTTGCTCAAAGAAACTCCGTTTATCAAACCGATCAAGAGTGTCCTCGTCAGTGTCACCAGGCTAACCTGCCCCCACTGTCCCAGAGAGGAGTCCGGGGCACATGGAGGGCTCTGGAAATCACAGGGCACGGGACTGACTCATGCCAGCCTGTGTACTGGGTTCTGTCACATGCTCCTGGCTGGAGAGAAATATTCTGAAAAAATATCAGTTGGACACTTGCCACGAGAAGGAAGATTTTCACCTGTCACAGCCTCTGAGCCACATTGCCTGGAGCACATACTGATTTGTGACAATATGCTGGAGATTGAGGGATAGACGGCTAAGAGAACCAAGCCAAAGAATTCTTTGTATTTCGTATTTCAATTGGTGACACATCCCCACGTGATTTAACATGAATTCTGAACTTAATAACTGATTCTTTGCTCTATGTATATATACTCCTAAACATTGACTTTCTCTGATATTTTAAACAATACAAAGTCTTCAGGGGCACCTAGGTGGCTCAGTCGGTTAAGCGTCCCATTTCAGCTCAGGTCATGATCTCACAGTTCGTGAGTTCGAGCCCCGCTTCGGGCTCTGTGCTGACAGCTCAGAGCCTGGAGCCTGCTTCAGATTCTGTGTCTCCCTCTCTCTCTGGGCCTCCCAACTCATGCTCTGTCTTTCTTAAAAATGTCTTAAAAATAAATAAAACATTAGGGGCGCCTGGGTGGCTCAGTCGGTTAAGCGGCCGACTTCGGCTCAGGTCATGATCTCGCGGTCCGTGAGTTCGAGCCCCGCGTCTGGCTCTGTGCTGACAGCTCAGAGCCTGGAGCCTGTTTCAGATTCTGTGTCTCCCTCTCTCTGACCCTCCCCTATTCATGCTCTGTCTCTCCCTGTCTCAAAAATAAATAAAACATTAAAAAAAATTTAAAAAAAATAAATAAAACATTAAAAAAATTAAAAAAAATAATACAAAGTCTTCAGGTTTCTTCATAAATATTGACTAGTAGACTATGTTGGAATATCAGACAAACATTGAACAAAACAAGGTCGAATTTTTTGTTCGAACGCAGTAGTGAGGGGTATTTCAGAGGTAGCTCATGCTAACGTTCAGATCCCACTGTCCAAGGCGAGCGAAAGCTGCCTGATTTGGGGACGAGACTGAGCCCTAGCAAATGGACGTTCCCTTCGATGGTAACATTCGCCTTCTGGCACCCGGTCACTTTCTGTTCATCCCCAGAGGCGTGCAAGGGTGTGTAAGGGGTGGAGAGCAGAGCCTGGTTTGTTTTGGTCTTTCTCAAAGCTTGAGAATTTCCTAGAAAGGGCAGAGGAAGGAACGGCCAGAAAAAGAAAGAAACATGTCTCGATTCATAGAGAATGTTCCAGAGAGAGTCAACAGCTCCCCTTTGATGACTGTAGGCGAGGCCGAACAGGCCCACTCCTACTCCAGTCCACATCGCAGCCCTGGGTGTCGGCTGTCACCCCCACTGACCCAAGAAGCTGTGGCCCTCCCGGCCAGCTCAAACAGCTTCTGGCAGCAGGTGCATTTGAACCTGCAAACCGCCTTGACGCTCAGAGAGGCCTCTCCTCAATTGCTTCTCAGTCTTTAATTTTTTAACGTTTATTTATTTCTTTTGAGAGAGACAGCATGAGTGAGGGAGGGGCAGAGAGGGAGAAAGAGAGAGGGAGAGAGACAGAATCCCAAGCAGGCTCCAGGCTGTCAGCACAGAGCCTGACGTGAGGCTCAATCCCATGAACCGTGAGATCAGCATCTGCACCGAAATCAGGAGTCGGACCCTTAACTGCCTGAGCCCCCAGGCGCCCTTGCTTCTCAATCGTTAATACTCGGCTAAGTCCCAGCTTTCCCCTCAGCCTTCCCTGAGCATCCGTGTTGCCCTGACTCCCTGGTGGGACTCCTCCCGGCCCTCCTGCGTGCCACCCACTCCTGCATCTGTGCCCGTCTGACATCTACTGTGGCTTTGCCGCTTCTTGTGGACGCTTGCCCACCTAGAGCTCCCTCAACGAAGGAATAAACGAATGAATGAATGACTGAATGAGTGGATTTGTTTTGAAATCAAATACACAAAATTAAGCAAGAATAAGAATGCGACGAGTTTTCTTTACAGATAAATGACTACAGCCCGTTACAGAAATGGCTTTTCTGATGGTGGTCGAAAACCACCACGAGGAACGACACATTCTTTCCCAAACGTGTCCTCAAGGACTCTTCGGTAATAAGCCCAGTGCTTCTGACCACCTTCAGCAGTTTACCTGACGAGCCTGGCTGGGTTTCTAAAGTGAAATTGAGAAAGCAGTGAACCTACTTCAAATCCCCGAATCATGCTGACGATTTTACGCAGGTTTGGTTTTCGCTTGTCGCTGGAAATCCATTCGCCATATTGTTTGACAAAAGCTAATTGTGCAACGTCCATATCACGCTCTGAGAAAACGTGGGCCATTACCTTGAATAAATCTTAAAAGCCCCAAAACATTCCAATAGAAGGCATATAGGGCATATCCTTTTTGAAGAGAAGATGTAAACAACTGCCTTTTCTTTCTTATCTCAAAATCGGCCACCAGGACAGCAAAACGCCCCATGGACCACATTTCTCTAAACAAAAAAAATTTTTTTTCATGTTTATTTATTTTTGAGAGAGAGAGAGAGAGACAGAGCACAAGCAGGTGAGGGGTAGAGAGAGAGGGAGACACAGAATCCAAGGCAGGCTCCAGGCTCCGAGCCATCAGCACAGAGCCCGATGCGGGGCTCGAACCCACGAACTGCGAGATCACGACCTGAGCCGAAGTCGGACGCCCAACCGACAGAGCCACCCAGGCGCCCCAGTATACGGTGACTTTTTAGCTAGGCTCAGTTTGGGTGAACATGCCGGGGATGCCACACGGAGCAGCTGTGGAAGTCTGAGCTCCACCGCCCAACGTCAGCGTGCACGTGGCTCCATCGTTTCTGCAGCCGTGACTCTATCACGTGCACCTGCACCAAGGCCCTTTCCTGCCCCCGGAAAGAGATGTCCCTGTGACGGGAACCTCTTCCTTTCAACATCAGGCGCCACACGGTTGTGCCGCCCAAGGAATAGTAATTGTCAGCCGTTCTGCCGTGAGTGCCTCTTCCACAGGGATTGTCACGGGTGTCCAACCCCTCTCTCGCTTTCAATCATGATGCTGTTTCACAGGTTGCACGGAAAGCAAACAGATGCCCGGACCGTTTTTTGCAAAGTGGCCACTTTAACGTGCACAAAAGGAAACAAATAAATAACTAAGCGAACTCACTTTACATTCCCTACAAGTTCACCAGAGGCGCAGCCGTCGATGCAGGTCAGAGAAACAGATTTTTCAGTGGGCTTGTTAACCCCCGTGGGCACACGCACACCCAGGAAAGAAGTGAGAGGCACTCAGGCCAGGCAGGGGGGGTTTTCATCTCAAATCTACAGAAGAAAGTCCCTAGTCTGGTTGTCTGAGCAAAGGCTTTGGAGAATCCTGAAAACACAAGGGGTCCAGTCAGTCCTCTTATTTTCTTATCCTCGAGAAACGAAAAGAAAAAAAAAATGTGTACAAGTCAACAAAAGGGTGAGGCGTCTGGGTGGTTCATTCAGTTAAGCATCTGGGCTCGTGGTTTCAGCTCAGGTCATGGTCTCTTGGTTTGTGGGTTCGAGCCCCGCATAGGGCTCCACGCTGACAGTGCAGACCCTGCTTGGATTCCCTCTCTCTCTCTCTCTGCCCCTCCCAACACTCTCTCCCTCTCTCTCTCTCTCTCAAAATAAATAAATAAACATAAAAAAAAAAAAAGAAAAGAAGAGGGCACAGGACGCTGGAGGAAGAATCCACTGCCCTCAGAGAAAGGCCGCTGGAGGCCAGGCCGGGAGCACCTGACACTCCCCTTATAGGATCCCCGTCTGTGTGTTCCCCCCAGGGAGTGAGCAGAGGGCCCTCCTCCGGCGCCCGCAGAGCCCCTCCTGACCTCTGACAAGAGCCACAGCATTGACGTACGTGGGGGCCTCCTTCACCAGGAAAAGACCACGCTGGGCAGCAAAGACAAGAAGCCACACACGTCCGCTGGCCAAACGGGCCTTGGTGACACGAGGAAGCTTGGGTTCACGTTTGGGGTGC
This sequence comes from Prionailurus bengalensis, assembly GCF_016509475.1. Taxonomy (NCBI): domain Eukaryota; kingdom Metazoa; phylum Chordata; class Mammalia; order Carnivora; family Felidae; genus Prionailurus; species Prionailurus bengalensis. Next base: position 136,907,663 of record NC_057354.1, read on the forward strand.
AAACCGTGCGACCGAGTCCCAGAGTAACCGGGGCTGGCTCACTTCGAGCTGGACCCTGGGGTGACGGGGAACCGCTAGTCCCAGAGCCATGGGTCTCCACTTACCTTTGTGGGGGCCACGTGGCAGTCGGATGCTCTCCTCTCCGGAGCTGCCGGGAAGAACAGGCGACCCCTCCCCGGGGGCCCCCGAGCCCACGGCAGCATGTCCTGAAGTCCCAGGTATCAGGCTGCAGGGGCAGTGAGGCAGGTGGGTGGACAAATAAGCCTCTCTGATTATTACAGAAGCACCAGTATTCATTCTGCCCACGGACCAGCCTGCTGCTCGGGCTTCACAGCACCCCTCCCGGCCCCTCTCGGATTCCCAGACCCCGTGGGAGGCTCCCAGGGGCTTCTCTATTCTTGCAGGTTTATGTATCTTTCTTTCTGTCGTTGTTTCCAGTCCCTGCTTACACAGGCTCCCTGTTGTCTCCCAGATCAAGCCATTCCTGAAGGTGCCGTCATTTCTGGCCTGTCTTTCCAGGCTCATCTGCTTCTGTCCCTTGCTCCCGAGCCACCCCAAGCCAGCACCTTCCCAAGTCTACGGCTTGAACACCTGCACAGCTTGGGCACGGAGGTCCTTTACCCTTCCTTTCCCTGGAGAACCCCTCATCTTTCAAGGATAGGACAGGATGTCCTATGTCAATTCGCTGCGGCTGCCGTTGCAAAGCATCACAAGCTGGACAACCCAAAGGACAGAAATGTACTGTCTCTGAGGGTTCTGGAGGCGGAAGCCGGAGTTACCCGGTCTGTCAGCGTGGGGCCCCTGAGCCTGTCAGGGAGATGCCGTCCCGAGTCTCTGCCTCAGCTTCTTGGGCTTTGCTGGAAGTCTCAGACAGTCCTTGCCTTGTCTTGTAGAAGCGTTGTCTGGACCTCTGTCTTCATGGGCACCTTCTCCCTGCATCTGAGTTCGTTTTCACAGGGACAGGAGCCATATTGAATTGGGACCCCCCCCCCCCAAAGATCTCCTCTTAGCTCCACGTCTACAAAGACCCTGTTTCAAGCACTGGAGGGTTAGGACTTGAATTTATCTTTTGGAGGGACACAGGCAGCCCATTCATTGACCCCCCCCCCCACTTTACTGCTTCCTGCCCTGTCCCTGCCCCATCCCAGGCCGGGGGAGGGGGGCCCTCAGATGGCTCTGCTCCACCTCGGCTCCCAGGAAGGCAGGAAGCACCAGCTTTGCCCCGTTCAGGAGCCCACGAGCAGCGGGAGGTGAAGACCCCTTGGAGAGAACTGGGTTGATCCCTTCAGGACCAGGACCGCATCTTTCACACACGGAGACAGAAGGCCGGTTTCTCCCCCAGGTCCGCTGGCTTCTGAGCAAAGAATTTTCCTTTCTGGGACTTCTCCTTCAGCGCTCCGCATCTCCGAGCACACAGTTGGTATTTTTCTGGACACGTTTGGGTTGCTAATCTCTCGACCCTTGATGGGACTCTCTTAGTGAACATTTCCAGCATTTAACCAAAAGGAGTGCGCGGCATGAGTTCTAGGCCAGCCCTGTCCTCCCTCCGGCACAAAGCATGTGAGTCCTTGGGAAAAAGAGCTTCCTGGCTTCCCTGGGCAAGTGGTCTGTTTCCAACAGCCTCCGGTCTCAAGTTTCAAGGTGTGCTCAGGGGCTTTAAAGGGCAAACATCCTGTACTTTATCCTGTGGCTACACCTTCTAATTGATGGAGACACAACACAAAGGAAGCAAATGCCTTCGTTATCTGGCCTAGGGAGCTGTCACAAATGTGCCCTTCCCTGCCTCCAGCCTTTGCCTAATTGCTGGTTAGGAATCTTCCCTCCTGGTCCCAGCAGCCTGGGTTTTCCCAAGCACTGTGTCTTTGCCCTTCCTCCTGCTGGAAGTTCCCAGAAGGCAGAAGGGCGGGAGTGGAGCCCGGGGGGCGGGGGCGGGGGGGGGGGCAGGTGGAAAAGTGGAAAAGTGGTGAAGGTTTACTCTGCTATTGTGGCTTTTAAATAACAGCTCTTTTTTTTTTTTGCAGAATAATTAACATATTGTAACATGCCTGCTTCTCAAATCTACCATCAGTGCTTTTCACGGAGTTGTGCCAACAGCTACTGCTAGAATGTTTTCATCACCCCAAGAAACCCCATCCCCAGTAGCAGTCGCCCCCCCCCATCCCCCATCCCTGGCAACCACTAATGTACTTTCTGTTTCTGTGGATAAAGAGGAAGATTAGCTTGAGGGATTGGCTTGTATATTCAATGCTTTGCTCAGTAAACAAGGGCAAAATACAAAGGCTTTAATTTTCCAGGGAATCCATTCTATGCTACGGAAAGAAAAATTGTGACTTTTCATTAGGACTGATGGGTCTATTTAATTCCCACTGCTGAGGGACAGCCCCGGGGGACCGAGGCATCAGGAAACCCTGACAGTCCCCATTTCATCTCTCTGTCTCTCTGGGTGTGACGTGGCCTCACGGGAGCCCGCCGCGGTGGGGTGCAGCCACAACCAGCCACAACTGGGAACTTAGCAGAAGGCAGCGTTCACCAAGGGGGCGCTGGAAAGCTCAGGACGGGTCTCCAGGGCCGTCCCGGGTGCACAACGCTCAGCTTGGCCAACAAACTCTCCGAATGAACAGAGCTGGGCGCTGTCTGGTTCACTTCCCAGGGAAAGCAGAATTGGGGTGGGGGGGTGGTCAACCCTCCTGTGGTGAGCTGGAGGGCAAGACCAGAATTTCTAGCTTCCTGGGGCACCCGCCGCCCTGCTCTGTGTGGCCCTAGATGGGTCGCTGAGTAAATGTTTTCTGGAGGTGGCTTGGCATATCAAAAATCATAATTCAAAGGGGTCTGGGGAGATTAGACACTCACGTATCCATTGGTTTATTTCAACACAGGTCGATGATGGTCACGGAAGGCGTCCCGACCCCGCTCTCTGGGAGAGAACACAGAGCAGACCAGACGTGGACACGGCCCTCGGGAACTCACACGCACCTTCCCCCCTTGGAACGCGTGCAGGGGGGAGCCAGCGAAGGCACACTTGGCCGCCGCAGAGTTGGGAGTGCACGGCGACTGGCCTGGCACCTGCGACTCCCAGGGGACTTCTGCACCTGGGCGGGTTCAGAGTGGAAGAAAGTGTTTCCATCGGGCCGATGAGCTTTGGGGACGTCCAGCCTCACCAGACCCGCGTGCGCACACAGGCACGTGCACACGAACACGGAAGGCGGGGCTCACTACTGTCAGGTGCTCTTCTGGTGTTTGGGTTTTCCTTTCCAAGCCCCCAAAGGTAGCGATGCCATTATCCCCTGTTCACTCCCGAGGACACGGAGAAGTTCCAGCTACCGGGTGACTAAGAAAGGACGCTGTTGACTTTGAGCCGTGGGTTCACCCAGGAAGGCAAGCTGGCCCTGACCGGCGGAGGAAGGGGCCCCGGGGAGGCTCTTGGCACAGACAGCCCCTGCCCAGGGGCAGCACCCGAGGGCACAGGAAGCGTGGGCGATGTGTGCGCGAACCTGTCCCCCATAAGCAGCCGCAGAGCTCAGCTCCCACGGGGCGTCCTCTGAGCTGCAGAAACTGTGCACGGTTCTCATCCATCAGAGGGCACAGGAAAGGCTTTGGGAGTCAAGTGGCTGCGTGGCAGGGGCACCAACAGAGCGTCCCCGTGGTGGGCGGGAGCTGCCCCTCCGATGCGATGGCGCGTCCCAGGCCTGCTGCGCCCAGGGGCCGCAGGGCATCCCAGACCCCGAGGGAGGAGGACAGGAGCACACAGGATGGATGAAAGCGGCAGGAGGGGGCTTCAAGGAGAGAAGGAGCCCTTGCTGGGGGCAGCTGGGGGGTCTTTGCAGTCGGATCAAGTCATTTCTAAGAACGAAATAAAAAGTAGTAAATGGCAGCACTCTTGACTCAGGCTGGCAGCTTCGGCCAACATCCTCAGGTGTGGACAGTTGCAACAGGAACCTGGAACTCACCAGAAGGCGGGGCGTGAATCCCGGTTCCGCTGCTCGGGAGCTGTGTGACTTTAGAAAAGTTAACTAACCTCTCTGCTCTTCAGCGTTCTCATCTGAACACCGTGGGTAACAGACGGGGCCGCGAGTGCGGACAGGACAGGGGTGCCCGGCACGGGGGGTGGGGGGGACCAGCCAATGCCAGTTCTTCTCTCCCCGCGGAGGGTGGCTTCCCACGGCGCCCGGCAGGGCACGTGACACCGTGAGCTTCTCAGAACAGGAAACCGTTCTTCGAAAGGCGCGTGAAAGCTTATCTGTAAACATCCCAGAACAGGGGAGTTATTAATAGTGGACAATGCGAGCCATGAGTGGCATCCAGGCAGGCAAATAGACCTTGGAGACAGCTCCGGAAACACGGATGTTCTGGAACGTCATTCCAAAGAGCTGTAGCGACGACGGTCTGCTGGGCAGGTGCAGCGCCTACCTGGATCCGTCACCCAAGGGCACCAGTCCACTCGCTGGCTTCGTAAACAAAGCCGCCAGCCACGCTGACACGTGGGAGATGCTGCAAGTTATACAGAAGAACAATCACGGTTTGTTTTTATTTTTTTAAGTTTATTTATGAGAGAGAGAGAGACAGCATGAGTGGGGACAGAGAGAGAGGGAGACACAGAATCGGAAGCAGGCTCCAGGCTCCGAGCCATCAGCACAGAGCCCGACGCGGGGCTCGAACCCACAAAGTGTGAGATCATGACCCGAACCCACAAAGTGTGAGATCATGACCTGAGCCGAAGTCAGACGCTCAACCGACTGAGCCACCCAGGCCCCCCCCCTCACCGATTTCTTTTTTGAGCCATAATCTTCTGGGGCGTTATACGAACTTACTAATGTTAAGAGGACTTAAAAGAACGTAGCTTAGGAGATCAAATGACCACCGATAGTGTTGTTCTTCTCCAAAATGTTTAGCTTAAATCAATTCAAGCTTTCGGTAAGCTGCACGTAACCAGAACGTTCTGCAGGACAGCTGACAGGTTCTCTTCCAGGGAGCTGTCCCCCATCCAGGAACACACAGGGACACACGGGTTCTACTCGGGGTGCTGCTTTGCACTACCCGTGGAGAACGCGGTGGACCAACAGGGGAAAACATGGGACCTGGCTATGAAAGCCTAATCCTTCTTCCCTTTACGACCGTGTGTGTGCATTTCATGAAAACGAAGAATGAATTTTTAAAATGTGACCTGCGCCGTGTGGGTTTCAGGAAACAGAGGTGCCTGAGGGTGGGGCCTTCTGGGAGCCAGAGCGCCACAAGGTGTAGACGGGGCCCGGAAACATGGGAAGGGCCCGTGCGTGCGTGACCGGTCTTTTCTGGAAGGGAGGTCTCACTTCACCTGAGTGCAGCTGGACACAGAGCCACTGGGCAGGATGTCGTGTATACGCAAGACGCTTAGCAACGGGCCTCGCCAAGAGCAGCGGAGAAAACGTTGATAGTAGTCCGTGGCCAAACCTACTATTCCCCGTCAACGGGGTCACTCGTCCAGAGAGAGAGGAGGCCGTGTAGCCTGGTGGATAGTGGCACACGTTGTGGATTCCAAAGGCCCGGTGTTCAGTCTCGCCTCTGTTACCCCCTGGCTAAGCCCCCTTGGGTGAGTTACTTACCTTCGTGCCTCAGTCTCCTCATGTAAACAGGCCGGTGACAATAGCCGTCCCGTTGCTGTGTTAAATGGCTGGCTTTGTGTGAAGCCTGGGACAGTCTCCAGCACGTGGTACATTCTCAGGCAATGTGTAAATGCCTGGGATTTAAAATAATGAAGAAAATAAAATAAAATGATGAGAAACACCACACGCGATCTAACGTCGAGTTCACTTAAACGCCGAAAGGGCGTGAACAATGTATTTATAATGGTGAACTGGACAGAGGAATTCCACCCTGTTTTCACCTTTTAAGGCTTATCTTTATTTTCTTAACTTGCTGCAGGCAGTAAGTGTGACTTCTACACAGAGAAGAGGGCAGTGCAAGTTACATCAGGTCTTCGGCTATAAGGAGTGATATATTCTTTGTTTATACAGTACCAAAAGGCTTAGAAAAAATCTGGCGTATATATATTTTTTATCTGAATCTCGAGACACCCTGTCTTATCCCCATTAGGGCAGAGGAGGTGACAAGTGAAGGGTCTGACATGTTAACGTTCTATTCCAAGGTCTCGGCATCAGTATCAGAGATGACCTGTTTGGCCAAAGATTTCCTTTTGCTTCTTATTTGCTGTGAAAAACACAGAAAGGCGACTTGCCGACATGTTTAGTGACATTTCAAAGCCCCTTGCAAGTGTCTGCAGTATGCTAATATGTCCACGAGCCCCTGGAATCCTTAAGCCTTCTAGAAGATTAGTGTTTTGGAGGAAGTCAGCCCCAAGGCCCTTCCCCTTACCCTCAGCTTTCTTATGCATGCCTCTCACTGAGTCTGAAAATCATGACAAAGCAGAGGACTTTGGCAGGCCAGGGGTCCTCAGGGCCCATTCAAATGCCTCTGCCCCCGTTTTCAATTTCAGAATGGCTTGGAGATACAGAGAAAGTGCCCAAGGCTATGTGGTGGCAAAGGCTCTAAGCTGGGCTCGGCCAGATCCCACATAGGAGAGCCCCAGGAGCGGCTGTTTTCTCTCTTTCATAATGTCTTCGCCACCTCTAAAGCCGTTTTATTGTTCTGAGATCACCGCTCTCAAATCCGCCCTGGTCCTTTCGGAGAGAAGGAAGAAAAAGACTTAGTTAATGATTGGTAGCTGATCCATCAGGGGCCCTGGCACCCACCTTCGGTGAAACCAGAGCCATCATCTCTGCTGATGGCGATAATGAAGCCCAGGAGGAGGACTTAAGACACAATTACCGCCCGGGCTTCTCGCAGGGCGACTCCTGCCCTCAAGTTCCCTTTGCGTTTTACTGATTTGATACTCCCCCCTGTGTTGCTGCTTTACGTCTCTGGGTTCCTGGACTGACCCGACCGTCCTGCCGTGAACGGGGATCTCCTCTTGATGCCTAAGAAGGAGAAATGCTATAAAATATGCAAGGATTGAAGGTTCCCGCCCCCCCCCACCCCGTGGGCGGGGGTAGTGGGAAGTGAGTTGTAAGACTCAAATATCAACACAAAAGACTTCAAAATGGGGTATGTGTGTGTGTGTGTGTGTGTGTGAAAAGATGACCCATCACTTCTTTCCCCAGTCACTGGGCGAGCGTCATCGTCCTTTGTCAAGCTGATGGATTGCTTCAGCCACTCTGCTCTTCTGGAAAAGACGGGTGCCAGCCCCATCACGGCAGGACCTTAGGCCCAGCTAAGATGGAGTAATTGTGGGGGCCCGGGAGGAAGACTCTTTCCGTGTATATGAATACCTTTTCCCTTTTAAGACTCAGGGACACCTGCATCATCTCGTTCAAGCTTCTGCAAGGCCTGGGATCAGAGTAGGGAGAAAAACCCACACTTGGAAAACAGTGATTATGCTCCAGGCATTGGGCGAAGCGTGTGCTCTGTGGGCATCGTCTTCTCTAATCCTTAGGAGAACCTGCTGAGACAGGCACTGCCAGTCCCTTTTCACAGATAAGGAAACTGAGGCGGAGGGAATCTAAATATCCTGCCCAAGAGCTAAGTAGTTAGCGTAGCCTCTGTGCAAACTCAGATTCGTCTTCCTCGGTGCAGAGGCTGAGCTCTTAATCTCTGCAGGCAAATAACCGCAGATAAGAAGGCTGGGGCCCTGTGCTGCTCTGTGATTAGCCGGGGGCTGCAGAGTGAGCTGGTGGTTGACCTGGAGCAGAGCAAGGCCTCCCAAACTTCGGGAGAGTACGGTGCTCACGCAAACGCACACTCTACGTTCGCCAGAGGCGTTTCTTCCTCGGACCGACTGCGTAAACAGCACCACTTAAAAACAGAATAGTTGGTGCATTTATTAATGAGCTTTGGCTACAACCAATAGGATTACACACAGTTTAGGTAGATGAGCCGAAGGGGTTTAACACAGAGGAGAGACACAAGGATCGGATGCAGCAAACGTTTGTTTTGCTGAGCACCAACCCTCTGATAGGCGTCGCCCGGGTGCAGCGAGCCCTGGGATTCATGGGGCTGGGCTCCGGCCTCCCCAGAGCTGCGTAAACAGAGGGGCCACGAACCCAGCAATCAATGTAAGCAGTTTTATAAACACATAAACACGAGTGATAAATGCGGTTGCAGAGGGGCAAAGTCCAAGAGTTAACACTCCCTCCGAAGGGCAAACAGGTTGGTCACCGAGGTCAGCAGGAAACCCTCTGGGGTTGAGCTGTCACTGCAGGCCTCTCTGAGCACAGGCCAGGCGGCTTTTGCACAAAACCCCAGTGTGGACAGCTTGGAGGGTCAAGAGCCCTTGGGCTTGGGCCTCACCTTCGCCTGGAAGCAGGTGCCCTCAGGCCAGAATGGGGGGGGGGGGACTTCAAATGAGCCCCAGGCACTGCCCACTGATGTCACACCCGGGCCTGGCAGCCTCGGACAACAGCCAGACATCACTCTCTCCCCGTAACAGGCAGAATCTGATTTTGAGGCATCATTCTCAGTGTTGACCTAATTGGATGATCTCATTCATGGCTTTATATTGAAGGACGCCTTCTAGGTGTTAAATGAACAGCGGTGTTGGCCAAGTAAGAGCGCACAAGAGAGTCGAGGGCTTTGGGCCAGAGAGACCTGGCTACGGTGACTTCATTTACTAGCTGAATTTCCTCAAGCAGGTTACTTCACTTTTCTGTGTACGAGATAACGTCCCTCAAGAATTTCATAGAACGACTAGCCTGTTAGGGGTTCAAGACACATTCTAATGGAACAGCTATATTCTACTAAATATGTCTAACGAATGTGGTACATTATATTTTTTGAATTATAAATCTAATAAATCTAATACCATATGTGAGTCTAAAACCCATTAGACTTTAACAAACAATCTTTTTAAACTGATCATTGTCCTGTATCCTATTTAATGAGGTCACCTTTAATATATTTTTCCCTTGGGGGACCTTCAAATTCTATGGAAATTTCATGAGATGTCACCATGTGGGAAGGGGACGATTAATTAAAGGGGTATCTTCTTATAAAAGTGATTTGATTCAGCATACCCATAAATGTAAAATCACCTTGTCTGGGTGGCTTCAGATATGTTATGCATACCAACGATTAAAAAATATATAATAGAAAATTTCAAACATATATGAAAATAGAACACGATGAACCCAGGTTTCCATTATCCCATTTTGACAATCAATACTTCCCGGCCATCATGTTACATTAATAACTGATCTACTGGAGTTTTTGAAACAAATCCCAGATATCATATCACGCCAATAATTTTCTGTAGATATGATTATATTAATACAGAAAAACTTTGTGACCACTGATTTTCCTGAATTAATCTATGTTACATTTCACTCATAAAGCACGGATGAGATACAACTCAATATCCCATCCTTCATTGTGCCAGATTGCTTCTAGAGCCTCCTACCATTAATCAATAATGAATTTAAAAAAAAAAATTTTTTTTCTTAACGTTTATTTATTTTTGAGACAGAGAGACAGAGCACGAACGGGGGAGGTTCAGAGTGAGGGGGAGACACAGAATCTGAAACAGGCTCCAGACTCCGAGCTGTCAGCACAGAGCCCGACATGGGGCTCGAACTCACGGACCGCGAGATCATGACCTGAGCCGAAGTCGGATGCTTAACCCACTGAGCCACCCAGGCGCCCCACAATAATGAATTTAATAGCAGTAGCGAGGACTACCGTTTACCGAGTGTCTATTCTATGCCGACACTGGTCTACACCAAACATTCGAGAAAAATAAGGCTCACACAGGTGAACTGTTTTGCCTAATCTGAAACAACTGGTAAACAGCTAGAGACAGATGTGATCTTAGGTCTAGAGAAACCCAGGAGTTGGCAATCGTCACACTGGGACAACGTCTATTGAGGTGGCACGTTTACCTGGACAAGTCTACCTGGGTGTCTCGGCAGTATTTTAAAATATTGATCGACGCATCGATGCGATGCCTTTTGGTCTCACCACCCTCTCCGTTTAAATTAGATATTAACCTCTATTGTTTTCCAGAGTAGAGTGGCTATAAAAAAGAAATATGGAAAAGGAACGCGAGCGGCCACCTCTTGGCGTTTCCGTGTGCAGGCTACGCCTGTGTGGACCCTTGCTGAGTTAGCGTCTCCACTGCCAGCGGATCTGAGCCACCCACTCACTCCCAGCTCACTCCCCAGGCCCCTGGCCCCATTAAAGAGGCTGAGAGTCAGCGAGGTGCAAAACGCCTCCCGTAAGAACCAGCGAAGAGTGAGCGCCACAGGGAAGCGGGGCTGGCAGAGAGGCTCACACCACCGCCGGCCTTCGGGAGCACGTCCTGTTTACCAAAGACGGATTTCAGTTGGCCTTTCCTTCCACGTGGCTGAGAAGGACTCCCGACCCGGACGACCCAACCGGGATGAGGGCTCCTACACTCCAGCGACGGCCAGGCGTGTCGACTCGAGACCTCCAGCCAGGGAGTACGGCGCCCATTTCAGGGAATAGGCATGTGGCCAGGCGTAGCTTCCAGAGGAAGTCCTAGCCTTTGGCCATGGAAACCGATTCCTCGTTGCAATGTACACAAAACCCTGAGCTAAAAAAAAGACGCATCTATTTGACTAAATTGATCCAATTGTCTAATCGTCAGTTTCTGCCATTGGGCCAAGTAGACGCTTGCTATAGAAACTGTGTTCAGTTTTGGGGGAAAATTATAAAAGAGAGAGAGAGAGGGAGAATGATAATGTTTGCATGGAAATAAACGGCTTTATATAATCTCACCTGCTTATTAGTATTACACGATGTGGGTGTTCATCACAACTTTTCATTTCATGAAATAAGAATGATCTAAACCATGTGTTAGTTGTGAATGTTTCTTAGTATGTGTGCAGCTTTGGACTTCCCGGTGAAAGACTTCCTTCCTGGATCTCTGTGGTCACCTGGGGCCGTGTGACTAGTTTCAGCCAATGATGTGCAGGAGGATGCCAGTTCGTGTCGACCGGCGGGACGCTGGGGGCCTGGAGTGACGTGTGGGGTAGTGGCCCTGGCTGATGTGGCGAGGGGGGAGATGGACCTTGCTGTTTCCAGCCCCCGCGAATCTGGGCTTTTTGTTTGTTTTTTTTTGCTTGTTTTTTTGGTTTATCATCACAACATAACTTGGGCTATCCCGCCGATTTTGCCGATTTTCCTCGGTAGAAGACTCTTACCAAGGTCCCTCGTTCATTGGCTATTTCCTGACAATTCTGGGCCCCGGACTTGGAAGCTGAGATCCAAAGGAAACCGAGAGCCGCCTCTTTCGTTCATGTCAGCTAACGTTGTAGAACGTAGAAACATTTGAAATGAACTCAACTAGAATCGTATGCTTGAAGAGTTGCCCTCCTCACGTCCAGAAGAGAGAAAAACACGTCTGGCAATGCTGGTTTTGGTGACTGGGTAGGTATCGTAGGTACCATCAGAGATGTACGCCTGGGGCCACGTTTTCACTCCTTGAGATGATGTGTTCCGGGTGAAGACCCTGCCTCTCTCTGGCTGATGCCAAGTTTGAGGGGCAGGCAGTCAAGGGAGGAGGCGGTCCCCACTCAGTCGCCGCCACCCCACCTCGGTGTGTCTTCCTCTCCGAGCATCTACAGACGGTACCTTCAGACATTCTAGCAGTCACTGCAGAGAGAAATCATCTGGGGGGTGGGGTGGGCGGGGCAGGGCCGTGCAGGTGGCGGAAAGGGCTGCCTTCCAACCCTAGTCCACGTTGTCATTCAGCCTCTGGGTCTTAAGCCACTTCCTGGCTATGACAGGCGCTGCTATTTGATGTTGGGCACACACAGCTTCTCTCCGCGTCGCAGATTTTTAAGCCCTTCCGAGCCTAGAAGCTGCTCACAGGACAACGCTGCTTCTCTGGTTAGCAAGGAAGCGTGTGCCCCACAGACTTGTAGGTGTGTCCTGGGGGGGAAGCCTCCCCTCCCGTGATGCTGAGTCTCAAAATGGCTCCTTTTTGGTTTTCTAAAAATGTGGTTTTCTAAAACAGTCCCCGACCCAGTAACGAGTCTTCTTGCAACGTTCCTAGCATAATTATGGATGAATCCCCTATGTACATATTCACTGCTATTTCTGTGGGACTTGGGAGAAGGAGGAGGGGCACAGTTGGACACACTCAACTGGAATTGTGCCATTTTCAATAACAATGGCACACACGCGTGAGCACTCCATATCAGCTGCTGGGCGGCCGGACAAACCTGCGGCCGGACGGGCGGGGAGGAGGCTTAAGCAAACAAAATTCGTCCTGTCACACAGTTCTGGAGGCCAGAGGTCCAAGATCAAGGTCGTTGGCATGGCTGGTTCCTTCTGGGATTGTGATGGAGAAGTCTGTGCCAGCCTCTCTGGTGGCATCGGTGGCTGGCTAGCAATCCTCGGCGTTCTTGGCTTGTCGAAGCTTCGCCCTAACCTCTGTCTTTGTCTTCATAGGATGTTCCTTCTGCGCCTGTGTCTGTGTCCAAATGTCCCCTCTTATGAGGAGATTAGTCATATTGGGTTAGGGGTTCACCCCACTCCAGTGTGAGCCCGTGTTAAGTAATCCCATCTGCGATGACCCTACTTCAAAATAAGATCGTGCCCCAAGGTAGTTCCTCCAGGCTAATCCTACATGTGAGGGTTTCAGCATAGTTCGTTGGGGTGGGTACAGTTCCACCCATAATACATACCAGTTGCTTATGCCTGAAAATCATGATTTAGGTAGTGCTTGTAGGGGTCTTGTACATCTGTGTGTCGTTAACGTGAGTCGGGTTTAGTAAGAAGATGATAAACTTTATTCGTTTCCAATATATATTTTTTTCTTTTCATCCCCTGATGTTACGGTCTGATTACAGACTGAATCTCAACCCATCCCAGAAGGGCAGCTCCAGGATAGTGATGAAGGACTAGGCAGTTCTTGAGCGGACTTCCTGCAAATGGGGAATGACACTAATCCGGAAGGGGAGGAGACAGAATCGAGGTTAACAGTCGGGGCAGCAACAACACCGGTGACAGAGCAAAACCTGGCCTGTAGCCCACCCGTGCTAGAGGACTTGCCAGCAGGAGGCAGGAGAATGCGCCCAGGGTTCCCCAGAGGAGCTCTGGGGGGTGAGCCCTGGCCCCGACGTGCGGACTCCGTGCTACCTGGCAAACTGCGCAAAACTCTGAGCGTCAGAAAAATTGCGATGCCGAGTCAAGCTCCTCTTTACCTCCTAGGTACGCTTTATCAAAAATAGAGTATGGGCGCCTGGGTGGCTCAGTCGTTTAAGCATCCGGCTCTTGGTTTTCGGCTCAGGTCATGATCTCACAGTCCGGGGGTTCAAGCTCCACATCCGGCTCTGTGCTGAGTGTGGAGCCTGCTGGGGATTCTCCCTCTCCCTCTCTCTGCCCCTCTCCCACTCGCGCCACCTCTGTCTCTCTCAAAATAAATAAATAAACTTAAAATATATATCTTTTAAGCAGTAAAGCAGAGTAACATACAGGAAAGTGCTGCGTAAAGCTGTAACAAGCCATAACATAATTGTGTTCGCTCCCAACCTTGGAGCCTGAAACCAGACACACTGACTGTCTCCCGAGTTCTCCCAGTCGCATAGGTGTTCCGATGGTGAACTTGAATGGATGTGTATTTTTGAAATAATTGTTAAGATAGTTACAGGGACAAGATTTATACGTCTGCTGGTTCCACTGCCTGTAACGATTTTTATTTTCTGCAAGTCTCTACCTGTGTGTCTATTGAACGTTATTCTTCTTTTCACCCCGTCCTTTGGTACCTACGTGGGTGTAGATATGATCAGAGACACAGGCGGATTTCAGAACGGAGGCCACTCTAGAACTTGGTGGCCTCAAGCCACCACCGTTGACCTGGCCCGTGGCTGGGCAGGTCACCAGTTCAGCCTGGGCTCAGCCGGGTGGTTTTTCTCGTCTCTGCTGGGCTTCATCCCAGGTCTGCGAGGGTCCTGGGTCGGCTGTGAGTCAATGCCAGTGATCCAGGCAGCCCTCTTGTCTATGCGGGGCCTCAGAGGGGACCCACGGGTGGGCCTGACCGTGGGGTGTGTGCTATCTCAGCCCCCTGAGCTGGGGGCTTGCTCACGTGGTGACTGTGCCACATTTCTGGGGTATAAGCGGAGTCACACACGGCCTTCTGAGGCCAGGCTCCCGGCACAACATCATTTCCACTGCATTCTATTGCCGATGTCAGGCCAGGTCAAGGGGCGACAGAGCAGACTCCACCTCTCGGAGGAAGGAGTGGCCAAGTCACTTACAAAGGGCAAGTTGTTTGCCAGGCACTGGCGGGTCCTCAGCTCCCCCTGAGGCCCCTCCCCGAAGGTGCTTAACTTGAACTTCCTACCTCCTTCTCCTCGGAACACAAGGGCACACTGGGTGCTGGGCAAGGCGGGGCTGCCTGACCCTGGGAGCGGACCCAGGCGTGTTCCAAAGGCCAACCTGCCTGCCGGATCTGGAGCTTTGAGAAGTTTGAAGACATCTGTTCTCGGTAAGGGGCAAAAATATAATCACATTGTTGACTATTAGAATGCATTTTACCGGTCTGGGGACGCTGCTCAGAAACCATTAACATGCTGTCTAATCATCGGTTTACGTGCACGAGTATCTGTGTGCACGTCTAAACACACCTCTTTAGCTGGCTTTGTTGGGAATAATAATGCGTGTCAGTGAATCTTCTAGCAACTTGAGAGCATCCCTTTTGCACTAAGTAGTTTAAACATAAGGAGAACTGTCGTGGATAGAGAGCTTTCTAAGGCACTCAGAGCGTTTCTGCGTGTTCTCAAAACCGGCACGGTCACACATGTTCCTCTCGAGCTAGACCGCGGGCTCTGGGAGCTGGCGGTGTGAAATAACCCGCCTCTGTTCTCCCGAAGTCGGCCGTGTCTCACAGTGTCGTCCAGGTGAGTGCATGCTTTGGGGATTGAAATGATCAAGTCCCGAAGAGACACATACACTCATGTTAGCATCTCAGCCTTAGTGTCAGACACGAACCGTCTACCGGGCTGTGTACCCCTTGAGGGTCCCTTCAGAGGGACACAGGGGGTGTGGACAACCTGGGCCGGCACGAGATGTCTCTAAAGCACTGTCCTGGCTGGCCTGTGACGTCTGCCTCTGACGTGTCTCAGTGCCTTTTTGTGGCTGTGGTTCATGTGTCTCCGCATCCTGCCTCCGGATCTGTCATTTCTGATCTGGGGACCCCAGGTGCTGTCACCTCAGCGCCTGGGTGCTTACTGTTCCCCAGGCTCCAGAACCCCCGAGGCCCCAGAGACCTCACCTGGCCTGGCCATGCTCTGTCTTCCACCAAAGCTGGTCCCCCCTCTCACAAACCTCTCTGTAACCCCCAACTTAAAGTGTCCTCCCTGGTCCATATACGCTTATCTGTTTACCTCAGTTTCTCCTCTGTTCGCTCTGTGGGAATCTGCTGTTTTCCAGAACCTAATTCAGGCCTTGCCGCCGGGAGGTCCACGATAAAAATGCATTGGCTGACGGAGACAAGACTGGGAGACTCTTTCGCAGATGGAGGCCCTGAGGAAGCCGTCTGTGAGTCACCGGAACGAGGGACAGAGTTGTGTCAGGCCTGGGCGAGCAGCGGAGAGAGGCTCAGGGCCCTCTTTCCGGTTCCTGTTTGGGGTCCCCAAACAGGGAGGGGAGAGAAATAGCTTCCCCGGAGGACGCCTGTCAATGAACTCCACTATTGGTACCAGCCCACCTTCCGGTCTGAATTTGTTTCGGGGTTCGTAGGCACGTCAGTCCCCCAAAATGTTGAAAACCACATGTTTTTGACTAATGGACGTGCAACCAGTTATTTCCGATTTGTGGTTCTGATTCGTCACAGACTGGGGTACCGGAGGGGTTATACCCGGACGAGGCCACTCGGAGGCCTTGGGACTGGCGTTCGGAGCCAGCACCCCAAAATGGGCGTTCGTGGCTGTCACACCCAGCGGGTTCACACACAGGTCCTTTCTCAGGGCCTGCTTTTCACAGAGAAGGTGTCACGGCCCGGAGACACTCAGGGCCCTGTTAGAGAGTTGCCAGGGGCAGAACTGGAAGTGAAAACAAATCTTGACAAACGTAGGTTTGATCCCACCCAGGAGGAGACCTCCCCAGTTCCTAGATGGCCTGAAGCCCCGCCGCGTGGGCCAAATTACACCAGCGCCCCACCTCGAACTTTCTCACTGTGAGGGGAACCCGCAAAGTCTTTTCGGGGCCTCACAGTGAATACCTGTCTTCCCCAAACACACTGCACTTTTTACCTATCCTTTTTTTATTGCTGTTTTTCTCCTAACCTGGTGAACAACTAAATCAATGATTTGATCAATTATACGTGGAACAGACAGTGTGTGGGGCCAAGTGTCAAAGTGTAGGAGAGAAGCCGAAGCAAGCAAGTTGGTGGGGGCACAGGTGCTTCCCGGGGGCCGGCAGACCCAGCCCCCCCGACGTCAGTCTCCCCTCACCATTCTGGGGGAATCTCATTGAAAAAGAGCTCTCTGTAAAATCCAGGTCGACATGTCTAGCAATAGAGGAAAAGTTAATTAAATCATAGGATAAACATACTACGTTACTCTTTTGAAATCATTCTTGAAAAATTCACAGTAGGGCGCCTGGGTGGCTCAGTCGGTTAAGCGTCCGACTTCGGCACAGGTCACGATCTCGCGGTTCGTGAGTTCGAGCCCCGCGTCGGGCTCTGGGCTGAGGGCTCAGAGCCTGGAGCCTGTTTCCGATTCTGTGTCTCCCTCTCTCTCTGCCCCTCCCCCGTTCATGCTCTGTCTCTCCCTGTCTCAAAAATACATAAACGTTAAAAAAAATTTAAAAAAAAAAAGAAAAATTAATAGTATCAACAGCCGATGCTGTAATATTAAATGAGAAAACACAACAGGTACCAACCAATATTTAGCATGCCGCGAGTTGCATAAAATAGTGTGTATATGTATTTGTGTGTGTACAGAGAATAAGAAACGTACCCATATTTAGCAGTGGCTGATACTGAGAGAATTGTGGTTTTCATTCTCTATTTTATGAGTTACTGTATTTCAAAATCTTTCTACTGAATGCGTATGAAAGATAGCAAAACAAATTGGCGTTAACTCTATTTCCCTTCTCTCAAGGCACCTCCAATAATAAAAGAGTTTCATGGGAGATGGCTGGCGTTAGTCAAAACCTTTCTAGACCGTGCGGAAGGAAGAGTTCCCCCGTTCTTTTGCAGGCTCAGAATAAAACTGACACAAAAGCCTGTCCAACACCAGCGTGATTATCTGTCTGTAACCTCGAGTGTGTGCAAGCATACACGTGTGACATTTCTCTATTTGTCCTTTCAATTTCTCCCTGCGTCAGAATCCATTTCCCCCCTTATGAAACTCCCCACCTCGTACGTGTGGCTGCCTCTCACTGTCAAAGCTAAAAGAGACCAGAACACATGTTCCCAGCGAACTGGAACTTGGATCCAGAAATGTGGGGAAATCCCCATGGTGATGGTGATGTTGCATTTCTGGGGGAGTCACAGCCACAGGGACAGGGTCAGTGTCCCACACTGAGCGCTGACAGAGATGAAGAGGGTTGAGAAAGCTCGTGTTCCCCTGAAGCAGCACAGAAGGCCCCACTGGATGGCTTTTGTGGAGGGGCTTTGGGGACAAGGTGCTGACATGTAGCCTTCCTTGTTTCTGCCTGGTTCCGGACCAGGGTCTGCAGCCTTCCAGAAGATTCTATTTCCAATCACTTGTTTTCTGTTAACCAGAGCCGACTCCTGCTGCTTGCACCTAGGACCCCTGGCTGCCTGGGATGTTTGGGACATGACAGTACAGCGGGTTCACGACCACGTGTGACCTTGAAAAGCACGGGACCTTAGAGTTCAGAAAGTACCACAGATACACCATACAGGAGGGCTACCGGCTAGAGTAATACATAGAATGTTCCGTCTAGGAAGCCTGAGTCCATTAGTGAACTCCACTAATAGGTCAAGAAAAGTAATAGCTAGTAAATATTTTATTAGCATTTTTTGAATCTTGCTCATGGGAAAACCAACTATTTCAAGAGTAGCAAGAATCACATTTGGTGTGAGGCCATTACTCAGCACTTAGTGTCTGCTACGTCTTATGACTTTTTGTAGAATAATTAGAGAAGTTCCAGTGGAATGATGTGGGCAACCATGAATATTTTTATTTTTCTCTCGTAAGCCCTCATATTTTCTTACCTCATTACTTACCCACATTACATATGCAATACGAATTTTCTGTCTATGGCATGGTAACTTTACGGCTATGTTAATATGCTCATGCTTCTCCATGTAGCAAATGAAATAAATGATTTTTACATGTTTCCTTTTTTTCAACGTTTATTTATTTTTGGGACAGAGAGAGACAGAGCATGAACAGGGGAGGGGCACAGAGAGAGGGAGACACAGAATCAGAAACAGGCTCCAGGCTCCGAGCCATCAGCCCAGAGCCCGACGCGGGGCTCGAACTCCCGGACCGCGAGATCGTGACCTGGCTGAAGTCGGACGCTTAACCGACTGCGCCACCCAGGCGCCCCACATGTTTCCTTTTTAAAATAATAACTGCAAAATGTATTAAATATAATAACAAGACTCGTTACACGGTATCTTTCATTCTGAAGATTATTAGAGGCCTTTACAAACCAAAAGAAAAATAACCAACAAAAAAGAAAAAGAAAAACCCCAAAGCTAATAGAACCACTGCCCATCGCTGGAATAGAGCCATCACTGTTTTCTTAGCCTATCTGGGGCCTTATTTCTCAGAAAGGAAAAAAAAAAAAAAAAAGATCAAGCCTCAACTACTAAAAAAAATTTACCAAATGGTTTTTCCTTAATAATTAATATAAGTCGCTGATTAGTTTCCAAATAACGTATTTTACATAGTTTGGCCTTTTCAAGAATTGAATTAGTTGGAAACAGGACAAAGGTCGTTCTTGATATTTAGGGTTTGGAAATAGGAATGGGGGTCTTCACTAGTCGGGGGTCTCCATTAGTCAGGGCTCCCCACAGAAGCAGAACCAACAGGATATATAGAAATAGATAAGGGGAGATTCAACATGGGAGCTGGCTCATGCAGTTACGGAGGTGCAGAATGCCGTGATCCGCTATTTGCACGCTGGAGAACCAGGCCGTTTAATTCATTCCAAGGCAGAAGCCTTGAGAACCAGGAAGCCACTGGGGTCAGCACCATCCCCCCTCCAGCCAAAGACCCAAGAATGAAGAACCCCCCCCCCCTTCCGCCAAAGACCCAAGAATGAAGAACTCCGAGGTCTGAGGGCAGGAGGTGATGGACATCCCAGCTCACCAGGTCAGGCAGAGAGGAATCCGACCTGTCCTCACCTCTTTATTCTAAAGGGACCCTCAAGACCTTGGTGCCAGCGGTCTCCTCTACTCAATCTACTGATTCACATGTTAATCTGTTCCAGAAACGCCCTTCCACATGCACCACGAAACCTTTTACCAGCTATCTGGGCATCTGTCATTGCCCTCAGGTCGACATGACATTAACCACGCCCGAGTCCCCTGTATTTTGTCTGAAAGTTCTTGACTGGCCTTTCCTACAAAACAAAGAGTTGTGGCTGCCCATTAATAGTCACATCACATCATCAGTAATCATTAATAATCACACCCCCCACAGCATTCATCCCTTTGCCATCTGTAAGGCACTCCGAAGAGGTTCCTCTCAGACACCACACAAACCCAAACCCTGTTTTTCCTTGGGGATTTGCTGCTGTGTAACTAAGAGGGGAGATCCAGCATTTCTCAGCTCACCCACTTATCCCACACATGCTTGCTAAGAACTCGAGTCACAAGTGCAGAAAAATACGACGGCCACAGAAAGTTTTAAAGAAGGAAGTAACCTAATTACAACGGCTGGGTTATCGATTAGAGCACAGTGACGGGGACATGCTCTCCCAGGAGAAGTTGGAGGTTTCGGGACTGCAGCTACCACCCGATTATCTGTGCTGCCTTGGGCAAGGCAGGCGATGACGCTTCTTCTGTAAGATTAAATAATTCCAGTTTTGCAAAGGTGGGGGCATTTAAAAAAAAAGGGGGGTTATAAATAATTTAATAATATATATTACTGTTACCGGCAAACCTGGCCCAAGACAACTCTGGATGGCCGGAGACTGCATTTCTAATCGTGAGATTCTGTTCGAACAACTGTTGACGTGTTTACACCCCTCTAGTCCTTGCAGTTGGATCGAATGAAGAAGGTTCGGCAGTGCCAATGGGGATCAGATTATCCTGGTGTGCCTGGGGCTTTCTGACGTTGAAACTCGAAAGTCCTATGTCCTGGAAAACTCCTCAGTTGCAGAGAAACCAGGGCATCACGACACCTGGAATATCGGAATTCCCAGACCCCACACATCAAAGCCGTCACTGCCCCGTTCCTCTTGGATTGCCACCCTAGACATCTTTAGGTAAAGACACTGTGATTATGTTATGTGGTCCCCAAATGCATTCTTCTGTTTTGTTTTGTGTGTGTGAGAGAAATTTGGTTTATTTATTTATTTCAATATATGAAGTTTATTGTCAAATTGGTTTCCATACAACACCCAGTGCTCATCCCAACAGGTGCCCTCCTCAATACCCATCACCCACCCTCCCCCTCCTCCCCCCATCAACCCTCAGTTTGTTCTCAGTTTTTAAGAGTCTCTTATGCTTTGGCTCTCTTCCACTCTAACCTCTTTTTTTTTACTTCCCCTCCCCCATGGGTTTCTGTTAAGTTTCTCAGGATCCACATAAGAGTGAAACCATATGGTATCTGCCTTTCTCTGTATGGCTTATTTCACTTAGCATCACACTCTCCAGTTCCGTCCACGTTGCTACAAAGGGCCATATTTCGTTCTTTCTCCTTGCCACGTAGTACTCCATTGTGTATATAAACCACAATTTCTTTATCCATTTGTCAGTTGATGGACATTTAGGCTCTTTCCATAATTTGGCTATTGGTGAAAGTGCTGCTATAAACATTGGGGTACAAGTGCCCCTATGCATCAGTACTCCTGTATCCCTTGGGTAAATTCCTAGCAGTGCTATTGCTGGGTCATAGGGTAGATCTATTTTTAATTTTCTGAGGAACCTCCACACTGTTTTCCAGAGCGGCTGCACCAGTTTGCATTCCCACCAATAGTGCAAGAGGGTGCCCATTTCTCCACATCCTCCCCAGCATCTATAGTCTCCTGATTTGTTCATTTTGGCCATTCTGACTGGCGTGAGGTGATATCTGAGTGTGGTTTTGATTTGTATTTCCCTGAGGAGGAGTGACGTTGAGCATCTTTTCATGTTCCTGTTGGCCATCTGGATGTCTTCTTTAGAGAAGTGTCTATTCATGTTTTCTGCCCATTTCTTCACTGGGTTATTTGTTTTTCTGGTGTGCAGTTTGGTGAGCTCTTTATAGATTTTGGATACTAGCCCTTTGTCCAATATGTCATTTGCAAATATCTTTTCCCATTCCTTTGGTTGCCTGTTAGTTTTGTTGATTGTTTCCTTTGCTGTGCAGAAGCTTTTTATCTTCATAAGGTCCCAGTAGTTCATTTTTGCTTTTAATTCCCTTGCCTTTGGGGATGTGTCACGTAAGAAATTGCTACGGCTGAGGTCAGAGAGGTCTTTTCCTGCTTTCTCTTCTAGGGTTTTGATGGTTTCCTGTCTCACATTCGGGTCCTTCATCCATTTTGAGTTTATTTTTGTGAATGGTGTGAGAAAGTGGTCTAGTTTCAACCTTCTGCATGTTGCTGTCCAGTTCTCCCAGCACCATTTGTTAAAGAGGCTGTCTTTTTTCCATTGGATGTTCTGTCCTGCTTTGTCAAAGATGAGTTGGCCATACGTTTGTGGGTCTAGTTCTGGGGTATCTATTCTATTCCATTGGTCTATGTGTCTGTTTTTGTGCTGTCTTGATGATGACAGCTTTGTAGTAGAGGCTAAAGTCTGGGATTGTGATGCCTCCTGCTTTGGTCTTCCCAAATGCAGTCTTGTAAACACTTAGTAACGAACTACCATTATGGATTCTTGGAAGATGTCAAAGACCTTAGTTTACAATCTGGATGAGGAATTAAGGCATAAATCTGAAAGGAAACACCTAATACCTTACCTTAAACATGAAGGGGCAGACATGTGTCTGTGTCAAATTAGCAGTGAGTTAAGCAGTTAACGGTGCTCTAAGGAAAAGGGAGATCGCCACCGGTTGAGAGATCACAAGAGAGCCTCATGGAATGCTCTCACTATTGGAATGCAGACCCAACTGGAATCGGCTGAACCGTGAGCCAGGTTTCCAGGCTCACCCGAGACATCCACAGGGAAGGTGGTTCCCGGTCTGTTTGCCCTAAAGGCCTAATAACAGCAACCCATATTTGTGTTTCTCGGCTTTGCCGCTTATGACATCATGGTTAAGTTCAGTCTGGCTTTCCCTCTGATGGCCAGATGGATGCAGCCACTCCGGGCTTCAGAACTTTTCACATTACCATCCAGAAGGGGCGAGCGAGCCTCTTTCGTTGGCCTGAGTTGGACCATCTGCCCATCTCTGACCAGTCCTGTAGCCAACAGATGGTGTTATGTTGACAATACTGGTAAGAGCCAAATCCCGGCCCCACGATGTGTGGAGGGAAGGGGCGTGAAGGGGCCAGCGGTCAGAATTACCTAGTGGAGGGGAGGAGATATTGAGAGTATAACAAAGCCCACCACGGAGAGCTTCACAGAAAGGATAGAGTCCAGAGCCTTGATAGCCCGAGTCCCTATATTATAAAATCGAGGGGTGACTTCTTGTCCAAATTCATAGGGAGGTTGAGACAGAGACAGATGTCCCGTCAGCAGAAGCCAGACTGTGTGGGCCCCACCCCACCCGGTTTGGCCTTTCACTGGCTGTGAGGCGAGCCGCCAATGACGGCGTCATCATCTGCAGAATGGGAACGCTGAGGACCGCCTGCTTCCTGGGATCGCTGTGAGGGCTGAGCACGTGACTTCGTGTCATCTCACTGGTGCCCCCGAAGTCCTGCATCCTCATCTCACCGGCTCCTTCCCACAGCACGTCCCCCCTGCCTTGTCCATGGGGCCCTGAAGGAACACAGGAAGGACAAGGGGCAAAACGAAGCAACAAAGACAGACCTGTGTCAGTTAACTGAGTTTGGGGAAATGGTTTGGGACCAGGTCATAGAGTCCTCGGATGCCAGGTTAGGCAGTTCCGGTTTTACAAAAGGCCTACCTTGTCCTACAAGGTGTTCCTTAGGTTGTTACAGCATGTCCAGAAAGTAGCCGGGGATATGTCCGGAGCACCGACTGCCTCGGAGAGGCCGACTTCTCCAGATGGAGAAGGCAGATCCCGCTCACATTCTTGTCCTTGGGCCAGTTGCAGCCCTCTGCTTTTCCCTTCTCTGACACGTCATTTTCTGGGTCAACTTGGCTGGGGCCACGGGACCTTGATGTTTGGTCAAACTTTACCCTGGCTATTTGTGTGAACGTGTTTGGGGATGAGACTATAACGTTGAAGTTGACGGACGTTGAGCAAAGCAGGTCGCTCTCCATAGTTGTGCAGGGGTCTCCCCCAGTCAGGCGAAGGGCATGAAGAAAACAAAAAAAGATAAAGAAATCGTGGTTTATATGCACAATGGAATACTATGTGGCAACGAGAAAGAATGAAATCTGGCCTTTTGTAGCAACGCGGATGGAACTGGAGAGGGTCACGCTAAGTGAAATCAGTCGGGCAGAGAAAGACAGGTGCCATATGTTTTCACTCTTATGTGGATCCTGAGAAACTTAACAGAAGACCATGGGGGAGGGGAAGGAAAAAAAAAAGCTAGAGAGGGAGGGAGCCAAAGCATACGAGACTCTTAAAAACTGAGAACAAACTGAGGGCTGATGGGGGGTGGGAGGGAGGGGAGGGTGGGTGACGGGCATTGAGGAGGGCACCTGTTGGGATGAGCCCTGGGTGTTGTGTGGAAACCGATTTGACAATAAATTTCATATTAAAAAAAAAAAAAAGAAAGAAAGAAAAAAGAAAACAAGAAGACCGACCTCTCTTGAGCCAGGGAGGGATTCGCCATCGGCCGTCTTCAGACTTCAGCTGCAACATTAGCCCTTCCTGATCCTTCGGAGTCGAACTGAAGCGCTTCCCTAAGTCTCCAGCCTGCTGGTCTACCCCGTTCAGTTTATCCCATTGGTCTACTCCAATACGTTTCCCTCTTTGCATATACACGTCCCACTGGTTCTGCCTCCCTGGAGAATCCTGACTGATATACCTCCCAATGTTAACGGAGCTGCCTTCAAAGAGTAATTCTGTAAGTGGGGTTTGACTGGGGCAATGGTGGCCCCGATTAGTACTGTGTTGCTTCCACGGCCTCCAAGTGACTCTTCCAGGGCTCTGCGTTGGTATCCACCCCCCAGATCGCTTTTGGGGCCCACTGCGCAGCTCCTGCCGGTAGGGGTTCCAGGCAGAAACCACTTTGAGCAAGTGGGCGGGCAGTGCCGGAGGGGTCCTGGTGATCCCACTCTTGTGGGTTTCTGTGAGGTGGGTGCCCACCGTCCTCCTGCACCTGGGCAGTTTCCCTTGTGCCTTCTACCCTGAACGATTTTCCACCACCCTCGCCCGCAGCATGAACGATCTGGCCCTTTGTTCTTCTTAAGCCTCTGTCTGCTCCAGCTCAGGTCTGGGCTGGTCAACGGGGAGCAGCCTCCACTGTACCTGCACTCCTGCTTTCTGTTCCTCTTTCTCCCTGGACCATACAGACTTCACCACTCACTGTCACCTTCCATCTCAGGCACACGATAAATCCCCCGGGATGTGCCGGACCATCTCCTCCTGTCCTTCCTGTCTCTCCCTCATGTTCCGCTGCGGAGACTCCTTATGTCAAGGATCCACTGGTTCAGGAGGTTACGATTCCACTAACGTTACATGGGGGCTAGTTGTTGTTGTTGTTGTTGTTGTTGTTGTTGTTATCTGCTCCCTGTAATTACGTGGGAAACGTCCCTGTTTGATTCTTTGTCATCTCTTGCAGAGCATCTCGATCTTGTATTTTGTTTTGTAGGCTAAGGCGTAGAACAAATCGCCAGCCCCAAACTGGATTTCTCCTTTTTCTTCCCTCTGCCTTAGTCCCCAGCTTCAGACCATCAGAGGCCAGTTTTAATGCCAGGTAATTTCAGCTGGTACGTCTCAGAAAGCTTTGCAATGTTCATTAGCCAGTAGAACACCCTTAGGAAGCAAAGAGTACGATCTTGATTTTATAGGTGGGCAAAAATCCGAATGCACCATTACCATCTGCCTATTATTTAAAAACCGCCATCATTTTTATTTCCGTGCCTTATGATACCAGGGGCATGACACCTGTCAGGGTTGTTGCCCCACTTTTCAGATGAGAAAACGCACGGAGAGGTTAAGTCAGCATCAGAACTATGTTCAATAGTCAGCAGTGTTGAGTGTTCATAGACTTATAGGTTTCCCCTTCTGTTTTTTTTTCCCCAATTCTGCCCACCTCCTCCTACCCCCCATGGCAGCACCACTCAGTGGGTAAGCAATGGGAAAACCGAGGTGTCGATTTCACATAGTTTGGTTTATCCCAACTCTCAGGGCACATGTGTGAAATGTGGATCTCAGTCTCAACAAGACTCCAAAGGAGGCAAGAAGCACAGACAGAGTGAGGAGGCATATATGAGTTTCAAAACCAGGAAAGTCAGGCACCTGGGTGGCTCAGTGGGTTGAGCGTCCGACTTCAGCTCAGGTCACGATCTCGAGGTTCGTGAGTTCGAGCCCCGAATCTGGCCCACTGCTGTCAGTGCAGAGCCCGCTTCGGATCCCCTGACTCCCTCTCTCTGCCCCTCGCCCCAAAATAAATAAATACAAAAAAGTTTTTGAAAAACACCCCAGGAAATCGACCCAAAGCACTGCCCCATCCCAGACCCAAACCAAAGATTCCACCAGCATGGATTTCCTGCTGCCCACCCCTCCCCCAACTCCCCATGATCCCTCCATGCTGTGGCTCCAGAGAGAGTGAATGGCTTCCAGTTTGGAGTCCTCAGCTCCCCACATGCACACGGCCTAGAAAGTCCTGTTCTCTCAGGTGGCTCCCGAGCCTCATGCCTCTTCCCTGTCTCCTCCAGCCAGGGCCCCGTGCTCACCTCAGCCACGGAAATTACTATGTGACCCGAGACACTAATTCGTGACAAAACCATTTTGGTTTTCATGTGATCCCCTCACTGACTTAAGGTCCATTGATCTCAGAAGCTGATCTGTGACCCAAGAGACTCAGAATTGGCTGGTAACGTGATGAAAAACATAGATTCTGGGTCTCATTCCAAACACACTGCATCAGTATTTTGTGAAATGCACCCAGAAGTCTGTATTTCTGAGTATGTGACTTTTGATATTTGTTTGGTAGGTTTACAAACCAGATTTGTGCTTCATAAAATGTTATGGTGTCTGCAGTAATGCTATACTGTGCTCACATTTTCTCACTTAAAGAAGTTTGTCAAATGAGATGGCAACAGACTTTCCTCCCCCCCACCCCCAAAGAATTAAGTCGAACTTGATTTTGAGTATTTGCTGGGCCAGTAAAAAGAAATGTAAATTATTGTAAAACTGATTATAAAGTTCGAACACAAAAGATCTATCTTGGAACGGAGTAACCAGGGCCTTCAAAACCACAGACTACCTACCCTCCAAACAATAAAACACAGGGGGCAATGACCACTTAGTTCGGTCCACTGAGTGTTTGAAGTGTTGTCAGTGTGGACAACCTCAGTTAGGGCTTGCCTTTCCTGACGTCCACAAGCCACAAAGCATCTGGCTGTCTGGCCCTATCCCTTCAATAGTACTTACTTCCTGCCAGCTCTGAGAGGTTGGGTCTATACTGATGGCTCCAAACAGGCACTGTGAGCCTCAATAAATAGGAACAAACCGTATTATTTGTTAGACCTGAAAGAAACCTTAAATATGATCTAGGTCGGCCACCAATCTATGCATGAGAATCAGGGAACCAGGGGGGGACATAAGTACCTCATACGTGTAGCTAGCCTCGGCCTCGGGACTCAACAGCACCGGAAGTCAGTCTCTCTTCTCCACCCCCGGGCCCTGCCTTATAACTTGCCGTCTCTTCTTTCCAGAACAGAGGCCGCTAACCTTGTCTCATCGTGCAATGTTAATCCAATTATGAAACGTCAATAGAGGAAAATCTCTTCATTTTTGTAAGCTAGAAAATGAACAGAGAGAAAGCACTCTTGTTCCCGCCTGCTCCCCCATCCCACAGAGGATCTCACACAATTCTGGAGCTGCTGAGTGGCCTCTCAGCCTCTCCCGGACTGCTGCACTAAGACACGGTTTCTCCACGTGAACGGGGACGCGTACATGGTCATTTCTAACTAACAACCACTAGCTTATTACAGTTCGGAGACTATGGATTTATTTTTAAAAATCACAATGTCTCAAAAAATCATGTATTTTCATTTATTGTTTTGTTCTTCCTTTTTTAGAGAGTGAGCTCAAGTAGGGAAAGGGGCAGAGAGAGAGAGACAGACGGACATGGACAGAGAGAGAATCCCAAGCAAGCTCCACACTCAGTCCAGAGCCCAACACTCAGGTTGACCCCACGACCCTGGGATCATGACCTGAACCCAAATCGAGAACCAGACGCCCAACCGAGCCACTCGGACGCCCCCGAAAGATCATTTCTAACTCTTACTCTGTGCCTTCCTACGTGCTCCTTGAGGAGCAGAGAACGGACTGAAACCACAGCTTGTTGTAGCCATAGAGTAAGTCAAAGTGACCATCCTGATGTGGGGGTAATTATGACCTACTGCAGTGACCGTGGGGTTTTGTCTCACTACTTAAATTGTTTCTTTAAGACATCGTATCATCCCATCTCTCATCCATGTGAATGACACCCTTCAAGTGGGTCGTTGCAGGACACTGTGGTTGAAATCCGCTCAGAAAGTATCTCCTGTCACATCAGCAAAGTGCTATCCTCCCCCTTCCTCTCCCGAGGGGAGAAGAATACTGGAGGGAAAGTCACCGAGGCCAGTCTGTTTTCTGCTCACAGTTCCTTTGCAAGAACTGAACAGGTTTCTGATCTGAAATCCTGAGTGGTCACCACTGGGGGGGGACTTTTCTTTACTCCCAAAAGGTTGGCCACTCAGTGTCTCCATCAAGATGCTTCCCCAGAGCCCTGGAACAAGAGCTTTCCAGTTCATGATCTCACTTTTGGTCAATCATTCAATGCACATTTTAGGAAGCTACCCCCAGGCTTCTGTGCCTGGTTCCAGGGATGCCGGGCCCAACAAGGCAGAAGGGTCCCTGTTCTCATACGATGACAAGCCCCACGGCAGTATTTTTTACTTACTGAGTTCTTTCTGTGACCCGAGGGTCTCATTTACTCCCGCGACGGCTTATGCTTGGGCTCTCGTGTAACATCCAGTGGACAAGGAGGCACAGTGCGGTTAAGTAACTTCACCAGGGACACGTGGCAGAGAGGGGCAGACCCAGGCCTGGAAGCCAGGGGGTTCACGCTGCAGAGCCTGGGCTCCCCAGGTCATACTGGCCCCTTCCACTTCCAGGGAAGGGGTGACAGGGAAGGCAGCGTCCAGGGAACAGATGGAAGGAGAAGGGGGCAGAGAACCAGGGCCAGCCCCACAGGTATTAACGGGGGTGCCCCAGGTGACTCTACTCCAAGGACATTTCTCTACAGATGCTTTTTTCTGATGACTAACCTATCAAACGTCACACAAAGAGTTCTCTGGATCTCTCTCAAATAGCCCCCTCCCTTCCTTCTCCATTCCCATTAATGTAACGTCAACCAAGAGAAAAATCAGATTTACAGAGGCCTGAGAGGCTCAGTTGGTTAAGTGTCCAACTTCGGCTCAGGTCACAATCTCGGGGTTCATGAGTTCAAGCCCCGCGTTGGGCTCTGTGCTGACAGCTCAGAGCCTGGAGCCTGCTTCGGATTCTGTGTCTCCCTCTCTCTCTGCCCCTCCCCTGCTTGCTCTCTGCCTCTCTCTCCCAAAAATAAACATGAAAAATGTTTTTTTTTTAATAAATGAAATTATGTTGAGTAGAAATATTTGAAGTTTCTTACCTTCCTGCTTTGTTCAATAGTCCAAAGTTAACATGATGGAAGCTTTTCCTGATGACTAAGCATCACTATTATAAACACTGGTTTTGGGGGCTCTGGGTGGCTCAGTCGGTTAAGTGTCCCACCCTTGATTTCGGCTCAGGTCACGATCTCACGGTGTGTGAATCGGAACCCCATTTTGGGCTCTGTGCTGACAGAGGCGTGCCTGCTTGGGATTCTCCCTGTCTCTCTTTCTCTCTCCCCCTTCCCCACTCATGCTGTCTCTTTCTCAAAACAAAGAAACTTAAAAAAAATAATAAACACTGATTTGGGTAATGCGATACGTAATACACTAAGACGCTCAGGACCGCTGGAGTCACGCTGTCTGTCGTTACACAAAACGATGCGTCTTTTGAGCCGTTTGTTCACTTTTTACAGGTTCCCTGTTAATCTGCAACTTTCTTCCCCTTCTTTTTCTCTGCTGCTGTAGCTCTGTGAGTTTCCTCTGTGCTCACCCCCCTAAGCGTGTTGCTGGTGACATTCTACGAGTTAGAAAGCCAACATCTTAACAAAATAGGACAAATAGAGGAGTCCGTAGTATTTGAGGACCTCTTCCTTTTAAGACGCCATGCATTAGGTCAAACACCATGTGGACTCATCTGGCGGTGAGACAGGTCGTGCGGAGGACCAAGGCACATGGGAGAGGCGGATCTCAGCAGACGAGTCGGGACACACTCGAGGCGTGAAGACGAGGGAAGGGTATTGTGTCATCCTGAATCTTCATCTCGAGCCTTTAGTGTAAAGATTTCCTAAAAATCGTCCTAGGACTTCAGCGGTGAAACCCAATATCCTGTTGGTGACAACTCTCGTTATTTCTTTCTCTCGACCATTTTTTTGTTTCAACTTTCCACTTCTGCGAGTCTGACTAAATTCTATTTCCCAACATTTAGCCCATCCTCCCAATGCGTTGGCTACTTAGACTGTATTTACTTTTACTCATTGGGTTAAAAGAAATGCGGACCCGTGCAAATAATCCCAAGGAAATAGGAGTGGGTGTTATGGTTTGGGCTTGGCCACATTGACGAGAAAATCTGAGCAAACGGGACTCACACACAGGCAGCCTGGGCGATGGTTTGGAGGCTGGTCAAGGGTTCAGGGAGCCCTTCTCCCTCTGCTTCGTGCTCACACCTGGAGCTCCAGCCGTCACGAATACGCCAGATGGAAGAATAATGGCAGAAAAGTGCCCACGCGGTAGGTAGGCTTTCCTGCGGAGGTGTTTTCCTGGAGGTCTCACTGAACAACTTGCACTACCATTCCTCCATCACAGCCACGTCACAGGCCACCTGTCGCTGCAAGGGAGGCAAGAGAAGGTCTTTTCCTTGGCCGGGTCATATCGCCATTCAAGCCCAAGTTAAGTTTTTGTTAGTTGGGAAACATGGCCAAGTGACTCTTGGGTAGGTTGTCAGCAGCCACTGATGAACTGCATAAACCCACTGAACTGGGGCCAGAAAGCCACCGGAACCCTGTCCCCTTCCCCAGACACACGGCACTTCTTTCAGAAGACATGTGATTTTCCCTCACGGCTTCTGCCTCCTCGTCTCTGTCTTCCAGGTTTTTCCTTTTGGTTTCGACCTCATTTCGGCTTGTCATGGCTACTCTAGCCCTAAGAGTCTCCTCATGACCTCTCAATACAAATCCTGCAGAGAACTAGGCCAGTCTCTGTTTTCGACCCCAAGTCTGGGAAACAGTCTGATTATTAGTTCATTGGAACTCTTGAGAGGGACCAGATGAGTTCCGGGTGCTGTCATCGAGTTGGTGGTCACCTGACCGTATTAGCCCCGGTTGGGGCGGCGGGTGGAAGGTGGTCACTAAGTCTGGCAAGAAAGGGGAGTGTGGGATGTGAAGGACAGTGAATGATGGGCACCTATGGCACATGAGCTCAGCTGATGTGCCCTGGTGACGACTTCACGGAAAGTGAAATCCCAAGGGTGATCCGCATCTCCCTTAACTTTTCCAGATCTACTGGCGTGCGGCCCATCGTGATTGGGTCCGGTTTTCATACTGATCACAGACGACAACATCTGTAGCCCCGTGATTCAGTCTTATGGGATGACAAGATGTAAAGTGAAAGTGAGTCATCTGCTGAGGCCTCTCTCCACTCCCACTGTGCTCAAAACATCAACATGCAAAGTCCTATACGCTTTGGCCAATGTCCAAATGAGGATGTCGTTATTGCAAACTCACCAAGCTACACGTGTCACTCAAGTATTCACTTTCAGGTAGAACCAATGTATCGTCCAACAAGACGGTCATCCGCAGTTGGGTCACGGCTTTCTGTCCAGGCCATACCATTTTTTTCTGGCACCTTATAGATAAGCAATCCCTAGACTGAGGGTACATCACCTCCCTCTTCCATTCCTACATCTACTGGGAGGACAGTAATGTCAACGTTTTCACACTTTATATCCTTTCCTGCCAGTGACATTTTAGCTGAAGTCCCTCCGATAAATTTAACTATGGCATTAAAAAATAATTCCTATTTTTAAAAAATCCGCAGCATTGAAAGGCACGCAGCACACTACACAGCACCAGGAGCCCCAAAGAAGAATTTGAAACACATCCAGGATCCCTCACCGCTAACTGCAGGGAACTTTTTTACGACATAAAACTTACACCGGATGTATTCTTTGTTTCCTTCAAAATCAAATAAAAATAAGACCCTACCGAGGTGAAAGACATCCTAAAATATTCAGGAATAAAGTGAAAACACTGGCCGCACAATGATCAAAGAGCGTCGCCAGAGATGGTTCTGAAATTTGCTCTACGCTTGGCCGTGAAACTCGGTGTCACTAAAAGCTTAAGGGTGGCCGTGTGCATTGTGCACTTGGAAATCTGTTACAATACAAGTGTTTCTACGAAACCGAATTTACTGTACGATAAACACTCGCCCTGTAAACGCATCTTTAAAAAAAAAATCTGGTAATAATTCCAAGGGTCACTTACAGGCATCCGTAAAAGCATTTATATCAAGAATCTCAATACAGAATGGTTTCTATGTCAAAATACATTTACGCTGTAAATTGTTGCTAGAAAAAAAAAAAAAGACACAGAGAAATGGAGTTGGCTGCTAATCCCTTCAACAGCAGCAGCTGCCCCTGGTAATTTCCCTTCATTTCCGACCTCAAGCATTTCTGACCGAGCCGTTCATCTGCCTTTCTGTACTTTGTTTATGCTTTTATTCCCTCCATTGGCCGGTTAAAAGCCTCGAGACCTTATTATCAGGCTTATTCCCATTTTCAGCAGCTCTCCACGCTGCCCAGAACCTTCCTGTGGGGCCTATTCCTGTCCAGGACACCCAGGACGTTTCCAGCCTGTCCGGGATGATCAGTTAGGGGGACAACTCTTTAGGAATTAACCAAGCGGTTACCCCGAGGCAAAGCCGGGAGGGGAAGGAACAAACAAAACAAAACAAAACAAAAAACCCCGAAAAAAACAAAAAAGTCACATGAAAACCACAAGTGCAGATCGATCACACAATTTTATTAGAGTCTTTTGAACAAATGTATTCCTCTGTGAAAAACTCTTGCAAAGAGACATTGGGGTGTACTATTTTCAACCCTGAGCAATGACACTGCATACCAAGGAGGTTGGGTCACGAAGCCGGTTCCACTGGGGCACAAGCACAAGCCACTGATATTCTCTATGTGATCAGGTTTTTACAAAAAAATACATAGTTTTCAATAAATAATGCTTAATTTTACAACTTTGATACAGCAATGCCATACACTGGTTTAACACACTAAACTCTGCATGCTAGATAGTCTCTACAAGAAGACGAAACTTGACCATGCATTTTCTTTCCCCCTAGTGCTATCGAACATTTCATCCTCCAGCGCACCGCCTCCGGGAGCTTCACCCTCTCTCTGTTTCACAGCGTCAGGGCGAGCGCTGGCATGCAAACGCTAAAAAAGGTTCCCCCCCACAAACCACTCAGACTTCTAAACAAAAGGGTTTTCAGCTTTTCTGCTCCCAAACCTGCAGTGGCTATGAAAAGTTAAGTTCCACGTGGCCTTGGAAAGTACAGACTCGGTGACAGTGTCATGCTGAAAACTGCTCTCGCTTACCAGGTGGCTCTGCCCTGGTGGCCGCCACGGGGCATCGTGGGAGGCCGTGACCACCAGGAGCCCCAGACCGGAAAGGCAGGCCTCCGTTTTGAAACAGTCCATCAAATAAAAGGTGTCACAGACAAATGCAAAAGACTCTTAAACCCACGACGTATGTACAAGGGTAAAAAGTAGACGAGATGGGGAAATTAACGGTAATGGGATAGAACGCTTCTCCCTACGTGATTCAAGGGATGGGGCACTGTGTTCTCGAACGTAAGCTGGATGAAGGAAAATGTGTTAGAGGGCCCTGTGTCAGTATCGATTCGCTCAAAATCCTTTCCATGGTACCCCATTAGTATTTCCAGTTGCTCTTCCTTTGAGGAGGGAATGTACGAGGTCTAATAGAATAACACAAACGTCAAAGTCACTGCAGGGACCCTAGAGTAAGTATTTTCTACGCGGTTTCAAACTTTTTGTCATATTGCTTTATTTGTCACTTTCACAGCAGAGAAAACCCAAGTCTACGTGACCACATAAAAGAAGTTTGATCAAAGGATGTAAGGAAGCCTCCACGTACGCACATCCAGGTTGTTTCAATTCCTCAACTGCTCATGTGAAAAACCACGTCTCACCTCCGGCATATTGCTTTCCGTGGTTTGTTTCCTCTACGGAGAAGTTATCTGTTTGCGACTACAGGCAACAGAAGTTCCCAAGTCATTCAAAACAGTCCTATCTGTGCACTGGCAGAGGTATTGAATCTTTTAAGAGTATCTCTACCCAATAAAATTATTACTTTTATACATGGAACATTATGAACTTATGTTTCCCTTTGTAAGCCATTTTATACTTTCTGCACTTTTGTGCTTTTATTGAGTATAAAAATAGGTCTCCTTTAAAATTCTGTTTAAGTTCACTAAAAAACTACTTGTTTGTGAAATTCTCTTATAAACTCACTGCATCCACATGGAATAGATAAAACTAATCAGCCAGCTAATGGATCTAGGTAGTGTTAAAAAAAAAAAATAATAATAACCTCAATGGAAAAAGCAAAGTAAAGGATGTGAAGATTCAAGAAAAAAGGCAGCAGCAAAGTAAAGTGGTAAAGAGCTGAGTTTAATACATTTTGTTTCATCTTTATTGTGACCGGAAACGTGGGCTCCGCAGAAGGGACCAAAACAAAAACAAGAACCAAAACGAAAACACCCCAAACCGAACCAAAGGCAACTGTTGTTGTCAAAGAGCAGAATTTGCCAGATCATCAACTGAAAGGGGATGTGGCGGAAAAAATGGCGTCAATGAACGGTGAGAAAGAAGTGGTCATGAAAATAAGCCCAATCTCTGAGGAGCATGGACAAGAGTCATCGCATGGAGACAGTTACTTTGGGAACTCATGAATTCCTGTGTTGGGTTCCGTAAGGCTCAGACTTGGAACCCCCACAGGCCCAGGCTATACAAAGGGTATTTGGAACTGACATTCCTAATGGAAATTTTATAAAATTTGGCCCTTAGAAGAACTGAGAAATATCCTGAAAAAATCTTCCCTGAAACTGTAAGAAAGAAAGCTTCTTATCTACTGATAAAATTGACAACTCATCAAGCTACGTTCTGCTGGTCATCCTACATAAAAAAAAAAAAGCACAAATATATTTGCCTCAGAAATCTGTTAAAAGCAGGGGACCACGCAGTAAAAGAGTATAAAGATTCTATAAATGGGAGAGTGCAAGAAAACCTCTCTCCAAAGTGTCCACAAGGTTACATATGCCCATTAGAAGAAAAAGTAAGAATATACATATTATTAATCATCCAGAGAATAAAAAAGTTAAGATCGATATAATATATTTATATTGAATGACTACCTTAAAATAGAGCAACTTATTTGCTTTATTTCTCAGATTCCTTAGGCAAAAGTCACTTAAGTTCTGAAGTGAACAGGAAATGTGAATTTCTTTCACTGGACCAGTATCGCAGGATGACGGTTTCAACTCCCAGAGAAGAGAAAGACAACCTTTGCCTTTTGAGTCCTTCTCTCTTTCAAAAAATAAAAATAAAACAACATAAAAACAAGTAAATCCTCCTGACTGCTATCCGCATGCATATTTAAATCACTTCCCCTTAATTAACATTAAAAAGAAACATCTCTGCCCAAAAGGGTGGTCATGATCTTTTTCTCGCTCAAGGATAATCATTCTACAAATAATTTGCCCTGTGACTGTAGTCATTCATAACATACGTAGTATTTGCAAAGCACAGTTTAAATACACTGCCTTTTATTAGCATTATTATTATTATTATTTTAAGAAAAGGGATGCATATCAGAGTGTAAGAACTGGAAGATTATTTCCACAGTTTAAAGAATTAATAAGAGAATGCTGGTTTAAGGTCTTCAAGTTGGAAATCTCACCAAAAAGCCATCATCAAAGTCTGTGAACTAGTTATAAACAGCAGGATACCACTGGCTAGGCTGCAGATTTTAGCGCCCACCCCCCACCCCCATGTTACCATTTTAAGACATTCTGTCAATGCTTAGTTAAAAATAAGACTTACTTAAGAGACCAAAAAAAAAAAAAAAATGCAACTAAAGTTTTATTGAAGACTATCCAGTGGCAAGAATACCTGTGTATTATATTATGTTTTCGACATTCAAGAAAGGATTCATCAAGGATCTTCACAATGCATTCAGCAAAACAGCCTTAAATATTGTGAAAAAGCGCATTCAAGCGCCTGTCCTGAGCTCTAACAGGTTTTCAATTTTAGATCGCTGACCATCTATTTTTTTTTCCTTTTTCCTATCAAGAACTTCGCCACATAAGCTTCTTTTATTCTTTTTTATTCTATGAAGACTATTTGTTGCCATTCTGAGGCCAATGATGTTACTAATTTCCTTAGCTTAGAGTTTCTACCTCACCACCAAAAAAAAAAAAAAAAAAAAAAAAAGTCCGAGATTCATCCAGGATCAAAACGTAAAACACACGCCAAGTTTTCAGGTTTTCAAAATACATAGACTCCGTCTTAGAAATGGGTTTGCGTTTTCCACAAGCCTCGCAGCTGCAGCGGGGGCCGCCACGTAAAACCACCAGCACAGAATTGTCACTTGTAAACCGCTGGTTCGAGGATTCGTGGCGAGAGTCAACGTCCGGCCCGCGACTGCATCGGTCTATCATATTGAAAGGTTCAAGAAAAAAAAAAAAAGGTAGCCAACTCCAGAAATCCAGTTCTGTACGGAGAGCCCTGCGAACCCCTAGCCCTCTCGCGTCCCCAGTGTCCTACCCGAATCCGATGGTTCATCGAGAGGGGGAACCACACAACTCCGTCCCTCGGCAGCCAAAGCTCGCGGGCTTCGCGTCCCAGGGGTGGGGGCCGGGGGGGGGGGGAGGCCGCGGCTTGGGGCTGGGGGGGGGCACAGGCCCCCCCCGGAAGCGGGGGAGGGGAGGCAGGGAGGGTGCGGGGCCCCTCGGCCTAGCATCCCCGGCAGCGTGCGACGCCCCGTTCGGTCTCGCCAAATCTGGGTAAAAATGGAGGCCGAACCCTGGTAAACCGTGTCAGTAGGTTAGAAAGGAGTAGTGGTGATTCTGCGCTGAGTTTCAATTAGCCGCCGAAACCGCCCCCGCGGCGGGCGCCCGGGCGCGGGGGTGGGGCTGGCCGGCCTCCCCCCCTGCCCCCCGGCCCCGCGCGGCCTCCCCCTGCCCCTCCCCCGGCGCGGCCCCCCGGGAAAAGAGGGGCGGGAGGGGCGGAAGGCACGGGAGGGGGGGCGGGCCCAGGCGAAGCGGAGCCCAGAGAAGGGGGGAGGGCCGCGCGAAGGGCCCGCGGCGAGCAGGGCGCGGAGCCCCAGGAGGCAGCGGGGGAAGGAGAACAACCCCGAAGCCGGGGCGCCTTCCCGGAGGCAAGTTCCGGGGCGGCCCGGGAGCCGGCGCGCGCGCGCGCGCGCGCGAGGGCGCGGGTACGCGGGTGCGGCGGCGCCTCTCCCCGGTTCGCTCCCCCCACCCCCACCCCGCCCCGCGGGCCTCGGGGCACCGGCGTCCCCGCGCGCCTCCGGGGCCCGACCCCCGCGGGCTGCGCCCTCGGTGCCCCCGCCGACACCCCGCTGGCCGCGGCTCGGGTGGCGGTGCCAGGCCCCCCCCCCCCCCCCGCCGCCCCGCCGCGCTCCCGCCCGCGCGGAGCGGCCGGGAAGAGACCGACACCGACAAGCCCTTCCGGCCCCGGGCGCCGCTCGGGGTCGGGAACGGCGGCCTCGCTCCCCACAGCATCTACCTCTGCGCACACGCGGAGATGCAGCGTTAGGGGAGGGGAAAAAAAAAAAAGAGAGAGAGAGAAAGAAAAATTCAAAACTCGAAACGGCCGTTCCCACCCTCCAAAGGAGATCGGCGGGGAGCAGAGCGCCCCGAGGGTGGCGGTCACCGCGACGCGAAGCCGGGACGCAGCCCGGGCGCAGAGAACGCGCACCCCCAGCGAGCGCAGGACACCGACGGCGCGCGCGGGCCCCGGGTCCTCGCCCAGGCCGCCCCGCCCCGCCCCGGCCGGGCTGGGTTGGGGGGGGGGGAGAGTGGGAGTGGAGGCGGAGGTGAGAAAGGAAACGGACGGGGCGGGGGGCGGGAAGGGAAGGCAGAGGGAAAGAATCCTCCTCCCTGGATTTCAATCACCAGCCACCGAAGGCAGAGGAAAAAGAAACCGGCCTGCGGAGTGAGCCCTTTCCAGCCTAACCCCACTCCCACCCGCCGCACAACAGCCTCGTCACTGAATGCGCTGCGACAACATGGGCCTCCAGTTGGACTTCTATAGAGACTATTGGAGATGCGAGTTTCTATCAGTTCCAGCTGATTTATTAAAATTGTCAAGATACAGACTTCCAGCACAAAAAAAAAAAAAAGAAAAAAAAACAGGGAACGATGTCGACAGTGCATTGAGTCTGCTTTGCCACCATTTGCTACAAAATATGCAGATGGTCTGTACTTTATTTAGATTATATTGCACAAAATGAGAAACTTTTTAAACTATGTGCCTTTTTTTTTCCTTTTTTTGCTAAAAATCGAGAATCCAGTTTCAAACCTTCCATCTGGGGCCCCATCCACATATCACAGCGTATGAGATACATAAAGTCCTACTATAGTACAGTACATATACAATCTTTAGACTAAGATAACAGCTCTGAGGTCTATATCACCATTTTCAATAAATCTTTACCTACAAATATTGAACAAATCTCTACTATAGCTGTACAAAAAAAAGTTTGCTTTTTTTTTTTTTTTAAAACCACAAGGCCTTTAGATGCAAGGATTATTTTAAAATTTTAATCCTTTTAAAACCAGGACATAACGTACCAACATACTTGCATGCTAAAAAACAGAGGAAAAAAAGAAATCAAAAGGGAAGAAGTGCCTGAAAGTCTTACTGAAAAAACACAGCAAGAATGTTCCCTTTTCACTGTACAAAAATACGCCTGAAAATATATTAATTTTTAAAAAAGACTGAGGTCTGTTATGTATCAAAAATGTTTCAATACCTTTTGTACTGAGGTCTAGGCTGTCTGGTATTCAATCAAGGAGGTATAAGGGAACAAGTTACAAAAAAAAAGTTGGCAAGTAGAAATCACATTTGTAAAACCATAAACAATTTGATCTGAAAAGTAAACTCTGATCTTAAGTCAGTTCACAGTTTTTTTTTTTTTGTAAGCGTTTGTACAGTCTGCATTTTTTCAAGCTCCCTGCAGTTTTGTTAAGAATCGGATGCATAGAAGACATCAGTTTTCTCCCTCCAAAAAAATAAAATAAAATAAAAAAGTTGCAATGGTCCCTTTTTTGTTTTTGTGTTTGTTTCTCTTTTTTTTAAAAAAAAATCATCAGTTCTTTAAGATCTCTTACGAACAAAAAAAAATCTCCAACCAACTCCCTAGCGTAACGGTTGTGCTGCCGAAAAGTCCTCTGCAGACGTCTTCCAGACTTCAAAGACCGACAAGCTTCAAACAGCGCCTTCCGGAGCGGGTCCTCCCTCCCCTCCCCCGCCCTGTCCCCTCCGCCTTTGTTGCAATCACGAATTTCAAGAAAAAGAAATAGTAATTACAAAACCACATTTGGGGGTGGGGGTGGAAATCACAACTCCAGACTAGGTATGCAACTACCTTGAGACACGATAAAGGAAGGGCGGGGAGCAAAAACAAAAACAAACAAACAACCCCCCCCAAAACAAACAAACAAACAAAAAAAGGGACAGGAAAAACGGTTTAAAAATTACTCATTTCACTCTAACTCCACCAAAATTTTCATCATCTTTTCCAATTTCTTTGTGTCACGACATCACATCGAGATCAGCATCTCATGTCTCCCCTCCACCCTACCGCCACCACCGACACCATCGACACCACCATCATCATCATCATCATCATCATCACCGCCACGACCACCACGACTTCCTCCCGAGGAACCCTGCTCAGCACCCGCGGAGAGAAAGAGCGAGAAGCGGGGCGCCCCTCTCAATACGTGAACACCAGGTCGGAGAAGTTCGCCTCCAGCCAGTCCCCCGCGATCATCTCGCTCAGCTCGGGCGTGCAGTAGTCGGGGAACTCGAAGTGGGAGCCCAGGCTGCCCTCGCTGAACGAATCCAAATCCTTATCCACCAGAGACAGGGACAGGTTCCCGGCCGCCGCGCCGCCCCCCAGCTGCTGCTCGCTGGCGCTGTGCGCGCTCTGGGAGAAATTCAAGCTCAGGTCGAACATCAGGTCGTCGGCGTCTTCGCCGCCGCTGCCGCTGCCGCTGCCGCCGCTGCTGGACGAGGAGGACGAGGACGTGGAGACGGAGCGCGAGGACGCGGGCGACAGCGCGGGCTGCGCGAGCGGCGGCGGGTGCTGCTTGGTGATGTTCTTGAAACTGTAGTAGAGGCGGCTGCCGCCCCCCGCGCCCGAGGCCGCGCCGGCCCGCACCTCGTCGTACAGGCTCGCGCCCTCGGGGGACTCGGCCGAGCTGCTCAGCGTGGGGCTGGCGGGCACTTTGGCGACGTTGTAGCGTCTCAGCAGCTGCGGCGGCTGCTGGCCCGGCGGCTGCAGGAGCTGCTGGTGCGGCGGCTCGTCGTCGTCCTCGTCCGCCTCCTGCTTGATCCGCAGCTGCAGCTCGTCGTCGTCCTCGTCGTCCTCGTCGTCCTCGTCCAGGAACACACACTTGACGGTCTTGCCCGCGCCCCCGCCGCCGCCGCCGCCGCCGCCCGCGCCCGCGCCGCTCACGCGCAGGCTGCCGAGCACGTAGTCGTCGCCCGCGCCGCCCAGGTCCCCGGGCTGCGCCGCCTTGGCCGCCCCGGCCTTGGCGCCGCCGGCCGCGGGGGCCGCGGGGGCCTTGAGCTTGCCGCATTTCTTGCTGGAGCCCTTGGAGGTCTTGGCGCCGCCCGCGCCGCCGCCCGCGCCCCCGCCGCCGCCGCCGCCGCCGCCGCCGCCCGCGCCCCCGCCGCCGCCGCCGCCCCCGCCGCCGCCGCCGCTCTTCTCGGGGCTCTGGCTGGCGCTGGGCTTGGCCGAGGGGTCCATTTTGGGCTTTTTCCGGGGCCGGTACTTGTAGTCGGGGTAGTCGGCCATGTGCTTGAGCCGCAGCCGCTCCGCCTCCCGGATGAACGGGATCTTCTCGCTGTCCTTCAGCATTTTCCACCGCTTGCCCAGCCGCTTGGAGATCTCGGCGTTGTGCATGTCCGGGGACTGCTCCATGATCTTCCTGCGCTCGATCTTGGACCACACCATGAACGCGTTCATCGGCCGCTTGATGTGGCCCGACGCCGTCTTGCACCAGTCCGGGTCGCTCTCGTCCAGGGCCACCGGGCTGCAAGCCATGAATTCGCCCTCCTCCGTGTCCAGCGCCTCCCGGGGCAGGTTGCTCTCCGCTTCCAAGCTCTCCGCCTGCTGCACCATGATCCGCCGCGGGGCTGGGCGCTCCAACCCGGGCCGCTCGGTCTCGTGCGGAGGTCCCCCTCCCCCTCTCGCCCCTCCACCTTCCCGGGCAAGTTGCAAAGTCCTCGGTACCCCGCGTCCGCGGCTCCCCCCCTCCCCCCCGCCCCCCCTTCCAGGCTGCACACAGCGGCTGCGGCGGCTGCGGCGGCGACGGCCGCCCGAGCGCGGGAAGCTGCGGCCGCGACGGGAGAGGCGGCGGCGGTCGAGGCAGCCCGGGACCCCCTCTCTCCGGCTCGTGGCTCCCGCCGCAAGCGCCGGACCCCGAGCACTCCCAGGCGCGCGCGCTCCTTCTGCAAAAAGTTGAGGGCTCTCTCCCAACTAGTTATCAGGGCGTCATATGGGTGACATCACTCTGCGGGCCAGCCAATGGCTGCTGCCCGGCTCCGCCCCTCTCCCTTTATTAACTCCTCGGCCACGCCCCCTCCGCCCCCCCCCCCGTCCGCCCTCGGGGCTGCTTTGCAAAGATGGGGGGTGGGGGAGCGGGAGGAGGGGGGAGGCACGTCTGGAAATATGTTATTTAAAAAAAAAAAAAAATCCGCGTGTGTGCACAGATGCGCCGCTTCCCGGGATGCGCGGGAGCCGCGCGCTGCACCGCGGCGAACCGGACTAGTCCGGGCCGGGCCGGGCGCCCCTTTGTGCCGGGTCCCCGGGAGGCCGGTCCGAGCGAGCCGACCGGGCGCGCTCGCCCTCCCGGGGCACACGCTCGGGCACGCGCGCAGCCGGAGCGGGCGGGTGCCGCCCGGCGCGCCCCCGGGTGGCTGCCTCTGCCTCCCGGAGCCGCGCGCGCCCGAGCCCGCCGGGGGAGCCCGCCGCGCCCCGGCCGACGGCAGGTGGCGCTTTAACACAACACCTCCCGGGCACGTGGGCTCTCTCTCTCTCTCTCTCTCTCTCTCTCTCTCTCCTTTTCCCTTTCTCCCTGTTTTTCTAAGGCAAAGAAATCCATATAAAGCCCGAGAGGCTGCATTCTCCCTTCCCCCCGTCTGCATTTTCGGTGCTTTGTCCCTTTTCTCCCCGTGTTTTCCCTCCCTCGGCGGCGACCGGAGACGCAGCGGGACCGTTTGGCCGCGCCCGGCCCGCGTGCGTCCCGCCCCAGGCGGAGGCCGGAGTAACGGTCTGCGGGGTTGGGCTGGGGCGGGGGCCCGGTCCTCGCGTTCCATCTGGCCACTCCCGAGGCTGGTTCTGAACCCGGTTCCCGGGACCCGCGAGCTTCGGCACGGCCCCGCCCCCCGGGCTCTCCAGCCCGCCCTGTCCCCTCCCCCCGCTCCCCACTCCTTCCCGTTCCCCCTCTTCCTCTTTGTCCCCTCCCCCTCTCTCGGTCACCAGCGCCCTCCGGAGCTGCCTCGTCCTGAACGTCTAGCGAGGAGCCAGCACGCCTTGCGGGGCCTCGGCTGTTTTAGTTAGCGACACGGACCGAGGAGAAAAGTAGGTGCACCCCAACTCCCGAGTCCAAATACGTCCGGTGTCTGTGCCCAGGTGGGGCGCACTGCTCCTAGGACCGCGAGCGTAGCCGGAGAACAGGCTGGCTTATGTAAAGCGGCCCCATGGCCCGTCGGTCCCGCTGTGCTACTTGGAAACCCGTTTCTCTTTGTGTTTCTTTATTTAGTCGCTGTTACCCATCTGTGGATATTCTGCGGGGAGATTGAAAGAAAACCTGCTTCCTATTCATTGCCTGTCGTCATCGCTGCCTTCACACCCTCCAGCGCTGGCGAGCCGGCAACTTTGAGTAATTCCCCGAGATACTGCCCAGAGTATTTCGCGAGACAAGTCAGCCTCTTAGGACTCGCACGGTGACCCCAACCCGCTGCTCCCTTTCGGGTTCCTTTCCTGCAAATGACACTGCATTGCTTGCACATTGCAGTTTCCCGATGCCTTTAGTCACAGAAAATGGTACCATGTTTTCACATTTTTCACAGACCATCGCGCGCGCGGTTGTGTGAGTGTGTGTGAGTGTGTGTGTGTGCGTGTGCGCGCGCGCGGGCGCGCGCCACCATTGCAGTACCCTCCCCCACGTTATTCATCCTAAAGAAAAACACTGCGTCCAATCCTTGTGATATTCAAGCCAATCCTGTGGGCAATCTATGCTCTCCAGCCATCGGAACCAGAGGAATTTACAGTCATCCATACAGGGTGACCGCAAGTCTGGAGATGTATAAAACCGAAGGCAGTGTGTGAAAATCCGTATTCACTCCCACAAGGCAAGCCCTGCCTCGTGTTCCTGTCTCTGCGCGCACACTTCCCAGCCATTTCAGCTCCTGGGAACACGGCCGGAGGGTGGGTGGATGGACTGGTGAATCCTCACTGCTCCCCCCCACCCCACCCAACACATGATAAATCCATACTCCAGCCAGAAGCCTCGAAATAATTTAGCCCAGTTGCATTATTTTCGTGCAAACCATGAGGGCATCTAGCATTTCAGACTCTGAGAGAGAATGCCTTTGCAAATCTTAAGCAAATTCGGTGTCTATTTGCCTTTTTCACTTGACAGCAAACATCATGTTTAGCTTTAGAATGAGAATTAGATTAAGGGCAATCAGGCTGGAAAGTAACGGGTTTATTCTGGGAGTGCTATGATCTTCTCAGAGGAAATATAAGTTAATATTTAGTCTTTCGGATAAGAAACATAATTTCTGTTCTGAGAAAGATGGGTCACCCTCGGAGAAGAGAAAACCAGAGTGACAGGGATTGTTTATTAGTGCGAGCCAGGCAGCAGGGACCATGAGAGGGGAGTGCTGTGACTTGATGGGTCTTTCCACAAACACACAGTAGAGGTTGGCGGAGCAAAAGCAGGGCATGGAGACTTCCACAGGAATGGACTGGAGCTAATTCCCCCCTCTGTCTTCTATAGAAAGGTCCCAATTTTCAAAAAGGATTACCTAGATTGCTATTTTGTAACACGATCTACCCACCTCCTTAATGTGAGTGAATTTAGTGAGGATTTGAAGGGAGAAAAGAAAAACTAAATAACTCTTATGTATACTTTTTCTTTCTTTTCTTTCCTTTTTTTTCTTTTCTTCTCTTTTCTTCCCTTTCCTTTTCTTTTCCTTTCTTTCCTTTCTCTTCTTTTTTTTTTTTTCCACCCTCTCTATGGGAAGGTTTTAAAATAAGCATAACATTAAAAGAAAAGAAATGGGAACATGCCTGAGACCTGAATGCTTCTCACAGGAACAGTATTAACTCGTAAAAAATGGATGCTTGCAGCATCAGCATCAACCAACTAGTTAAAGGAACTTGAGGCTAACAAATGGAAAATGCAGTCCTCTGTAATGATACACTTCCTGAAAGTTTAGCTTAGTAAAATGGAACTTTGCCTGCTATATTTAAACCTGGTGAATGCACATCAGGATTAGACCTCTGAATCATCTTTTCACAGCCAATATACATTTCATGTGTGTGTATATCTATGGACGTCTCTGCAGTTTTCCTGCTAATATTAAACATTGTTGGGTATATAATTAATGCTCAGAGTCTTAAGATGTACATTCTATTATAGCCACAAATGACTATTTTTATCATCGTTATTATTTTTTTTTAACAAACGTATCTTTAGAAAGAAGACCTTTCATTTATAAGAACTGTTATGTAAGGGGTAAGCTATTATACGAAATCGCTCAAAATCATGATAACACATTTAGAATACATGCAAAGTGTTCCTACTCCCTCGGAACAAGAAACATTTTGCTAAGCAAATAATACACTAAAAATATCACTGGGTAAATATTTGACCCGTTAAATTGAACACACCCGTTTCACAAGAGCTCTGACTACGTGCATTATCTCCATCGCTGAAATGATACCCC
Source organism: Prionailurus bengalensis (assembly GCF_016509475.1). Lineage (NCBI taxonomy): Eukaryota > Metazoa > Chordata > Mammalia > Carnivora > Felidae > Prionailurus > Prionailurus bengalensis. Next base: position 136,952,488 of record NC_057354.1, read on the forward strand.
GCAGGACAATTCTTTCCATCTCCTCTCTCGTGACCCACTCTCCTGAAACAGGCTTCTCCCCTCACTGTTCTGCTAGCTCTCGGCATCTCTGCCTCAGACCTGAATCCTGAGTTTGATCCCTATATCCTCTGTCTACCTGGAACCCCCCTTGTAGGTATCCTCAGACCGGGTGACGGGTGTCAGTTGAACTCCCAGACTCTCCAGACCCTGTCTTACCCTGTTTTTTTTCTCATGGTGCTTTAGGGCCTTGGCATTTTAGCCTATCCATCTAGAGCTTTCTTTTCACCTGATCTTTGCATATTGATCTCCTGCGTTGCATTTAGCCCCAGGTGCAATGCTGGAGGTGGGGGTGGGGGTGGGGGTGGGGGTGGGGTGTGCTTCCAGGCACCTGCTGCCCCTTCCCTCAACACGTAGGCTGCCAGTGACGGTCACTTCATGTTTGGTACATCAGGACATACTTTAGTCGCTACAATAATCTGTTGATATTCTCACTCGTGTGTTCTCTGAATCACCCAGCCAGAGAGTACGCTTCATTAAAACACTAGCAGAAGGACATAGGGCAGGGACTCTGAAACTTATTTATAAAACATAATTTTACATCGTGACCAGCACACAAGCTGTATGTATACAAAGCAGGAACCAAAGTGTCACAAATGAATATCTCTCCTTATCCAGTGTAATACAGGCTACTTCCTTTTCCATTTCTTTAAACAATGTTGGTTAAAACCCACTGAGTTCACCTATTAATGAGACACTATTGAAGTTTGAGTGACGGTGGCTTGGGTGTTCTAAGACTCTGGAATATTCTGCCTCGGATTGAAAATGCCAGTTCCAGTGTCCTTCTTTCCTTTCCCTTTCCCTTTCCTTTTTGTCCCTCCCTCCCTCCCTCCCTCCCTCCCTTCCTTCCTCCTTCCTTTCTTCCTTCTCTCCTTCCTTCCTTCTCTCCTCCCTCCCTCCTTCCTCCCTCCCTTCCTCCCTCCCTCCCTCCCTTCCTCCCTCCTTTCCTCCCTCCCTCCCTCCCTCCTTTCCTCCCTCCCTCCCTCCCTCCCTCCCTCCCTCCTTCCTTCCTTCTTTCCTTCCCTCCTCCCTCCCTTCCTCCCTCCCTCCCTTCCTCCCTCCCTCCCTCCTTTCCTCCCTCCCTCCCTTCCTCCCTCCCTCCCTCCCTCCCTCCCTTCCTCCCTCCCTCCCTCCCTCCCTCCTTTCCTCCCTCCCTCCCTCCCTCCCTCCCTCCCTCCTTCCTTCCTTCTTTCCTTCCCTCCTCCCTCCCTTCCTCCCTCCCTCCCTTCCTCCCTCCCTCCCTCCTTCCCTCCTCCCTCCCTCCCTCCCTTCCTCCCTCCCTCCCGTCCTCCCTCCCTCCCTCCTTTCCTCCCTCCCTCCCTCCCTTCCTCCCTCCCTCCCTCCCTTCCTCCCTCCCTTCTTTTGTTCTTTCCTTTCTTCCTCCTTCCCCTTCCTCCCCCTTCCTCCTTTCCTCCTTCCTCCTTCCTTCCTTCCTTCCCTCTCCCCCTTCCTTCCTTCCTGTAATTATTTTAGTGGATCTCATCATGTAGCCCTTGATTCTTAATAATAACAAAAGAATTATACAAACCTACTGCCTCCAAACTTCATGTTTTTTCTTTTTTTATTATTCGTATGAGGTACGTATTTTCTTTTAAATGGGCTTTTTAAAAGTAGTTTTAGGTCCACTGCAAAACTGAGTGAAAAGTACAGAAAATCCTCATATATGCCTGTCCCTCACACACGCACAGCCTCCCCCACTGTGGACACGCCCTATGAGAGCTGTGCGTGGTTAACATCTGTGAACCTGCACGGACTCATCACAATCGCCCAGAGCCCGCAGTTGACATTAGGGCTCACTCTTGGTGGTGCACACTTTATAGGTTTCGATAAACGGATGATGACACGATATGTCCATCACAATGGAATCGCGCAGAATAGTTGCCCTGCTCTAAATGCCATTTGCGTCTGGGGTCTGGCAACCACTAATCCTCTTACTCTCTCTGCAGTTTCTTTCTTCTTGGTCTTTTCCAGAATGTCTTATAGCTTGAATCCTGTAGCATGTAGCCTTTTTACATTGGCTTCTTCCACTTGGAAAGAAGTATTTAAGGTTCCTCCCGGGCTTTTCATGGTTGGACAGCTCGTGTGTGTGTGTGTGTGTGTGTGTGTGTGTGTGCTGAGTAGTATTCCATTGTCTGGATGGACCACAGTGTATCCACTCACCTGTTGCTTCTAAGTTTTGGCAATTGTGAGTAAAGCTGCTCTAAACCTCCATACGGAGTATTTGTGTGGACCTAAGTTTCCAAATCCTTGGGTGAATACCAAAGAGCTGGATCCTGTGGCCAAAGCATATCGAACTTTGTAAGCAACCACCAAACTGTCTTCCCGAGTGGCCACCCCGCTTCCCATTCCAGCAGGGATGCGGGCAGCATCCACCTTCTCACCGTCATCCCCAAGTGCTGAGAAGAACACCTGCGTCTGGCGGGAGGCCCACAGATGTTGCTGTTGTGGTGGTTCGAAACTCTGTCCGTCCAGTGCCTCCAGCAGTCCCTGGCAGGCAGTGGCCGCTCGCCAAATGTCCAGTGAATTTTCCTATTTGTTCACGCACCCCAGGGAGCTCGGCCAGTTCTCCCACCCAAGTGACCCCGGATTTCACTCGCTCCTGCTGGTTTCCGTGTGCATTTCGGCTGTCCTCAAGACTCTCAGAATTTCAGCCCCAGACACCGAGCCGGTCTCCCAGTTACCACGCTGCAACTAGACCCTCCTCCAACATGCGGCCGGGCCTATAGGGCTCCCCAAGTTCATGTCCAATGGAGCGCTTCGCCCTCGAACAAAATCCACTCCCCTTTGCAATGCAGGCAAAGCAGCGTTCTTTTCTTTCGGCCTCTCTAGCTTTATCTCTATTGCAATCAGCAACAACGCAAAGGAGCATTAGGGCAGCGCAGCACAGAGCAGTGGCTTTCAAACTTATTCTGACCGTGGCCTGCCACACGAAACACATCTTTGCATCGTGACCCCGGGCACATTCACACTACACACGAATGAAACTGCAGCCGTGCCCGGGAGAGACGCTTGTGGTTCCAGATAAAGCTGTTTCCTGCACTCACGCTGGTCCTAGTGACTAGGCATTTGTTAGAACTCGATGGCTTCTGCAATTTAAACAAAACTTATTTTCATTAAACTTACATGAATCAACTTCAGTCTCCACCTGTTTGTTTGTTTGTCTGTTGATGAGAAACTGCTCTAGGAAAACTATTTGACTGGACACCTGGGGATTAAAAAAAACCCTTATTTATAAAAAACGTAAGTAATTGTTTCCTAAAAACTCAGGTCTGCCCTCCTCCCAGGCTGCCCTCCGAGCTTGCACACGGTGCTGCCTGCTTCTGCACCTGCTGTATTTTCCTGCAGCCGCCCCGTCTCGTGCCCCCGGGGATGGGCAGCCAGCGAGGTGGGCTGGCGACAGGGCTCCTGTGTGTTATGCGAACCCTTCACCCCCCGAACCAAAGAGACACTCCAAAGACGCTGTGTGCCCGTCCTCAGGTGGCCGTGTGCGGGGGGAGGGGGGGAGAAGACACCCGTCCATCCACCTGGGGACGGAGGAGGCCCTTCCCTCGGAGGCTCTGCTCCTTTTCCAGCAGTGCCTCTGTGTCACCGTCACCACTCAGGAAGAGGACGTGTGTAGTTGTGAGTGTGAGTGTCTGTAGGTTTACAGGAGTCTGAAATAAAAAGGCGTGGATCGCCAATTTTGGGAGTACATCAGATCTGATTTCTTTCCACATGGCTACCGTCCCGATGAAGGGATCTTCATCTGTTCTTAGAGAAACCATCCCCGCCCAGAGCGACGGATGGGTCGTTAGTTTCGGGGATGTCCCCCCAGGCCGGGCGCCCAGGAGCTAGTGACTATCTCGCCAGGGAGCGGCCTGTAGATCTCGGGGACGTGGTGGATGCAACTTCAGGAGGCAGGTGCCTACGGACGGACCTGGCCGAGAAGGTGATCGCTGGTGACGCCTGATGAGGTGCCCTCTTCCGTTGGGTGGAAGGAGGCCAGGTCCCAGCAATGCCTCTTGCACAGCGGCCTCTGCTGTGTCTCCACCTCCCCACCTGAGCCCCGGAGAAGCGCGTCTTTCCTTATCCGATTCTTGGACTTGGGTAGCTTCTCTTGTTTTCTTCTCCAGCCCTTGTTGAACCAACCTCCCCTCATCCTCTGTCTCTGTCTCGCTCCCTCCCACTCTCTCTCAACCTCTCTCTCTCTCCCTCTCTCTCCCCTGCTCCCCCTTTCTCTCTCCCTCTCTCTCTGCTTGTCTCCGCTGCATCTTTTTGATGTTCAAGGCAGTTCAGATCTTTTCTCCCCCCCACCCCTCGTCTTTTGCCACGAAACAGCGTTATTAGTTGCGTTATCCCTGTAGCGTAGGCAGAGCTGTGTGGAGCACAGTCATTAAATTCTAGATAATCAAAGCACGGGTAAGAAATAGAGTGAGCGAAAGCAACCTGTAGAGAGGCATGGGCTTTGCACCTTTCCCTGGAGGGGGCACTCACTGATCCTGCCCATCTCTGCTTCCCGTTACACTAGCTGTCGGTTGGTGTGCGAACGTACAACCATGGACTGGGGGGGGGGAGAGGGGAGCAGCTGGTAGAAGGATCCCTGTGTTTGCTCAGCTTGGAGAGACCCCTGCGCAGAGGGCTGCGTGCGGGCGCCACACTCTGGGCCGGGAAAACCCAGACTCTCCCCCTCCTGCTACACCATGAATCACCCATCTGACTTCAGACCAATGGATAACCATTTTGGCTGCCATATTCCTCTTCTGTGTGTGAGTATTTCAGACCAAGTGGCTTCCAAGGTCACGTGGATGTTTCAGAGCTTTATAGTGTTTATGTGACCAAACACATCATTTCTGCAGAAATTCTACACTAGGGGATGTTAGTTTCGTTGCATTCTCTTAAGTGAGAGAGAGACAGAGACAGAGAGTGAGCAGGGGAGGGGCAGAGACAGAGGGAGACCCAGAATCCGAGGCAGGCTCCAGGCTCCGAGCTGTGAGCACAGAGCCCGATGCGGGGCTCGAACTCCCAGACCGTGAGATCACGACCTGAGCCGAAGCCAGATGCTCAACCGACTGGGCCACCCGGGTGCCCGAGTTTCTTCTTTTTTAAATATGACCGTTTAACTGTGACTCCAGTATTTTATGGTATGTGATGATTGTTCTCGCTCCATTTAAAAGTAGTGCATTTTCGTTGTCGAAACATGGACCGTACAGGCAGCAAATAAAGAGGTCAAAGTCCCCCACATATGCCCACGGTGACATTTGCAGCCTCTTTTTCAGTCTCGATAGCATTCTCTCAATGCACTGCAGTGTCAGCGTCGTAAAGGCTCTGAGCACAGACTGTCGGCTACAACTTCACCCCCTTCTCTGTGGCGGGGGCACCTGTTCCAGGGATCCTGAAGCACCTTCTCAGCTGCTGTTTCCGGTCACAAATGCCCATTCTGCTCAGGAGGAAGCACCCTATCCAGCCCTCTTTCTCCATGTCCTTTCGATTCTTGGAAACTTCTGGAACTTCTGCTCGAACAGATTCTGGCCTGCTCACTCTGCTGGGCAGACATGCCTGGCCCTCACCTCTCCAGGTGGGAGTCCGGTGCCGGTTCCCACATGCCTCAGCCCCTGCTGAGCCCCCACCCCTGCTGAGACCCCACAGCTCAGGGCTGGAACCCTTGTTCCCAGACAAGGTGAAGTCCAGCGAGGGGCGGATAAAGGTCCTGCCCAGCAGGCCCAAGAGCAAAGAGTATCAAGCTAAAGGAGATTGGCGTCAGCCTTAAAACTGAATGCAATTGTCCCTGCTAGGGTTCCAACCATGACCCCTTTCCCCCTTCCGGTGTCTCCTCTTTGGAGCGTGGGAACCTCTGTCCTTGCCTGTCCCACTATTGTACTTCGGGAGAAGGTGACCTGTCTGGTGTCACGGGTTCACAGATGGTGAGAAACTCACCTCGAGTGTCACCCATAACTGAACTAGATGACATCTAGACAGGGCTGAGGATTGACAGATGATGCCGGGGCCGGCTAAGACTGTGGGGATGTTGGGATGGGGCACCTGAGTTTTGCATGTGGAAGGACATGAATTTTTAGGAGCCAGGGAAGGGACTGCTGAAGGCTGAATTGTGTGGCCCCAAATTCACACATGGGAGTCCTAATCTGTAGTACATCCGGATGAGACTGTACTTGGAGACGGGGCCTTTGAGAAGGTGGCTGGTCATTCGGGGGGCTCTAATCCAATAGGGCTGATGTGACACCTTTTAAGAAAGAGGAATTTGGACACAGAGACAGACACACACAGAGAGAAGACACGGGGTGCAGATGGAAACGGGTGAGCCAAGTAGAGCGGCTGGAACAGTCTCCCTCCCGGTGATCAGAAGGACCCAACAACTCGGCCACTGGATCTCTGGCTGCTGGCCTCCAGGCTGAAAGAGAAGTCACTCCTGTTGTCTAAGTCAGCCCTGTTGTCTAAGTCAGTGACACATCAGCCCCAGGAAATTAAGAGAGGGGACAAGAACCATAGAGCTGGCCTCTCTTACATAGTCTTTCTGAAGAATGTCTCCCATTAGTTGATTTCTAGACTTTGATGGGCACTTAGGCAGCAGTGGGTTAGGGAAGGTCTAACTGCCCACCACGCAGCCAGACTTTCATTGCTCTGTCTGATGGTCACGGCTTGGACGTGCACGGCCACGTCAATCCCTTTTTAGCTTTGGGGTCTCGGCAAAGCTGTGAGAACCAGAAAAGGACGATTTAACTTTTCATTCAAGCCAAAGGGCATCCCTTCAACAACGTAAGTTAGTTTGGAACTGGAAACCAAGTTGTCAAGGTGATGATCTCTCACCCTCCGCCCCCCAGCCCGAGCGCTATCGGAAGGGAAATCCCGTGGAGGGACAGCACTCTGGGTGTGCGTGGACACAACGGTTTTTAACCATGTTTCCTGACCACGCTGCGCACGGTGGGCAGAACTGTTGAGGCGTCGGTGCACCCCCTCTGGCACTTGGAGACGCCACTAGAGTAGCCCTTTTTGCATGCACCCCCACCCCCGATTTCCCGGATCCCCCTGCCCAGTGACAGTGAGTTCTGGAAAGCAGGATGAGGCTGCTTGTTTCGCCGCACGCAGGCTGGCCTCTGGGAGATTCTTGGGGGCCCGAGTCTATGAGAAAGGAAGTTCTTCTGGGTTATTTATAAAGACTTGTTTCAGCGCTAGCCCTCCACGATACAATGAAGTTCCTCTAGCCGGTGTCCCTGGCGTATTTCGGAGGCAAGAACGGCTGACACGTGCAAGAAAATTAACGTGGATTTTAGCTTATGGGTGTCCCGCTCGTCGTGGCGCAGGCAGGATGAGAAACACAGCGTCAGGACCGAAAGAGAAGACTGTCCCCCTGGGCCGTGAGTTCTCCTAAAGGCGGAGGGTGTCCATCTTTCACTGCATATTCCTTCAAGTCAACAAGGAACCATGGCACCTAGTAGGGCGTAGACGTGCAAATGAACGAGCAAATGAACAAATAAGGAACAAGACCAGAGGTCAAGGTCGCTCTGAGAGAGTGGCCAGAGACGGAAAAAGAAAATTCAAGAGCAAGAAAGAGGACACACGGTCCCCCTTGGCCAGGTCATTGCTCCGTTTCTGCCTCCTGCGGTGACCTCGCTCCCAGCAACGCAGTTTGCTGCTTTCAATATCTTACCCATATTTTAGGGAGTTCACTCTTACCATTATTTTCTTTTTTTCTCTTGCATGAGTCTATAGGGATTGTCCTGGAGCAAAAGGCAGTGCAGAACAGAGTGTATTGTGTTCAGACGCATTCTTTCTCCCTGTTCCTCCTGCATTTCCCCCCAAAAGAACTCCTTCGGCACTTTGATTCTAGGTCCCTTTCTCCTTCACCAATGACACAAGATTCAGGGGGGCTCGAAATCTGTAAAGTTCTACACAAAACGTATCCGCTACCACACGCTCTTCTAAATCTGAGGGTTTCTTAGACCTCCAAAGTGGGTAAATTGAGGACTTCTCAAAGGAAGCATCCGTCGTCATACGTAACAGGTGGGCATCCCCAAGGTGAGCCTATAAAGCGGTGGGTGAGCGCAGTAGGGAAGTGTCCGTGCCCGTCATCCTCCCCACAGCGAGCTCCAAGGATCCAGGGAACAAATCCACCCTTGAACTGATTCAGAGTGTAATTCTTATCTTCGAGAGGCCATAGTGATAATTTCACAGGTTTAAAATGGCTTCATATCCGCCCCCCAAGCTAGGTGCGTGTGTGTGTGTGTTTTTTTTCCTTCCTTCAGACCTCTCTTTTTCTGGGAGCAATGACAAGTTCGTCCGTGCATATTTAGCATTTTTTTTCCCCAGGACCTAACTCTGCCGTTCCTAATACTGGATGCCGTGCCTCTAGTTACCCTCTTGTAAGCAGAGAGCAAAGAGATCCGTCCATTTTCTGGGGGAATAATGACAGCATGAGTGAACTATTGGTGTGTGTGCTTTTGGTCCGAACAGCGAAGAATAGGATCTGAGGCACAAAAGGAAAGATATTTATAGTATTTCCTGGTCATGCGTTTACTTGCTCAGCTACCGCGGCTGTAGCTTGTGTATTGTGTTTGTGTTAATTCCAGCACGGCTATATAGCATCCTATTATGCCCTGTACAAAAATGATTAGCTGCTCTATATGACACATTCAAGTCCTTGGGAGATATAAAAACTCCGACTCCGCTGACATCAATCGCGTGTAAATTTGCTCCTATTTTCCAGAAGCGAAAGATGAGAATCAGGCGGCCGCCCCTCCCCGCCACGCGATCCGCCTGAAATCCAAAGACAATGTGCGGCATCCAGATCGCTTAGAGGGCGCGGCCACTGCTTTTCTGGGTGCGACACCAACATCCCCGACACACTCCGATGTATACTGAGCGGGCGCCGAGAGTACTTAGCACACACAATTCCGCATGAGGGGCTCTGGCTTTACGGCTTGGAATCTCGGCTCACTGAATTGGTCAACTTACCCTGTAAGAGCCACAGTTCTGTCTTTGGGAAAACGGCTGAGTAGGTCCCACCTATGTCCCCGAAGTTACCAGGCGGTTGAGAAGTACTTTACGAAGCTCCCGTAGGATTGTAAAAAAAATGGGCCAAGGCGCTTTGGGAACCGAGGTGGAACACAGGAAAGAAGGCGTTTTAGCCGTCTCTTCCAGAGATGTGATGATTTTGCCTTCCTAAGGTAGGAAGTCTTTGCCTGAATGTTTTCCGGATAGAGGAGATGGAAAGGAGAGAAAGCAATATTTAGATCCAGCCTGCTAGGATTACTCAGAGCTTTCTCGATAGGTTAGGGGCCAATTGCTGCAAAGTCGGAAGGTCTTTGTGAAGCTGGGGGCGGCAGGAACAATATTGACAAGGTCGACCAGGCTGTAGCTCAATGGTAATGCGTGCTGCCTAGGCCATGCCAGCTTGGCTCTTCCTGGTTTTCGTGCTCTCTATAAAATTTTACAATTTCATCTCTATTGGGAATTGACAGACCATAGGGGATCATCACTAAGTAATAAATACAGGAAATTATAGAACACCTCATTGAGGATTGATTCTGTTATTCAGGACCCGTGATATCTTCCACCTTCAACTAAACTTGGAGTCTGGAAAGAAACACTACGAGGCCAAACTTCAGACCACCCCCATCTCAGAAAAAGGTAATTCTCCCGTCTTCACCCAGACAGAAGCTGAGAGGGTCTGTTCACAAGTGACGATAGCAAAGGGCTCCATCGGGATATCTGATTTAACATTTTCTTTCTGTCCATCAAACTGAGCATGACCACACCCAACTAAAGCTCATGACTTGAGATCAGATACTCAGTCGGCTCTTGGATGAACTGCTGTATGTTTACACCTGGGGAGCCCATAGCCGTGATGAGCCATGATGAAGTCACAATTTGTGCTTAAAAGACGTGGTCCTTACCAATTTTTTAATGCCATTAGGAGCCAATCTCATTTGGGATGACTTCATCCTTGCTGATGACACGCTGATCAAAGTGGGGGGGGTGGAATTTGCTCAAGAAACAGAGTTTTCTGTTTATTTTAGCTACCGAGAGAACATTCCACAGCAAACAAGCAAAGAGAACAATTTTTCTCTTTAGTATATTACAAACAGATCGTCTCCCATCACTTCGTGTCTCGGTATTTTCTTTTAGGGGGTATCAATATCCTTCAATCATTCATGTGTACATGTCTATATGTTTAAGAAGTATTTATTAAGCTCCAACTCTATCCCAACCACCACGATCAGGTCATTAATGAAGAGTGCGCCTTCTACAGAAGCCGGGCGTGTCTTTGATGAGTACAGGTAACGTGCCTTGTGTCTGAGCGCTGGGGATACAGAGGGCAAGTAGAGATGCTTGTCCTCACAGAGCTCGTGGTCCTGTGGGGAGGAACAGACCCATGCAGGATTTAGTACCATGCGTTCCACGAGGAGATGGCTCATAGAAATAAATACTGTAAAGTCGTTTGCGAATAACTTCCTTCTAAGAATCACAGAATATCTTCCTCCGTGGCCAGCTCAGTTTGAAAGGGTTTATGCCCAGTGCACTCTCTCTCTTCTGGGAATATGGAGGTTGGTAAGGGGGGGGCAGTCTGTTTGAAGGAACACAGACAACAATGCGTAATTCCAGGAGCTTTTTGTCCTTAACATCTCTCCTGACATTCTGCGTCCAAGGATCACCAAATGTGCACCAGGAGCGAAGCACCACTGTGGTCTTTTAATGGCGGGGGACCTTGAGAAGGTCACATAACTGCGTTGAGACTGTTTCCTTGTCCGTACACAGAAGTGAAAAAATCTTCGTGCCCAGAGTCACTTATAGACGCACAGCGCTGTTATAAAGTAGGTGACATAGGAAATGCGGGGACTATGTGGTCCTTAATTCTCAAAGGACCTTTACTTATTCTAAACTATGCCCTTAGCATGCATATGTTTGTATGTTTTTTAAGTGGGCTTTACGAGAACTAAAATCTATGCTGGAAGGTGTGTGTGTGTGTGTGTGTGTGTGTGTGTAGCACATGCAGACTTCATGTTGAGTACTTCTCTTTCTGGAAGTTTTCACAGAAACGTCCCAGTGGGACCCAGCAGCCTTGTCCAGAGACCCCCTGAGGCAGGACAGTGGAGAAGGCTGTGGGACTGAGGACAAGGACAGGAGTGCTGTTGTGTCACTCCAGTCACCGGACAGACAGTCCGGAACCATCACGTTCACCTTCCAACTTTTTTTTTTAACGCTTATTTTTGTTTTGAGAGAGAGAGAGAAAGAGAGAGAGAGGGAGGGAGACAGAGTGTGAGTGGGGAGGGGCAGAAAGAGGGAGACACAGAATCTGAAACAGGCTCCAGGCTCCGAGCTGTCAGCACAGAGCCCGATGTGGGGCCCGAACCCACGAACTGTGAGATCATGAGCTGAGCCAAAGTCAGATGCTTAACCGACTGAGCCACCCAGGCACCCCTTAAAATATTTTTTTTAATTTTTTAAATGTTCATTTATTTTTGAGAGAGACAGAGACAGAATGTGAGTAGGTTAGGGGCAGAGGGAGAGGGAGACAGAATCCAAAGCAGACTCCAGGCTCTTAGCTGTCAGCACAGAGCCTGATGTGGGGCTCGAACTCACAAGCCATGAGACCACGACCTGAGCCGAAGTCAGATGCTTAACCGACTGAGCCACCCAGGCGCCCCTCACCTTCCAACTTTTGTGCTACTTTTGTGGTGACGTCCATCTGTCTGTCCATCCACGGTCCTCACTCCACGGGCACCACGCACACACCTCCAGGTTCATCTTCAAATTCGCCACTCACTCTTCGCGGGGCTTTGACTGGCTCCCTAATCTAGATAAATTATGCAAAATGTCTTTTTCTGGCTTTTGAGGGTCTTTTTTCAATAGGAGCATTGCTTTAAAGGCTTAGGCTTGTCAGCATATGGGCGTCCGTGTGACATTAAATCTCAGGCAGGTGTTTCCTGAGAACTGGCCACCTGCAGGTTCTCGGACGAGGGGAGGCCTGGCCTGTTGGCTTGGGGAGAATGACGGGGGAAGCTACTGAGCTTGAAAGTCAAGTGGTGTCTCCAGGGGGCATGCAACGTATATTTAATGTTTGGACAACTCTTGATGATAGAGACAGAGCTAGAGATAGAGATATACAGCAAAACCTTGCACTGCGAGGAACTTGTCCTGAGAGCATTCTGCAAGACGAACAAACATTTCTAATAAATTTTAACTCGATAAACGAGCCGTGTCCTGCAACACGAGTAGTGCCAGATGTCAAATGTCACGAGATCACAACCGAGCCAAAGGATCTTGGAATTCGCTTTGATATACGAGTGCTTTGGATTACAAGCAGATTTTTGGAACCAATTATGCTCACAAACCAGGACTTTACTCCGTGTGCGTGTGTGCGTGCGTGCGTGCACATACATACACACACACACATAAATTTCAGTGTCATAATCCAGTGCCGGGCGAGAAGACGGTGAATTGCGTGCGATTCAACATGGCGGGCGCGTCCCTGTAGGTCTATAAGTCACCCACCACTGCGAGCTACGACTCAAGTATACATCATCATACTAATTCCACATGTCATTCTGGATGACTCATTTTGGAGTGAAGGGCTTTAGAAAATCACGGGAATTCCGGTGGCTTCATGGAACACAGGAAAAGAGGCATCCCAGTGGGACCCTCACCCAAATGAAGAAACTGGGCTTTTTAATAGCTCTTAAAAAAAAAAAAAAAAAACAAACCCTAAAAGACAACCATGTTCTCTATCTTCTGCAAAGGAAAACAGATTCCATTTCAGCTTAACTGTTAGTCGTGTTGGTTTTAAATGGAGGGCACAGTGACTCTGGGGACGACACGCTTTGCGGCCACCTCCCTGCGGGAGCCTCTGCTTTTTGCCTGGCCGTCCCCACAACTCAGAATCCGGCTCCAGCCTGGGCAGCGATTATCCCCCTCGGTATTCATGCACTTCCCCTCCCCCCGCCGCAGCCGCCCTGCAGACAAGCGCCTCTCCCCTCCTCCCCAGCCACCTGCCCGAACCTCGGCTCTCCAGAGACCCCCCCCCCTTCCTGAGTGTGCCAGCTGCCTCCTCCCCAGACTCCCCAAGGGACGCCTTCCCCTGCGGCCTCTGGCACCCTGATGCCACCCTCCTGCCCCGAGGCACCGGAGCCCCGCGCCTCCCTGGCAGCCGGGTTGGGGCGGGCAGGTGTTCAGCCACAGGAGCTGCGGGGGCAGGTGGCGAGAAGCCAGGTGCTTCGTGCGCGCTGGCGCCTCTGGATGCAGAAGGAGCCAGCAGGGAGAGACAGCGAATGGCAGGGCTGGCCTCCGGCCAGGGCTCCCGTGGACCCTGACGCAGCACGCACGGAGGGCCCCCGCGCGCCGTCACAGATGCCCCTCCTGGCCACCCGTGGCTGTTTACCACGGAGGGTGGGCGGTGGCCCAAGTGCCCACACCCCCCCCCCCCCCCCCCCGCCCCTGCCTCCCCACTCACAGCTTACGGCTCCTGCCCGCTCGTTCTCACCAGGCTGTGCTCTTGCTACTAAAATCTGACTCCTAATATTGGCCTCGTCTGGCAGCTTCTGAGACACGCAGCCTTCAGGCCTCACCCAGAGTTCTGGAATCAGACAGGGTCCTCAGGTAACGGGTCCCACGCGTCCGAGGCTGGGAAGCACCCCCACGCACCTCTCGAAAACCTAGGGGGACCCTGTGGTTGCTGACCTTACTCAGGTCTGGTAAACCCCGAAGGTCCCCTGAATTGAGCATAAAGTCCTTTGAGTCCAACCCGGGGCCTCTCAACCACGGCCTCACCCTTCCTTTCCGGGCCAGCCCTTCACCGCCCCCTGACGCAATCCTGGCCCTCCGGGGGGCACGCTGCTCAATGGGACCAGAGCAAAAGAAATGCTCTTTTCTGCTTTTTTCCTTCAAAACAGAATTCAGGCAGTTTACAAAAATGTGCGTAAAATAAGAGATCAAAATAAAAACGGGAGACGTTGTGGGCAAAGAAGACATAAGGGCAGAAAGCAGCCGTGGAACAGTAGTTAGGCATTCCATGAGGCCAACCTCCGTGAAGGGCACACATTTGGCTTTGAGTCTGCAAGTCGCCAAATCCAAAAAGGGAACGTGATGTGTCACGGGCTCCCGGGGTCCACAGCTTATGAACAAACCAGGTGCTTTTTCATTTTTTTTAATGTTTATTTATTTTTGACAGAGAGAGAGAGAGAGAGAGACAGAGCATGAGCGGGGGAGGGGCAGAGAGAGAGGGAGACAGAGAATCCGAAGCAGGTTCCAGGCTCCGAGCTGTCAGCACAGAGCCCGATGCGGGGCTCGAACCCACGGACCGCGAGATCATGACCTGAGCCGAAGTCAGACGCTTAACCCACTGCCACCCAGGCGCCCCACCAGGTGCTTTTCAGCATGCGTTGTCGGGACTGAGACACGGGAGAATCGTTTACCCCCTGAGATGGCATCACAGGAGGACAATTTGGTCAAGAGTGGCTTTCGTGGTGGTTTTGGCAAAGCCAAATTCTTTTTCCAATGCCCTTCAGCGTGAGGTGTGGGTCCGGGAGTTTACCGCAAGCCCAGGAGTGAAACAAAAATCTGAGAGGTCAAAACGGTGGGATCCAGGGCGTTCTCCCCGCAACCCCCCGCACCCGGGTGGACGGAGCACAAACTGGGCTGCAGATCTGCGAATCCCCTTTGGACGTCGCATGCCAGAAGCACAGAGATCGAGTGAGTGTCGGTGATTAAGGGCCCAGCTCGAAAATCATCCGGGTGAACGCATCTCGATTTTCGAACCGCGCGTGCTCACGCAATCTTCTCTTCTTGTTAAAATCAGAACTAGGTCTTCGGACTTTATAGGGAAAGGCTAAGACAAGCAAGAAACACAGTCCCTTCAAAAGACTGACTCTTCGATTTCTTTAGGGTGTCACCTGACATTTAGACCCTCCCAAGCCGCCCACTGGAATAAGGATAAAGACAAAAGAAAAAATAGGCAAGGTGTGGAAAGAACCTAGCCGTCCCGCCACAGATGAATGATGGGGGGTAACTGTAAAGTGGAGAATTATTTGACCACGAGAAGGAACGAACCCCTGCCATTTGCCACAGCGAATGGACCTCGGGGGAGTGATGCCTCGAATGGACCAGGCAGAGAGAGACGAGACTGCATGGTATCACCTGCATGTGGGATCTAAATGAAAAGCCAAAGTCCTAGAAACTGGGAGCAGAAAAGTGGCTTCCGGGGACTAGCAGTAGGGGAAACAGGAGAGAGCTTGGTCAAACAGTACACACTTCCAGCTGTATGCTAGGTAAGGTCTGAGCCTTGTCACACGGGGAGTCTGGTAAATAACACTGGTATGACTTAAATTTGCTGAGAACCTAGAACTTCAGTGTTCACACACACACACACACACACACACACACACACACAGATAACTATGGGAAGTGGTCTACGTGTTAGCTAGACGGGGTCTCCTTTGACAATGTGCGCTTACCTCACCTCGCCACGATGCCCACTTTTAATATCTTACAATGATATCATGTCAATTATATCCCAGTAAAGGTGAAGTTCAAAAAGAAAAAAGAAAAAAGGAGGAATGTTGCCACATTACCACGACTACCACGAGGCTCGTTTTCTTTACTCCCTTGAATCCCCATGGGGGCCCGAGAGAGTGAGGATTCGGAAGTTTCCTTATTTATTTTGAGAGACAGACACAGCATGAGAGGGGAAGAGCAGAGAGAGAGGGAGAGAGAGAGAGAGAGAGAGAGAGAGAGAGAATCCCAAGCAGGCTCCAGGCGGCCAGCCACGGAGCCCAATGCAGGGCTTGAACCCACGGACCGTGAGATCTCGACCTGAGCCGCAGCTGAGAGTTGGACGCTCAACCGGCCGAGCCACCCAGGCGCCCCAGAAGCTGAAGCTCAGCGACGCTAAATGACTTTACTGTGTCGTGCAGGCAACATCTGGTAGGGCCCGATGCTAATTCAGATTTGCCTGCCTGCAGAGCCCAGAGCAAAAACCTATTCCAGCAAGAGTTTGTTGAATATCTGTGATGTTCACGATACGGTCTCCTATGCTAGAGAACCGTAGTGTTTTTCAAAGGCTTGGTTGCTGTCCTTTCGCAGTCTGGAGGGAGAGTCTGGGGTGCAAGCAGCTAAGCCAGTTTCTACCAGGTGCCATGTCGTTGGGCCGTGAACGGCACGCCTCGGGGAGACCAAGATGAGGGACCAAGAAACACTTCAAAAAGCAAGTATTTGATCATGGCCTTGAAGGATGAGTAAGATTTCACGCATGGAGAAGCTGGGAGGAGTATTATTTTAAACGTAGGGGGGGTTCCTGGGCCTTGTTTGTTTAGAACTAGGCAGGGAACATCCGAGTTCAATTTTTACAAATCAGGGGAAGCCGTGTTGCCAAATCCGAGGGGAAATCTGCGTCCCAGGCCTTTGTCTAGAACGCATTCTTGGAGGGGAGAGACTGTCCTGTTTATTCTTGCGTCGGCAATGCCTGGTGGGTCCCCGATCATCTTACGTGTATGGAATGCGGTTTTGCAACTGCAACAATGGGTGAAATGTGGCTTCCAATAACCCCCCAAATTACACAGACCTGAGCAATGTCTCTCGTTGCATCCGCTGCGGATATTGAGAGACCTGAGTGCTTTTCTGCCATGCTAATTGTGGCAATGGGAGCGTAAGGAGACATTCTTCCTGCTCCTAACGGTCGAGGGCAGCTTGGTGACCCGAGGGTACAGAATTCTGACCCTCAGTGGCACCTCCGGGATGGCAGTGTGTGGGGAAGTCGCCCTCTTGTACTGCGAGTAAGTTCAAATGAGCCTTAGTGGTTTTCTTTTTTTTTTTTTTTTAAGATCTGTTTGTTATTTTCCTTTCCTTACCAAGTCCTGGCATGCACCGGTTTTGTGGTCTTTTCTTCTGCGCTCTGTCAATTAAAACACCGCCGTTTTCCCCCTCGAACACCGAGCATGCCAGGAACAGGGGTTTTTGTTCACGAAGAGGATGGGCTGGCAAACGGTGGAAACGAGTGCCCCCTCCCCGTAACACGTTGTACGATCTAGATGCGGGTGCTGTTCACTAAACTTTCATCCATACTGATTGTGGCATGTGGATCGTGTGTGGGTGGATCAGAGCTTTGCTTGCAGAAAATTGCAAGGATACCCATGCCTGCGATCACGCGGGAGAATTGTGCTGGGCCTGGAGCCAGAGGCAGCCCCTTCCTCTGAGAAGCAGGGAGGCCCTCGCTGTGCAGGTGCGCGGGGAGCTGGCTGGCGATAAAGAAAACCTCAAGCTGAATATTTGCAAACACAAGCCCAGCTTCCGTTGGGCGCGAGCATCACCTTGGGACAGAAGCAGCTAAGGTCACAGGTAGAAGTGGACCGTCGGTTGATACAACCTTCAAAGCAAGAGAAGAACGGATCTGTTCCCTGCTCTTCCCTTCCCTTCCCTTCCCTTCCCTTCTCTTCCCTTCCCTCTCCTTTCCTCTCCTTTCCTCTCCTTCCCTTCCCTTTCCTTCCCTTCCCTTCCCTTCCCTTCCCTTCCCTTCCCTTCCCTTCCCTTCTCTTCCCTTCCCTCTCCTTTCCTCTCCTTTCCTTTCCTTTCCCTTCTTTCCTTCTCTTCTTTTTCTTCTCCACCCCCCCCATCTTCTCCCTCCTCTTCTCTGTCTTGTCTGTCTTTCTCTCTCTCTCCCTTTGCCTCCCCCCCCCCCCCCCTTACAGTCTCGTCCCTTGTGGCTGGCTTTACATCACATTCAGCAGCAGCCTTTCTCCTGAATCTCGGGGGTGTTTGCTCTGCCCGGATCACGGTCTTCTGGCTTTTCCACTTGCCCACCCAGCAGAGTAGCCCTGTGGCAAACCCACACTTCCGCCAGCGTGTCAGGCGGCTGACGCCACGTAATGACATTCAGGCCCCGCAGAAAAGAGCAGCCGACGCGCAGGTGGTCGTCCAGAAGGGCTCCCCGGTGCCCAGCAGGAAGCGGGGCTGAGTTTAATTTGGTGAAGCAAATTTAATCATTTGCCTCTTTGTAAATGGGGACACGGGAAGAAACAAAAAAGATTTTCTTGGGAGGGTTCTAACCAAATGGGTGCTTCTGACGGCACACACGACTACGTTCCTCTTTCGTGGGATTTGCACAATTGGAAGACTTTCCGGTAGCCTGGAAGTATGGGAGCCTGCGTCATGCCCGGGAGACGCAGAAGCTCCAGAACGTACCTCTGATAGCGTCTCTGCACGGAGCTCTAAGAGCATGATGCAAGCTTATTTCAAGGAAAGACCGTGAAAGAAATTCAGATGGTTTTGTCCAAGGCCAAAAAGTCCTTGCATTTTTTTCCCCTTTTACTAATTTGGAGCAACCCTGATTCATTACAAATGAGCGCACTTCCAGATTTTCAGTTTATGTCTACTTTGTGTTTCGGCAAAACATCTGCCAATTAGATCTACGCCAGAAAACCTGCCTACCGCGAAAGCCCTTTAACGCTAGTTATTGTGTGAGGGTAGAAGAGTTGGAACCATCTCTCATAATCACCAGCAAGACTTCTCTGGGGTTTCAGGGCAACGTCACTGAGTAAATCATGTTCACGTGCAGCTCTGCACTTTGGCTGTCAGCGTTTTGTTGTTCTGTTTCTGGTGAAGAAAGAGTTGCTCTTTTACTTTTAAAGAATGTTTCAGCTGCCAGTTAAATTCTCTACAAGTTGGGGCACCTGGGCGGCTCAGGTCGTGGAGCGTCGGGCTCCCGATTTTGGCTCAGGTCGTGATGTCACAGTTCGTGAGTCTGAGTCCTCGTGGACTTCGTGCTGACAGTGCGGAGCCCGCTGGGGATTCTCTCTGCCCCTCCCTGATCGCCGTCTCTCTCTTTCTCTCCAAATACATAAATGAGCTTAAAAAGTTATTCACGAAAATGCGCTGCAAGTTAACATGAGGCTTTCCAGAAAGAGAAGCACGGTCCCTTGGACCGCTTCTATTGCAATGAACTGATTTTCCTCTTTGGGCGGGTTCAGGGGAGCTAAAATTTACATCCGTAGGTGTACTGGGTAAATTCGATTTGACTTCAACAATTTCTTTACCTTCCAGATGAGAGGGTGGCCGTCTGTGTCCAGGCTGCAGTGCGTTTATTCTAGTTGGTTCTTGAATCTTAGGAAAAAACAGAGCCGAAGGGAATGAAGTTCATCTTTATCCTAATCATGGACATCCTCATCATTACCGTTAAAACTGAATCTTGCAAACACACGCCGGGCTGTGCGGCAGGTAGGAGCAGGTGATTATGTTCCACGGGCAAAGCCGGGGGTGGGGGGAAGCGTCCCTGGCCTAGTAGAGGGGACAGGAATGTGGCTGGGCGTGTGGGACTCTTCTGCTCTGTGGGCGGGGCTCTCATGGCATCAGTGACCGGTGTGACAGGAGCTCAGGCAGGAAGACTTGGTTTCCCCCACTGGGTGAGTCACTGTGCCCACAGGAAGCGTAGCCGAGGAGAGGGGCACCTGGAGTCCAGCCAGAGGCAGGGCAGAGCAAGAACCCGCCGCGGCTGCTGGACCCTGCCTTCCTCCGCGTTGGGACGGCTTCTCTTCTTTGTCAGCTTGGTTGGGCTGTGGTGACCGGACGCGGGGGTGAAAACGCGTCTAGATGTTACTGAGAAGGCATTTTCTAGATGAGACTAGCATTTATCATCAGAGGCTGAGTAAAGTAGATCTTCCTCCCTATTGAGGGTGGGCCTCATCCAATCAGTAGAAGGCTCTAAGAGAAAACTCCAGGAAAGTTCCCTGAGGATGAGGGAGCTCTGCCTCCAGACGGCCTTCAGACTGGGAGTGTGGCATCAGTTTTTCCCTGGGAGTCCAGCCTGCTGCCTGCCTGGCGGACTTCAGACGGGCCAGCCTTCACGACCTCCCTAGTCAATTCCTTAAAATATGTCTGTCTCTGTGTCTCTGTCTCTCTGTCTCCCTCTCCACACACACACACACACACACACACACACACACACACACATAACATGACCTTCACATACATCAGCTGTGCCTACAAAAGACTTCCCCTTTGCAAAGAAGCTTCCATTGTTCCTTTGCTTTTCGACACCTGCTTAAAGGGACAGATAGGACACGCGGGACATCGTTTACAGAAGCCTTTATGAGATTTCTATGACGCCATTTTTACAATTTCGGGAAGGGAAAAGGACCCAGAACTTTATATTTTTTAAAATTCTTCAGGGCTTACCAATCAGGGGCTAACAGCTATATCTCTCAGCCCAGAACCCAGATGTTGCAAGAAATGAACACTTTTCTTGTCGTCTTCCCATGAGCCGTTGTCTTCAGAGCTTCCAGACTGCCCTCAGGCAAGGTGGCAGAGCTCCCAGACAGTTAGGGACACGCTGTCACAGGGAACCCGGGGACGTCTAGTGCTGGACTCACCTGTGCTCCCCAGTTTATCTGTGGAGGCCCCCGCTCTCGGGCAGCCCCACGGCAACGGGCCCGCGTGGAGTGCATCCCGGAGGCATCACCTTGGCCTCCGGTTCGGTCACCGTCCCAGCACTGGGTGCGATGTGCCGACTCTTCAGGCCTCTGCGCGTCAGGCTGGCGCGGGAGCATCTTGCCCGCACTGTGCAAAAGCCCCGTCTTCCCCGATCCGCTCCAGCGTGACGGCCTGTCCTGAGTGTGCTGCCTCCTTGGGGTTCCCGCTAGGAATCAGGGACCAGGCCCTCTTCCACCCGCCGCTCCTCGTCCACCCTTTCTCTCTTCCTTCCGGGAGCTTGGAGAACCTTCATGACGATGCGGGCGAAGGTCGTGGCCCAGAGACGTTTCCTCACACGCTTGGTCTGGACTCTCCTCTGCGTTCTCCTAAGGGTTTAGGGTTTTGGATGTCCCAGCAAGGAGGAGGCTGTCGGGCCAGTCCTTCCTCCTGACCCTGCCAGCTTTCTTGCAGGAGGCCGGGAGCCCAGGGCTTTCGTCCCCAGTGGGCGAGAAGTGGAGACGGGAGCAGAAAGGGTAAAATACAGTGACCACGGAAAAACGAAATTCAGTGACTATCTTAATGCTGATGCCATCACACGGCCCTGAGAAACCGGATTCCAATGGTGATTGGGAGTCCTCACGGTTTAAGGCAAACTCTTTTTGCTTTTTCTTTTTATTAGATTGTGTGTTCAACTGTTCCTATAATGTGATGGTTTTATCCTGTGCTTATGGGAGCCACCTTTTATTTATCTGTCTCTCATTCTCCTTACCTCCTGCCTTTGCCTCTCTGGGCCCAGAACGATGCTTGGTATTACATGGCACACACACGTGATTATTTGTTAAATAAGTGAGTGGATAATTTTACAGGTCCTTAGGGAACAAAAAATTTCAGAAGGCAAAAGACAAAAAAAAAAAAAAAAAAAAACAACTCCACTCCTCTGTCTTGCCCCCCACCTATGTCTCTGGGTTTGGGCTTCCTGATGGAGACCACAGACTTCAGTTGTTCCGACACGTGACCACGGGCATCTGTGTCACAAAGATGCCGGCAAGCAGATGTGAGCGTGCCTGTCACAAACGCTCGTCCGCAGGACCGCGTACAAATCAGGCCGATCCGTCCAGAATCAGCTCGCCGCGGGCCTAGCACACTATTGAAGATCTGCTGAATAGATCACCTGGGCCGAAAACAGTGCCAGTAATTCCAGACTCCAACTGGATTCCAGTGTCAAGGCACATCTTTCGCGAGCGCCCAGCTCATTTAAGCCCGGGAAGTAAGCATCCAAGGAAAGCTGTTGGCTTCGCGGGCCGCCCTGGCCCTCAGCCTCCGCATTCATCGCTGCGTCCAGCGAATGGCACATCAAAATGCCATCAAATACTGTTGTTGAGTAGGGTTTCCTCCCTCTGCACAATGGAGTATAAAGTGACCTAATAGATTGTGTTAATACTTCAGCGGAAATTTACAGTCTCTAGAGAGTGGTCTCCGAGCCCTTTTTACTTTTCTTTTATTTCAGGAAAGGTGGTTGCTGTGGCTGGATGTGGAATATTCCTTCTAAGCGTGGAACCAAATGAAAGTTCGATCTTGACGGGGTCGCTGATGCTAAAGAAGAAACGAGATTTTGGTGGCCTTGTGTCCGGATGTGTCTCCAGGGGCCCCGTTACTCCAAGGAAAAGCCAATGGATTTGGTGTGAAGGAAATTGGACTCCAGGCCCGCCCCTGCCCCTGGGAGCCTCTAGAACATTGGACCAGACGCTGAACTAATTGTCCATACGTGTGAAGCAGGGGGTTTGCTCTCTGGTTGCCACAGCTTTATGGATAAGAAATGCTACATCGTGGGCTTTTTCCTGTTTATTTATTTAATGGCGACTTATCTGGGAATTAAAGAATAGGACTTGGAATATCAACTTTGAAAGGCATCCAGCCTTTAGGATTTTGTGAAAGATACTGGAAAGAGTATGGGTCTTGTCATCAGACAGAGTAGAGCTTGATTGCCAGAACCTTCCTCTGTTAGCAGGATAAACCTGACCAAATTTCTTCATCACTCGCTCAGTTTCCTAATCTACACAGTGGGAATGATGTTACTAACATGACCTTTTGTTTGGGGTAAAGATTAGAGAAAACACGTGTAAATCAGGAAGCAGTCTTCAGCCTGGGGAAGATTTTGTATAATCCTTGGATAATTTTATTATTAGCAGCGAGACCAAATTATGGTGAACGAAGCAGGACCCTGAGGTTTTCAGAGTTCAAGTGTGGTCAAAAGGAAGGAGATTCCTCAGAGTGGCTTTTCCAGGCTTCATTGGGCCCTGAGTGTCTTGGTAGATACATAGCCTGAGAATCATTCATGATGAGGAAGGCAGAATCTATTATTGGCATCTAGTTGCAAACATATATAGATGCTTGAGTGTCTGAGAATATCAACTCCAAACATCCCTTTTTAAATTAATGGACTTTCTTTCTTTCTTTTTTTTTTAATGTTTATTTATTTTTGAGAGAGAGAGAGAGAGAGAGAGAAAGACAGAGCGTGAGTGAGGGAGGGGCAGAGAGAGAGGGAGACACAGAATCCGAAGCAGGCTCCAGGCTCTGAGCCATCAGCACAGAGCTCGATGCGGGGCTCAATCTCATGAGCTGCGAGATCACGGCCTGAGCTGAAGTCGGACGCTCAACCGAATGAGCCACCCAGGTGCCCCTGGACTTTATTTCTTAAAGCAATTCCCAGCTTGTAAAAAACTGAGCAGACAATACAGAGTGTTCCCATACGCCGTCCACAAGACATAGTTTCCCCTAGTATCAATATCTTGCATTCGTGTGTACGTTCTTGACCCCCGAGGAGACGATATGGACACATTAGTATAAACCAAAGTCCGTAGGTTACATTAGGATTCACTCTTTGTGTTGTACATCTTATGGGTTTTGACAAAAAGTTATGTTTCCATTCTTACAGTCTCATACAGAAGTTTCACTGCCCTAGAAATCTGCAGTGACTCACCTCTTCATCATTAGGTATTTACCCAGATGACTTGAATCCTTGTGGCCACACAAAAATCCGCATGCCAGTATTTAGAGAAGCGTTATTCATAACTGTCCAGACTTGGAAGCAATTAGATGGTGTTCAGTAGGAGAATGGACAAATAAACCAGGGCTCTCCCTTCGAGTGGAATATTCTGCACTGATGAAAAGCAATGAGCTATCGTCACCTAAAAGAAAAAAAAAAAAAAAACCATGGCAGAAACTTAAAGGTGGATAACTAAGGGAAAGGCAATCTGAAAAGGCTACATTCTGAGTAGTTTCAACTGGATGACCTTCTGGAAAAGGCAGACACCATAAAAGGTCACGGGTTGCCCGGGCTTACGAGGTAGGGAGGGAGGAACAGGTAGGAACGCAGGGGGTGCGTGGGACAATGGAACTGTTTTGTACAACTGTAATGCTGGCCACACGTCTTCACACATTTGTTCAAACCCACAGAAGGGGCAGCAGCCAAAGTGACTTCTTGTGTTAACTGTGAACTTTAACTAATAATAATGTACTAATACTGTCTCACTGATGGTAACAAATATACCATGACAACACGGGCTGTTAATAATAGGAGAAGCTTGTACAAGAGGTAGAAGGTACGGGAACTTTCTCTATTTTCTGTGGAGGTTTTTTATATACTTAAAACTGCTCTAAACATAAAGCCTACTTTTTTTTTTAATTTTTTTAATTTTTTTTTTAATTTTTAAAAATTTTTTAAACGTTTAGGATATATTTTTAAGAGACAGAGAGAGACAGAGCACGAGCCGAGGAAGGAAGAGAGAGAGGGAGACACAGAATCCGAAGCAGGCTCCAGGCTCTGAGCTGTCAGCACAGAGCCCCACGCCGGGCTCCAACTCAAGAACAATGAGATCA
Source organism: Prionailurus bengalensis (assembly GCF_016509475.1). Classification (NCBI taxonomy): domain Eukaryota; kingdom Metazoa; phylum Chordata; class Mammalia; order Carnivora; family Felidae; genus Prionailurus; species Prionailurus bengalensis. The sequence continues at coordinate 136,976,809 of NC_057354.1, forward strand.
TGACCTGAGCCGAAGTTGGACGCTTAACCAAATGAGCCACTCAGGCACCCCGTAAAGCCTACTTTTTAAAAAGCATAAAATGTATTTATTTTGAGTAAGAATGAAATCCAGCCTTTTGTAGCAACGTGGATGGAACCACAGAGCGTTATGCTGAGTGAAAGAAGTCAGGCAGAGAAAGACAGATCCCATATGTTTTCACTCTTATGTGGATCCTGAGAAACTTAACAGAACACCATGGGGGAGGGGAAGGGGGAAAAAAAAGTTAGAGAGGGAGGGAGGCAAACCATAAGAGACTCTTAAAAACTGAGAACAAACTGAGGGTTGATGGGGGGTGGGAGGGAGGGGAGGGTGGGGGAGGGGCACTGAGGAGGGCACCTGTTGGGATGAGCCCTGGGTGTCCTATGGAAACCAATTTGACAATGAATTTCTATTAAAAAAAAGAAATTGGTGGGGAAATTAAGATCATAAAAGAAAATACAAAATAAAAATTCAAACTGAAAAAAAATAAAAAGTAAAAAGCATAAAATACAGTAAATGTATTGCTCTGGAAGTTTGCAACAATGTATTGTTAGATGAGAAATCAATGTGCACATGAGATGAAATTATATAACCTGTAGCTTGTACTTTTAATTATATATACTCATAATTATAAATTATATTTATATATATTATTTCCACATTTATATTTATACATATATTTATATTTACACATATTTACACATAATTATAAATATAAATATCTGTAGAAGGATATGCGTGAAACTCATAACCTGGCTGATAGGGTACAGAAATAAAAGCCGAGTTTACATTTATTATGTTATTTTGTTCCTCTTGAATTTTGTAACATGAGTACTTCTTACCTAGTCAAAGGTCATGAGATAAATAGACAAAATTAGCTAAGACTATGCCAGAGAGAGAGAGAGAGGGAGAGAGAGAGACAAAGAAAAAATGGCAACAAATTCGTATAAAATAATAAAATGGAATGGCAATAAAAGTGCAAAACCAAATAATCGTTACCGACTAGACAATTTAGAAAACTGAAATAATAATAATAAAAAAAACACCCATAACGATGTAAGACATTACACAATGTAAGAAAACAATTACAGGAACAAAATGATAATTTAAATACAAAGAAAGAGGCAAAATCAAATAGCCAAACAATATATTTTGATATGTATGTGCTATTAAAACCATAGCAGGAGAATTAACCAACTAATTGAAGTAAAATTTGTAAAGGAGGAAATGCTCTATAGAGACTTTAGCGCAAGTATTTATTTATTTATATTTTTAAATGTTTTTATTTATTGGGGGGGAGGGGCAGAGAGAGAGGGAGACACAGAGTCCGAAGCAGGCTCCGGGCTCCGAGCCATCAGCACAGAACCCGATGCGGGGCTCGAACCCACAAACCTCGAGATCGTGACCTGAGCTGAAGTCTGTCGCTCAGCCGACTGAGCCCCCCAGGTGCCCCTTAGCACAACTATTGAAATAGTATATTAAAATTTGGATGCAGACATCTACAGAAACTCCTATCAATGCCATCTCAGAGGCTGTATCCCACTGAGGGATCACTGAGGTCTGACATCTGCACAGGGAACTGTCTAATTTTAGTCCCCAAAAGGAAAAGCTGTCTGTATCGATACCCGCGTAACCATGCAGAGATAGGAGCTGGCATTATCTACACGCCTCGGTACCATTTAAGCTGCTTCCCTGCCTCTCCACAGCTTTGGAGCCCTGCCCGCCATTGTCTTGTTTGTCCTCCACAGTGACAGGAACCACCAACCCCGTCCCCAACTGTGTGGGTCCCCGCAGGTGACTGTATTCGACTCTTCAGGGCTGGGAGAATTTTAACGAGGTACGTGATGTGGCTGAATCCACACCTTGCGAGGGTGAATTGCAACCTTGTGAGGAGGACAGAAAGAGACGCACGAAAGAGGGGGGTCACCGTGACCTTCTGGGGAGGACCACAGACATAGGAGTGGGATGTACTGACCTGGAGAAACTGTGAGTGTGTGTGTGTGTGTGTGTGTGTGTGGTTTGTGGCAAATAAGCTATATGATACACCTGTGGTCTGTGACAAAACCAGGAGTCGTGATTTGTACGAGGGAACGAGAGTAGCTTCAAAGCAATGCTCGCGGTGAGACGCTGCTGGTTGACTCCAAGTCGAAAAGACGCTTCGTGGTTCTGGACGTGTTGCCTTGGAAGGGTTTCCGTTACAGTGGAAAAGCGAGGTCAGATAAAAGGCCCAGTGTGAATCCGAGAAGCCTACTGGTTGCATGTGCACTTGCTCCATGAAACAGAAGGCGGTGAGGGAGGGTCCTTGTGTATTAGGAGCGCTCAGGGGCCCCCGAAGGTTAATTCAGGCTCTCTGAGGCAGGAGGATCTAGGTCCTTTTCCTTCATTTCCTGCACAAGGAGAGATCTGCTTGGCCGCTTTGTCCTCGGCTACAATCCTTTTCCCGAGGAGAGAGGCAGGCTGCCGTCCTGTCTCACACGTCGGCTCCTCTGGTGTTGGCACTTAAACCCTACCCCCCACCCCCCAGGATGCGTAGAAGATGTTCCCCTGCTCCAGAAAAAATGGGACCTCTGAAAGTCTGTGCCTGGAGGGGTCAGCTGTGTGCGTCCAGGGGCGCGATATCTCCATCGTCCCCAGATTGCGGCAAATGTAACTACTTACAATCCCAGAAGAGGTTCGCGTTATTTTTATCTGAGCAGGAAATGCTTCCTGATCCTTGTAGCTCTGGGGTGGTTTCTGATGTCTGGGTGAGAAGCATCGCACACAGAAGACGGGGAGTTGGTGACTTTCCCCACAGCACAGACGGATAGCTCAACAGTAAAGCGTAAGTGAGGACCTAACATTTTGCATTGGTTTTATTATTTTTTAAATGTTTAATTATTCTGAGACAGAGAGTGTGAGCGTGGGAGGGGCGGAGAGGGAGGGAGACAAGAGAGTCCCAAGCAGGTCCCACACTGGCAGCATGGAGCATGACGGGGGGCTCGATCGCACGAACCACGAGATCATGACCCGAGCCGAAGCCAGGAGTGAGACACAACCTACTGAGCCACCCAGGCACTCCTAAAAATTTGCCTTTAAAAGGAGAACATATAGGTTCCGCATGAAGGGCTGAGGCGTTTTCCAAAAAACATAATATGAGGTTTAATACATTGATTTCACGATATTGTCCAGGGTGCTTAGAGGCTTTTGTAGCTTTAATTGTACCGTATTGGATTTTCCTTACGAAAACCCACGTTTTGGTCCCCGTTGTTAGAACGCACATGGTTCTGGATTGGAGACGTGGAACCCGGATTCCACGGCTACGCGTCCTTGGACTGATTTGGGGCTTAGATTCCTCAGGGAAACAGGGGCGCACGTGTTGGGCTCATGGAGTTGGCGTGGGGCCAGATGGGCTACTCCAGGTCAGGGCACCTGAGGTCTGGCTTTGCGGGAAGACCACGCCTTTTCTGAGCACACCTGACAGGTTCCTCGTGAGGACGCAGTGACCGGTTTCATTGGAAACGGACATTAGTTTTGACTTTTGCCTCCAAATGTCCGTGCAAAGTATTTTCAACCTGTTTGCGCAGATGCGATGGTCTCTCTTCTTCGAGTGACCTTTAGCTCCTGACTGTTGTTGAGGGTAAGAGATCTCGGAAGAGGCTCCTTGAATACATGTGGTGTGGGGCTTGGGCATTTTTGAAGCCCGGCACGCAAGCCACGGAAAACACTCATATTTGAAATTCCTGTCGCAATGCGGCGTGGCCTCCGTGCCGGTGAGGGGGTTGTGAGGGAATGATTTCTGGGTTCCTAAATACCACGGGGCTCATCCTCCCACGGAGAGTGGATATAGCCCAGCAGCGCCCAGGCCAGAAATAGCTCCAGGATCCAAATTCCTTCACGATATTTAGAAACAACAGTTGTGGGTAGAAAGGTCCATGGTCATGGCAATATTGCTTAATTGGTGTTTCTTTTCTTTTCTTTTTTTTTTTTTTTTTTTTGCCTTCTATCATGGTCATTAAAGTACTTTTTTTCTTTTTTTTTTTTTTAAATGTTTTTTTCAACGTTTATTTATTTTTGGGACAGAGAGACAGAGCATGAACGGGGGAGGGGCAGAGAGAGAGGGAGACACAGAATCGGAAACAGGCTCCAGGCTCTGAGCCATCAGCCCAGAGCCTGACGCGGGGCTCGAACTCACGGACCGCGAGATCGTGACCTGGCTGAAGTCGGACGCTCAACCAACTGCGCCACCCAGGCGCCCCAAAGTACTTTTTTTCTTATTAAGCAAGCAGTGGAATTTAGACATAAAAACATAAAAATGAAAATGAAGGAAGTAAAAATAAGATACAATAATACAAATGACCCAGAGGCACCCGGGGAGCTCAGTCGGCTAAGCCTCTGACTTCGACTCAGGTCATGATCTCGCTGTTCGTGGGTTCGAGCCCCGCATCGGGCTCTGTGCTGACAGCTCCGAGCCTGGAGCTTGTTTCAGATTCTGTGTCTCCCTCTATCTCTCTGCCCTACCCCCCCCCCCCCCCCCGCTTGTACGCTGTCTCCCTATCTCAAAAATAAATAAACATTAAAAATAGTCAAAAAAGAATTACCCATGGCCACACTGCTCAGTGATAACCACAGTTCATGTTTTGATTTCATAGGCTTTGGATCTTTTTTTTATTTTTTGTATGCATACAAATATTTAAAGACCAGAGAAGATGAGAACCCACGGCACATAACAAGAGTAAACTCCATCGTATTCCTTGGCTACAAAGTCCCGTCTGTGTCTGTATAATATTCCAGCCAGCAGGCATAGGACAATGGGCTTTTCCAATCGTTGTTACACTCAGACTGTTTCTAATTTCTGAGTACGACAAACACTTCTGTGACCAGTGTTCTTGTGGCGACGCGTGTCTGCGGGATATCTGATTATTTCCACGGGACGGTTTCTCCCGGTGGGGGGCGGGGGGAGTTCAAGGAAGGGCGCGTCCAAGGTCAATGTGCAGGTGCATGTTGTCGGTCGCTTCCACACGACTCCCACGAGGTACGCGCCCACCGTCGGGTCAGCGTTCGGTACCTGCCGTGCTCTTGAAACTGTTATGATTATTTCAAAACATCTTTACCGATTTTACAGGGAAACAGTGCTGTTCTCTCGTTGCTGTAAGTCTGCCCTGCTTCGATGATCCTCTACGTGGCAGACGAGTAAACGGGTTTGGTAAATTCGAGTTGCCCACAGGTAACCTGTAGGAAGCTGTTGACTCCAGTCTGTTGTCTGATGTGCTGAGTTTTCGCTGCTGAAGTTCTCTGCTGCCCAGGAACAGTGTGAGGCTCTAGAAATGGAAAGAAGCGGGCCACGTGGCCGCTGGCTCACAGGAACTCCGCGTCAGGAGGCGAGGGCGAGGCCGCACGGATGCCGAGGATGGTGTGGGGGCCTGAAATGGGTGTGGGAAGATCTCCCAGCCCAGGACATTCTGGAGAGACAGGCAGTGCCAGCAGGGGAGGGAGGAGAGGGGCGGGAGGCGCTGGCTGGGAAGGGAGGCGCCGGGCCGGGGGACGGGCTGGAAGGGTTCAGGAGTCACAGGTGCACGCGGCCCGAGAGGCCTGGGGACAGGGCAGGGCGCTCCTCACTTGTCCGCAGAAGTGGTGGGGGCTGGATGCAGGCACCTGCAAGCTCAAGAGCAGGATGGAGTGGGACAGGACAGCGGGCAGGAGTCATGGGCAGGAAGAGGAAGCTTCCTCTCCCGGTGTGGAGCTGAGCTGGGGCCCCAGATCTTTGAGCTAGCGGGGCTTCCCCGGTGGCCAGAGACCCAGCATCCTGCAGCCCGCTGCGGAGGGGGCTTTCCCGGGGTGGTGTTGAGATGCCCTCGATCTCCAGCTTTGGCCGGTGCGTGGTGTGAAGGGTAGGAGACGTGCGGGGCTGTGGGCCTGTCCGCATGGCCTTCTGTCCCTAGAGCAGGAGCAGAGAGGACGGGACGCCGGCCCGTGGGTGTGAAGAGGCAGGTCGTAGCCACAAAGTGCTACGTGAGGCGGCTGTCAGCCTGGGACACAAGAAAAGCGATTTCCTGAGACTTCATGGTCCCTCGGGCTCCTTCCCGCAGGCGGCCACTCTGTTCCTTTTCTTTCCCGAGGCACAAGAAATAAGCACTCTGCCGTGCCTGGAGAGCCGTGCTCCTTCCCTGAGCTGTGTTCTTCCCCCCTTGGAAGGGGGTGGCCCATACCCAAGCCCAGATACCCCTGTCTCCTTCCGAGGGGGGAAGTTTCTAAGGAGCTGGAAAGAGAAGCTTCATGCCTTGAGGGAGACTTTTTATCCACTTGCTAAAAACAATATGTTAAAATATTCAGTGCATGTGTTGAATGTAGCCCAGCCCTCCAGAGCTATGTCTCTCGTGGTGGGGTCACACTGATTTCAGACCATCCCGGTACGTGCTGGTGTCCACATACAGGGGCCACTGCTGACTCACGGGGAGATGTCCTTTCCCTTCTAGGAGAAAATCGCCTGGAATGGATTTTTGCACTTGCAAATATGTTTGGGAAGGGTGGTGCTGCTCGAACCCTCTTTCCTATTATACCCTCAGCACGTAACTGTGGTCACTGAATGCCTGTGGATCCAGCGAATGAAATATCAGTGCAGCTTCCAGCACTGAGTGGTGTTATGCCTGCTTTTTGCCTTAAGTCAGATAGGAAACGTGCTTTTCTCCGTCGAACAGGCGGAGAGGGAACGAGAGGTGATGGTTCCATTTCCACTGCGAAGGTTAGCTGGCTCATTTGTGGCCATCAGCCACCTGCCCAGGAATAGAGGGCAGAATGTTCGGCTTCAGAGTTTGCCCGGGAGCAAGAACTTGAAAAGAGTTCTCAAAGGATGAACACTGACACCGTGGGTCAGGAGAGGCTGAATACCGGTTTGCGTAAGCTCCCCATTTAGAAACAGAAGGGAGGGAAACAGACCTTTACAGACTCGTAGAGGCAGCCTGGGTCCCCGTGCTGGGGGGGCGCCTGGGACATGAGGCTCTGAGGGACCCAGATGTTGGGATGGGCATTGGCACGAGATGGAGCCGATGGAATCCGCTGGGGACGGTCCCAGAAAACATTCTCTGGACTATCACTGCTTCTCCTTATAAGACATAGCGTGGCATCCGTGACCACTCGACATTGGCCAACGAAGGCTGCATCTTGTAGGAACTTCATGTGGTTGGTAACTGTACCAGAGATTGTAGCAGCTGGAACAGAGATCGTGGGGACAGCACGTGGTTGGCTGAACGTGCACCTGGCCGTGAGGTGGTATGGGGTAGGCATGTCTCTGTTCAGGGGGCAGTGACTTAGACCGGCAGGACATGATGGCTCTTGCGTGAAGAGCTCGCCAGTGAAATTTTGATCCCCTATTGAGGCTGATTACTCTTGAGATCCCGCCCCTGACATTGAGTCTGGACGCCATATCTCAAGCGTGGGAAGAGGCATAGCATGCTTATTCTAGATTGTGATGTCTGAATAATGAGATGGTCCCCGTGATAAGGAAAACTTACAAATAATGGAGGTAACGTGTTAAACGAGTTACGCCACACGTCAGAATCAACATATCTTGAGTCTTATCGCAGAGAGGAAGGACAAAGTTTCTAAAAAGGAAATGGATTTAGAAGTCATCAACGAGGATATTACTGGCATGTGGCTGGTTTTTTTGTTTGTTTGTTTTTTGTTTTTGGATAGGTTATCTTCTCATTCACTTTCTTCTCTACTAGCTAAACACTTTGTGGCTATTCTTTCGGGAGTCTCTCTGAAAATCAACAAGTGCATATTTAGCTTTTCAAAGTATAAATTGTATCCAAATTTTTATCCGTCTCCTGGAAAATTAGTAGCTTTGAGGATTTTGACCCCATCTCTGTCTTCTTCCAACTCGTATGTTATTCTTGACTTTTAGTTTGCATTTGGCTTCCTTTTCCTCACCTCAAAGACTCTTTCTATTATTTTTACATGTTCACCACTTTCTTAATCGACACCTTCCTTATGGATTAATTACACCCTTTAACGAGAATCTGCTCTTGAGTAACTCCCTTTGTTCTGTTGGCCTAACAATGTCTTCGTTTCACCCTGTTCTTAAAAGGCATTTCCTTGGAAATTCCAGATTGGTATTTATTTTACTTCAGCCCACTGGAGATATAGTTCCACTGGCATTTTCCTCTAGTGCCGCTGTGGGGAAGACAGTTGTCAGTATCACCGTGCTGCCTTCAGGATAGGCTGTTTAATTCCCCATCGTGTGTGTGCGTGTGTGCGTGTGGTTGTTTTTAGATTTTCTGTCTCTGATTCTTACGGTTCACTATGCCATATTCAAATATGACTTGATTGTTGTGGATCCTCCTCCACATGTGGAGGGCTTCCTGCCGTCTCTGCCAGAGGGAAATCCTCAGGGGCGCCTGGGTGGCTCAGTCGGTTGAGCGTCCAACTCCGGCTCGGGTCATGAATTCACGGTCTGTGAGTTCGAGCCCCACGTCGGGCTCTGTGCTGACAGCTCGGCGCCTGGAGCCCGCTTCCGATTCTGTGTCTCCCTCTCTCTGCCCCTTTCCCACTCACACTCTGTCTCTCTCTCAAAAATAAATAAAGATTAAAAAAATTTTTAAAGGGAAATCCTTAGTCATGACCTCGACATTTCCCCCCACAGTGTTGCCTCTGCCCACATTCTTTCTCCTCTCCTGCTGGGGATCCAGGTAGGTGCGTGCGGACACTTTTACCATATTCTCTGTGTTGCTGCTTCTGCACTGGTCTCCGTCTCTTTGCTTTCCTGTGATGCACGCTGCCTCTTCTCTTCTGACCAACCTGGGCACCAGCACCCACCCTCCCAGTCTAGCTGTTTCAGGACAAGGTTAAACAGCCGGTGGATTGTACATCTTAGTTATTGTGTCTTTCAATATCCAAAGTCCCATCGTTTCTTTTCTCGCACATGCCGACACATTTTTAACCACTTTCTTTCCTGAGGTATTTCTAAGCCTTTTATACGTGTGAAGCATGAGTGGGGTTGTTCTGCAAACCTTTATCCCGATTCTTCTCACATCCAGAGTCTTTGTAGAGCCATTATGTTCTCTGTTATTTCTGCTAGTTTTCTTTCATGATGCTTTATGTCTCTATTTGTTTGAGTATTTCTTTTTACATCCATGGTTATTTTCCTTGGAATAATATTGCAAAATTTTTTTTAAAAAATAGGAGGACTGGGAAATTCTTTTTTTTTTTTAAATCAGGCACTATGGACCCAATCATCTTAAGTTAAATGTATGGCTTGAATTTTTCAGGTTGCGAGTTTATGCCACAACAACGTTTCCCCCAGGCTCTGCTCTGCCCCAGTGAAATCTTGTTGGCATGTGGAGGTGAGGGGCCTGGGGGGTCAACTTGTAGTGTATCCTTACCCTGGAGTTAGAGGTCTTTCAGGGGTGTGTTTCACAGGGGAAGGTCCACTGTACTTGGATACAGGTTGCTTGGGTCCTGAGCCTCGGCCCCTTTTCCTGTGACGCCACAAAACCTCAAAAAGTGCAGCTCGCATTCTCAGCTTTGCAAAACTCTCTAAGGCATAACGGGATCCAGTATTCTGTTTGCTTTTCTAGGACCACGATTTCACTTAGATTTTGGTCCGGTAATCCCTTACTATCTTGTATGCTTCTGATGCTATTGCGAATGTGTCTATATTTCCGCGTTTTATTCAGAATTTCTCAATGCTTTCATCAGGGTTGGTATGAATACCCGAGCTTACTTTTTTTATCAGAAAGGTGCAATTATTTGCTTTCTGTCCATTCCTGATTATCCAAAGGATCTAGATAGGACTGACTTATCTCTTTAGCCTATTAAGACTCAAATCTATTCCAAAAATGTTTATTTATTTTTTTAATTTAAATTTTATTTCTTATTTCTATTAGAGAGAGAGAGAGAGAGAGAGAGAGAGAGAGAGAGAATCTTAAGCATGCCCCATGCTCGAGCATGGGGCTTGGTCCTATGACCCTGAGATTATGACCTGAGCCAAAATCAAGTCAGACGCTCAACTGACTGAGCCACCCAAGTGCCTCCTGGATTTTTATTATTATAATGCTATCCTGTGTTAACAGAGACTCAATATAAACAATGGGAAATCAAATGTTCTCCAGTATGATTAGGAACTTGCAATCTTCCTGGGTCTTCCAAAATGCCAGTGATCACTAATTACTTTAACTAATAAAGGTGTTTTAAGTAATTGGTTTGAATCTTGGATGTATCCGGACCGTATTTTTAAAGTGTGTTTCTGACCCGCAGCTGTGGCCTATTTTAGACGTGGTAGTTCAGTGGGAGCTGTGGCTTTAGGTGGCCCACAGTCACCTGATTGGGTAAGTCCCTGATTCCTCTGCACCTCAGTGGTCTCATTTGTAACTTAGAGCAAAGGTACTTGATCAGGTCTCCCAAAGCAATCCGGGGAGCATCAGAGAAGGTAGACCGTGCATGCACTTTGTAAACAGTTTCCATGCATGACTAAATGTGTTCTAAGAACTAGTGAGATACAGAATGGACAAGGGAAATAGACGCCCATTTTTATGTCTCTACTTCATGGATTCCGGGAAAATTAAAGTTTGTAGGAGTCTGTCTGAAGTTGCTCAGTAGAATGTAGAAGGCTGGGTTTATCAGCGTTCTAGAAAAACAGCCATTTGCAAAGAGAAGGCTCAGGCACTCAAAGGCACCCTTTATTTTCACATTGTTCAGTCTCTGATTTCAATACACACCCCATGTTTTCCCCAGAAATTCTTTTTTTATATGAAATTTATCGTCAGATTGGTTTCCATACAACACCCAGTGCTCACCCCAACAGGTGCCCTCCTCCATGCCCATCCCCCACTTTCCCCTCTCCCCCACCCCCATCAACCCTCAGTTTGTTCTCGGTATTTAAGTCTCTTATGGTTTGCCTCCCTCCGTCTCTGTAACATTCTCTCCCCCCCACCCCCCGCCTTCTCCTTCCCCCTGGTCTTCTGTTGAGTTTCTCAGGATCCACATATGAGTGAAAACATATGGCATCTGTCTTTCTCTGCCTGACTTATTTCACTCGGCATAATACCTTCCAGTTCCATCCACGTTTCTGCAACTGGCAGGATTTCATTCTTTCTCATTGCCGAGTAGTATTCCATTGTGTACATAAACCACATCTTCTTTATCCATTTGTCAGTTGATGGGCATTTAGGCTCTTTCCGTACTTTGGCTATTGTTGAAAGTGCTGCTATAAACATTGGGGTGCAAGTGCCCCTCTGCATCAACACTCCTGTGTCCCTTTGGTCAATTCCTAGCAGTGCTATTGCTGGGTCATAGGGTATTTCTGTTTTTAATTTTTTGAGGAACCTCCACACTGTTTTCCCAGGTGGCTGCCCCGGTTTGCATTCCCACCAACAGTGCAGGACGGTTCCTGTCTCTCCACATCCTCGCCAGCACCTACAGTCTCCTGACTTGTTCATTTTAGCCACTCTGACCGGCGTGAGGTGGCATCTCAGAGTCGTTTTGTCAAAATCTGATAGGTTTAACAATAGGGTGTGGATGGGAGGCGTTGGAGGGCTTCGAGCAGAGAAGAGGGACATGGTTCACGTTTTTGTTTTTGTTTTTTAATTTGATTCCTGGAATCATAACTTATTTTTTTAAAGACTTTATTTTTAAGTAATCTCTACACCCACCGTGGGGCTTGAACTCACCACCCCGAGATCAGGAGTCGTGTGCTCCACTGACTGAGCCAGCCGGGTGACCGGTGATTTTTACAGGAATGTCTTGTACGCGGTGAGGACAATAAAGGTGAGGACAAGGGGGAAGCAGGGTGGGCCAGGAGCTGAGGGAGCCGTGCAGGAGCGGGGGGGGGGGGGGGGGGGGGACCCTGCCAGGGCGATGTGGTGACAGGGGTCCGACTCTGAATATGTTTCGAGGGTGGAGCTGAGAGGATTTCTTGATACATTTGGTCTGGGGTGCATTTGGTATTGGGGGGAGGAAGAGATAAAAGATTTAAGGTTGGGTTACCAGTGTTCGGGCTTGAGTAGCCAAAACAGTGCGACTTCCACTAACTCGATGGGAGACGTAACGGTGGAACCAGTTTACAGGAGGTCGATAGGAATCTGGTGTTCGGCATGCTACATTCAAGAGGCCTATTAGTCATCCGAGCAGAAATGTCGCACAGTCACCTGAAAATGTGGGGGTTTTGCCTTATCAAGAACTTTTTTCAGACGTCTGTAAACATTTCAATCAATTCCGCTTCCCAAAGCAGATAAAAGTCTTTTAAAGCTGATAAACTGACATCATTTTTAGATTAAGAAATCAGATAAGAGGAACATTTCCCAAATGCTTTACACAATGCCCCCTGTGTAGCATATGCTATTCCGAATCACGGTTACTTTCTTACTCGCGGTCAGATAACCCCTGTCCTCGAAGGCTTGGATCAGCCGTGAGAGTGTGCCTTGTGTGTGTAAATGGGTGTTGCGTAACGCCCCGCTGTGAGGGACGTGTCATCGCAACATAACTGAGCAAGTTTTGCGTGCTCATCTTTTTGTGAGAGAAAAACACAATTTTCACTTCTTTAAGTTTATTTATAACGCAACATTCGTTTTTGAGTTTACAACGTGGTTTAATTTGTCAAGAGAAAACCAACAAATGGTGTCTGATAAAAAAAATCCTCATGTTTGGGGTGCCTGGGTGGCTCAGTCGGTTGAGCGTCTGACTTTGGCTCAGGTCATGATTTCACAGTCTGTTGAGTTCGAGCCCCTCGTGGGGCTCTGTGCTGACAGTTCAGAGCCTGGAGCTGCTTCCAATTCTGTCTCTCTCTCTCTCTCTGCTCCTCCCCTGCTCATGCTCCATCTCTCTTCAAAAATAAATAAACATTCAAAAAAAGAATCTTCATGGCCACTGTCTGTTTCCCAATATACATTATTTATTACGGAAAAGTATTCCATTAAAGGGCACCTGGGTGGCTCAGTTGGTTAAGCTTCTGACTCTTGATTCTGGCTCAGGTCATGATCTCACGATTCGTGAGATTGAGCCCTGAGTCGGGCTCTGTGGGGACGGTTCAGATCCTGCTTGGGAATCTCTCTCTCTCCCTCTCTCTCTCTCCCTCTCTCCCTTTCCCTCTCTGTCTGTCTCTCTCAAAACAAATCAGCATTAAAAAAAAGTATGCCGTTCTTGTTCATTACATGTTTCTCTTTAGTAGCTTCTAAAACAATTATTTCTGTATTGATCCATTACTGAAACAGAGTCTAGAAATTTCTACAAGCCGACACCTGAAAGATACGTCACTTTTCAACCGACTGGTAGCCCACCTCCAGCTCCGTGTCCTCTGTGTTAATACTAATTTCTCTACAAGTTTAGTAATATTTTCTATAGATCATGTACCAGTAGGAAAATACAAAGAAATCTACTTCAGTTTGTTCTCATATTGTCTCGTTTTATTTACTGAGTTTCTTATATGTTCCATGTATCATCCCTGCTGTTCGTATCAAAATAATAGGAAAAATAAGCCTTTCGGTTGTAAGTAACAAAGAATCTACCAACAGTAGGCAGATTTTTGTCTGCTATCGGTAAGATCAATGTTATCATTAAATTTAAGTTTTTGCATGGTAGATGCTTATACGACACATGGCTGTAAGCATGAGTTATGAGATCGTACATGTTTTTCGAAGACCGTCATCACCTTTAAGCGTCAGGTTAGCATGTGCACTTACGACAAGGTTCCGTGTTGATGACCGTAGGCACAACCCGTGTTTCAAGGTATTTTTCTGGTAGTTTAGAAGTTTTGGTTGGCTTTGTGTCATTATCGTAAACCGTTATGGGTCAGGTAACAGCATGGAGGACCAAGTTTAGAAATGAGACTCTGAGGGCGCTTGCGGGGGGGCTCAGTCAGTCAAACTTCTGACTCTTGGTTTTAGCTCAGCTCACGATCTCATGGTTCGTGAGTTTGAGTCCTGGGTCAGGCTCCCCAATGACAGCGCACCGTCTGCTTGGGATTCTCTCCTTCCCTCTCACTGCCCCTCCCCCTGCTAGTACTGTCTCTGTTTCTCTCAAAATAAATGAACTTAAAACAAAAAAAAACACAAACAACAACAACAACAAAAAAAAAAAGCAAGGGAGACTATGACATTGTCCTGGTAACTTCATCTTACATTATCACGTTAGGCTTAATTTGCTATTTCTTTGCAGGAAACTTTTTAAGCCACTTAACCTTTTGGCCAGGTTGGTTTACTTAAAAGTAGACAAGTTAATCCGGAAATTCACTAAATCGGGCCAGATGAACTGTTCTCCCTAACAAGCTGCTGTGAAGAAACCAGTGAGTGAAGTCCGGGCAGGCTCCAACCCTGGGCTGTGAGGCTCCCACTTCTCTGTCGGGAGCCCAGTGGGACCCCTGGACGTGCACATCTCTGAGGTGAGGACTGAGTGACGGCTTCGGAGTCACTCTGCACGTTCAGTAGTACCAACACCTGCATATTTTCCCATTTTTGTCAAGATTTCGTCTTCTTTCTAGACCCAGGTTGACTATTTTTTAGACCCGGCTTACTTCAACTCGGTCCAGTGGACCAGGCTGGTCTGCGTTGCTTCTTGGTCCATCTTGGGGGTTTGACTCTCTCGGGATTCCTGAAGGACGTCAGCCCCGTCACCCCCCAACTCGTGACCTAGAATTTGTTCGATCTCGGAAGCACGGTCCACATCCGTAACTGTTGAAACGGAACGTTGAAGTCCACTCTGGCTTGTCCTGGACCAGCCTGAGGAGAGGTCTTTGGGACTGGGACCACCCAGGAAGAAGTACTCTAGTATGAAGCCAAGTGTGTATTTTTCCACAATGATGGTTATGCACAGTGAGCTGTAAGAATGACCCTTTCTCCCCAACGAGGATGGAGATCTGCTTGAAAAATGCCAGAACACCATCCTGGAACCCAACTGCATGATCGCGACTCAAATATCAAAGGCTTATTTTTTTGTTTTTTTTTTTTTTCCCTAAAATAGCTTTAAAAAAATAAAGTATGGATCTGATTGTCTCTTACACAAAAGCAAGTTGGAATTTGTAACCTGTGTAAATGCTGTAATTAAAACCTTGTTTTTACATGGATCCATTATGTTATATTTTCCACTAATTACTGACATTTTCTTTAATGTGTACATGCAGGGAACACGAGGATATGATTAGCTGGAGTTAAAAGTGTAAGCAGTAATGAGCATATTATGGGTTTCCTTTTGTCTTTCTTTGGGCCCTCTAAGGTTCTTGACAACAAGCCTGCCTTTTTTAAGGGTTAGAACTCTGCGCACTTTTCTGTAAACAAACGCATGCGACGTAAAAATGGCAATATTCATATACACATGTTGAATGTATTGCCTCCCCTTACATTAGCCTTCCGAGGGACTGCCTTTTCTCTGGTGTAGATACAAGCGCCCCATTAAAGTACAGAAAGACTTCCCAAACATGGGAACGGGGTTTCTGAAAGTCTCGGGTTTGCACATGTGCATTTGCGACACGGAGAACTAGGCAAGGGAGGAGAACAAGGGACATCTCATTGCGCTGAGTCGTTAGATGTTTCTGACTGACGAACATGCTTTGCTGGAAGGGACTTCTCAGGACTCCTGAGGTCTTTGGAAGGATATTTGCTGGAAGGATCTTCTCAGGACTCCTGAGAAGTTGCAACCTTTCCTGACTGTTGCAGTCAGATGTCTGTACGTTTGCTTTGCTTCTTTGCAGATAATACGCACGTTGAGAGATGGATCTCCTTTGCTTTGTTTCTCCCGGGGCCGAGCCTTCTCCCAGGGTTGCCGGCTCAGCTGGTGGTTTGGGGACCTGTCTGGCAGCCTTGATGGCTGGTGAGGCCACAAGGCAGAGGCAGCCTCCCCGGGGACCTGCTCTTGGCCCCTGCGATGCCCGCGCAGCTCCCTCCCAGGACCTGTCTCTCCGAATGCTCTGAAAGTTGCAGGACCTCTGCCCGCACTCCTTGCTTTGTTGTTTCTTTCTTTTTCTGTTTTTCCTTTCACCTCCTTTTCTTACCTCCTTCCAGCCCAGTTGTCTCTTTTTCTAATTATTTCCAACACGGGTAAGTTGGGAACCTGGGGGAAAATATCCTTATGGAATTAAAACCATGTTGATGGACATTTCACATCAGCAGAATTCACAGCTGAGGAAGGATTTCGGCAATCCCGCCCCAAGCCCACACGGGCCAAGGGGACAGAAGTGGCTCGGTGACACAAAGCCCAGGCACAGAGCCACGCCAGACCCCCCGGCCGGGGGAGCGGACACCTCTGCTGCTTTTCACACGGACTTCGGGGAATCACTCAGACAGTTCTGTGCCCGGCCGAGTCCACGGGCAATCGTCCTGGAAGTAAGATTTCTACACAAATAATTGGACCCTGGTTTTCTGAGTTTAAACAGGAACAGCCCTACATACAGTAGTCAATTGCCCCTCTTCTTTGCACTTCTGATCCTTGTTCTCTTCTTCCCTCTTCTGTGTTCAGTGCCTCAGTTTACTGTTGTTTCTGGTCCCTAGAGCACAGGGCGTCCCCATCTTGCTGCCTTGTCTTCTTCTTTTTGAAATGTTTTTATTTTTGTTTTTTGCGAGCGACAGAGAGAGAGAGAGAGCGAGCAGGGGAGGGGTAGAGGGAGAGGGAGACACAGAGTCCGAAGCAGGTATTTGCTGGCCGAAAATCATAGCGTGGCCATTGGATGCATTGTAAGGTAGGAGGGATTTTTTTCCTTGCTGTGTCTCAAGCTGCACGATGTTTGGGATAATGACTAACATGTATACAGTGCTTTGTGATGTGCACAACGCCTTTCACTCATGTGACCTCATTCTGTCTTCCAAAAACAGGGATATGTCGTCAGTATCTCTGTTTTCCAGATGAAGATGTTGAAGATTACAGCATTAAAAAAAATTTTTTTTAACGTTTATTTTTGAGACAGAGAGAGACAGAGCATGAACGGGGGAGGGGCAGAGAGAGAGGGAGACACAGAATCGGAAGCAGGCTCCAGGCTCTGAGCTGTCAGCACAGAGCCCGACACGGGGCTCGAACTCACGGACCGCGGAATCATGACCTGAGCCGAAGTCGGCCGCTTAACCGACGGAGCCACCCAGGCGCCCCGAAGGTTACAGCCTTAAAGAACGTATCCAAAGCAGGGCGGAGCCTGAGTGTGAAGCGCTCTGTTCTGACTTCAAGGTCTGTGCATCTTATGTATCATTTGATGCATATAATACACTTTATATTTTACCTTTATTTTTTAAGAAACATTGAGAAAATAAAGTTTGGGTACCGGTAAAAGTATGGACTTTGTTGGCATCATAATCGGGGCTCCAATTCTGCCGTGCTTCCTGCTGTTACATTTCCTTGGGCAAATCTAATCACGTCTCAGAATCTCGTTGCTATTCTGTGCAATGATAGTGATATTCCTTGTAAAATACCTAGGTGCCTGGCATAATTAGTACTCAGTAAATGTTTTGCCCTTTTTTAATGTTCATTTATTTTTGAGAGAGGGAGAAACAGAGCGTGAGCGGGGGAGGGGCAGAGAGACAGGGAGACAGAGAATCCGAAGCAGCCTCCGGGCTCCGAGCTGGCAGCACAGAGACCGACGGGGCCACCCAGGTGCCCTGAAATGTTTGTACTTGAAGTGAAATGCATAACAACAATAGTGCAAAGAACAGGAGGGAAGAACAAAATTCTATGGATGTGTGTTCCTTATGCTCTACGTAAACGTGTAAGTTAAAAATGTATATTGGGGCACCCGGGTGGCTCAGTCTGCTAAGCGTCCAACTCCTGATTTTGGCTCAGGTCACGATCTCACAGTTTGTGAGTTCGAGCCCCGCACTGGGCTCTGTGCTGATGGTGTGGAGCCTGCTTGCGATTCTCTCTCTCTCCCTCTCTCTGCCCCTCCCTTGCACATGCTCTCTCTGTCTCTCTCAAAATAAATAAACAAAACTTAAAAAAATTGAAAAAGTGTATATTATAAACATCAGGACAATGCTAAAAATTTAACAAAGAGGCATTGATAACAAAGAGCAGAGAGGAAAAAAATAGAATAAAAAAATACCCCATCCAAAACAAAAGCTGAAAACATGGGAAAAAGGGAGAAAAAGATGACATGAATAGAGAATGAATACCAAGACTCGCCCTCAGTCACATTCATCATTACACGACATTTAAACAATCGAAACCTCCAGATTCCAAGTAGGCGTGGCAGAATGGACGAAAGCAACAACCATTTACAGGCTGTCCACTTAAAGCCTAAGGGTACCTGTTGAAGGAACAGAGCATCAAGTGATAAAACGTGGTCGGCTGGGGCGCCTGGGTGGCGCAGTTGGTTAAGCGTCCGACTTCAGCCAGGTCACGATCTCACAGTCCGTGAGTTCGAGCCCCACGTCAGGCTCTGGGCTGATGGCTCGGAGCCTGGAGCCTGTTTCCGATTCTGTGTCTCCCTCTCTCTCTGCCCCTCCCCCGTTCACGCTCTGTCTCTCTCTGTCCCAAAAATAAATAAACATTAAAAAAAAAACATGTGGTCGGTAGGTAAGGATTTTATTTCAGCGTTGTTTTCCGTGAGTGCATAAACACCGTGGCACTTTACGTGCAGTGACATTTTGTGTGATTATCCCCATTCTATGGGATAAATCCTTTCTGCACTTTGATTTTCTGTCAGTACACAGAAACCTGTTGGTGCAAACACCCATTTTCCTCTTATCCCTTTACATTTGGCCACTACGGGGTCTCAACGATAATTTTCCTGGCTGTTCGAAACCATCTTTGTTAGTGATCATACTGGTAAAGCCGTAGCGTTCCCAAATGTTACCTAAAACCAGTGCGAGAGGAACCACGGAGCGAAGGGCAAAGAGATTCCAGAACGCCACGGAAGCTCTAGAACGCAAGCTCGACCCGAGCAGGGACTTTTGTTCGTTTCACTCACTAATGATAGAAATAACTTAACAAATAAATATTGGTTCAATGATCAAATGTATAAAGTTGTTAATGAAGTACGTGAAGGTGGAGTGTTCTGGAATCATGCAGAGCGGTAATAAGCAGTCATCCAGACCTCACTTGTGGGGAAATCATCATAAAAATGCTCCATTTAATGATGTATGTCCGTAACGAGGAGCTACAGTTTTCTATGAAAATACCACAATTATGCTATAGTGAGGAAGGAAGCAAACAGTGTAAAAACACATAGAAAAAAAAAAACACACATCGGCATGATTGATTGAAACTAGGTCGTGGGATTTATAGAAATAAGCTTCATTTCTTAGGGGGGAGAAAAAAGCTTGCACTGTGGAACACTCGATTCCCCGAAGAGTCTTAGTAAATAAGATGAAAAACTTTTGAAAATGAACCCTGTCGGAAAAAAAGGGATCATTATTTGTAGAAGAATTGCAAAATACAAGGGGCCAGCGATAACGTGGCTAGTAACCGAGGTCATAAAAACAGAGCAGCGAAGTGGCAGGAACACTTCTTAGTTGACTCGGTCTTTCTAATGGTCAGATTTCGCTTCTGTGAAATGGTAATCGACTTCGTAGGGTTGCTTCCAGAAGTTTGTGAAATAATGTAGGAAATGCCTCAAAACCTCTAGCGGAGGCCCAGATGCCCGGCAGACACACATCCGATGCATGTTACCGGCTTTACTCTCCTTTCAAGACCCCCGAATGGTTACTTCATTTCCTGACGCCACCCCCCCCCCCACCCTCCCGGAGGGAGTCAGTTACCTGGGTCAGGAGCTGGGGACCCAGCCTCTCAGCTGTCCTCTGTGTGCGCTCCTGCCTGAATGGCTTTTGAAGTGTCCACCTGTCTTTCCTGCCACCCTCCAACAGCTTTCCCACTTCCTGCCCTGAAGTGCCTTCTTGCCTGGGGTCAGTCCCCTTTCTAGTCTGTCTTCCCTAGAACGAGGCACTCAGGAAGTGGGAAGGATCCCCTCCCCCTCCCGCCCCCCTTCGCTTGCAGAATGGAGCTCCAGAACTTTGTTCCTCAGTGCAGCCAGGCTCAGGCCATCTTCCTGCTATCTTGATGGCCGCAGGGCCCCACCCCTCCCTGCGCCTCTGAGCCTCAGGGCCGCTCACATTCCGTGCAAATGCCTCCAGTTCCGGCTGGTCTGCCTGGAAAAGTCCTGCTCGTCTTTTACACCTGGCTTCGGATATCACCTCCTCCTAGAAGCCTTCCCTGACTGGCTTGTATGGAGGTGGTCTAAACTTGGCCTCAGGTTACGAAAATAGGAGGGCAAAGTGCACGGAGGGAGAAAACCCGCTGGCAGCATCTGGCACCACGCAAAGCTGTGGTCTGGCCTGTGGTCTGTCCCCAGGCCGTGGCCGTTGACGGAATCCTGCCACAGCCTTACAGACCGGTTGGCAGAAACCTCCGCAGGCGGCCCCCTCCCGCGTCAGCCCTGTCCCTCCCCCTTCACCTCTTCCACCTGATTTCTCGAATTTCACTTTCTTGTTCTTAACTGGCTGATTCATAAATTAATAAAAACAACCGAAGTTAGACAACCCAGCTACTTAAGAAAACTGTGCTCCCAGGGAATCTGTTGTATATGTAGTGGGGGAAAAAAAAAACAGTAATAACTCTGAATCTTCTACATGAATACGTTTGCTTGGGGAGCAGCAGCTGTTAAAATACAAATGTGGTCTTTGAGTTCACACTGGAGGAGGAAGAATGCGCCGTGTGGTTCAGGACAGGCTCTTTCATCTGGGGCTGTGGGCCTAATTCTGATATAGGGAAAAGCAGGATCGCTGGGGGAACGGAACAGCGGGCGCCTGGCGGCAGAAAATCCGCCTTCAAACCACCTCCTCGAGGAGCTGTAACTTTAGGGAGAGCCCGAGGCAGTTGAGGCTCCTTAGGAAGTGGGAAAAGAATAAGGTCTCGCCCCTGCGTGTGCAGACACCGGTGAAGGTCGTGGACCCAGGGTTTGCCAAAAAAAGACGTCTTGCCTCCAAGTGAAGAAGTTACAGCCTCTCCCAAGGTTTATCCAGGGAAGGCGGAGAGGCTCATTTACCTCCACGATGCACAGCACGTGGCTGGAGGTGTGGGGCTCCGCCGGCGGTGGGCGGGTGCCCAGGCTGCGCACTGGGTCCCGCGCAGGACGCGGCCGGGACTGAAGCCCCGCGTGTCCTCTTCCCGGTCCCTTGAAACTCCGGCCTGGCCTCCTCGCCCGGACCACCTCGCAGAGCCGGGCTGGAGCGCGCACCGCGGGCTCCCAGGCGTCCACACAGCGACTCGGCCCCGGAGTGCGAGGCCTGAGTCAGCAGAGCGCAGGGACGCTCCTGAACGTGTCACTTCCTCTGCGGCCATACTCGGCCCGACAAACGCTTAACCCCCCCCCCCCCCCACCCCCCCGGAGCGGTGACGGCTGGGTGACAACAGCCACACCCTCCGGGCGACCCTGGAACCCCTGGCGCGCGGAGCCGGGACAGCTGGCCGAGCCGGGCCCCTGCGGTCATTGGCAAAGAATTCCCCTCCGGCCCGGCCGCGGCAACCCTGCAGCTGTCGCCCTCCACATACCGGGCGTGCCTCCCCGCCCGCGCGGCAACTGCGGGGCGTGGGCAGAGGAGCCCGCGCCCCCGCGCCCCCCGTGGCCTCCGCAGCCCCCGCGCCCCCCGTGGCCTCGGCGCCCCCCGTACCCCCCGCGATCCCCGCAGCCCCCCCACCCCGCGACCTCGGAGACCCCCTGCGCCCCCGCGAACCTCACAGCCACACCCCCCAGCCCCCCCGCGGCGCCTCCCCCCCATGCACCTCCCGGACCCCCCGCGGCCCGCATTCCCCGCGCTCCCGAGGCCCAGGCACAGAGCGAGCCCCGGGCGCACGGCGTCCAGGCCCACAGGCCCGAGGCAAGTGCCAGGGAAAGTGCGGGGGCGGGGGGGGGGGGGGGCAAGAGGCGGAGGTCGCGTTGGGAGAGTCGCCCTTCGGCCCCGTCGCGCGCCCTGTCCACGGTGGCTCCCGGGAGCTGCGGCTTCACGGGGCGCGGTTGGAACGCGGCTGCGGAGCGGGGACGGGGCGGGGGGCGGGGGAGCGCGGACTGGGACGCGAGCCCAGCCGGGTTCAGGTTCCCCGCCGCCCGGTGAGCCTCGGGATCCTCGTCCGGGAGCCGGACCGAGCGGCTTCCCAGGGAGGCCGGGCCTGGGTGTCAGGTCCCCCCCCCCCCCCGGCGAGAGGCTGACCACGTGGGCGCGGCGCCCTGCTACCCACCCGGCTGCGTAACCCTCACCTCCTCCCTCCTTCCTCTGCCCAGTGGCCTCGTCCCCTTTAGACAGGATGCCAAGGGGGGCGGGGTGTTCTGCGGAGCTTGTCACGTGTGCGTTAAACTTGAGACCGGTCCACTAATCCACGTAGGACTCGATCCTGACGGTGCTTAATTTTCACACAGACTCGTTTTCCTAAGAGCACACCCGGCCATGAGGCTGTGTGTGCCAGCTTACGTTTTTAACATTTCTCTTGGTTTCAGTTTGCATTTCTTTAAATACCAATGAGGTGGGTTGTTTTTTCTATTTAAAACATTCAGATAAAAGACACGTCACCTAAAATTTACCAGGTTAACTATTTTTAGATGCACGTTAGGTGGCATTAAGTATATTCACACCGTTGTGCAGCCATCAGCACCCTCTGTCCACAGAAATCTTCTCATGTGGCAAAAGGACACTCTACGTCCCTTGAACAATAATTCCCCATCCCCCCCACCCAGCCCCTGGCAGCTACCATTCTATTTTGTGTCTATGAATTTGACAACTCCAGGTATCTTATGCAAGTGGAATCATAATATTTGTCCTTTGGTACTTGACTTCTTCGATGAGTATATTGTCTCCAAGGTTCTATATCACAATGACCTTCATTCTGAACGCTGAATAACATGCCATTGTAGGACCACGCGGCATTTTTTTTCATCACCCGCAATTATGTTTTTAAACTTCCGTTCTTAGAGTACAAGAGAAAATGAGGCGTACAATTCTCGGTGGGAGCTTACAAAGTGAGGGGGTTCTGACGGTATAAATAGACAAGATACATGATAATGGAATCTTTGCAGAATGATTATTATTCCATTGTGCTAAGGCCAGTTTTGCATTTTTTTCTATGACATAAGCATACAAATATATAAGCACGTATCCGCATGTGTATTACTCCCACACTGTTCCTTATTTCTCATTCTTGCTCTTCCCCTTCAGGACAAGAACAGACTTACTTTGGGGCGACAGCATGGGACTTTTGTCACACACAGCTATACAGTTCAAAGTGATTTATATCTTATATTTTAAACTCAAGAAGTTTCTCTCTGCTGTAGGTTAGAGGTGATTTATGGCCAGTTCAGCGTCCTATCCATTCCACTCTTGTCCTCGACATAGCCTGCCTCTTCCCCTCCCCCTCATCCTGCCTAATTCTATGGGATTTCTCTCACTCATTCTGTCCTCAGGCACAATGGTAAATATTTTCCTTACATCTAAATCTGATGCTTCTTAAATAATGTAAGTATTACTGTTCCCATTTCACAGACGAGTAAACTGAGGCGCAGAGGGATTATATAACTGCCTGAGGCCAAACATTGGTCTGTGTCAGGGTCAAGATCTAGACCAAGTGTATTGGAAGTCAGATCTCAGATGTTGCCCTGCACAGGCTATGGCAGTTGTCACCTTAAGTCTTCTGACTTTCATTTTCCACTGGATTTTACAGGATTCCAAGAACATGACCCATGACTCTAGAGCCAGTATTTTGTGTACAGTGTTTGTTGTTCGATCAAAACTTAGTAAAACAGGGGAAATGTTTAAAATAAAACTATGAAAAAAGAGCAAATAAAATCCAAAGGAAGCAGAAGAAAGGTAATACTAAAAAAAATTGGAACAGGAATCAGTGAAGTTGAAAAGGGAGACCCATGGAGGAAATCAACAAGACCAAAATCCGTTTCTTTGAAGAGACCAATAAAATTGATAAGTCTCTAGCCAGGCTACCTAGGAAAAATGACAGAGGACACAAATTAAAAATATCAGAAATGAAAAAGCAGACATCACTACAGATCCTATAGACATTAAGAGGGTAATAAAGGTATATTATGAACACCTGTATGCTGCATAGTTGATAACCTAGATGAAACGGACCAGTTCCTTGAAGACACAACTGCTTAAAACACAAGAAATAGACAATCTGTATCAATCTACATCTATTATACAAGTTGACTCAATAATTAACAATCTTCTGAAACAGAAAGCACCAGACCCAGATGGGTTCACTGGTGAATTCTACCAGACATTTAAGAAAGAAATTATGTCAGTACTCGACAGTCTCGTCTGTCTCTTTTGCCCTTGTCTTCAGCGTGCTGAGCTGCTAATGGGGAATTTTATTTGAAAACTCATGGTCTTCTTCAGGTCTGAGAAAGCTACGTCTGCCACTTCTATTCCTTTATTTATTTTTTCTTTCTTTCTGGAATTTTTATCAGTTTGCTGTTGGTCCTCTTTCCTAGATCTCGTCTGTATTTTCCTTTTTAAAAATTTTATTTAGTTTTGACCTGTCTGTACTTTCTTTTCTTTTCTTTTTTAAAAATTCTATTAATTTTTGAAAGAGAGAGCGCAAGCCGGGGAGGCGCAGAGAGAGAGGCTGACAGAGGATCTGAAGCGAATTCTGTGCTGACAGCAGTGAGCCTGACGCATGGTCAAACTTGGGAACTGTGAGGTCATAACCTGAGCTGAAGAGGGATGCTTAACCGACTGAGCCACCCAGGCGCCCCTAGTCCAACTTCTAAATACCAACCTCTGTGCTGTTTACTCATTCTGAACCCATGCCCTCTGACTTCCAAAAGCTAGATTGGTCTCCTTTTTAAAGCAGCCCAGTCATTTATCTCTCTGTGTCTTGTTTCCACCCTCCCCACCTCCTTCCAGAAATTTGTGGAAATCTCTCAACTGTTGTTGATTATTACCTGCCCTTAATCTACTTTTTTTTTCCTTTTGAACTTTTAATATTTAATTTCAGTGGAGGTCTTTGGAAGGTGAAGAAACAAATATGTATGTTTATTCCTCAGTTCTGAATTGGAGCTGTCTGATTAGTCTTTTTAAGAAACGGATTCCCAAACTGATAGCTTTTATACTCACCCTTTCTTATTCTTTTTTTTTTTGTTAGCATTTCTATAAAGGCAATGCCCTTAGACAAAAAAAGAATTGTTCTTCTGCCCAGTAAATACAAAGACAGACCTTGCCAAGGAATAGTAATGAAGTAAAACCCTAAATGGGCTTTGGAAAAGCCTCATTAAATCGCATGTTATCTTAGGAGGTTCTTTGGGATATCGAGGAGAACACAGACATTGTATGATACACCAGCTTTTCCACATAGCCTTGAGCAGACTGCTTAACCTCTTAGCACCCAGAAGCGAGTGGATAGAGTATAATTTTGAATTTCACAAGATCACTGTGCAAAGTGCATGCTACTTAACAAGTGTTTAATAAATCTTTCTGTGAAGATTCCTGGTTACGCTCTGCGGATCACTGCATATATCATGGCGGGCAGCCACAGGGCTAGATCTCTCTAGAAGGTGCATTCCAGTGGATGTGAGGTATAAGTAGATAGTCTCATGACAATGTGAGTCACCCCTCCACGTGTTCCACTCCCATCGTCCCTGTGATGCACTTGGGGGAGCTCTATGAGCTGATGTGGAGACAGGTTGAATACCTAACTTAGACCGTTTCCAGTAGGAAAGTTGAGTCCATCCCTGCCCTTTCTTTTCTGGCTGTTATAACAGAATGCTATATACGGAGCAGCTTATAAACAGCAGATATTTGGTTCTCACCATTCTGGAGCCTGGAAGTCCAAGATCGAGGCATCAATGGATTGGGGGTGTGGTGAGAGCCTACCTCTTTGTTCACAGATGGCGGTCTTTCCCCCAGCGTCCCCACATGGCAGAAGGGGTGAGGGACTTCTCTGAAGTCTCTTTATAAGAGAACCAATCCCATTCATGACGGCTCCATTGCCATGACCTGATTGATGCCCAAAAGTTCCACCTCCTAATACCATCACATTGGGAGTTAGACTTTCAACATATGAATTTTGAGGGGACATAAGCATTCAATCTATAATTATCACCAATACAGAAGATGTAAGAGAATCTGTATACACAGGGAGAACGTTTGAAAAACGTAAGCAGTTCTTTATGATAATAATGGGAAGAACACTAGACTGGGAGGTTACTGTTTCAGAGTCTAACATTAGCCATTAGCTAAGTTGTTATTTAGTACATTGGCTTTGAGAAACTTTCCTAGATCTGTTTCCCAGATCTGTTTCTACCATGAGGATTAATGATACAGAGTTTTCTTTGTATATCTAACATGTTATACTCCTCTAAAAGGATTTTGATGTCTTCTATTTTATGGAGTGAGAAATGAGGTGTACATCTTAGATAAATAATCGATGAATATAGTTAGATAATAAAATATATGTAAGGCTTAAAGTTAGACAAAAGAAAGGCCAAGAAAATGTTAAAACACCTAATTTTAGAAAGACAAGTACAGAAATTGATTGGGTTCATACAATTCTGAATAAGTTGAGCCCAAATTTGGAAAGAGCTGACAATTTATCAGTCTAATAATGTTCAGATCCATGCTTCTATAGAATTGGGCTTATGAGAAAATAATTATGATCCATTGAAAATAATGGTTTTGTTTCAACTTCACCAATCAGATTCACATTTTACAAGCATAAATACACCAACACAAATGTAGTATAAATATCTATTGTGATAATAAAAGATATTTATTAAAAATGTAGCCTAACATTTCTCATGAAATGTGAAACGATTCAAGTGCTTTGTATAAATTGACTCCATAGGGGTCTTGAGAAAATAGCAAATGAGTTTTTTAATGTTATGAGCTTTTGAAAATAGCCCATGAAAGAGAGCTATATTGTTTTCCAGCAAAGCAATTGAATCAGATGCCCATCACTGATAGAGGGAGAAGAACTTATTTGGGATTAACCAGTTATTCTTTTCAGAATTCCAGTAAAGCCACAGGAGATTTTAACTCTCAGTTTCAGCAAGTCTCGTTTCCCAATGCAGGTCACTGGTCCAAGAACATATTGAAAGGACGAACATTTGCTGCCTTGTTCTGGAATGAGTTATCCCAGCAAAGCTAAAGGAAGTCAACTAGGCTGATGTAACAACACAGGTAAGACCAACCTTGCCTTGCACATAGAAGGAGGTCAATAAATGTCTGTGTCCACGAAATAGAGGGGATTGGTGGGGTTTGACTTTAGGAGACCATTCAAGTGAATATAATATAAAATATTATATTATATATATATATAAAACAGAAAGAATATATATATATAACATATATATGTTTTATAAACATATAAAACATTTATATATGTTTATACATAAACATTTGTATGTTTATGTTTATGTATAAACACATGTATATTTATAAATGTTTAGGGGCGCCTGGGTGGCGCAGTCGGTTAAGCGTCTGACTTCAGCCAGGTCACGATCTCGCGGTCCGTGAGTTCGAGCCCCGCGTCGGGCTCTGGGCTGATGGCTCGGAGCCTGGAGCCTGCTTCCGATTCTGTGTCTCCCTCTCTCTCTGCCCCTCCCCCGTTCATGCTCTGTCTCTCTCTGTCCCAAAATAAATAAACATTGAAAAAAAAATTTTTATAAACGTTTATATAAAACATATGTGTTTATGTATAAAACATATATAAAACATATACAAGTATAATACATATACATGTATGTATATATATAACATATATATGTTTTGTATATGTATGTATACATACATATATATTTTTTATATACATATATATTTATTTATTTGTATATAAAAGTTTACCTACCCTATCTTGTCCTGCCCCTTCCCCCCTTTTTTCTCCACAAGAGCTCTGTCTTACTCCTTTTTACCCTGGGATTTTTGCCTGTAAGTTGAGAGCTGTTAAAGATGTTGCCATTCAGGTTTCCAAGCCCGTGAAAATGAGCTATGCTGCCTCCCATGGCTTCTTTCACCTGTGCCCCCAAATCTGAGCGGTTCTACACAAAATATTCTTCTGGGACTAATGGAGAAGTGGCACAAGAAAGGATATTATCTAAGACATGCAGAGTTGTGAAGAGTGTTCCCACCTCCGACACAATCTTCCAGTCAAGAATCCAACACAATGTGAAGCTAGAACAGATAAAACAGGGAAGGAAGGAAGGAAGGAAGGAAGGAAGGAAGGAGAGAAGAAAAGGAAGAAAGAAAGAAAGAAAGAAAGAGAGAAAGAAAGAAAGAAAAAGGAAAGAAAGAAAAAGGAAGGAAGGAAGAAGAGAAGGAAAGAAAGAAAGAAAGAAAGGAAGGAAGAAAGAAAGAAAGAAAAAGAGAGAGAGAAAGAAAGAGAGAGAGAGAAAGAAAGAAAGAAAGGAAGGAAGAAAGAAAGAAAGGAGCCAGGATTTCAAAGGATAAACTGGAGATTTCTTTTAGGAGACCACCTAGCCAGTCTTTTCCACCAGCTGCCACACAAGATCCTTGAACCCACGCTCGGATCTGAGAAAGGACCGAACCATTTCATTATCAGCCAATACATCTGGACGTTCACAACAAAGCAGGATAATCAAATCAAAGGGACCGTTCTCATGATTATCCCTTCCTTCCCATACCCATCCTCACAGCGTTGCCAAACTCTATCCTTAGATCAAACCAGCCCTGCTCCCCAGCTGCCAAACCCGGATGAGTAAAGCCACCCAGATGTGCTGATGAGATCCATGACGGATTTTTAAACTTCCAACCTCAGTTTGGCCTCCGTGGTTCCAGTAATCCGTAAACTGATCTCTTGTTAGTTTCCCTAAAGTGGCTGGGCCAATTTTTTCAAGACTCCTTGTGACATTAACTTAATCCCTGACCTTCACACCCTCAATGCGATCTTTTCCTTATTCCATGGGTGTTAGAAATCACTAACGGTAAACTCCTGTCCACACTTGGACTCGCTTTCCTCCATCCGGGTATTTAGTAACAACTTCTCACCTCTGGGTGTCCTTCCTACTTATCTCAGGGGACATAGTGTCCATACCTGGTGAAAACCAATGCCTTGTCTGTGTGTTATTTGACCCCACTCATTTCCTCCCTCTCTTTTGGGATCTCCCTCCATGAAATACCCAGTTGGACTATTTCTAAATTGGATATAGAGTGTCTTTCTTTTCACTATCTCCTTCCCTTCCCATAAATATACCCCACACTCCCATATTGTACAAATCCCTTCAGAGACGTTATACATTCTGACAGTTTTCTGGCAAGAGGTAATAGCATTTCTTGGGGGAACAACTACTTTTTCAATCATGCCTAGAGGCTCCATATTGGTAGAAGAGAGGCTGATTTTCCATGTTGGAAGAACTGAGTTTCCTTTATTTCTTTTCTCCTTCAATCTACGGCCCATTCCATTTGTTAAAAACGAACACCCTTTTCTCTGTGTCTTGCTTGACTTTGGCCATGTTTTTGACCCTCTCTACTCCCAGGAATTCTGAGACACCACCTTTCTCCAGTTTCCCCCAACGTTTGACAATGGCTTTCTTCCTTTCACTCCCCTAAGATAGAAATGAGGCCATGATTCTGTTAGCATCTCTGTGGAAGTTCTTGGCCAGGGCATGATTGGTCAATAGTTCCTTGCCCTGAGTGTGATGGTCTGAAGTAAGGTAGCCACGTGACCCAGTACAGTCGGGACCATTGAATGCAGATCACGTGTTTTATTTATCCATTGCCATTTGGATGGCTGTGTGGTTGTCTCCAGTGTTCCTCTATCGTCAAAGATGGTAAGGTAGACCTTATTCAGGACCATCATGGTCGGCATGAGAACCACTGTAACAGGATTTTGCAGTGGGGAGGGATATTGAGCTCAACTCCAAATACAGTGTGGGCAAGTGGGAGTTTATAACCAAAGAGCATGGTGGGGGTCAGTGGAGGGAGAATTAGTAAGCAGAAACACCATGTGTAAGGGGGGTTCTGGCTAAACTGATCTGCCAGGATTCTTGCTGGAGGCCTGCCATGGTGGTCACACATCACCTGGGGGTGGGGGTGGAGGTGGGGAAATGAGGAACCTGATCAGAAATCAAAGGTGGTGGTGGGGGGGTGGTTCTCGCTAAATTCTAATTTAGCGGAATTTTTGCTAAAACTGGATTTTGCAAGGTAGGGCATAGATGCACCTAAGAGGAGGCTCAGGAGCTTGACTAAAATTTCATCAACCGAACTATCTTTGTCGCTATTTCAGACAAAGCTGGGCAAACATTCTCTACATGTTTTCCTGCCCTCATGCGAGTGACCTTTTCTAGGTTGTACACAGACAGTGATGACTATTTTAGGTCATGTGTCTGCACCTTTTTTGTCTTCCTAGAATTATTCTCCAAATTAGTTGTGACTTTTTACCTTCGTAGTAATAACATATGGGAGTTCTCACTGCTACATATTTTCTTCAATTATTACAACTATCAGATTTTGACGAAACCACACTGAGATACCACCTCACGCCGGTCAGAGTGGCTAAAATGAACAAATCAGGAGACTATAGATGCTGGTGAGGCTGTGGAGAAAGGGGAACCCTTGTGCACTGTTGGTGGGAATGCAAACTGGTGCAGCCGGTCTGGAAAAGTGTGGAGGTTCCTCAAAAAATTAAAAATAGAACTACCCTATGACCCAGCAATAGCACTGCTACGAATTTACCCAAGGGATACAGGAGTGCTGATGCATATGGGCACTTGTACCCCATGTTATAGCAGCACTTTCAACCATAGCCAAAGGATGGAAAGAGCCTAAATGTCCATCAACTGATGAATGGATAAAGAAGACGTGGTTTATACATACCATGGAATACTACTTGGCAATGAGAAAGAATGAAATCTTTTCTTTTGTAGCAACATGGATGGAACTGGAAGGTATTATGCTAAGTGAAATAAGTCAGGAAGAGAAAGGCAGATAACCATATGTTTTCACTCATATGTGGATTCTGAGAAACTCAACAGAAGACCAGGGGGGTGGGGAAGGGTGAAAAAAAAGTTATAGAGAGGGAAGGAGCCAAACCATAAGAGACTCTTAAATACTGAGAACAAACTGAGGGTAGATGGGGGGTGGGGGGGGAAGGTGGGTGATGGGCATTGAGGAGGGCACCTGTTGGGATGAGCACTGGGTGTTGTATGGAAACCAATTTGACAATAAATTATATTAAAAAAAACCATCAGATTTTGAAACTTTTTTCAGTTTGATAGTTTTGGAGGGACAGCTCTTTGCTTTACTTTATCTTTGACTTCTCATAAGGTGGAGAATTTCTGTATAACTTTTAAATATTCGAGGTTCCCCTTCTATTTATATTTTTTTATTTTTGTTGTTAAACTGACTTGCCTATAGCAGGTTTTTATATATTCTGGCTACTGATTTCTCTCATGCTTTGAGTTGGAAATACCTTTGCTCTGTCTATAATCTGTTTTAGAATTTTGTTTTCAAAGTTTATTTCAATCTCCATATATATAGCCAAACTTACCTTTTTTTTTTGTACTTATCAATTGCATTTTTTTTTTAAATTTTTTTTTTCAATGTTTTTTATTTTATTTTTGGGACAGAGAGAGACAGAGCATGAACGGGGGAGGGGCAGAGAGAGAGGGAGACACAGAATCGGAAACAGGCTCCAGGCTCCGAGCCATCAGCCCAGAGCCTGACGCGGGGCTCGAACTCACAGACGGCGAGATCGTGACCTGGCTGAAGTCGGACGCCTAACTGACTGCGCCACCCAGGCGCCCCTCAATTGCATTTTAAAGACTCATTTAAGGGGCGCCTGGGTGGCACAGTCGGTTAAGCGTCCGACTTCAGCCAGGTCACGATCTCGTGGTCTGCGAGTTCGAGCCCCGCATCGGGCTCTGGGCTGATGGCTCAGAGCCTGGAGCCTGTTTCCGATTCTGTGTCTCCCTCTCTCTCTGCCCCTCCCCCGTTCATGCTCTGTCTCTCTCTGTCCCAAAAATAAATAAACGTTGAAAAAAAAAATTAAAAAAAAATAAAAAAATAAAGACTCATTTAAGAAAGACTTCCGGGACGCCTGGGTGGCCTAGTTGGTTAAACGTCTAACTTCAGCTCAGGTCATGATCTCGCGGTCCGTGAGTTCGAGCCCCGCATCGGGCTCTGTGCTGACAGCTCGGAGCCTGGAGCCTGCTTCGGATTCTGTGTCTCCCCCTCTCTCTGCTCCTCCCCTGCTCATGCTCCCTCTCTCTCTCTTTCTCAATAATAAATAAACATTTAAAAAATTAAAAAAAAACCTTCCAAATATATACAAATATCAAATAGTTATGCTGAAACTAATATAATGTTATATCCCAATTATACCTCAAAAAAATGAAAAAAAGAGAAATAGAGAGAAAGAAAGAAAGAAAGAAAGAAAGAAAGAAACTCCCATATTTCCCTAGGTTTAAAAACAAAGTCACAAACAAACAAAAACACCTTAAAGTTTTGTCTTTCAAACTTTAAAATTCGGGCTCATGGACTTCATTATTTTTTATACGGAGAAATGACTGTCTCAGCATTCTCAGCTTTGTGGATGAGCTTTAATTAATTTATCCTCACTTCCCCTGTGCGTTTCCTCCACTCTCAGATCTTAAGGATGCTTTTAAAGGTTCTGGACCGTTTCATTGACATCCCTTTTGTCTTACAGGCTTCTCCACCCTCCTGATGGCTTAACAGATCTGTGGCTGAGGCATGGTTCTCGGTGTCTCTCCCGAATGACGGCCTTAAGACTTAATGACATCACCCTGCCACCAGCTATTGTCAATGAGGTCCCAACACAAGGAAAACTATCTTTACCTTGTGTTTCTTCTTTCAGCTATGGTTTTCCAGGGAGAAGGTAGAGGAGAGCAACAAAGGTTACTATTTGTGTGACTGTCGACCAGGGGCAAGTTCTGTAAGTAATTGTCTTTCCCATTTTCTCCCTCATCTTTAAAATGGGGATGATAGCAATACTTTCGTTCTAGTAAAGGATTCACAAAGTATATAAATGAGTGTGTGTATGTGTGTGTGTGTGTGTGTGTGTGTGTGTGTGTGTTGTGTTGTGTCACAATAATTCCCCGCACATTGCCAGCACTCTACAAGTGTCCTGTAATACAGTTCATTCCTACTGTTTGTGAAGTAGGCTCCTCTTTATTACTAGAATGAAATGAGGGTGTTTTACGAGCCAAAGATACGTTATATGGTCCTTGAGTTGACAAGGTCCACTTTCAAAGGACGTTTATTACCTCTTTCTGGTAAAGACTTGGCTACGTAATCCCTTCTGGAATCCTCGAGTCTCCTGAAGGTGCTGTCCCAGTGTTCGTCCCATCTGGTGGGTATCCTCACTGGAAGTGATTTTCCCTGGAAACCGTCACTCCAGTCTGCCCCCCACAGTCCCCTTGCTCTCGTCCAGGCCGAGATCTGCACGCTTCGTGGCAGCGAGATCGACAATAATCACGCAACGCTGAAACGCCCCTGAGCTTGCCAATTGAAGTGTGACCCCGAACGGTTGTTCTGGACGAGTGTTGTGATTGCTTCCCCAGCTGTGGCTATTAGGATAATTAATATCATTAACAATAGAGGCTTTAATTATCCATGTTTGATGGGAGGCATTTATAATTATCACCCTAACCTCCTCCAGATACATAGGAAACTTTTATTGAGTGCTTACTAAGGACTTTGCACGTAGCGTCTCGGTGAACACTTCCAATAATCCTTCAAGGGTAGATACCAAAATTCAGGACCGTTTAAGTCAAAATTTAGGAACCAAGATTTGCTGTACCAGTGTCCTGGGGTTACTGTAACGAAGGATCACCAACTGGGTGGCTTAAACCACAGACATTCACTGTCTCACAATCCTGGAGGCTGTTGGTTCGAGATGTTGGAAATTTCAGAGCAAGGTGTAGGCAGGGTGGGTTTCCCCCGCGGACTGAGGAGGAACGACCCGGCCCAGGCCTTTTTCTGGCCTTTGGTGCTGGCAGGCCTCCCTGGCTCGCAGATGGCCGTCTTCTCCCTGTGTCTTCACCCGGTCCTCCCTCTGTAGATGTCTGTTTCTGAGTCCACATTTCTTCTCTTTATAAGGACACAGTTGCATTGGATTAGGGCCGGCCCTCGTGACCTCATCTTAACTTGACCATCTGCAAAGACCCTCTTTCCAAATAAGGTCACATTCTGAGGTACTGGGAGTTGGAATCCAACGTCTTTTTGAGAGACCCAGTTTCACCCCTTCAGTTAGACAGTGTCAGAGCTGGGACTTACAGCCGTGTACCTTTGCGTCACCTTGCCCTGATTTCTTCCCAGTCCATTACCGGACGTGTCCCCCGCCATCTTGGACCCGATGCCTGTCCAAGTGAGGGTCTCCTTTCCTACCCCTCGAAAGCCCTATTCTCTTCCTGAGTGTCTTTGTCTCTCTTCCTTGAGAGTCCCTCCCCTTTCCCGTGTGGGTCAGCATCTAAACATGCTTCCTTATCCTTCCAAGTGTGTTATGATTCCAAGTCCAGTTTCCCTCCAGCTATCAGCCCAGCCCTCCTCTGTGTCTCAGCCCGAACAGTGGGTAATGCTGTTCCCCCGCCATATTTATCCCTCACTTTCCACGTACTCCATGGGCTCCTCAGTGTGCCTTCCACCCTGACTCTACCACCAACAGTGTTTCCTCTTGGGTTTCCAGCAACTTCTTCGGTGCTGCGTATCAAAGACATCCTACGGGATGCCTCTGACACATTTTATTTGTTGGACTCTCCTCACTTGAGGAGACTGGCTTCTCCTCACTTGAGACACTGGCTTCTCCTCACTTCAGTCAAAATGCAGAAACCCTCATGAGTACCTTTGAGTTTTGTAACAAATTCATTCCCTGAGTATTTCCACCTGCACGAGTTTCTTCAGTGACCTTCTATGTTCTGGTGGGCTTCCATGACCACTGTTGAGGGGTAATCTTCTGAGCTCTGACCTGGATAGTTGCCTGGTCCCTGCAGCACCCCCAAACACATGCCTCACAGGCTTTCAGAGTCAGCGTGTGCGAAACTAACTCGGAATCCCCCAGATCTCCTCTTCTTTCAGGGTAGTCCACTTGAACAACGGCGCTACCCGCTTTTTTCAGTTGTGACATAAAAACCCAAAAGTGGATCTTGACTCAGTACTCTTTTAAAAAAACTTTTTTTGTGTTTATTTATTTTTGAGAGAGAGAGAGCACACACAGGGGAGGGGCAGAGAGAGAGAGGGAGACACAGAATCTGACGCAGGCTCCAGGCTCTGAGCTGTCAGCGCAGAGCCCGACGCGGGACTCGAACTCACGGACCTCGAGATCGTGACCTGAGCCGAAGTCGGACGCTCCACCGACTGAGCCGCCCCTTGACTCAGTACTCTTACTATCCTTCCTACCTCCAGCCCCACCAGCCTCCAAACTCTGCCGGTTCCATCACCTCTAACGGGGCAGGGGCTGTGGAGTAGAGGTGGAGATTTTTTTTTTTAAGTTTATTTATTTATTTTGAGAGAGAGACAGAGCACAAGAGGGGGAGGAGCAGAGAGAAACAGAGAGAATTCTAAACAGGCTCCGCACTGTCAGCATAGAGCTGATTCAGGGATCGATCTCACGAACCGTAAGATCATAACCTGAGCCCAAATCCAGAGTAACACACTTTAACCTACGGAGCCCCCCAGGCTCCCCTCAGAGGTAGAGATTCTTGAAAAACAACTCCCCTGTCCCAACTTTTGTCAGCAACTTTTGTTGCTGTTGTTGTAATTTTGGGAATTCCGTGGTGTTTCGAGATGAGAAGCCCTCGATGTCTAAACAACTGTATCAAAAACACAGTGGGGAAGATCCTTATCAGTTTAAAATGAAAAAAAGAAAAGAAAAAGAAACACACATACTCCTTGGAGACAGTAAATCTCCTATTTCTGCTTTCCTGTCTGGGACACAGAGACACCTTCTACTTTGTTTTGAACATGGCCTTGGGGGGGGGGGAACCTCACGGCTAATTTCTGCTTCTTCGAATTGAAAGCTGTTTGAAGTTTTTTTAACATTAAGCGCTTATATTTACTAAAGGAAATTCCGCGGATGGACACCAGATCCTTTTCTGATTGTATACGTTATAGAAGGCACGTCTAAATCATGATGATTTCGAACGGAGAAAGAGCGGCCAGAAGCGTCGTTAGGTTCTGGATGAGAAGGTGGGGAGTGAGACAAGCCTCCTTATGCGGAGCTCGGTCTGCACCCCGGTGGGGGGGGGGGTGCGGGGCAGGAGCTAAAAGACCCAGAACCTGAGGACACGGAACCACGTCGCACGGATGTGGACACGCTGTGTGCAGCTTCCACAGAGTTAACGTCTACAGTAAGTAGTGGTGACGCCCCCTCGATGCCCTCCTGTCCTCAACTAAGAACCGGCCCAGCGACCTGGAGTCCCGGTGCTGGCAGGGGAGGGGGAGGCTGCCAGGGAGAGGGGGGGCGAGGCTGAATGTGGGCTCACAGGCAGAGCCCCTGCCTGACACGCACAGTTAAGTTATCCTGAGCAGATTGGATGGTTTCCTTTTGTTTTAAGAAAAATAACCTTTTTTTTTTTTTTTGGTGGCCAGTGAATTAGTCCAATTAATAATGCACAGGATTCCCCTTTTCTTCAAAATGGAAAAAGTTAGGAGCGTCTGGGGGGCTCGGTCAGTGGAGTGTCAGACTCTTGATTTTGGCTCAGGTCATGATCCCAGGGTTGTGGGATCAAGTCCGCACAGATCCATGCTGCGGGGAGCCTATTTAAGATTCTCTGTCTCTCTGTCTCTCTCTCTCTGCCCCCCTCCCACTGGCACTCTCTTTCTCTCTCTCCCTAGAAAATAAAACAAAGAAATACACATGAAATTTAAAAAAATGGAAAGTTTTAGGAATAACGTGTCCCCCAATTTGCTCTTCTCAGTTTAAAGCAACCCGACGAGCCTGATGGGCTTTGATGAGCTCCCTTTTCCGGTCCACGTGTTAGCCGGGTCGAGAATGCGCTGCCTTGGGAATAGTCTTATTTTTGCAAGAATATTAATAAGAAAGACTCGAGCGGGGAAGGCCCCAGATGTCTGTGGGTGGTGTTTGGCCTGCGCCGGCAGCTTAATGATGAACTAATCCTCCAAATGGACATGTGATCATCTGCGTTTTATGGCGCAGTGAACGGGGGGCGGCCCCGGGGAGGTCGGGGCTCTCCGCTCCAGGCTTAAGACTCGGGCCCTAGGGACTGCTCTGCATTTTAGAAGAGCCACTTGCCGTCGCTGGGCTCCGTGCACCGTGCGCGTGGAGGTGGGCTCCGGGAGGCCGGGCTGCTGGCCGGCCAACACCATCCCTACTCTCCGCAGGCGCCCAGGTCACTGGCTAGTCAACCTGGATTCGAATACAGGTTGTTGCTCAAGCCCGCCTTCCTGCCCCATCACACGGCCGCCGCGGTGGTTGAAGGTAGCATGACCCAGGGCGCTGAATGTCGGCAGTGACGCAAGGTCCGGAAGGAAAACGTGTTAACACGTCAGGACGTGCGGCAGTCGCCTAATCCAGAACCTGCCACCGAGGTTAGTGGCCCCTGAAGCGTATTTCTCGCATAGGATGCTTTGGATACGTGGGATGAGCCCTCAAAAAGTCTGGGATGCAGTCTGAGGTGCTGTGGGAAGGACCTGACTCACGTCCGTGCAGAGTCTGATGCTCTGCACGATGAGGCTCCGGCCTCCGCCTTCCTCCCTCCACCCCTACTCCTTCGCAGGACCCTCCGCTCCCTCCCCTGCCTGCAGGATCCGGGCCCTGGGTGCAACCTGTCACTCAGTGACGCTGCAGAAGGAAATGGGGCTTTTCTGGGCAAGCAGCCCTTCATAGACCAGAGCGTTTTTTATTTATTTGTTTATTTTAAGCTTGGAGGGAGATCGACAGCAAGGGAGCCAATGAGAAGCAACAGGTCCGGCCAGAGGAAGCCGGTCGGCTGAGGTCAAGGAGGCCGGCCAGGAGGCGGGGGGCTCTGGGACAGAGTGACTGAGGGGCGCGTGAGGTCACGGTCCGTGGGGCCGAGAGCTTCCCCGGGAGGGTTCTAACCAAGTGCAGGTGGCCGAGGGGACGGGTGGCTCTGGAGGGTCCCCCGATGGTCTGTGGCACTAGCCCCGGGTTCTTCCGAAGCTGGACGGTCCCTCCCGTCTTTACCTCGGAAATGCCCAATCGCAACAGTTCATCGTCAGGATCCAGGAACCCCGAGCTCCCCAAACGAGGCGGCTCTCGGTCTGTGTGTGTCATGAAAAAGTCAGATCTGTATCAGCTATCGGGAGCTCTTGCCTTGAGGGAATATTGGTTATTCTTTGGGGCAATGACAACATTTTTTGCCATCATCCTCCGGAATGTCACGGACACTCTATGTTCCCAAAGCCTTCCTTCTTCCGCGGGCCGTTTCTTTCCATCTCTCTTTCTCCTCCTCCCCTCCGCCCTGTCTTCTCCTCCCTCTTACTATTCTTGGCCTCCGTCACCCGAACCACTGTTGGTTCTGGTCCGACGGGAAACGTTTTCCATGTGACCGGAGTCAAAATGTGGCGTGGTTTGATTATTTTGCCTCTGGAATGAAGCAAGCCTTGGCCTTGGCCTCTCACCCCAAGTGGAAGACGTTTATTTGACGTGATGACGACGTTCGACTTCGGGAGAGGCGGATCTGTCATCAAGGCAAAAGCTTCTGCACATCAGACCGGTCGGGAAAGCAGGGCTCGGCCAATTCCATGCGCCGTGTTGTCCCTATACATTGTCTTATACCGAGGATTTCAGTCGAGGGACATAAATGAAAGGTGTATCTGGCTCGTCATTTTGAAGCAGAGAATTCAGTTCTTGCTGATCCTTTTATTTTTTTCTGAATTAAAGTTTTACTTGAGCCCGTGCTGTTCGCTAGCTAGCTGTGTGTCCCTGAGCAAGTTGATCTACCTCTCTGGGTTTGAATTTTCTTTTATAAAACATGAGGGTTAGAGAAGGGTTCCCCAGTCCCTCCCAGTGTGAAATCTGTGACTCCACTAAAATAACGGCAGTCTCCACTGCTTTCCTTCAAGTCCTTTATTGTCATTTATTTGTGATTTTTTAGTTAATTATTAATTTAATAAAATTATTAATTTTATTTTTGAAGGAGAGAGAGACAGAGCATGAGCAGGGGAGGGGCAGAGAGAGAGGGAGACACAGACTCCGAAGCAGGCTCCGGGCTCTGAGCCATCAGTACAGAGCCCAATGCGGGGCTCAAACCCACGAACCGCAAGATCATGACCCGAGCCGAAGTTGGTCTCTCAACCTACTGAGCTGCCCAGGTGCCCCTCCTTCAAGTCCTTTAAAAAATGTGTATTGGGATTTCAGAACCTCCCCACGCATACCACTTCCCATGATGCTGGTGAGATCCGTCCGGAATAGAGCCACCAAGGCTGGTCCTGGAAGGAGACAGACTGTCTTCAGGTTGCTCTCAGTTTCCTTCCTCCTTATTATCGCTCTTCTTTCTGCAGGCCCATAGAAAGAGGGTGTTAATTTTCCCTGCACCTATCTGTTACCAGATTTTGGAGTGATATTTGCCAAAAATATCACACATATTCTGTTTCGAGGACCTAGAAATTTGATTGGAAGTTCTCCATATCCAGAATATCCAGAATATTGGCTAGAGTTGATGGATTTGCATTTCTTTATCGTTCCTTAGACTTTCCCCCCTGACCTCCGCTTGAATATCCCTTGTATCACGGCTTGACCGTCACCCCTGTGAGGAATGCCTGGCATGACCCCAGCTGGAATACCCAAGAAATTTCCGGGAAGCACCTGTCAAGCAAAAAGTAAAGGTTCATCCATCCATGTCGATTTTTATCACCAGGTTTCCCCAAGCCCCACGGAATGGTCTGAGCTTCTA
This sequence comes from Prionailurus bengalensis, assembly GCF_016509475.1. Classification (NCBI taxonomy): domain Eukaryota; kingdom Metazoa; phylum Chordata; class Mammalia; order Carnivora; family Felidae; genus Prionailurus; species Prionailurus bengalensis. Next base: position 137,016,551 of record NC_057354.1, read on the forward strand.
AGACAGGAAGACGCATTTTTCTCGTCCTCGGGAGGACTCTCTCACTTCAGAAGATCCTGACAAATAATGGATTCTGGGATCTACGTCTTATCTGCTAGCTGCTACTCGTTGAGTTGTGCCAAAGTGCCAGGCGCCGGGTTAGCCACGTTGCTCGACAAGTCACATACATAGTCTGTACCTTTTGAGTAGTTCTCTACAGAGATTGCCATACCAGCCGAAGATGCACAAACCAAGGCTCCGGTGTTACCACAAGCTTGGAAAGTTGTTCTTACAGTTGTTCTATGGGCACTGGGATTAGAAAGCAGGCTATTTCAAACCTCGTGCAACCATGCAAGGAGTCCTCCCTGGGGTGGAACATTCCATGAGGATCTCCTATCGTGGCTTTGAAGGAGGGCCGTAGAAGCAAGTGGGGACATCTCGGAGCAAAGCGGTAATACAGGAGCAGGGTTTGGGAGGTCCCGAGTTTGTGACTCAGTCTGCTAGGCCACCGTTTTTACTTTTATGAAATTATTGGAACCTCATGGTGAGGGAACCTGGCTCACAGTCGGTCAGTAAAGCAATGCACAGAATTTTAGTTAGCTCCTGGGGGGCAGAACGACATAGAGAAATTGGAGAGGAAGATGGGCGGGCGAGGTGTTTAGTGTGCATATTACATCCATGTAAGAAATTTACAGGGAGTTACACAAAGTGCGGATAAATTTGTGAAATATATCCGGGCCTGTTCTGGGGATTTACTTAGTGCCAAGCACAGAGGCAGATGCAAGGCATAGAGGCATGGCTAAGACAAAGTGTTTCCCACTGAAGGGTTGGTCTAGTACGGAATCCAGAAAGGCCCTACAGAGACAGAAAGAGAGAGATTTGAGCGTGGGCTCCATATGTAGGTATCGGGGGGAGAACCAGGGCACCATGCTTTGCTGGCGGGGGAAATGGTGTAAGCTCAGGCCCAGGAAATCTTGAGGAGATGAGGGGAAGGCTTGAATACTTAGAATGTGGGGGGTGCACGTGTCGGGAAGGCGTGGGAACCACAAGCAGCAGGAGAGCAAGCTTCACAAACAGGGACGTGTCAGCCCTCCACGGGCACCGCGTCTGCTGAATTCCCGAGGCACGTAGTAAGCTTGGATTTAAGGGGTGAAGAGACAGGCATCATCTTTCCATATAGTTCCTGCAAAATTACATTAGAAAGAGGACTCTGGAGAAGGAAGGCAAGAACCCATGACCGTTATGCGATCAGGCGTGGATAATGGGGACCAGCACTGTCCAATAGAACATTCGGCAATGATGGGAGTGCTGTTCAACACTGTTGCTGTAGCCACATGTGACTACTGGGCCCTTGAAAAATGTGAAATGTAACTATGAATCTGAATTTTAATTGCATTCAGTTATAATGAATTTAAATTTCAATGGCCACGCTGGCTAATGTTTACTGTTTTAAAGAGTGAACAGCACGTTCAAACATTTTTGACCGAGTCCAGCTTCTGAAATTTTATTTGTAATCTTCCCAGTGTTAATTTGAGCAGGAACTCAGTTTTCTTAAGCATCGGCAGCAAAGAATGTCCCCTTCCCACAAAGGACTAGTCATTTTGAAGTTCTCAATCCTGAGAAATGCCTTTTATCTCCTTGAAGCTTCTGGCGATGGCTGTAGTCTCTTGTAGGTCCCCTGATGGCGTGGCAACATGAATGCTGGGCCACATGTTTAGGACACTGATGACTTCTATGTCAAGAATCTCTCGGGGCGCCCAGGTGGCTCAGTCGGTTGAGCGTCAGACTTCGGCTCAGGTCATGATCTTGCAGTTCATGAGTTTCGCCCCACGTCGGGCTCTGTGTTGCCAGCTCAGAGCCTGGGGCCTGCTTCAGATTCTGTCTCTCTCTCTCTCTATGCCCCTTCCCTGCTCAAGCTCTGTCTCTCACTCTCTCAAAAATAAATAAACATTAAAAAAAAAAAAAGGAAAGTTGATTTTATGTATGTAGCAAGGCAACAGGAAGTGTGTGGTGTAATTCTGTAGTTGGGCCAGCTGTGTGACCAGAAGTGTCTTTCACAGAGAGAGATGGTGGTCTCAGGAAAAGTTCAGATTTGGGTGGAAGATCAAGAGCTCAATCTGGGGTAAGTTAAGTCCAAACTAAGTTGAACACACAAGAGCCGTGTGTTGAACAAAATGAGTCAAGTGGTCTATTCCCACGCTGTTTAGTTGTCTGACCTGCAGAAGGAACGTTATCGCACCTGCTGTCCCACCCAGACACGTGACGATCGGACGACCCCAGCCGCGTGAAAACTCAAAATAGTCAATGTTTATGCGAAGGTAAAGTGACGTGATTTACTTTATAGACAGGACATTAAATATTTTTCCCGGAGATGCCTTTTTGAGTTTATCGCATCTCCCGCTGCTAACGCAACTGACGTGTGTGCTTAACCCTCTTGGCAATGGTAACTCCCTTTTCTCTTCTCAATCGTGTCTTCTGTGGCTTCAGATGACGCGGTAAAAAGGAAGCAGGGGTCATCATTTTAGTATGCAGATCATCAGTTTACCAAATCAGAAATAGTGTTCAGTTTCTAAGCTACTATTTTTAGACATTCTCTTATTTAATCACCCAAACACTGTGTGAGGTAGCAGCCTATTAGGCATAGAAGGTGGATTAGCCTTCCCACGTTATACATCAAAAACTGATACGTAGCAAAGTGCATTGTCCAAAATCATACATAAGGAGGTAGCCAAGGCAGGACTTGGACCCACATCCTATGAATTTAAATCTTGCCTTCCACGAGTTCTGTCTTACCTTCTGGAACCTCCAATCTAAATTTTGTGTGCAACGCTGAGAGCAAGGGAACCTCAAAATTCAGAGAACTTTCATTACAAATATTTCGTCTGCTTTGACATTCTGATGTCCAGAGTGCAAAATGAAACGCCTGCCTTCACCCCAAACAACTCCCTTGACCGTTAATACCAGAAACCTTACAATGGCGGTTTCAGACTTTGGCCGAAGCCATTCAGCGATCCTCCCCTGCCACGTTGTACCAAAAATTTTCCCGGGGCCAGCTCAGGCCAAATAATTTACTTTTAGTTATTGTGGATAGCGTACCTTATAGAAACCACACGTCGTCAGCACAGCCTTCTTATTGTCCGTTCTACTGTGTGCTGCTCTGTTCCCTGAAACTGGGTTGATTTCTTTCACGTACACATTGGCATCAGCAGGGAGCTGACGGGTCTCGTCCTGGTTCTTGAGCACCCGCTTTGTGTTGAAGACTGTGACCGAGCCTTCCCTTTTATTCGCCACTTCATTCTTCCAACACCCCTCTGGGTGGCCGTGTCACGCCCATTTTTACAGATGGGGGCACCAGACTCAGGGGTGGGTAATGTGGTCACCACCGCACAGCCGGTTAAGATTTCCACCCAAGTCTTCTCGTTTTCTGCTTTGCGAACGGCTTTACAGGAGACCCAGTATGGAGAGTCCAGAAAGACCAAAGCTAAGATATTCTGAGTCCCGGTCTATAACGTTGACCATATGAATTTCTGACGGTCCACCTTGTTTGACAAAAGCAGCAATTTCATAGGGATCCACCCCAGCGCTAGCATGGCGGTCCCCGCTGAGACTCCCGTTTCCGACCCAGCAAGTCGAGTCCCCGTTTCCCTAGGGGTTCTGTGTGTGCTCAGGCGGTCCACCCATCTGCCACTCTGGCCCCATCTCAGCCACTGATTAGAGAGGCCAGTGTGGTGCCCTGGTCAAAAGTGTTGATTATTTCCCTGGAATTCTCACAACGAATTACCATCATCTTTCCTAAATGTCTCACGATGAGATGGCTCTCCAGTAACTTAGCCTGGTTTCACCATGACGGTCTGGGTATTCGCACCGCACGAGTCTACCCTCCTTCCAAATATACCCGGTCTTTCTCTTCCCACTTAGGATGACGGGCACCGTGCACGGCCTTTACCGACTTCAACAGCATGGAGGAGAAAGTTGGTTTGGGCTTTGGAATCAGATAGACCTGGTTTGTGTTCATTTAGGTCCCCTTAGGGGCAGGCTTTGAAACAGAGTTTTGAGCATAAAGTTGATTTGGAAGTGATTCTAGGTATGAGCCCGGGTTGGGAGGAGAGCCAAGAAAGGGTTTGTTATAAAAAAAAAGTTACAACTACAGTTAACTTGTTTGGATCCTTTTGTGGAAATTGGAGAGCCAGCCAATGTAGACCACATGCCTCGGTGTCGATGGACCAGAGGGTCAAGGGCACTGGGGCAGCTACACAGTCAGATGTTAGATGAGCATCGGCTCAGGAGATACTCATTCTCTGGTGCTGCCAGCACAGTTTTGGGCAGACAGAGTGGGTTTTGGTAGCCAGAGAAAGTCCGCGGACACACATACATACACACACACACACACACACACAAAGCAGACTCTGAAGAATTTGGCCAGCTGTGCTGAAACACTCAGGAATTGGGAATATAGGTGTGGTGTCGACCCTGGTTTTGAAAACTCAGACTGCAGTGTAATGTGGCCTTGAGCAAACCTTTAACAATTCTGAGCCTCCGTTTGACCCATAAAACAGTAAAATAGTGATCGTTCGCTAACGATAGTGAAGAGGGAAATCACTGCATTTGTTCTGTATTCAGCAGAGACGCTCGGTGCATGTAAAGTCACATATTTTATCCCACGGGGGCCGTGCCTTTCGTACCGAATTTTTCTCGATGTCTGAATTCTATTCCTGAAGTCTGTGCATGAGAATCCTACGTCCTCCGCAGCTCCCTTAAATGCGACATTGTGAGCGGTTTCCATTGGGAAATGTTTGCCCCCTCTGGATCGGTGATGAAATGGTGACGTTCCTTGTTTTTGTTTGTTTGTTTGTTGGCTTGCTTCTGTTTTGAAGTTTCTTCCTGACCTGAATCGCGACTCCTCTAAGCAAATGGGTCTTTGTAAAGCTCTCATGTTTGGCTTTGTTTGGGACTAATTGCTTTTCGAGAGTATTTTCTACTGGGTCGGCACTGACCTGAAACCCGTAACAAAATGCAAAGACAAAAGGTCTCGGTGAATTTAACTTAGGCAGACACTGCGGCTCGAATTCAGTCAATATTGAGCCCTTAGTCCCCAGGTGGGGAATGAGAATGATTTGGGGGCTCTGGGGTAGGACGGATGACCCCGATGAAGGAGTGAATGAAAAGGCCTTCTCTTCCCCAAGCAGAATCCCAGGGGCAGGTGTACTCTGTACTCTGGAGCGTCCACACCACCATCCAGATCCATAGCAGTGCTGCATGGATTATGCAAACATCACAGACACAGTGGGTAACCAGGACCTGTGAGTCGTAGCAGAAGGGGGTTTAGACTGGGAGTTTATTTGGTTTGATCCGGGTAGATTTAGCCTTTTGCAACATCCAAGCAATTTGATCTTTGGATCTGGTCTAGACTTTGAAGTGAGACCGACCTTTTTTCACTCAGATTCCAGCTCTGCTCTTCACAAGCTGAGCCGATAACGTATCTCTCTGTCTTCATTTTTATATAAAATGAGAACAAAATTGTCTACTTTACAGGATTATTGGGAGGCTCAGAAATAAGTCTTATAAAATTTTTGGCACAAAGTCTGCACCCAATGGCATACAAACATTTCTATGCCTTTTAGACATTTGGGGTTAGATGGCCTGTATCATTTAAAAAAATTTTTTTAATGTTTTTATTTATTTTTGAGACAGAGAGAGACAGAGCATGAGCAGGGGAGGAGCAGAGAGAGAAGGAGACACAGAATCCGAAGCAGGCTCCAGACTCCGAGCCGTCAGCCCAGAGCCTGACGCGGGGCTCGAACTCATGGACTGTGAGATCATGACCTGAGCCGAAGTCAGACGCTTAACTGACTGAGCCACCCAGGCGCCCCGGCCCGTATCATTTTACACTCGACGCACCAAATAGGAAGTTGAATTACTTCTTCCCAAACAGACTTCTCTTCTGATTTTTCTTTTCCTAATACTTCCCCCCCTCCGCCCCACATTTTCCTGTCTTCCCTGCTGAGTAAATTTGGATTTTGCTGCTCTCTCTTTTCAGTCCTTCCCATTTAGTGAGATGCAAAGGTACCCATCACCAGTCACTATGTGACCCGCCCCCACTCACCTCCACCCTGCTCTAAAGTAATGGCATCTAGCAGTCACTCTGGATCATCACAACCACCCAGGGGAGAGTGGTCCTCCGCCCCCTCCAAGGGAAAGGCCAAAGGCCTGCAACTGACGTTCCGTGCTATTTCCTGTTTGCCAGGAGCCATGCAGTGAGCAGGGGTTTACAGCGAGTGGGCCTTCCAGAAGCAAATGCCAGTGACAGGGCAGAATCGGGCAGAAATCCCCTCAGAGGCAACGATGATTATTAAGGAAAGGACACATGATGCACGAGGATTAAAACCTCGTGAATTCAGACACTTGTGTGGAGGGGGCTAGCAAGAAGTTTGATTTCTACACTTCCGAAGCCTCAGAGCGTCAGACCCCGTCTCTTTGCACAGAGACGGAGAGCATGGTCAACACAGAGGAAGGCAGGCTGAGAGATGACAACTCACCGGGTCCTCGTAATGCCATTTAGCCCCTGGGTCAAACTTATCTCAAGATACAGGCTCTGTTTTGCTTAAGCCAGTGGTTTGGGCTTTCTGTTGTAATAATAATAAAAACAAAGCTAAATGAAATGTACAACATCAATGTATGCGGATGTTCAATACTGTAGGCTACACGCCATTGAATTAAACTTTTTTGTGACTTTTGAACGCCTTACTCTGGTCCACTTGCACATGGCGTCCTGCGGGCAGGAAGCGGCTACTGTCCTGTTGATGTGGCCACACTCCTTGGTCAGAAAGGGCCACTCGTTCAATCGGTGGCCAGCAGACCGTGTCCGGCTTGGAGTCTAGCCTTTGCTCCTTGCTATTGTCTACACCTGCACCGACTCGCCCTTCCCCCTCCCAAGTCAGCCAACCCTTTAAGGTTTAAGTTAATTGCTCTTTTGATCGGTTTCGCAGAGTGGGATCCCGAGATAGTACGGGAAGCCTGCGGTTTCTCTGATCGCCCCCTCTGAATGACCACAGCCTTTATCCCTTACTCAGCCCTCCCCAAGGCTATTTCTGCCTGTGGGTACCTGGTCTCCCGAATCCGATCATGAACTCCTTCCGCTTGTAGGTAGTCTTCTGGGTGGGTGAGTGTTAGTGCTCCACCCAAGGAGCTCAGTGCCTTCCTAGAGGGGCCAAGGTTGGGCAGAGAGGGTCTGTTCACAGGTGCACCCTGTTCCTATAGCAAGGAATTATCCTACCTGCTATAATTTTATAAAATATAATCATATAGGCTTTGTTTTTCTTTTTAAGCAATGTCTCTCACCGTTGGGATGTTCTACCAGTTGCGTCTGGAGGTGTACCAGTAGTAATTACGTTTTCCCAATCGACCGTCTCCTCCCCCTCTGTCTTAGGGCACACACACCCATGCTCACATACACTCACATACATCCACGCTCGCACACACGCTCACATGTGTGCACACACACATTCAAATGGCTAATTTACAAAGAGATTTTTCTCTATTTTAAGATTTACTACAAGGGTTTCGTTAGGCTTTGTCGCTAATAAATCCAATACATAATGAAAGTTTGAAGAGCCAATACATAGGAATTTAGACACTCAAGACCAGACGATCACGCTTGGTTTACCCGGGTGTTTTTTGATGCCTATGCTCATGACTGAAATATATCGCACGCATAGGAGTCAGTCATGATTTCTATAGTAACACTCTTCACAAGAGGATTATGTATGAATGAGCACTCCTCGATGCACGACAAAGAGTACTAGGACTTTCGAGGGCTCTACTAACTGAGCAAGCTTGAGAGCCCTTATTCTAGACTCAACGAATGTGACTTCACAGTGGAGGTAAGACGGGGTTCTGATGTGTTTCACAAGGTTCCCTGGGCAATGTGAAACATGAATAGTAAAAAAGCAATTACTTGTCGTGGCGTAAACCAAATGCATTATCTTATAGACAGATTTGTGACACTATATCTATATAGGCTATAGACTATATCTATATATCTGTATAATCTATATCTATATCTCTATATAATCTATATCCTATAGAGTCTTGTCCATCTCTGAGAAAACTTATTTTCTTGAGTATAGTGATCAAAAGCCCAAAGTATGATGGCTTGGGGCTGGGGTTGTTCAAAGGATAGCTTAGCCATTGTTTTGTATGAAATGCTGCTTTCGGGCAGTAAGAGGAATGAATCCTAGCGAAACCACACTTCCTCCGAGCATTTCCTCATTATCTACTTGGTTTTGAGAAGTATCTGTATTAGTAAACATGTTTTCTGCTGTTTCCTCAAGTTTGTAAAGAGTGAAGTCAGGGTATGGACTGAATGCATCTATTCAACACTTATGAGTGGAAACTTCACCCCCGCGGTGATGGTCTCGTGGCGGGGAGGGGGTGGCAGCTGTGGGAAGTGATGGGGCCCCCATGATGGGATTAGAGTCCTGACGGAAGAGGCCCCAGAGAGCTCCCCAGTCCTCTCTCTGCCATTGCGAGGACAGAGCGAGAAGACATCTATGAAAAAGAATTGGACCCTGGCCACTGCTGACACCTTAATCTTGGACTCCCAGTCCCCAAGACTGCAATACACAATTAATTGTTGTTTGAGCCCTCTAGTCTGTGGTATTTCTGTTATGGCAGCCTGAATGGACTAAGCCAATATGTGCATATTCTTGGGTGCAAACAAGTGTGTGTGTGTGTGTGTGTGTGTGTGTGTGTGTGTGATAGAATCAAGTGTATTGGGACTTGTTGCAGAGAAGGGGGCCCTCCAGCTGGTCCCGACCTTAGCTGTGGGTGAGCTGAAGTTGAGCTCGTTGGGTTTCCCTAAGGAGAAGACCAAATTCAGATACTAAAGCACCCCATTCCACATGGAGAGGGCATTGCACAGGACATTATCATGGCCGAAGCGAGGTGGCCGCCATCAAAGATCTCTCTCTGTTTCTTGTCACTCATCATCCTCCGTCTGGCACATGTGGACGCGCACATAAGCTCGGGGGAACTTGGAACATGTCCCGAGCGGAAAAGTCCTATTTTCCTTTTAACGGTGGGAAAACACCGTGACTAAGAAAATTTGTGATGCAGCTATTCCCATAAGGGTGGTTCGGTCTCAGGTATTTAAAGCAGAAGCCATGCACCTGGGAGACCTGTCCCCTCTCCCGTAGAAATACCAACACCCAGGGTTACTAGTGAGGAAACGAGTCTCTTGGTTCATTCATTCAACAAACCTTCTTCGAGCCCCCGTTCAGTGTATTCCAGCTACGACCCTGGGCAGGAACTCAGTCATGGAAACGGCAGAGACACTTGAGCCGGTGTAGACACGTTTTGCTTGGGGATCTGTTTCCAGACCTGCTCTCCGTGAGACACAGCAAGACAGGTATGCCTGAGAGAGCAGTGGATTCCTTTTGTGAGTTCGGGGAAAGGGATCTCTTGATAGTGTGTTAAATCATTCGGTCCTTAATGAAACAGATGCTTAGAATACTTGCGTCACCGAAAGGGATTTTTGGGTTTTAACGGTCCGCTTTTGCTTTTGGTTGTCTTTTCGTATTCAGGAGAGTCTTTGTTTGCTTTAGTGGGTGGCTTGCCCATGGACATTCCGCGTCGTATGTTTAAATGAATTCCAGCAGAGCGTAAGGTTTGAACCGTTTCTTCTCTCCCCTTCTGTGGTCGATCTTTATTAGTCCCTAAGCTTGTGTCATTCATTTAAAAGTCATTAGTTAAAATGAAAACAGAGACATTTTGGTTTGAAAGCAACGCAGAATGATTTCATGTAAAATGTTCAGCAGCCTCCTTGGTCGCCTGCTGCCTGGAGGGGAGCCGGCTGCAGGCGCCCCGGCAAAGCTTCTTTACGAACGTGATGCATATTGTGGTTTCGCCAGAAAAGTAATCGAGCTGAGCCATCCTGAGCGTCTCCACAGGTGCTGTGGTATATGTTGTCGGTCCAGCCCACTGTGGCACTGAAACACTGCAGGATTACATCGTAGCCAACAGAGGTGGGTGTTCCAAGAATTGCTTTTCTATCATTTTTCGCAGCACATCCGTGTCCCTTCTCAATTGGACCCTCCTAACTAAGAACGAATGGTGGTGGTCATTCCTGTGTTACCAGCCGACGTCTCCGTTTTATGGGAAGAAATTGATACACGATTAGAGAAGGCAGAGAAGGCGGGTCTATGGCCGCCACGGTGACAGCAGCAGCAAGGGACAGATGAGGCTTGGGACCAGATCCGCGAGGGTGAGAGTCAGGGCTCACGGCTGTCCAGTGTCTAGGGTGCCCGTCCGTACACGGCACAGAGTGCATCTCTTTTGTGAAGGAAAGAACCTGGATGGTTTTGGAAGAACGCCCCGGAGGCCCACAGATTACCGGGCAGCTTGGGGCCCAGCCCGCGCTTCTGACTCTGGGCCTTGTTGGAAGCCAGGAGCTCATGGCTGTGAAAGCTTCTGTGCACACGAGCCCCCCAGGCACGTGGGTGCTGTTGCTCAGTTAGCAGGTGGCTGCCTTTGAATGTGCCCTTCAGTGCCCAGCGCCTTCTTACCTTGGTGAAATGCCCACATCCCCCCGTTAGCCCAGCTCCCTGGCTGCTGGGGCCCCCTCTCCATCCGATCTTTCCCCCAGGTCTTCCCCTAACCTCTGTGGCAGGCACGTATCTGCCCTGATCACCTACCTCGTGCTCACACTTCATTTTCACGTGCAGAACTCACAGCGCGGCTCACAAGTGTTTCCGAACTCCCATCCGTCATCGCCGCATAGGTGCCACGGACGGGCCTCGGTTTTATAACCTCAGAAAGGACCTCTTTCTTCCCATTTCCGCTTGAAGGTCTAATTTAAATACGAAACGCTGTAGTTGATGGGGGTGAGGAGGGGGGGAAGAGCAAGATGCAAAAGACATAAAGTCTCAAAAGCACAGCCTGCTGGGAGGACGCTGGTACCTCTCAGCCCAGCGTTTCTGAATATTTCTTAGCCATGAGATTGTCACACAAGCTACAAGGAGCCACAGCTGAGCAACAGTGCGTCCCTGCTCTGCAGGAGGGGCTTGAGGGGAGGCTGCGGGCGCGGTGGCAGCCTTCCCCGCCTCCCCCCTCCCCGGCTGCTCGGCTCCTGGGGAACCCTCAGGCTCCCCGGAACCCACTTTGAGATCCACTGACCTAAGACAACCTCCACATCTCCTGTTGCAGGAAACTGAAGTTCAGAGAGGTTGAGTGACCAGCCCAGGGTCACGGAGCGAGTCTGTGGGGAGCTGGCACCAAAGCCCAGCCCTCGGAAGCCCCTTTCCCGCGCTCAGGCTTTGACGTGTTGTTCCCACGGTCAGTGCTCAGCGTGTTCTCTCGCTGTTCCCCGCAACGGAAGTAACTTCCTCTCCTTGCTCGTTCCCCTGCAGATTCGCCAGAGCGTGGGTGATTCTAGAAACGCCGAGCTCCGCTCCACACCTAGTGAGGCCGGCCCCCGGCCCCCGTTCCCTCTGCCTCGCGTCTGCGTTCCGCAAATGTGTTCCTGGGTCCAAACCAGATGTTGCCTTGTTCTCGGTGGAAACTTCTGGGTGGTCCTCGGAGTTACCCGAGTCGAGCTATGTCCTTCGAGGCAGCCTGAGAACTTCCACAGATGAAGAGCGGGGCCCGCGGGATCACCTGGAGTCCGGCAGCGGCTGCCCCGTGGGGGTGCACACGGCCCCAGATTTCGTCCTGCTGGAGCGCGGGGCTGGAGGGCTGGGCGACGGTGTGGGGGTGCACGTCTCTGCAAGCCGTCACTGTGCCGTGGGTCCCCTGTTTCCAACTGGGCGCAGGGCACTGGAGTCCCTGTCCCTGTGGCCTCTCCCCCACTGCCTGTGGACTCCTGGAGGGCCGGCCCCTTGGGACCCTGACTTTGTGAACCTTCCAGCATGACTGCGCGGGGGGGGGGGGGGGGTTCAGAAATGCTTTTTGATGGCAATGCATACCACCCGGTGTGGCTAACACAAGCCTGTGTCATTTCATCCGCAGCATCATCTAATCAAGAGCCAGGGTGGCAGGTCTATTTATCGCAGAAGCGAAATAAAGAATATCGGGAGAGTGGGCGCCGGGGAGGCTCAGTGGGCTGAGCGTCTGACTTCGGCTCAGGTCATGATCTCGCGGTCTGTGGGTTCGAGCCCCGCGTCGGGCTCTGGGCTGACGGCTCGGAGCCTGCAGTCTGCTTTGGACCCTCTGTCCTCCTCTCTCTCTGCCCCTTCCTAGCTTGTGCGCTCTCTCTCTCTCTCTCTCTCTCTCTCTTTCTCTCTCTCTCAAAAAAAAAAAAACTAAATAAAAACTTGAAAAAAAAAAAAGAATATAGGGAGAAAACATCAGGCTGGAAGTAAGTGTTGCTCCGCATCACACGGGGTGGGCACACTTATACCAGAACCGTATCGAATGTATTGTTTACCTAAAGTTCAAATTTAACCCAGAGGCCCTTCCGTCACCCCGGTCTGGGATCTCTTCTGTTTGCATATCTGTTCCTGAGGGAAACTGCTTCCTCTTCCGGGAAGCCTTCCTTGATTTCCCCCAGACAGATTCCGTATCTGACTTACACATGCCCCTACTATTGTCATGTATTATTTTGCTCGCCTGCTTTTCTGCCTGCCCCTCCGTGTGTCATGAGCCGCGTGGCCGTCTTACCTCCAACCCCCTATCCCCCCCCACCCCGCCCCGTGGGCCGGTGTTCAGAAATGGAGCCATTGGGGGGCGATTAGCTCGTGAGGCAGGAGCCCTCATGAGCCATTAGCGCCCTAATGAGAAGGGACGTCAGCAAGGTGCTTCTGTCCAGGTCCTCTGCCCGGTCGGGACGCAACCCAGGAGGGGAGCGCTCACTGGGAATGGGACTGGCGGCTCCTTGATCCCTCACGTCCAGCTCCAGGACCCCGGGAGAGAACTTCCCGCTATCCGGGCCCCTGGTTGGGGAATCGGCTACAGCAGGGAGAGCAGGCGAAAACACCGTCCAGCAGAAGAGCACCTCAGCAAAACCGCCAAGGTGAGCCTCGCCTCGTCCCTGTTTCCGTGACAGCGAAACCAGCATTTTGAGGTGGGGGGGTTTAAAATGTTTACTTCCAATTTAGAAATAACGAGGTGTGGTTGCAGGCAGGCTACCAGCACACAGGGAGCTTTCGTGCCATTCATGTGCCCCATAAATGTTACTTCCTCAAATACAGGGAGCAACATGAATTTTTCTCTCCCCCGAGGATGCCCCGAATAATCGTGTAGGAGGGCCCTTCCGTAAAGACCCCCCCCCCAGGCAGGTGCCGGGCGGTGGCTGGGAGCCCAAACCCCAGCAACGGCCGGTCGGGGCCTGCGTGCCGGTTCCCAGGGCTTGTCTGAACCTCGGTTTCCTCTCCAGGGTAAGGGGAGACAAGAAGGCTGGCCCCGCAGTGTCCTTTTCTGCGTCATCTGGGCTTTCCTCCGGCTTTCTGCTTGCTTTGTGGTGGTCCGCACGCCTCCGCCCTCCTCCCCGAGGCTCACCAGCCTGTGTCACATCCGTTCCTGGGGGCCTCGGGTAGCAGAAGCTTCCACGTCCGTTGTCCAGGCCTCCTCCTGGAGCTGCCTCCCCGTCTGAGGGCCTGGCTCACCCAGAGATGATGCACCGAAGACGGGGCCGAACTCGGGGCCACCTGCTCCTCCCCTCCCGCCTGCACCCCTGCTCTCGCTAACACTCTGTGCCACGGGTTCTCGGCATCTTCTCTCCTGCCTCCTGGCCGCCTCGGCCCCTAACCAGCTCCGGGAACATCCTCCTGGGAATGTCTAAAACCGCGGGCCTGTGGCCTGACATTTTCTGAGCATCAGTCATCTGCTCTCGCTCCCCGCCGTGAATTCAGGCTTCGGGCACGAACTTCAGGGGATGGGCCAGCTTTTGTTTGACTGAGGAGACAGCACCCCTGTAGCCTTGCACCCCTCTGTCCCCGCCTGCCAACCCACAGAATCTGTCCCCCCCGCCACCCCAGCTGGGGTCCTGGTGCTGGCTTGTTTCTACCAAAAGGCTCTGCCCTGATGTTTACCGGGATGAGGGGCAGGTTCGTGCTTACACGACATATTGGCCTCCTCTGGGTGCTCAGAGAGGTGATTATTGTTTTCAAGTTCTTATTTATTTATTTTGAAAGAGAGAGAGAGAAAGAGAGAAGGCAAATGGGGGAGGGGCAGAGAGAGAGAGAGGGAGAGAGAGAATCCCAAGCAGGCTCCACCCTCACAGTGTGGAGCTTGATGTGAGGCTCCAACCCAGGAGCCCCGAGATCGTGACCTGAGTTGAACTCAAATGCTCAACCGCCTGAGCCCCCCGGGTGCCCCTAGTCAGATGACTCTTAAACAACATCCCCTCCCCTGCCCCTGCCATGAATGTGCCTTCGAGCGTCTTGCACCCTCATCGTGGAACCCCTTTATCCCTAAGCTGTTTAGAAACATTGTCCCCAGGGTCCTTGTCCTCACTCCCCACGTAGACGGTCTGAAAGTAGAGAAAGAAGTCTCAAAGCCCCACTCACTGTGGTGCCGACTGGTCACTCGGCCCCTCTGAGGATTCTCTTCCCCGTCGTCCCGTCTCTAGAATGGAGGCCGCACTGTGCACCTGCCTTGTAGACTTGTTCGGGGAGAAAACGGATGCTATTAGCCAAAGGGTCTGAGCCCAATGTCCAGGGCAGAATTATTAGCAGCTGATGTGTTTTTTTTTTCTTTTCTGCTGCGTTTGCAGGTCTCTCTCTCCCCCCTTCCTGTGTGTGTGTTTTATTATAACACGTTATGAATATTTAATGCCCTCTGTCCCCACCCCACAGCTGTAGAGACACTTTGGGTCTAGTTCGAATCCGGCTGGCGCTGAGCACATCTCTGTGGATTTGAATTCGTTTGTAACGGTAGCTTTCAAGGTCTTACTGTGAAAGAGAAAGTCACTCCCGGACCTTCAGTTGTGGGGGGGGGGGGCACGGAGAGAAACATGGGAGGCTTTGGGGAAAGGAAAACAGCTCACAGTGATTCTTACTCCCCGTCCTAGAGAAACTGCCTCCTTTGTGGACAGGTGACCCGTGGCAAACGGACATTTGCCGGCCGGCGCGGGGGGAACGTATTTCTCCCCGATGTGGGGCCCTTTATGCCCCATTTCTTCCCGAGGGGTCTACGTCTGCCCCTCACCCCTGCTTCGGTGAAACCACCTGTACAGAGACTGCGGGAGCGTGAACAATCTGGAGCCACGTGGCAGCTGTTCCCCGATTTCTTCCGGCTCGTTTCCTGCCAGGGGGTGCTTTTGAAACCTGAGGAAACTTGGTGGGAATCTTTATCAAGAAGAGGTTTGGGGGGGCACCCTTGTGGCCCGGTGGGTTAAGCATCCACTCTTGGTTTCAACTCGAGTCGTGATCTCACGGTTTGTGGGTTCGAGCCCCACCTCCGGCTCTGTGCTGACAACACGGAGCCTGCCTGAGGTTCTCTCTCTCTCTCTCTCTCTGCCCCTCTCCCACTCGAGCTCTCTCCCTCAAAATAAGTAAGTAAACTTAAAAAAAAAAGAAGTGGTTTCTTGAAGGAGAACATAGTTAATACTTCCTCCTACGTATTCTTCACGTTTGGTGAGGAGAGCCGTGGGTCCAGAAAGTAGTGTGAAAACTAGATGCTTCCAGGAGCCTTCTTTGTGGAGACAGCCTCCCATTCTATCTTCGTTATCCAGCTGGCATCTGCCAGGACCCAAGCCCGTTCTCTGCTACTCCTTGTGAGTCAAACATCAGACCCCCTGGTCCTGCCCGAGGTATGGTGCCGCCATCACAGGGTCTGGCCCCGCCTTTGCAGTTGGGGAGCAAAACCTCACAGCCGGCAGGAGGTGGCCAGATGGCGGTAGCTGTGGGAGATGTTGGCGGGCACGGTCCATTACGTCGGCTCGTCCTGAAGCGTTGCGTGAAACCAACCTCTCATTGAGCTCTTGCTGTGTTGCCGTCCTGGGCACCAGACCTGTCTGATCGCCACGGTGGGTGGGTCTGGGCTGAGGGCTGCCCGCTCAAGATTCAGCCTCTGGCCACTCAGCGGCAGAATCCAGACCATTTTCGCACTCGCTGAGAGTGTCCGAGAGCCCCCCAATTATGTTCCGTCGGGGGAGAATCCACTGTCTCATTTATTCGAGCAAACGTTTTATTGAGCATTCGTTACGTACAAGGCATGGTGCTGGGCATCGGGGATACAGCTCTGAGCAGCCCTTGATCGTGAATACAGTCTCTGCCCTTGATCGTGTCAGGTATTGAGTGAGGTAAGTCACGGGAACACACAGTTTAACTGGTACAAGAACAGAGGTAGGAACATGACCCCGTGGCCGCTTGGCGAAGATGTATCTCAGTCTTCCCGTGTGGAAGGAGAGGTGACAGAAGTGCTTCCTCACAAGAGATAACCACGAGGAGGAGCACCGGTTCATTGACCTTGGCCATGAGAACCTCCAGACTTTTCCTGGGAGGAAGAACGAGACAGCTAGGAGCTGAGGGTAAGAAGTGAGTCCAAGCCCCAGACAGGTAGACACTGTCCGTGCCTGTTTGCTTTTCCTCTGCGTCTCTGGCATTGAGCACCAATGTTTGTTAGTCTTCTTCTTGCTAGGACTTTCGGTATTCGAGGAACTGAATTAAATGTGAAGACTGAGTGGTGTCATAGGACCTCCGGAATCTGGGGAGCCCGCACACAGCCCACTGATGTCCACGCACAGCATCCCCGCAAGACCGTCGTTTGTTGTAGAAGCATCCGGCACCTACTTCCACCCCCTGTTTGGAGGCAGACCAGAGGGTCTCGAAGGTTTTCTTCTCAGAAGTCCGTGGCCCTCTTCAAAATTACTGACATTCCCAAATGTCTTTCATTTGTGTTTGCTCTATAAAAATTTAACATGTTAGAAATTAAAACAGAGAAATGTTTCAAGTACCAGCATAAGGAAGCACACGTTCCGTTCGCTGCCAGAGCAATGGTGTCATCTCACTTCAGGTAGCTTCTGGAAAATGCCACCGTATGCTCGTTAAAGAATGAGATTGGAAAGGGCAAATGACGTCTTGGTCTTATTACGAACATGATTTTGTCCGCATGGGTCAACTAGAAGTGTCTCGGAGAAGCTCAGGAGCTGCTGGACCACACCCTCTGGGCCACATTCCTCCTGGGCCACCCCCGGCACCACCAGAACCTCCCGTAGTTTAGCTGTTGTTAAGGCATGGGTCATGGGCCCTCCTGTCTTATTTCTGCCATGATAGTCATCTCCCTGAGCCACCTCAGTGCACACCCAGCCCCCGCCTTTCTGTTCCACGTACCTTCCTTGACTCTACTCCTGTACTTGATTCAGGCTAGTTTTCCCCAGTGTTGATAGGCAGCCTCATAGAGGAACTTTTTCCTGGTTTTATTGAGATACAATTTACATATTTAAGTATATGATGTTCACTTTGCCGAAGGGTACAATTCAACGATTTTAGTATAGTCCCAGAGTTGTAAAACCATCATCATTGTCTATTTGAGAAGCATGTTTCTTACCCTTAAGACACCTTATTCCCATTAGCTCACACTCCCTTTACCCCTCTCTCCAGTTCGTGGAAATCACTAATCTACTTTATGTCTCTATAATTTGCCCATTTTTAACTTTTTGAATACACGGAATCATAGCCCGTGTGGTCTTTTGTGTCTGGATTCTCTCACCTGGCATAATGTTTTCGCGTGTAGCATGCATCGGGATTTTATCCCTTTTTATAAGCAAATAATATATCATTGTGTGGATGTACCACATTTGTTTATCCATTCACTAGCGGACGGACATTTGAGTTGCTCCCACATTTTGGCTATTGTGAATAATGCCGCTGCGCCCGCTCAGGTTCCTATGTGGACGCCGTCTTCCTTTCTTTTGGGTCTATATCTAGAGACCACCTTCTGGTACGTATGGTCAACTCTACATTCAGCATTTTGAGTAACTGCCAAACCACTTTCCAAAGTGGTGGCACCATTTGAAAATATGCATGCCACCAACGAATGAGGGTCTTGATTTTTCCACTACCTGGTATTGTCTGTTGTTATGATTATGGCCATCCTCATGGATGTGAAGTGGAACCTCACAGTGGTTTTGGTTTGCACTTCCTTAGTAATGAATGATGTTGGGAATATTCTGCGTACTTATCGGCCATTTCTACAAAGTTTTTTTTTTTTAATTTTTCTTCATTTTTGAGAGACAGAGAGCACAAGCAGCGGAGGGGGGGAGAGCGAGGGGGACACAGACTCGGAAGCAGGCTCCCGGCTCCGAGCTGTCAGCACAGACCCTGACGTGGGGCTCGAACTCACGAACTGGGAACTCATGACCTGAGCCCAAGTCAGACGCCCACCTCACTGAACCACCCGGGCACCCATGACCACTTCTGTATCTTTCATGGAAAAATACCTATTAAGATCCTTTGCCTTTTTAAAAAATATGCATTTTTCATATGAGCACCTCCGTGACTATATGACTTGTAAACATTTTCTCCCATTATGTGGGCTGTGTTTTCATTTTCTGGATGCTGTCCTTTGAGATTTCAGTGTGTCTGATTTTTAGAAAGTCCAACGTGTCTTTTTTTTTTTCTTTCATTGTGCATTTGCTATCAGGTCTAACAAACCATTTTCTTTTTTTTTTTTTAATTTTTTAAATGTTTATTTATTTTTGAGACAGAGACAGAGAGAGACAGAGACAGAGACAGAGATGGAGACAGAAAATGAGTGGGGAAGGGGCAGAGAGAGAGGGAGACGCAGAATCCAAAGCAGGCTCCAGGCTCCGAGCTGTCAGCACAGAGCCAGATGTGGGGCTCGAACCCACGAACCCTGAGATCATGACCTGAGCCACAGTCGGACGCTCAACCTCCCTGAGCCCCCCAGGCTCCCGTAAGCAACCGTTTTCTACTGCAATGTGACAAAACTTTACTCCTATGTTTTCTCCTAAAACTTTTACAAGTTTGGTCCTTACATTTGGGTCATGCTGCATCACTTTCTCTATTTGGCATGAGGTGTGTCAGTTTGAAATTCGACTTCATTCTTCTTCATACAAACACTCAACTTTCCCAGCACGACTTGTTGAAAAGCTATGCTTCCCTCATTTTATAAATGAGTTTTTAATACTTTCTCTTCCGCTCTGCCAGTCTCGAATACCTGGGAACTGCCCCCGCACTTGGCTGATAGTAACAGTTAATATAATTTTCCTCATTTTTTTCTTAATTTTTGTTTTCATTTTGACATACACAAAATGAGGATATGAAACACTATTAGCATTCAGTCTAGATGTGTCCCTGTCGGATTAGTCAGTTCTGATACATTGGGAATTTAGATTTTTTTTTAAATAAATGACAATAATTACTAGAAATTATTGAGTGGTTATTATATGTGAGGTAGTGTGTGAAAGATTCTACATTTTTTTTTATTTAACTCATACAACTCCTCATGAAAGAGTACTGACTAGAGTCCCCCTTTCCAGATGAGGACAGCGAGGCTTCCAAGGAGGTATGCAAGTTGCCAAAGATCACAATTTCTCGATGGAAGAGTTGAGACGTGACCAAGACGTTCGACTGGAAAGTTCGTGTTTTTAGTTCTCTTGCCAAGAAGTTCTAAGAAACTTACTTCCCAATTTTTCTATGTTGTGTGTAGTTCCAGACCAGAACATATCTTAGGACTTCATTTTTTTTTTTTTCAGATGGGAGGTTTGATAAGTAACAGCACTTATTTTTGCTTTGGTTCACGATCAAGTTGAGAAAAAGGGGGTACAAAAGGCTGCAGGGACATTTACCTTGAAGAGCAGGTGTTGACCTGAATGTCTGAGTCCATATCCTAGTTGGGGAAGATGCCAGGCGTATTGATTATTCAAGTCTGATTAGAGCTCGTGGGATGGACCCCAGTAATCTAGACCGAAGGATGGGTGGTTATGACAGAGTTCTGCAGGGCTAGGATTGCAATCGTATCCGCTCTCCTGGCTTTTCTGGGAGAATGATGATGCCTACCAGCAAATAGGAAAGCTCTTAGGACCTGTAGACTGACACTAACTCAATGTATAATCTCCTTGACATGAATTCAGAGCCATAGAAGTCATAGGAGATTCAAGGGAGAGAAGAGTGTCAGGGCTCCTGCCAGTAGCTGATTGAGTCATAACATCTTGTGGGAGGGTGGGGGGGGCAGGGAAGGGCTTCGATGGTATTAAGAATCTCCATAGCCCTGACCCCCGGGAGGATTGGCAAATAGTTCTCGAGGTCAGTGTAAGAGACAGAAGCTTTAATAAGAGACGGGGGTCCTATGTGAACTGTAGTTTAACGGACCAGAGTTCTCATGAGACAACCGTGTGGGAGTCCCAGCATGGCAAAGACAGCAGGGGTGCCAACTTTGAGGAGAGGCCCACATCATGAATCTGAGAAGGAGGAACACCCAGCAAATAAGGACTCCAGCTGTCCAGGGAGCAGGCGCCAACATAGAACGGGCACTCTCGTCCGTCAGTCTGAGAGGCAAATAGGTTAGCTGCAGACCGCCGTGACACGAAAAGCTGCCCGGGTTGTGACGGTGGTTCTGGTGGTGGTTCTGGTGGTGACGGTTTTGGCAGTGCTTCTGGGCATTTCCTCTGGAAGATGCGGCCAGCACGAGCTGGAAGGCAGACAGATCTTTTAGCACAGAGTGTTCGCTTTAGCGTTATCATGGAGCAAAAGTGGAAATCGTGCTAATGTCTAATATTAATGGAATATTTGAATACGTTCTTATTTAATCACATGACGCTATCATACAATCATTAAAGTGAGGGTTGTGAAGAATATATTGCTTCTTGCTGATGGAGTTTTGAGTGATCAATGCGTGATGTGAAGCTATATGGGTGACAGGGTCAAAACCGTAACATGATATGGGGACCTCTTTACAAAAAATAAAATCTCTCTAGTTAAGTGAACAGGGTGGGATTTCAAGAAATGAAAACAAAAAGGAAAGAAACAGGGCAAAAAATAATCAGCCCTTGAATATGCACATGTGGCATGATTCCAAGACTAAAAAGGAACCGTAAGGTGGCAGAATGTCAGACAGAGGTTTGATCTGAAAGATGATCACAACGGCAGCCTACTTTTAGGCAGAAGCTGAAGCCCGGGAGAAGTGACACATCGCTGATTAAGTGAACGAGAGACCGGCGTGAAATGTTGCGTATTCACGGCCTGTCTCAACTTCCTTTTTAAAATAATTTTTTAATGTTTATTTATTTTTGAGGGAGAGAAAGACAGAGTGAAAGCGGGGGAGGGGCGGAGAGAGAGAAAGACACAGAATCCGAAGCAGGCTCCAGGCTCTGAGCTGTCAGCCCAGAGCCCCAGGCGGGGCTGGAACCCGTGAGCCTCGAGATCATGACCTGAGCTGAAGTCGAGCGTGTAACTGACTGAGCCACCCGGGAGCCCCTGTGTCTTTTCTTCCTAAAAGATGTTTCCAGGTTTGCTGCTGTCCCTACCTCCCCCTTCCTTCTGTCCTCCCCCACCTCCTGCAGACTCCCCAGGGACGTCTGCAGAGGTGAGTCAGGCCGAGCTGGCGGCTGGTGACCAGGCTGCCCTGGGCACCCACCGTAGCCCCATTGATCTGGGTCCAGCTAAGGAAAGCATGCAGTAGCTGGATGGGCTGAGGACGCTTTCGTGGTGGGACTCACCAGGCCGCTGTCATTACCCAAAATCCCTCGGAAGTGGGGACAATTTGTTAGCAGGAGGCTCCTTCATATCCACCTTACTTACCACTCAGCTCAGCGCAGACCTCAGGGGGAGAGCTACGCCCCGGGTCTCAAGGTGCCTTCCTCCGAAGACCTGCCTTGAAAGGTCCCTCATCTTCGAGGAAGGCACCTGACAACGCTGTGCATTCTGTGCACAGTGCGAAGGCCCCATGTCCAAGCAGCGGCCGACTTTCTCCCCGTCCGGAACCAGGCAGAAGGACAGAACCCGCAGACCCGACACGGCCTCAGTGCTCTTCGTGGGGAATCTTCACGAACACGGGGCCAGTTGTCCTCTGGCTGTGTCTCCCACGCTCCCACCAATGGGCATTTTCCTTATGTATAAAAGCAGCACTGATCAGAAAGGCAGAACAACCCTAACTGTGTGTGTGTGTGTGTGTGTGTGTGTGTGTGTGTGCATGTGCAGGCACGCACTCCATGCAATGAGAGAAGCTCACAGAGGTTAAGGGACAGGTGACAACACCCACACTCATACGCACTCATACCTGTTTCTCAGTGTTTCACCCAAGAGTAGGCTCGCCGTGAATTAAGACAGAGAACTCTGGAATGATCGATACTATTAACCGAATTGATCCAATTGACATTACAGAACACTACCTCTAAAAACAGAGGAATACTTTCCTTTCAAATGCTCACGGATCATTCGTGAGATGGACCATAAACAGGGTTCAAAGTTAAAAAAAAAATGACAGGGTTGCCTGGGTGGCTCAGTTGGTTAAGTGTCTGCCTTCGGTTCAGATCATGATTTTGAAGTTAGTTCGTGGGTTCGAGCCCCACATCGGGCTCTGCGCTGCCAGCTCGGAGCCTGGAGCCTGCTTCGGATTCCGTGTCTCCCTCTCTCTCTGCCCCTCCTTGGCTGGCGCTCTGCCTCTGGGAAGTGAACAACACAGAAACTGCTGAAGCAAAAATTTGGTTCTTTGAGAAAATTAATAATTTGAATACACTCTAGGTAAACTGATTAAGAGTGAAAGAGGGGCGACTGGGTGGCTCAGTCGGTTAAGCCTCCAACTTCGGCTCAGGTCATGATCTCCCAGTTCATGAGTTTGGGTCCTGCATCAGGCTCTGTGCTGACAGGATTCTCTCTCTTTCCCTCTCTCTCTGCCCCTCCCCTCCTCATTCATGCACTCCCTCTCATTCAAAACAATTAAATAAATAAACTAAAAAAAAAAAAAAAAGAGTGAAAGAGAGAAAGCACGATAACCAGTGTTGGGATGAGCCCTGGGATCCTGCAGATCCTGCCGATATAAAAGTGTAATAAAGGAATGTCACCGACTGGACGCCAGTAAAATAGAAACGGACAAATTCTTTGAAGAACATAATTCCTGACACACAAGACAGAAAATTGCAATAAGTCGTATGTATGGGAAAAGTTGAATTGGTAATTAAAAACCTTCCCACAAAGAGTAATCCAGACCCCGATGTCTTTGCTGGTAGATTTTATCAAGCATACAGAAAAGAAATAATACAAATCTTACCAAAAGTTCTTTGTAAGAACCTACTCTTGGTATCTAGATTTTCTACCTCTACATGGTTCAGGGCTGGTATTTTGTTCGTAGCCATTTGTTCCTACCCATTTCTGCTAGCTTACCCCAAGTATTCAAGGGTGTTCTCTTACACTGCTTTTCATTCCTGTGACATCACTGGTCTCATTTCTTCTTTCCTTTCTGGTTTTAGTGATTTGTGTCTTCTATCATTTTTTCTTAATTAATCTGGCTAAGGAGTTGCCAGCTTAATTCATCTTTTCAAAACGCTACCTCGTGATTTTGTTGATATTTTTCTATTGTCTATCCATTATCTACTTTATCTTTGCTCTAATTTTTATGAATCTCTTCCATGTGTAGCCTTGGGTTTAATTTTTCCCAGTTTCTTGAGGTGTAAACCTGGGGTGTTCATTTGAGATCTTTCCCCGCTGTTGGTGTTCAGACTCCCTCTCAGTCCTGCTTTCCTGTCGTCTCGTAAATTTCAATACGCTGTTTCCGTTTTAATCTGTTTTAGTTTCTTTTGTCATTCCTCTGGTGCCATCTTTTTGACCCAACGACTATTTAAGAGGATGTTAAACAACGCATTCTTCTTGTTTTATCGATTTATTATTTGTTTTATTTCCACCTCTTGTGGATTTTCCAGTTTTCCTCGTGCTGTTGATTTTTAGTTACATTCCATTGTGGTCACAACGAATACTTTGCGTGATTTCAATCGTCCTGAATTTGTTGTGACTCTTTTCTGGCTTCACACGTGGCCTCTCATGGTGAATGTGCCACGTGCACCTGAGAATTTACATTCTGCTGTTGTTAGGTGGAATGTTCCCTATATGTCTGTTAGGGCCACTTGGTCTACACTGTTGTTCAAGTACAAATTTTATTTCCTTCTTGATCTTCTAGCTGGTTGTTCTGCCCATTATTGAAACGGAAGTTTTGAAGTCTCCCATTGGTGTCTATTTTCTTGGTCAAGTCTGTCAAAGTTTGCTTTATATATTTAGGAGCTCTGAGGTACGGCTCACAAATACTTACAATCCTTGCGTCTTCTCAGTCGGTTGACCCTTTGCATCGTTATATAAGGTCCTTCTTTGTCTCTTTAACAGGTTTTGATTTAAAGTCAACTCTGCTTGATGCAACTGCAGTCCCTCCTGCTCTTCTCTAGTTATGATTTGCATGGATTATATTTTCCCCTTCCTTTCCTTTGCAGCTTACATGTGTTCACAGATCTAAAGTGAGTCCCTTGTGGACGACATATATGTGGGCATTTTTTTAATTCATTCAACCAATCTATGCCTTTTGATTGGGGAATTTAATGCATTTACAATTAAAGTAATTACTGATAAGAGAATTGATTCCTAGTTTGTTCATTGTTTTCTGTCTGTCTTGTAGCTTCTTTGTCTCTTCCTTCCCTCTCCTACTGCCTTTTGTGTTTCATTGACTTTTCATGGTGATATGCATCGATTCCCTTCTCATTTCCTTTTGTGTATATCCTATAGATATTTGCTTTGTGGTTACCATTGAAATTACATAGAATAGTTTAACGTTTTTGTACTGTATTTTAAGCTGATAACAACTTCACTCCAATTATGTGGGAAACTCCCCTCCTTCACTTAATTATATTTCTTTTCACTCAAAGCAAGGCAATTGGAAAAGTCTAAAATATTCAATTAATTATGTCGTCAAGAAACACAAAACCCGTGGTAGTAAGAAAAAGTCATGCAACAACTCTACTGAAAATCGTAAAACGTTGCTGAGCAATACTTTAAAATGGTCTACATTAAGAGAGGGATTTCATATCCATGGATCGGAAAACTGAATGTTGTTACAAAGGTAATTTCCCAGAAACAGTGTCAGGAAACTGACCTCCACATTGCATTCATTTTCACCAAAGGTTGCAAAGAAATTCTGTGGGCGATACTAACGAGTTTTTTTATCATATGGTAGTAGAACCAATAATAAATAATTGTAAAAAATTACCTGGACCTCCACCTCACATGATCACATAACTGTATCATGACATAAAATCTAACACTTCTGGAAGAAAATATGTACTTAAAAATAATCTTTGTGACCTTAGAGTAGGATTTTTTTTAAATATAAGACATAAAAGCATTAGCTATAGAAGGAAAAAATAATAAACTGGACTTCATAAAAATTAACAACTTTGAAAAGACTCTCTTCAGCAGATTAAAAAAAAAATTTTCAGACTGGAAAAATATAACGGACCATACATGCAATTAGCAAAGGTCTTACATCACACATAAGTTATGTAACTTCGACAACTCAATAATAAAAAGACAAGGAAGCCCAATTAAAAATGAGCAAACTACTTGAACAAACATTTCACATGGAAATCTGTAGGTGGATAATAGGCACATGGACAGAAGCTCCCTACCATTAGCCTCCAAGGACACACCAGTTAAAACCACAATGAGATTATGGGAAGGTTCCCACTCTTTATGTGGCCAAAAGTACCATCAACTAAGCCAAAATACAAACAATAAACCAAAAAATAACATTTTCTTTTAGTGAGATGCCATGAAACTTTCTTTAGAACAGCTTAAATTGATAAGATTGGAAATAGAATGCTGAAGATCTGGAATACTTAATCATTGCTAGAGGAGCATAAAATGTAAAAACATTTTAGAAAATTGTGTGTGAATATCACAGCATATATATGATGCACCAATTCCACGCCTAGGCATTTATCCAAAAGAAATCAAAATATATGCACACAAAGTAACTTCAACAAAAATATTTATTATGTCTTTATTCATAATGCCCCAAATTGGAAACAATCAAAAAGTCCATACATAGAAAATTTGTAAGAATTTATCAGCAACATGGAGACATTTATACAATAGAATACTATTCAGAAGAAGAAATAAAGAACTACTGATATTTGTACTGACATGGATGAATCTAAAAAAAAAAAACCAAAAACCAAAAAACTTTATGTCGTGTAAAAAAAAGCTGGATTCAAAATAGGGGTCCCTGGGTGGCTCAGTCAGTTGAACGTCCGTCTCCTAATTTTGGCTCAGGTCATGATCTTGCGATTCATGAATCCGCGTCCTTAGTCAGACTCTGGGCTGACAGTTTGGAACCTGCTTGGGATTATCTCTCTCCCTCTCTCTGTGTCCCTCCCTTGCTCGTGCTTTCTCTCAAAATAAGTAAACTTAAAAAAACTCCAAATCTATGGCTATGTGATACCATTTAGGTGGGATTTCAAGAATAGGCCAAACCAGTGTGTGGCCCTTATAAGTAAGAAAAGTGGTTGTCAGTATGGAGTGAGGAATTGGGCAGCTAGAAGGCTTGAAAACTCTTCATCTTGAATAGGGTGATTGGGACACAGGTGAATCCATAGGTGTTTACATGTGTTGAAACTCATCAATTTGAGGGGCGCCTGGTCAATTAAGCATTCGATTCTTGGTTTCAGCTCAGGTCATGGTTTCACAGTTCATGAAGCCCTAGTAGGTCTCTGGGCTGACAACACGAAGCCTGCTTGGGATTCTCTCTCTCTGACCCTCATCACCTCAAAAGAAATAGACTTAAAAAAAACTTCATCAATATGAAATGCAAGATTAGTGTGTTTTACTGCATACACACACACACACACACACACACGCACGCACGCACATATGATCACCTTCATTGTCCCACTGGTGCTACCCCCACACAAGACTGGCACTGGCTTTCAGCCCAAAGCCCCAAGGTTGTTTGCTCTCTTTCTCCAGAGAGAGTGTGATATAATGGAGATACCACTGGCTCTGAGCTCCCGACTGGCTCCACTCTGCCTCTGTCACTTGCTTAGTCCCACAAGAGGGCCTGAGAGCTTAAGAATAATTTCCCTCATTTTTAGACAATGAAAGGTAGTATCTAACGCATAGGACCATTGCAAGAATTAAAGATTTTATAAAAAAACGTGAAGTGTAGTGGTAATACAACCAATACCAGTGCCATTGCTTTGTCCATAGCCAGGGATATGCTACCCAAAAAATGTTAACAGAAAAGGAGGAGGAGGAGGAGGAGGAGGAGAAAGAGAAGAAGAAGAGGTATGTGAAAGGTAAGAAGGAGAAGAAAAAGAAGGAGGAGAAGAGGAAGAAGGAGAAGACTTAGTGAGCCATGTTTTACCCTGTTGAAAGGGTCTCTTGTATTTTGCAACTCTAGTTGTGTTCCTTAGTGCATGTGTAAAGTCCCATATTCACAGTCGCTCGGTCTCCTGTAAGGAAGAAGAGTCTGCAGGCTCGCGACCTCCGTGTTTCTGGTTATCACTCCTCACCTCCTGTTCAGCGAACAAGCGTCAGCGGGTCTGAGTGGGGACAGTGGGCTGTCAGAGGGATCATGAGGAACATGATGTGGTCTCCACACAGACATGAGCTCATTTTCTTTCTATAGATTATCTAACCGAGCAATGCGGAAACAGAACAACACGGACAGTTAATTGATAAAATAGAAAAGATCAAACACATTTCAGAGAGCGAAGCCAACCTTCCCTTCGACTATAGATGGGTCTAATTTGGCAACATCTGAAAATGATTTACTTGTGAGATGTTCACGTTCAGAAACAGAATACGGGCCTTTTCTGAAAACAGTCTATCTGCATTGTGGTTTATAACATAGGCATGTCAGAAATAGTCCATAAGAGGTTCTGGGAGGAGGAAAAGGCCATCTGGCCCATCATTCTGGACTCTCCGTCTTACTCTAACCCTGCCTGCCTGCCTTTTCACTCTGTCTTTAATCCCTTCCTCTTCCAGAAAAAGACACGAGTGGTTATTGAACACATTTATACTGTTGCCTTCAACAGGCTCGTCTGGTAAGCTTTTCCATATGTTTCTTAGCCTTCGCTTTAAAATAAAAGGAAAGCTTTTTACCTCCCTCAGTATTTCTGTATGTTCGATGCGTCAATTTTCGTCTGTAGTCTTTTACTGTTTCCCAATATGAAAGGTTCAATTTCTGTCTGTATGGCTGAGTTTCTACGTCGTCCTTATTTGTTTATTTTGTGCCGTAATGTCCTCAAGACGGATTTCTAACGTCTTCCAAAAGAATCTGATGGCTTGACAAATTCGTTCCACGCTCACACTTCCTGACTTGGAGAGTTTCTCCTTGTAACGCGCAGCCACGCGTATTCGATTCGTGTTAGTCGGGACATGGTAAGCGACGCTGCGGTAACGAGCAATCTGGAAATTTCGATTACTTGGGACAACACAGGAGCTTTTCCTGCTGCCACTGCATATCCCAGGTGGGGCAGCCTCTGAACTCCCGCCTCGCGGTCACTCAGGTTCCCAGGCTAACGGACGTTCCATCTTCACACGTGCTTCTGTGACCACCCCGTCCACGGGACGAAACTACGGCAGAGGTGCACTGGGTCTCCCTTCTTCTCTTCGGAAGTGACGCATTTCACTTTTGCTCTCATTTTACTGTTAGAAGCAAGTCCCGTCACGATTCGATGTTAAGGAGGTAGAGAAGCAGATGCTTTCTCAGCCAGAAAGGAGCCCTTCTGAGATTTGGCGAACAGTTCTACCGGCCGCCATGGCGAGTGACATTGACGACAGGGGCCAGATCCCCCAAGTCGCGGCTGCTGCTTTGGGGGATGTTTCGGGCGGCTCCAGCTGTTACAACAGACGACCACCGACTCTGTGGCTTATATAGCAAACATTTATTTCTCAGTTCTGGGGGCTGGAAGTCCAAGATCAAGGTGCTGACTGATTGGTATGATTTACACCTTCACCCTGATGTGCGGACGGTCGCGTTCTCCTGCTTCCTCACATGGTGAGAGAGAGGAGGCCAAGTCTCTGGGCACGTTTCCGATAAGGGAAAGAATCACACTCATGAAAGCTCCAGCCCCATGGCCTGATCACCTCCTCAAGGCTCCACATCCTTAAAATAACACATAGAGGATTCAGGTCTCAATACCTGAATTTTGAGGGGACACAGACATTCTGCCCATCGCAGAGAAAGGATATGGCCACGTGGCTGGGATGAAAACTCCTCATGTGTGAGCGCGGACGATGCACAGCCATCTGGGGAGTCTCCTATGGTGTAAATAATTCCCACACGTTCCCTACTACTCTCTACCTGCTTTGGATCTGGTCATTTCCTCCAAGGGACCCTGAGCTCTTTTTAAACGTGCATATTAGTTGGGGCGCCTGGGTGGCTCAGTCGGTTAAGCATCCGACTTCAGCTCAGGTCACGATCTTGCGGTCCGTGAGTTCGAGCCCCGCGTTGGGCTCTGGGCTGATGGCTCAGAGCCTGGGGCCTGCTTCCGATTCTGTGTCTCCCTCTCTCTCTGCCCCTCCCCCATTCATGCTCTCTCTATGTCTCAAAAATAAATAAACGGTAAAAAAAAAAAATTTAAACGTGCATATTAGCAACCGATGAGACCCCTCTACGGCCCCATTGCAACAGCTCCAGGGCCACAATTGCTATGACATCCATCAGTCACGCCGGTGGGCGCCCGAATCCAAAATAAATGCCAAAAGGGAGGCCCGCGGTGGTGTGACCTCACACTCTCGTGCCAGGAGGGCCCAGCAGGGATCTCTGTGACCCAGGTCTCTGCAGTCCACTCCGCTCATGCTCATTGGCCCAGGGCTCCCACCGCATCTGCGGGTCAGCCTCTGATGGGTCGTGGAAATCTCTCTTAGAGTGCGAAGAGTGATATCAAAGTCAATTATTACGCTACAAAATACATCACTGGAATCCGGGACGGGTTGTGTCATGCCGCCAATTTGCTTTCTGAAAGAAGCTTCAAACTCCCTATCACGGCCTGGAGAGACTTCTGGAATCCACTTCCACCATCATTCCTGGTGTCTCCAGTTATGCACAGTATATTTTAGCCACAGCGCCCTCCTGGCCAGTTTTCCAAACACAGAGGTTGCCTCTGTGTTTTTCCCTTCTTTCTTTTTCTTTCTTTCTTTCTTTCTTTCTTTCTTTCTTTCTTTCTTCTTTCTTCTTTCCCCTTCCTTCCTCTTTCTTTCTTTTTTCTTTCTTTCCTTTCCTTCCTTTTCTTTCTTTCTTTCTTTCTTTCTTTCTTTCTTTCTTTCTTTCCTTCCTTTTCTTCCTTCCTTCCTTCCTTCTTTTCTTTCTTTCTTTCTTTTCCTTCCTTCCTTTTCTTTCTTTCTTCCTTCCTTCTTTTTCTTTCCTTTTTCCTTTATTTTTCTTTCTTTTATTTCTTCTTTCTTTTACTTCCTTCCTTCATTTCTCTTTCTTTCTTTCTTTTTCCTTTCTTTCTTCTGCTCTTTCTTTCTCCTTTCTTTTTTTCACTCTTTCTTTCTCCTTCCTTTCTTCCTTCCTTCCTTTCTTTTTCTTTCTTTCTTTCTTACTTTCCTTTTCTTTCTTTCTTTCTTTCTCTCACTCTTTCTTTCTCCTTCCTTTCTCTTTCTTTCTTTCTTTCACTCTTTCTTTCTCCTTCCTCTTTCTTTCTTTCTTTCTTTCTTTCTTTCTTTCTGAAAGCTGTGTTCTCAGCACAGAATACAGTATTATTTTCTGCCCATCATTGATTCCTCTGTTTCAAGCTTCAGGGTGAGTGACATCTCTACCATAACGACTATGTTGTTCCTTGCAGCCAGAAGACATCACGTCTTTCCTTTAGATTGTACCTCTATTATCGGACTTGTTGAATTCTTGCTTGTTTGGACAGTGGAGGATACAGGCTAGCCCCCTGACGACCAGAACTAATTTCACAGATCTGCTTGCTTAAGGACAGTCTGTTACTGTTCTTCAAGTGAACCGACTAAATCTCAGTGGGAGAGAATCATCGTTCCAGAGAGAAATAAACCAAAAGAAGCAGACCGTTCTGTTTATGGAAGTATATACCCCTCCAGCTGAGTTGTGTTGGGGCCTCACAGCATGACTCACGGAGTTAGGTATTGTTGATGAGCCCCATGTTGTTATTTCAAAGTGGCACCCAAGATCCATGGACACGAAGTTGAACTCTGTCCTTAGTGTCAGATGTGCTGGAAGGGCTGGAACTGCGGGAGGGGGTTGGCACTGAAAATCAGACTGTGAAAGAAACAGTAAGATCCCTACGAGGGGAAAATACACTACATTTACCCCCCTCCCGTGCCCCCAGTATGGATGGAATGTGGCCAGTGTTAAACTATACAGAGGGTCCTGGGAAAAATGGAAACAGAGCTCTCATCTAGAGTGATGCCTGATAATTGAACTCACTCAGTCTCCACCTTGCTGGGGGTACCTGTTACACCAGGAAGGGGACAGACAGGTAGAAAGTGAGGAAACGCCAGCTGAGTGCTTGAGCGAGCCCTCTTAGGGAGCATCTCTGCCTCCTCCTTCTCCTCCTCGTAGACCAGGAATTAAGACAGGAAAGTCATCCCCTACAGGATAAGGAGTATGTGGGCAGCAAGGCGAGAGTGGATAAATGCCACCACATGAGTGGGTGGGGCAGAGCCCAGGTAGGACATCAGATACAGGCCAGTGACCTCTACACCAGATGTGATGCAGGAAAGACCAGAACGGCCACCATGGCAGAGGTGCCGGTAGAATGTGACACGGTTAGAAGACAGCATCGTCTTGGGGTTCCCCCAGAGCTTCACAAGAAAGGGGGAGGAAGAGCTGGAGTCTTACCGTTTGGTAGGTGAGGGATGAAGGGCTATGATCCAATTTCCCAGGTGTAAACTCTCAAAGTGACTTTATCAAGAGTCCTCACACCTTGGGCTGTTGGAGACATTTGGGTTGTCTGGGTGTAATTTGAAGGTCGGTGGTTTTCCGTATCATGGGATGAGCCCATGTGGGTGTGTCCCATTTCCTATTCTTCTTCTGTCTTCCAACAGTTGTCCTCATCCTCTTCCTCCCCCTCCTCCCCTCCCCCGTTTCCTCTTTTTCTCCTCCCCTCCTTCTTCTTCTCTTTCTCTTCTTTCTTCTCTTCCTTTCCTTCTTCCTCCTCCTTCTCCTCCTCCCCCTTCTTCTTCAAAATAGTAACAGAAGATATGGAATCCCAAACCTCATGGATAATGACATTTCCATTTCAGCTCAGAGTTTTTAAAATTTGATTTTAGGCTAATTCCCAGGTTTTGTAACTGATTGGTTTAAATTATGTTTTCATTTACCTGGGGTCATGGCGAAAGTTTTCCCTCCTAATGAATTCTATGGTTTCTGTAGCCCTTTCTCCCAGAACCGTAAGAAGCCTGGGGCTTTACATATTCTCACTCATGTGTACTTATGCTTACGTAACTCTGCCATTCAAATTGCAGTTGAATCTCCAGAAGGAATAGTTTCTTTCCCCTCCACCCTCTAATTTTCCTTTAAAAAAAGACACATGAATTTATGTTACAAAGAAATTAACGAATATCATATTTCCCCCCATAATTTTGCCTCGTTTTCCAATTTTCTGTAGTTTATCTCAGACACACATTGATCTCAACTCCTTTGAAAAAGATGAAGGTTTGATGAACTTGACTGCAGTCATAACACATTTCTGAAGTGAAGTAAGCACATATATCACTTTCCTATAATTTCGCTATTGTTTGAAGATTATTGATTATTTTAAAGCTTATTTATTTTGAGAAGGAGAGCGTGAGCAAGGAAGGGGTAGAGAGAGAGGGAAAGAGAGAATCCCAAGCAGGCTCTGCACTGTCAGTGTGGAGCCCAAAGAGGGATTCAAACTCACGAACTGTGAGATCATGACATGAACTGAAGTCAAGAGTTAGATGTTTAACTGACTGAACCACCCAGGAACCCTGAAGATTATCTTATTTTTGACTAGACTCTTTTCTTTTAAATTCAGTCATCACAAGAACACTTTTTTTTTTTCAGAAAAATTACTTTCAGAAAATAGTAAGAGAACCTTGGCTCTATTTGCCTGCCCACTGATTTTTCTGGAATACAGCAATTAAAAAGATGATCAGATGGGCATTCTGCTGGTGGCTGGCAGGGCCAGGGTGAGATCCTGCCTCTCAGCACATGAGGATCTGTCAAGAGCAGGTACTGAATGTTGAAGTGATAGAATTTGCTTTGTGACTAACCAGATCCCCGCTAGACCGATGCCAAGACCTGAATGGTACTTACTGAGCCGCCCAGAGAATTTCACAGAGCATTTCATGCACAGAAATTTGTCTACACGTTGCAAACCTAGCAACAAGAACACCTTAAGCCTCCCCACTGCGTCTTTTCTCTCAATTCAATTCAACAAGCACTTTTTTGAGGATGGAACATGAGTGCTTAGGAGGCAGTAGAAGCAGCAACACTCTTGGACCCAATTCTCTGGGTTTATGAGACTGTTGACCCCAAATATTTTGAGGGGCAAGTACTCGTGAAATAAGTCAATCCATGAATCATGAGTGATATTCTATGAGTGTTTTGTTTTCAATACGGTTGGGATCTTCTGAGCAGACAAGATAAAATTTCATGAATGTATTTGGACAGAAAACTGGACGGCAGGTTCTCTAACAAATAAGCAAATAAATAAGAGTAGAAAAGAAGGATAAGTTGAACACAAGATGATATCTCCTTTCTGCACACCGCAGAGATGCCATTTAAAAAGAATATACGCACCCCCCTCATGCCGAGAGCTTGAGGAATATTGTTATAAAATATTATATCTTGTAAGAAACTTTCCCTACATTATTGTTTTTGGTCAACGTTCAGCTTTGCTCCAAAGAAATTAACCCCTAGATGCCAGTATTAGAATAATCCTATACTTGCAAAACCATGAGTAATACACCTAAAAAAATAGAGTCTGCAGCTAAGGTCTTTTACTCACTGTGAATATATGCACTTTGTATTCACTAAAATCTCAATTAATTGAAGGCTTTGGTAACACATTTTTTTCTTAAATTCAAAACATTTTTAATGAATCCAGATTTAAGTAAAAAGTCTGTTTTGATATTTACTGAAAACACATTAAAAGCGGAGACCATCTTTTCGTCTTATGAGCAGATAGACTCTTGTTACAGAATTTTGCAGGAGGGGTGCCTGGCTGGCTCAGCCAAAATTGTCCTGAGAAACTGATCACCGTGGGGCATTTGAACTCACATCTTTCCAGTGGTGGGATCCCCGGACAGGTACCAGGGTGCAATTCACATAACATTGTAACTGTTGTTTTAAAATTTAACGGAAGTAGGGGTGCCCGGGTGGCTCCGTCAGTTAAACATCTGACCTCAACTCAGGTCATGATCTCACAGCTCGTGGGTTCGAGCCCCGCGTCGGGCCCTGCGCTGACAGCTCGGAGCCTGGAGCCTGCTTCGGATTCTGGGTCTCCCTCTCTCTCTCTCTGTCCCTCCCCCGCTCGTGCTCTGTCTCTCTCTCTCTCAAAAATACATAAACATTAAAATAAAATTTAACTGAAGTACAGCATACATTCTAGAAAAGTACACAAACCTAACCATGCGCCGCTGAATCTTTTCAAAGGCCGCACACCATACAGGCCAAGAAATAGAAGACTGTGGGCTCCACTGGTGTGTATTCCCCACGGTGACTCCTGTCATTACCAGGAAGCTCGACAGGCCATGGCTAGATGTATTTTCTGCACGGAATCTAATATAACTTATAGCAGAAGCAGTTTTATGCATATAGTAGGTAGCAAGTTCTAACACTGTAGGAACAATTAATGCAGAGAAAAAATTAAAGATTTTCCTGAGACTTAAGAAAAGCCTGCTATTATATGATGTCATTGGGGAACCACCTGGGCCCGGCTAATGGACGGAAGGACTCCTTCGAGGGTCTTGAATGCCACTGAGCAGGTAGCCCCTGACAGCCCAGGGCACCAGGACACAAAGGCTGATTTCCTTGCACAACCTCCTACACGTCTACACCTCACCTTAAACTCTCCACCACCCACTCAGGGGCTGAGCGCCTGTCCCCCAGCCCCTGCTGCCCATTTGGATGGGTGCCCCGATCCCTGTTGCCATCCCCAACATTCTTCCCTTGCACTCGGGAGGGAATTTGAACTCCTTTCCCAGACATTTCCCACCAAGGTTTGGCAAAAGCATGTCTGTCTTTCCCCGAGAAGCACGTTTGGCTAGAAGGGTCTTGTGCTCGGTTGTGTTCGTGCTGTCTCCAGACGCGCACATACGCATCACACTCTCACGCACGTACCGTATTCGGGTTGCTTGAGAAGCTCTGGGCGTGGCTGGCTGGGAAGAATTAGGGGCTCCGGAAGACAGTGCTCCACGGTGGAGAAGCAGGACAGTTACAGAAGCAGAATGTCATCTCACCGTGTCGATGGCTTGATGGGGCCCTTCACTGATTCCTGCCTGGCCGCCCGTTCCTGCCCACCACGCTTTGTGTAAATTTGTCTCTGACTTGCCTCACTTTTTCCTTCCAGCTCAGCTTCTCGTTTCTTCCTTGGAAACAGACTTTGTGGCCCAAGGGATACCGCCTTAATCCCTCATCGGCCCCTGTACCTCCCCCCCCACCCCCCGCCATGCTCTCTGGTTCCAGATGCAGACAGTCTCTGCGTGACCACATGCTAGGGTCGGGGACAAGTGCCGGGAAAGAGGGGGGCTCTGCAGGACCGTCCTGGATGCTGATCCCGGGGAGTGAGGCCTGCCCAGTGGACCTGTTTTCCACGGTTACGATTGCTTTGCACCAAGGGGATGATTGCGTTGACTTAAAGCCTCATGTAGACAATCCTCTGAGATCCCTAAAATCTCAGTAACAAGAAGATTATTCCAAGTACCACAATGGAATTTACCCCTAAACCTGGTTTTCAATTGGTGGAGTTAGAGAAGCCATCACCGTTACCCCAGTTTTCCTGTAAAAGGTTATTTTCATGGCGAATGACACAAGAGAGTTCTCACATTTCCTTTTTCTTTAAATGCTTATTTATTTATTGTTGACAGAGAGAGAGATAGACCATGGGCAGGGGGAGGGAGACACAGAATCCGAAGTAGGCTGCAGGCTCCAGGCTCCGAGCTGTCAGCACAGAGCCCGACGCGGGGCTCGAACTCACAGACGGCGAGATCATGACCTGACCCGAAGTCGGACGCTTAACGGACTGAGCCACCCAGGCGCCCCGAGAGTTTTCATGTTTCGAAAGTTCATCGTTTTTGCAAAGAGATATGTGGCTAACTTCACAAGTGTACTCTGAAGTGCCATAAATAGTTAAAACGAAATTTCACTTGTCGAAGGGCAATAAAGAAATGGCGCTTGGTGATGAAACCTGTATGTGGTTTTATCTTAATCTCCTCAGTTGACTGGGCAGCAAAATGTGCCAGGTGGTTGCTTCTTCCTGTTATTAATACAAAGACTGAATTTCTGCTAGGTGATTATCAGCACCAAATACGATGTTGTCCTGAAAAACCAACATATATATATATATATATATATATATATATATATATATATCTGGGGTGCCTGGGTGTCTGTCGGCTGAGCATCCGACTCTTGATTTCGGCTCAGGTCATGATCTCATGGCCTTTAGACTGACACCCTCATCGGGCTCTGCGCCAACAGCGTGGAGCCTGCTTGGGATTCTCTCTCTCTTCCTCTCTCTCTGCTACTGCCCCACTCACGCATCTCTCTCTCTCTCTCTCCTCTGCCTTTCTCCCCTGCTTGACTGAGTTCTCTCGCTCTAAAATAAAAACATGGTTAATTTAGTGTATATATTCATACATATGCATATGTATGTATGCATATATATCCACGTATATTTACATACACACACAAGAGGAAATGTTAGATGCCCCACTGCTGAGCCTCCTAGAACAGTGTCGACAGCAAAGCAGGGTTGACGGGGGGCTTTGCTCCAACATGCTGAGTGTTTCCAGCTGGCGACACTGGTCGTCCTCCACTTCCCTGTGTAGACCCCCCCCCCGCCACCGGCTGTTTGCCCTTCTTCTCTCTTCCACTTATTTATTGATTTATTTACGTGCTCATGTATTCCCCTATTTATTACGTATCATTTGTCTTACAGGAGGGACATGGGTGATGATTTTTAGGGCATGTCCAGTGGGCTCCGTGCGCAGAGGACCGGTCGTGTGCTCTGGGTTCTGTGTGGAACTTGTAGGTCCCCCGTCCCCCCGTGATAACACCTCACAGCCAGCACCCACGTCCCCGAGCGAGCCCTTTTAGAGACGCTGCTGCCCGGTTAGCAGAGGAGGGAGGGGTGACACTTAAGCTGAAGCTGCCGATTGGTGAGGCTTCAGGGGTGCTGGTGGCTGGGAGCCTGGCAAAAGCTGTCGGTGAACCTGCCCCCCAGAAACTGCTTCCTCCTGTGACTGCCTGGACTGGGGCGCATGCTTCTGGCAGCTTCCCGGGGGGCAGCGCCGTCCTGGTGCTGTGCTGTAAGACCTCCGGGTGTGCCGGTGACTTTTCTAGCACCGCGTTGTGTGATGACTGCAGTAACTCACCGCAGATTGGGTCATCGTGCGTAATTCTCTTTGCGGAGACACAGCCATCGTTAAGGAGCGAAGGTCACCCTGGAGAAATGGGGGTGTGCACGAGCCCGTGTGTGGAAACAGCCCATCTGGTTGGAGCTCACGTAACCCAGAGGCTGCCCTGGCACGTGGGTTTATTTCGTGCACCGAGGAGTTTCCATCCACGTGTACTAACGCTGGCGTGGGGATCCCCACGGTAAAGCTACAAATGTACGTTTATAAAACTTTGGTCATCGATGATGGAGAGCCAAGGCTTGGCACTGGACCAGCTTCACCGCGTGAGATATCCGGAGATGAATCAGAGTGGTTTTTGAACGCAATTCATATATATCCGTAAGGGGCTCTGAGTTTGCCTTTTGAAGTTCGACTCAATACAGGACGAAATGGTGCTTGTCTGAGAGAGGGCCTTATCAGTGTGTTTTTGGTGTTTTTCTCGGCTGTGCTGCTCTATTTCTGTGTGAGCGAAGGAACATTATTTTGAAATTTGAGACAGTTCGAAGATCAACGAAAACCTGCTGATTTTCACAGCTTTCTTGAGGTGTCGTGACCACCGACCGAAAGGGCAAATTTTGTAACGTGGAAAGTAGAAATTTAAACATTCTGCCCCTTTTCCGGAAATAGCATTTACTTTGAAAGACCCACCTCTCGTGAAACAAAGGTGGGGCCGTTGCTCACAGAAAACCAGGAAGACTTGCCAACTATTTTGACAGGGACTCAAAATCTGATTTATTGCATAAGGAAAGAGGATTTTGCTTATCTTCCAGGGGGATCATTCAACACTTCATCTTCACTGATGGGGGCCATCTGACCATCGGCTTGCGGTTTCTTGGGTTCCGTACACAGGTAAATTCAGGTAAATGATAACAGTTGTTTGCTACCGTGGTGTCAAACTTTTCTAAACGGGGCACATCTAGTTTATTTGCCGTTGAAATACGAGGTTTCGCGGTAAAATCTTATCAAATATTGGACCCAATGAGATTTTTGCCATTATTGTTCGTTTTAACTTTTACTTTCTTTCTTGGAGAAAATAGTAGCAGGGTTTTGCCAAACGCCTTAAAAATATACACTATTTGTTGTTGAAATCACAAAGCCTTTAAATTTAATTTTTTTTAACGTTTATTTATTTTTGAGACAGAGAGAGACAGAGCATGAACGGGGGAGGGTCAGAGAGAGGGAGACGCAGAATCTGAAACAGGCTCCAGGCTCTGAGCTGTCAGCACAGAGCCCGACGCGGGGCTCGAACTCATGGACCACGAGATCACGACCTGAGCTGAAGTCGGCCGCTTAACCGACTGAGCCACCCAGGCGCCCCACAAAGCCTTTAAATTTAATACATTTTCCTTTATTTAACTCAAGTATATGCCTGTGGGGCAAGACAGAAAAGGAGTTAAATTGGAATCAGACTCCTTACACACGCGCGCGCACACACACACACACACACTTTTCAGTTTGGCAAATTCCATTATTTTATTTTTCATTGCAGACATTATATATGCCCGGGTTCCAGAATTAAGACCTCACAGGCAAGTCTTTCTGTTTTATAGCCCAGTTTAATTAACTTATAGACAAAAATGTGGATGTCTGTTGCCACAATGCCTTAAAGATCTTAAATCACTGAGCTCAATCCATTTTGGCCGGTGACCTCTGGCAGGGATTCAGGGCCATGGTTGAGCATATCGTCCGGATCCAACGTGCACAGGAGAGAGAGGGATTATCCCCCATACAACAGAACATATATGCAAATGCCAGAAGCCCGCTCTGAATTTAGAAAGATTTTTTTTTCAGTCTCTCTACTTAAAAAAAAAAAAATGTGTACATATACAAACACACACACACACACACCCCCACACACACACACACACAGAGCAACGTCCCAGAGTGAATAGAAAACCACTGTGGGCCGGTCCGTTGGTCCAAGATAAGGAGTAAAGAGAATCGCACGTGCATTTCCACGCGTGCAAATTAATGTTCCAATGTCTTTTCCTTGTTTCACTTTGATTTTAAGGACTTTGCTCCTGCAATATGCACCAGGGCGTGGGAGAGCTGTTTCCAATAATTGCAACGGAACAACGGCACCATGTTTGAGAAGGCAGTGAGAACCCGCACCCCCGGGTCCCAGAATTTGAATTGACCAGGAAGCCCGGGAAATGGAATGTTTCTAAAGCGAGGGTTTCTCGGAGGGTGAGGCCCTGAGGCCCAGAGCGCTGCAGGCTATGACCATCGCTGACTTCGCCACCTGCCCTCAGACCAGCAGGTGCGTGGGGGGCATCGGTCTCTGGGTCGCTACCCGGATGGCGCTGCTGGGTCCTCTCCGTTCCAGGGCACCTCCCAGCCCCAGTGTCTTTGGGCCTTTCCCTGGACGAACCTGGAACAAGGACACTTATATACAACTTGCCTTCTCTGCATTTTGCACTTTTCTGGACGTGAAGGGCGTGTGGGGGCAGCACGAGCCTGTGAGGCCTGCAGACAGAGCCACGGCGGGTGTCCTTCCCGTGGTTCGGGCCCCACGCCACCGGGTCTTTCTGAGGTGGCCGCAGACATTCCAGCCCAGGCTCTGGGCGACTCTCGGCAGGCTCGTCATCACCTCCCGTCTCCTGAGGCTCCTTTCTGAGAAATCGCTTGATATCTGAGAACGGGCTTGCCGACGTCTCTTTCTCCTCCTCCTTCTCCTTTCTCAGAGGCACAGGTGCATTTTCATACTGGGTCGCAGCTGCCCCAGAGTGACTTCCCTTCTGTGAGGGTCTCAGTGCAGCAGAGTCATGGGGAGGAGGTGACCGTGGCCGGGATGTCCCTGTCCCCTCCTGTCGGGCACTGATGGAAAGGGCAGCGTGCACGTCACACAATAGCACAGTGTGATGGACGGGATGGTTTCCGCGAGATGCTGTCTACTTTTACTTTTAATAAGAGCCTGTCTCTGAGATGCTAAAAACTAATAATCTCGGTGAGGTTTTAGAAAAGGATAAACATGATTTGAAAGATAAGGAGTTAGCATATCTGATTGTGTATGAAAATAAGTCCTACCCAGCAAAATCTCAGTAATTAACAGAGAGGTTTGTAGGGCTCTATCTTTCCATAAGATTCCGGTAGAATATTTTAGCAGCCAATGCCTGACCAGACGTTTGCCTGGACATTGACCGACACGTTTCGACGCGTGCCCTGGTGCCTTACCTCGTCCTTCATGGGAGCACCTGCATTAATCTGCTGAGCGAATGTGCTCTGACTCCACGCAGCTGCTGGTGTAATGTTTTTGGTTTTGTTTTGTTATTGTTGTTTTAATTTTTTAATGTTTATTTATTTTTTGACAGAGAGAGAGAGAGAGAGAGAGAGAGACAGAGCGTGAGCGGGGGAGGGGCAGAGAGAGAGGGAGACGCAGAATCCGAAGCAGGCTCCAGGCTCTGAGTTGTCAGCACAGAGCCCGACGGGGGCTCAAACTCACGGACTGTGAGATCATGACCTGAGCTGAAGTCGGACGTTCAACTGACAGAGCCACCCAGGAGCCCTGTAACGCTTTTGTTTTGACAGTCTATTTACTCTTAACTTTTTTTCTGGTCACCCCACTTTGCTGGCAGAAATTCAAGTTTCAGCCCTAGCAACTGTCTGAAAAATGGCAATGTTTTATTGTAGAGCCATTCTGGCATAGGAAAAAAAAAAGGATCCATTAACTATAGGGTTGGAAACATATATTTGCAGTCCCCCTGCCCCCCGGGTGCATATTCTGCCTCCACCAGTCCCGTGAGACGTAGGGAAGTTGTGTGATTTTTGAGTTGTCGCCATTACCATTCTCATCGGGTTCTCCGGGGAATTCTCAGATCCGCCTTCTTCCGCTGGATTTTCCCTTTGACTTTGTAGGATCTTCACACCCTTATTGCATTGAAGGAGTGGTGTCCACACCAGCGATTCAGTTCAGCTCTCCAAACACCTAGCGGGCCACATTCCGGGCGGGGATCTGCGAACCTGAGATGTGGCCTCTGACAAGGCAAAGGTGGCAAATAGTCCGCCTGTGTCTCTGTCTGTGTGTCACTTCTCACTTTCCTGCCCCGTGTATCCGTGTGTGCCCGCACTCCCTGAAGCTCCAGCCAGATGCCACAGCCGTGAGTTACAGACAGAGTGCTGGGTGATTCCGTAGGTTACGCGTCCGACTCTTGGTTTTGGCCCAGGTCACGATCCCGGGATCGTGGGATCGAGTCTCAGGTTGGGCTCTGCCCTGAGTGTGGAGCCTGCTTGGGATTCTCCGCCCTTCGCCCCTACTCTTGCCTGCTCTGTCCCTCTCTTTAAGATAAAATGGAAACAAAATAGGTGAGTTAAAGGCAAATTCTGGGCCGTCTCAGTTTCTTCTTGAAAACCTGCCGTAGCCATGTTTTGAGGCCGGAGGGATTTATCTACCCTGGGCCTCCCGACCTGTCACGTATATAGATGACTGATTTTGAGTCTCCCTTTTTGCCCCCTAATTGCGCTTATTTATTGAAGTCCCCGTGGTCAGGCAGACGGTCTGGCTAGGTTTGTTCCTGGGGGGTGCTCAGCTGCTGGGCCCAGGCACAAAGCCTTAGGTGAGTGGCCCAGAGCCCTCGGTCCTGACTCTTCGCTTGAGTCGCAAGCGCGAGTGGACAAATAAAAATTTAAAATGCTCTTCTCTTAGGAAAAAAATATTTTTTTCTTTATCACTGGAGCGACCAGAGACCACATGGTCCTTTGCGGAGAGGAAACAGGCAGAGGAACCCAGTGCAGACGGTGCAGGCAGTGTTTACTTTGTGGGTTTTTTTTTTTAGTTTATTTATTTATTTTAAGAGAGACAACGAGAGCGAGCATGCCAGCAGAGAGGAGCAAAAAGGCATGGAAAGAGAACCCCCGGCAGGCTCCCCACTGTCAGCACAGAGCCGACGCAGGGTTCGAACACGAGAACTTCGAGATCATGACCTGAGCCAAAATCAAGAGTCAGACACTTACCGACTGAGCCACGCGGGCGCCCTGATAATGTTACTTTCCCATTGGTTGCCAGGGAATTCAGAATCCAATTTTGTAGGCTCCTATGGCCTGAATATATACATTTTCTTTTCCTGTTTATCTCATCATACTGTGTGTATGTATTCATATTTTCTACTCTATTTTATATATTCTTGAAAGTCAGCTCGAGTCTTTATAGAATGAGTTTGGATATTAATACATAACGTGCGAGACTCACGATCACGTGTCTACTCGTTAAATAAACATGTGTCGTACCATGAGCACAGCGTGACAGGTGCTCTATCCGATCTACAGAAGGGACTGCTCAGGGGAAAGAGGTTAGGCAGTTTCTCAGAGAGTGGAACACGAAATTATCATATGACCCCAAATTTTGCTCTTAGGCATCTACGTAAAAGAGTGAAAACAGGGACTCATTAGATACTTGTACACAAATGTTCGTAGCCTCTCTATTTACAAATGCCAAAAGATGGAAAGAACCGAGCCAAGTGTCCATCAGCACATGAGTGAATAAACACTATGTGACATGTCCACACAACAGAATATCATTCGGCCACAAAAAGGAACGAAATTCTGATAGACACTGCAACATGAGAAACGCATTATACTGAGTGAAATAATCCAGGCACGAAAGGACAAATCTTGTCTGATTCCACTTGTCTGCAATATCCAGGAGAAACAAATTCATAGTGACAGAAAGTAGATGAGAGGTCACAGGGGCCAGAAGGAGGGGAGGGTGGGGAGATATTGTTCATCGAGTGCAGTTTCTAAACTTTTTTTTTTTTAGTTTATTTATTTATTTTAAGGAGAGGAGGAGCAGAGAGAGAGAGAGAGAAAATCCCAAGCCAACTCTGCACTGTCAGTGCAGAGCCCAACATGGGGCTAGAACTCACAAACAGTGAGATCGTGACTTGAGCCAAAATCAAGAGTCGGACACTTAACTGACTGAGCCACCGAGGCACCCCTCGATGCATGCAGTTTCTGTCTGTGATATGGAAGGGCCCCGGACAGGGATAGTAGTTATGGCTGCCCAACAACAGGAGTACGACCAATGCCAACAAATAGAACACTTAAAAATGGCTTGAGGCACCTGGGGGGCTCAGTCGGTTAAGCGTCCGACCTCAGCTCAGGTCATGCTCTCACGGTCCGTGAGTTCGAGCCCCGCGTCGGGCTCTGTGCTGACAGCTCCGAGTCTGGAGCCTGCTTCGGATTCTGTCTTCCTCTCTCTCTGCTCCTCCCCACTCATGCTCTGTCTCTCCAAAATAAATAAACACTGAAACAAATTTTTTAATGGCTAACACCAGGGCACTTGGGAGGCTCAGTCGGCCCAGACCAACTTCGGCTCAGGTCATGGTCTTTCGGTTTGTGAGTCCGACCCCTACATCTGGGCTCGCGGCTGTCAGTGAACAGTCCCTTTGGATCCTCTGTCTCCCTCTCTGTCCTTCCCTCCCCTTCTTGGACTTTCTCAAAAATAAACACATTTAAAAAAATGGCTAAAATGGCAAGTTTATAATCTATTGCTGTTTTTCCACCGTGAAGATTAAGTTTTGAAAAAGGGAATGCTTTGGCCATTCATATTGTGTCCTGGGTTAATTATAATAAGGAGAAATTATTTGGGGGAAAAATAGCTGTAATGAATTGAAAGGTAATGTGTGTTCAGAGACCATCTGGATTAGAAGCTGAGTCTGTCAAAATGCTGGTTCCTGGCCACATCTCAGCCTAGAGAGTAAGAATCTCTACGATGGGATCCAGAGGCGGAAACTGAGGCAGAAGCCCTCTTGCCCCTGAAAGATTCAATACACGCTGTAGGTTCTGCTGCCCGGGCAAGGGGGCCTGGGCAGGAATCCTGGAATCGGCCTTTCTTCCCGGAATTCTGTGAATGGACGCATTTGGAGTAGGTGACATTTAAGGACTGTATCAGTTTGCAACCACCGTCCTGCAAAGGAACAACACAAATGATGACCTCTTTTCTCATACACAATTGACTAAAGAGGTTTCTATTGATGCATACAACAGAGCAACTTAAAATAAATAGAAATCCATTGCAGATTTATTGACACAACGTGATCTATTCATCAGAGAAGGTCTAGGAAATCCAAGCAGTGTCTGGGTGTAAGGTACAGTCCTAGATCTCCCCATGGAGTGTCAGAAGCCGGGTCTCGGTCTGATCTGACAGCCTTCCGAGGCGGGCCTCGGCCCCCGGCCCCTGTGCTTGGTTCCCACCGGCGTTGGCGAGGCCTTCAGCTGTATCACATTTATGGAGGGAGAAAAAAAAAAAATCCAGGTCAACGTGTGCTTTTTTCTCTCCTGACTGTAAAGGCTTTGCCTACAATCCCCCTGCTTTCCGTGAGTAATGGGTTTCACCCATCACGGATCACATTCCTTTTGTCCAAATAGCTGTAAAGAATGTATTTGAAAGCAAACCAATTAA
Source organism: Prionailurus bengalensis (assembly GCF_016509475.1). NCBI lineage: Eukaryota > Metazoa > Chordata > Mammalia > Carnivora > Felidae > Prionailurus > Prionailurus bengalensis. Next base: position 137,061,416 of record NC_057354.1, read on the forward strand.
GAACGGGTTTTCAAAAGGTCTTCGTGGAAGAAGGTAAGAAATCAGGGATGGGAAGTGTTGTCCGGGTAAAGTAAACCCACCTGAGAGCGGGCAGAATGCTGACGGCCAGCCCCTCTCCGTGTCCCCCCCCCCAGCCTGAGCGCAGGGCTGAGCGCAGACCCTTCCGGACTGCCCTTGGCTCTGGCCATTTGCACGTCGAATACGGATAATAACCGCAGTGATTTGCGCTCAAATATTTGGAAAATGCACTTCGGCAATCCTAACAACAACGAAAAACATTGCACACGCACGGCCCAAGCTCTGAGCAAGCACTTTTGTAAATGTCATTTGAGAGCCTCGAGCTTTCTTATCTGGCAAGAAATGCATACCATTTTTGCTGGATATTTTCCATTTGCAATCCACTTTTCTTGGGAGCTTGCGGATTGATTGCTGGGGGGATGGGACTTTTCAAACGGCTGAGGTCATTTTTGACTGTGACACAGAGTGTGGCCCAGGATTGTGTGATTTACCAAGAGGCTGAAATCTGTGTTGCATTTGAGGATTGCCCGGTTTCTAATTAATCACTTAACGAAGAATGATGTCAATTCTGGTTTATTTACAATTTTTTTCCCACCTTTTATTTCTTCCTCTTCTGGAAGAGTTCCATTAGAATCACAGAGCATTGCACTTACAGAAAAGATGTGATTTTTATTTTGTCATTTGTACTGTTCCTTACATTAAAAGAAAAACAGGGGCGCCTGGGTGGCGCAGTCGGTTAAGCGTCCGACTTCAGCCAGGTCACGATCTCGAGGTCCGTGAGTTCGAGCCCTGCGTCGGGCTCTGGGCTGATGGCTCGGAGCCTGGAGCCTGTTTCCGATTCTGTGTCTCCCTCTCTCTCTGCCCCTCCCCCGTTCATGCTCTGTCTCTCTCTGTCCCAAAAATAAATAATAAAGGTTGAAAAAAAAATTAAAAAAAAAAGAAAAACGAAAAAAGGAGAAGTCATAAGGAACCTTCCCAATTTTCAGGGAACCTCCCTGGGGGCCTCAGTGCTCTGTGTGGAGGTGAGGGGATCCAGAGCTCCGACTGATGCACCCACCACCAGACAGGTGACATGGGACAGGTCACGTAGCCCCCAACCTCAGTTTCCTCCACTTGAAAAGAAAATGTATGTTGTGCACGTTGACCAGGAGGCCCTGTGGGGGACGTCTCCACACATGGGTGTTTCTGGATTCAGTCAGTGAGGGCTGCGGTTCTAAGGCTGATCTCAGCTCTTCGGCCATTTGGAGGAAGGTGTCACGCGTGCCTCCCGTCACCTGAAAACCAAACAGGACCTTCTAGACCTGCAGAAACTCACACGCCACCTTTTCTTTAAACTGGAGCCAATTCCTAAGAGGGGAGCAGGTGATACGATGCTGGTCTCCTGAGGAGAAGATTCTTATTCCTGGTCACATCTGATTTCTCCCATATGCCAAGTTCCGGTTCCCAGATGGTGCGAGGGGGAGGTGGGCTCGAGCCCATCCTGAAATAGGAAGCATTAATACCCCGTAAAGTACTATGATGTTCCCTGTCCCTTTCAGCGACTGGCGGAAGATGTTCCAGTGTGGATGCCCCTTCCTACGACACGTGGCTGAGAAGCCGGTCTCATTCCCACACATCAGTTGTGCTGGGTCCTCCCCACCAGGCAAGTCTATGCTAGACGACACGATGGGTCTGCTCTGAGCACCTTACGGAGTCACAGGAAAGGTCAACAGAGCTCTATCTGCCATGTCGGTAGGTCTCGGGTGGGCTTCTCCCACTGACCGACTGCCTATGTCTCCCCAGTAAAGTCCATTCCTTAGGCCTTTTCCTCCCCAGGAACGAAGCAAAACCTATGGGAATTAATGATGGGCAAAGCTTATCCTCGCTTCGGGGTGGACGTAAGCAGCTGTTTCAAGTGGGGGTTCTGAATGTTGGCGCACAGGGAAATCTCTGGGGAGCCCACGGAATATGTAGGTCCCGAGTCCCTTTCCAAGAAATTCGGACTCTCCCATTTCGGCCTTTTAAAGAATCTTCACAAATGATCAAGAAACTGTGTTACAAACCATAAAACACTGGGTGAGCGCAGGACGAGGGTATTAGGGGACAACGTAGCTGGGGTGCCCAGCCGACTCCACAGGCAAGCGGGTGGGACACCTGTGCTTAGGCACAGATGGCTGGAGACACCGGACAGGGGCTCCAGCACAAGGCAGGGAATGACTCCAGGGCCACAGCAGATGGCCGCAAAGCGTTCTTCCAACTAATGATTTGTCAACATTCTCTAAGTGGACAGGTTTTATATAAATAAAAACCTTGCAGCCTTCTCTTCAAAATCAGATCAGGCAGCACAGAGCCCACGTTCTGTCTGCCCCCTTCATGGAAACAATCCACAGAACGATAGAGCAGCCAGACTTTTGAGACCGAGCACTGGCTCTCTGATGTGCGTCCCTGGGGCTTACACTCTCTTACTGGCAGGTGCCCCGGCCAGTTGGATTGGCCGTTCTTCCTTTATGCTAGGATGTCGAGAACCCGGTTATGTGCTGAGAGAGAAACTTAACACACGATGGAACTTATTTATGTAAATTGGTCTGGGTACTTTAAGGATTTTAAATTGGGATCTGGAGACACAGACTGTTAAGATCAAAATAACATTCAAGACGATCTGATCTGGTAGTTTTTCAAGTTAACTTCCTTAAGATCTTTGCAGATATTAATACACACAACGGTCCGATGACCAAAGAAACGTGGTAAGAGAGTGACAGACCTCTTCGCTACAGCTTTCTGGAGGCTTCAGCATGTGGCTTTCAGGAATCCCCAAGTATCAGCGGGGTATCTGTGGGGTATCTCCTTCCTCCCCACCCCACCCCTCCATGTTTTTAGAAGTATCCTTGGCAGGGGCCTCTGGGTGGCTCGATTGGTTAAACAGTCGACTCTTGGTTTCGGCTCAGGTCACGATCTCACGGTTTGTGAGTGCCCGCTTGGGATTCTCTCTCACTCTCTCTTTCTCTGCCCCTCTTCCACTCTCTCTCTCTCTTTCTCAAAATAGATAAATAAAATAAAAGAAGCATCCTTCGCAAATGGAGATATATTTCATCCCCTTTCTCTTTTGAATCCTCAAGGACACTGAATCCCAGAGACTTGGTTAAGAATTGAAACTCCATTTTGTTTTTTGCATCCCAGTGCTTTCATCACTGTGCGAAACCAGTCACCTCACCGGCCAGCTTCAGATAAATCACTGGGATGAAATCAGAAGGAGTATTCTGGGATACACATTTGTCTCTTGCCTACTCAGACGGTGCTAAGTGGGGAAGGAGAGGTGACTTTTCTGCAGGGTTTCATCAAGGTTTTGAGTCATGCCTATGAGCAAGTCTGTGACGAATCGCCATCCAATGTTTATGGTTTGCCTGATTATTAATTTTATTTAAGCATCCATAAATGTAGTTTTCCTTGGTGCATGAAGCCTGGTTACGTTGATTTCTTTGATATGGATTTCTTTAACATAATTTGTTTCTCTTGGTGTAGAAAGTAGGACAATTAAAAAAATACCCCTCATTATAAATTAAGGGACTGCAAAGTTGTATGGTCAAAATTAAAGCCAATTTTGATGGGTTTTTTTTGCAATCTCTAAACTTGTTCAAAATCTCTCAAATTTTGTAGTCACCTTTACATATCACTTTCGGATGTGCCCCCTTTCTCTCCCTCTACCTCTCCACCCACCCAGTCCATCCCTCTCTGTTGAAAACCAAAACATCCCTTGGGGCGCCTGGGTGGCGCAGTCGGTTGAGCGTCCGACTTCAGCCGGGTCACGATCTCGCGGTCCGTGAGTTCGAGCCCCGCGTCGGGCTCTGGGCTGATGGCTCGGAGCCTGGAGCCTGCTTCCGATTCTGTGTCTCCCTCTCTCTCTGCCCCTCCCGCGTTCATGCTCTGTCTCTCTCTGTCCCAAAAATAAATAAATGTTGAAAAAAAAATTAAAAAAAAAAGAAAACCAAAACATCCTTCTTTCTAGCTTTTGTCCAAATATCATTTTTTTTCCTCAAAACTTTCTGGGGTCACGCTGACCAGGAAGATCTCTCTCCTACCTCCGAGTCTTGGTGTTCTGAATTTGGCGGTTTTGTAAAACAGATTCCTTGTAGTTCTTGGGAACATACGTTTCTTGCCAGATTCTAACCTCTTGGAGATGAAGACAACCTTAGCTGACAGGGTGCTCCTCGGGGCCTGACTCAGTGCCAGGTACGTGGTTGTCCTGGTCTCCTCCGGCTTCGTGAGGAAACAGCACGGGGACTGGGCCATCTGGAGGCTGGAAGTTCAGGATCAACGTGCTGGCAGAGTCAGTTCCTGGTGAGGACTCTCTTCCTGGTTTGTAGATGGCTGCCTTCTCGCGGTGTGTTCACATGGGGGAGGAGAGAGAAAGAGAGAGAGAGGAAGGGAGGGAGGGAGAGAGAGAGAGGGAGGGAGACAGAAAGATAGGGAGAGGGAGAGAGAGAGAGAGAGAGAGAGGGAGAGAGAGACACAGGGAGGGATAGAGAGGAGGGAGGGAGAGCTCTCTGTGTCTCTTCTTGTAGTGCACTAACCCACGTCATGAGGGCCCCACTCTCATGACCTCATCTAAGCCAAACCAGCTCACAAAGAGCTCATCACATTGAGAGTTAAGGTGTCAGTAGGGCTTCAACATGTGAGTCTGGGGAGAGGTACGAATATTCAGTCCATCACGACGGTGGGATTCAAATATTTACTGAGCTAATGAGCAGTGAGCCCGTGTTCCACGTTGTATGGTATTAATGAAAGAGCACCCGGTAGAAGACCTGTAGGTTCTAAGGGCTGCAGAGTTTTGGAGGCTTTGACAACAGCAGCTTCGTCCATCACCTACCCCTGAGTGGGACGGACACATCATAGTGCCCTCCGTGTACCGCTGAGCTTGCTGACATCCGGACGGTTACGTGACTCTCACAGGGTGACAACACTGAGACCGGAGCCCAGATCTTGCGCATTCTTACCGTCCAGGGCCCGTCCCTCCGTGCCTTTCTTGCTCCTTGAGGGAAAACCTTCTGGCCGCCCAGCTGCCACAACGGTTCATTGGAAAAGCCGCTTTGCCCCTAGATTTTGACACGTTCCGGAAACTTTGGGCAAAAAAGTAGAGAACGTAGCAGAACTGCTGGCTAGGTCTGTCGTGATCTTGACAAACCGACTGAGTTTGGCAGCAATGAGAGCGTCACGTCCTGATGTTTGGTTCCCAGATTCTCTAACACTGGAGAGAAGTCTGAGAGCCGCTGTATGTCGCGGGCGTGTTCTGTGAATGTTCAAGCTCCTACTCATCCCGACCACCATCCTGGGAGCCGTGGGCGTTTCCCTCGTTGTCCGGAAGGAACGCTTTCCCGAGATCACAGAGCTCACGAACGGGAGAGCCTAGACTGGAACTTGCAAGTTTCCCATGCCAAAGCCCTGCTCCTTTCACAGTTCCAGAGCATGGGCGGCGGGTGTCAGGTGTGGGGGGAGCGGGCCCCAGCGGGGTCCCCTCGGAGCCTGAGAAAAACAGGCATGAAGCACGTGGGTGGCCTTCACTCTTTCTTTGGTCACCTGTCGTTTCCCTTCCCTCCCCCTACTTCTCGTCTTTTATTGCCTCTTTTCGCTTGAAACCCAAGGATTTTTTTTTTTTCATTTTTTTTAAAAACACATAACCCTGGGGAAAATACATACACACTAATAGCCAGTTTCTGATGAGGTGGAGACACCACGCATCCCTTCTGTGGACAGAAAGGCAGATGTCCTAACCAGGTGCTCCTCATCCGTCCTCTTCCGACCCTTGTGAACAATACATGGTGAATAATGAATACGATCATAATTGTCTGCTGGGTTCACATATTCACACTCTTGGCTCTCGGAGGAAGCCGCCTCCAGACGTCAACCACCCTTTTTAATTTTTACAACGTCTTCATTTATTCTGGATCAGAGCTGGAAGGAGCTGTCACTTCCGGAAAATGAAAAATTAATCAATAAATAAAATCGTTGAGGCTGGGTTTTGCATGCCTGGTGTTTGGCCTTATGGGCTTGGTTTTTATTAGCTCAGGCCCACGGCCTCGGGTTAACTTTGCAGCCCCCGGCGGAGTCTGCTGGCCTCTTTATCGCCGTGTGCAGGTAGGGAGCGGCCAGCTCCCCGATCGTGTAGCTGCGGGTGTATAAAATGAGACGTGGGTCCAGGGAACTGTCCCCTCGCCAGGTACGAGGACGGATGCTTTGGCCTTGCAGGCATTTCAGCTGACTGGACCACGTTTCATGTAGACGTTTCTGTTTCCTATTTGCTCGGAGTATTGCACACGTGTGTGTTTAAAAGGATCTGCTCGTGGGGCGCCTGGGTGGCTCGGTCGGTTAAGCGTCCGACTCTTGGCCTCAGCTCAGGTCACGATCTCACAGTTGGCGAGTTCCAGCCCCGCATCGGGCTCCGCACTGACAGCGTGGACCCTGCTTGAGTTTCTGTCTCCGGCTCTCTCTGCCCCTCCCCCACTTGTGCATTTTCTCTCTCTGGTTCAAATGAATAAATAAACTTAAAATAAATAAGTAAATAAATAAATAAAGGGATACGCTTGAGTGTTTACCCATTCTGAGACCCACCCATTCTGAGACTTCTCTAAAACACCAGCCTCCCACCTCACCTCTTCTGCTAAAAAAATAAACAAAATCCATTACATTTTTTTTTAAATTTAAAAACGACAGAGACGCTATGATCTTTTCTATCATGTTTAATTTCCCTGATCTTGACAATGATGCGTTTTCTGGTCTCTGTTTTCCGGAAGTCTGGGAAGCTCCCCGTTCTCTCTCCTTCAGACCCACAGAGCAAGCAGGTTGTGGGGCCCACCGTCCCCACCTCCCAGCCCCTGCCACTCGGAGAGTAAATGTCCTTGCTGTGGGCAGAACAGTAGCCTTTCTTTTTCTTCCTCTTCTTTTTTTAATGTTTATTTATTTTTGAGAGACAGACAGAGTGCAAGGGGCAGAGAGAGAGGCAGACACAGAATCCGAAGCAGGCTCCAGGCTCCGAGCTGTCAGCACAGAGCCCGACGCGGGGCTCGAATTCACGAACTGTGGGATCATAACCTGAGCCGAAGTCGGACGCTTCACCGACTGAGCCCCAGGTGCTCCAAACCGTAGCCTTTCGCACAGACCAAGGGGGCTGCTTCCCCAGGCAGGGGGGGGCCCAGCATCACGTAGGCCGCCTGGTTGATCTTGGGGAACACCGTTCACTTGTCCAAGGGGCTCTGTGAAAACTGCTTGCATAAAGCCCGTCACCAAAAGCAGAAGCAGCTCCCACCTGTCACCAGCCGAGCCCACAGAGCGTGCTTAACTGATGGCTCCGTCCTGGGCCAGCTGCTTGGTCCACACAGCCTCCTCTGTCTGCGCCCGGCATCAGCAGACGCCCCTGGTCTCTGGTGGAGGCGAACTGACTCCTCCGGAGATGGAAACCCTGACCCCACCTCCATGAGCCCTGGGCTTTAATCACTTGAACCGCCCGGCGCGGGACAAAACCGTGCTCTGCCGAGTTTGAAGGTTGCAGCGCACGAGCCCAGTATACCCGGCGATCACTCCGTCACCCTCTTCTGTTGCCATGTGAGTGGCCTTGAGACTTGACCCGACTTTTCACTGTGAGGCCCAGGGTGGCAGAAGAAACAGGCAGGGCTCTGCTGGGACATGGAGAAAGGTACTCAAAGCAGGAAGCCGGTCCCCTGCCCGCATGTCGGGCCATAAACCGGCTCCACACGCACACGCAGCCTGTTCCTGGCTCTGAGACACCCGGTTCAGATTGCAGCCTGCAGCTAGTGCCAAGCCCTGAGCTCTGCAGGACGGTCACTGCCACCGACGTGGGGACCTCGTGTGAGTCTGGAAGGGCTGTCTGCCGACCCCACTCACCCGTGTCTAATGGAAGGCTGACCGCCCTGCGTTTTCTTATGGCAAATTATGTATCAGGAGGCAGGAGATTTAAAAATTAATTCAAGATTAATTGAAGGGTCACTGCACACGGAATGATTTGGCGAACCGATGAAAAATGAAATTTTCACCGCAAAGAGGGAAGACTGTAGAAGTGTCAAATTTGAATCCCACAAAGGATCATCCCATAAAGGATTATCACGTCTCAAGACCTTTCTGGGAACCCCAATCCATCACCCAGGCACCTGTCTTTCCCACACCCTTGGTGAGAGAGCACGCGAAAGCCAGGGTACCACTGGGGTTTGGTAAAGGACTCGTGTTTAGGGGCAGAATAAACTAACTAGCTCTGTACCAAGCATGAAAGGGGGAAAAAAAAAAGCTGGAGTGGATATTGTAACCAGATCTAGGAAAACGTGTCACTTTTTTAAGCAAATGAGAAATAAATAAGTAAGTAAATAAATAAATAAGTAAATAAATAAATAAATAACAGAGGGCGGGGAACATCTTTTGTATTTGAAGTTCTATTAAAATTTTAACGACTGTTGGAAACAGCTCAGGCCTCACTGTCAAAATCAAATCAAAAGGGAGGTAGCAAGTCCCCAAATCAAAAGGGAGGTAGCAAGTCAAGAAAATTCCATCTTGTCAATGTGAAGGCATTTTTGGCGACGGTGGGGTTGTGGATAACTATAAGTAAAACACACACACACACACACACACACACACACTAATGGAGTCTACTAGAATTAGCTCCTAACCTCAACTAATGTTTTGTCTTGAAGAAAAATATACATATTTAAGAAGATGTAATTACCCGTCTGAGGCACGCGCTGCACAAATGAAACGCCATGCACGAAAATCATCCCGGAGTGGCTGTCCTCTCTGTTGAAATATTAAAAGCTGAACTTTCTCTGCACATCTCCTAGTTTTAAGAAGCAGAATGCATCTGGACAGCTTTTTTTGGCTTGTGTTTTCTTCCCCTCCAGCTTTCTACGTGAGTGCACATTTGAGAGAGGATATACGTTAAGCAGCAGACTAACCCTCAATAATGCATTTTGTTTAATGCCCTATTTGGTCCGATCATTTCCTGAAAACTACTCATGTGATACCTTATTTTCAAAGCAGTGGCATGAAAAATCAAGCGAATTACAATGGGGCTTTGGAAGAAATGGAATGGAATGGGACGGAATGGGATAGAATCTGCTTTCTGAGCAGTACGCTCTGCGTTCTAAGTTGTGTCAAGAAGGGAACCAGCAGTGAGCCCTCACACACGGGCTGTGGGCACCTGAGGTGAACCGTCTTCAGCTACGATGGAAATGGTGCCAGATCAGGTGTTTTCAGCCTGGTGGGAAAAGTCTTCTTCACGTAGACCTCCCCTCCCGGTCCATCTTGCACTTCTCTGTAGCTGATTACCTCAGTAAAGAAAACCATTTGAAAGGGACTCCTGGGGTCGATGGTCATCTTCTTCTCCTTCTTCCTCTTTTTTTTTCTGAATCAGCAAGTTAGATGTTGACTCAATTTCTACAGCTTCTCCTTGTTTTAGACTTTTTAATGTGTTTTTATTTTATTTGAGAGAGAGAGAGCAGAAGATAGGGGGAAGAGTGGGAGAGAGGGGGTGGGGCAGAGAGAGAGAGAGACAGAGAGAGAGAGAGAGACAGAGAGAGAGAGAGAATCCCAAGCGGGCTCCACTCTCAGCACGGACCCTGATGTGGGATTGGATATCATGACCCTGGGATCACGGCCTGAGCCGAAATCAAGCGTCGGACGCTCAACCAACGGAGCCGCCCAGGCGCCCCAACGGCTTCTGCTTTTTGGAGGCAACAAAAAGTAGTCAACAGAACAAGGTCCTTCATTTGCAGAAGATGCGAAGACAAAGGAAAAGCAACAATAGAAATCTTTTTGTGTGTAAGTGATGAGGGTTGAGCTTATATTTTCTAGTTTTATCATTGTTATAATTTTTCTCACGTTTGTATTTTCAAAATAGGGTAGGAGAGTGAAAATCACATGGCCTAATGGTTTTTATCACTTTTAAAACCACTTTATTCCCAAGGTAGAAAAGATAAGAGGCAGTGTTTGGGCTGTGATTCCTCCTGAGCATCTGGAATTGGGCAGGAGTGTTTCAAGGCCAGCTTCCTCAGTCGGTGAAGGGAACGTCTCGCCTTCACTGCTCTGCATCTCCAGAGCGGTGCCACGATTCTCCCATGATCAGGTGAGAACACGGCTGCTGGTGCTGTATCTCTTTCTTGAGATCGAAGCACAGAAAGAACAACAAGGTTTATCATGGGGAAGACAGCATCCTGTTCGGAATGTATGGGATTTAAAGTGTCTTCAAGTTGTCAGTGTGGACCTGCATGGTCCCAGAGTCTGATGATATAAGAGACAAAGGCTGAGAAGAGATTGGGTGGGTGGCCCAAAGCTCATGGATGGTGATTGGAGTCATCGAGTGGATGGCCACCACCCTGGAGAAGGAAGAATGAAGATGGAAGTCCCAGAATCTACTCCAGAATACTAGATTTTGGCAGAGGGTACAAGAAGAAGAAGGAGAAAGAAGGAGGAGGAGGAGGAGGAGGAGGAAGCAGAGAAGGAGAAACATCAGCCAAAGGCAGTATTGGAACCAAGGGTGCATGGAATGAAAAAATCCAGGGCAGAACATGTTCAGGAACAAGCCAGTAAGGAGTGAAAAGGTCAGGACGCAAGGGGAGGGAATATCTGTGACAGGAGAAGGCAGACCAGCAGCAGCCAGCATGCCACCATCATCGAAGTAACAAGGATGCTGTTCGGGAGCCCACCAGACTTACCTGGCTCTGAGGAAGTTGGCGGCACACCACGAATCCTCATGCTGCGGAATCTCAGCTACTTCCACACTGAAACAACCCGGCAATCGTGGTCACCTTTATAAGATACAGGCAGTGATAATACGAGATGTTCAGTCACCGAGGGAGGGACCATATGGAATTTGTGTCTGTTCCCAGCAACATCCTACCGCTGAGAACATAGCAGGTATGCCGATCACGTCCGTGAAATGAAGGAACGCCTTCCTTCTTTCTTCTCCAGTAGATGTGCGTCGGCCTATCGTTGCAAATACGTTGCACGTTTTTAAAGGCAGAGAATAACGAAAAGAGTGCTCTTATGAAGCACGTGGAACTGGTTTGCTGGACACAAAACAAAATCCCCCCCCCCCAAATCCCCTTTTAACTGGACGCGGGGTTTATTCAGAATTATTGATGATAATGCACCCACCAGGCTGAAACAACCAACAGAGTCTCCGAGACAGGATCCGTGATTAGTGTCTGATGAGGAAACCTCTCCAAGTGCTCCGACTGTTCCCACAGCTGGCGGCGAGGGGCCTCCCAGCCAGCACGCATCAGGCATGAAGGGGCAATGGAGGCCAGTTGTCCGATGTTCTGCAACCTGGGACACCTTCACCTCCAGGATTCCACCGCCCCAGACCTGCCAGCCTGTGCAGGTTTCTGGAACACCGGAAGGACCTGAGGCTCCAGCCCGATGCTTACTGCACTATTATCAGAACAGGTTAGTGGAGAGCACTCTGCCGAGAGTCAGAAGACCCACGTTTGAATCCCCTCTTCGCCAGGGATGTGAAATCTGGCCACTCCACTCATTTCTTTGAAGTGTCGTTTAGTTTTCTACTAAATGGTGATGATCATACCTATTTCTTGAGGTCTTTGTGAAGATCCGCCAATGGCATGGAAATTCTTTGTAAGTGATAAATGTTAACGAGGTCTTCAAATATGGACGAGGAGCTAAAGACCTCACTTTCCCTACCTTTTTCTGTCAAAGGGGGCTCTGTGAGATGTATTTCAGTCCTGGGGACACAGGGTGTTCATGGTGCCAACGACGGAATCTGTAGTGTGAAAGATGTTTCACGTTCCAGATTGCTCTTCTCTCTTGTGAACTATGCTTTCTTTATTCTTGCTTCTCGGGGTTTCTCTTGTTTGGAAGAGGCTCACTACCCTAGAAAAGCAGAGAGGGGCCTGGGGCTGGGCTCAGGAGAGTGAAGGCTGGAAGCAAGACTGACACAGATGGCTTATACCCAACATCCACGATCCCTTTCCATCATGGATGTGCAGCTAGGAACTACTTTTCCCAGCCTCCCTGACAGCTGGCCCATGTGGCCAGTGTCCCCTGACAGGACGTAGGAGAAGTGAGAGGAAGCCCTAAGGCTTCCAGAACACCCTCTGGACCTTTTCTCCAGCTAGGTGCAGGTGACAAGGACATCATCAACCTAGAAGAAGCCTGGGTCCTGGAGTCCCCGCAAGGAAGAGACCCACTCCACCCAGGAACGTCCACATTGGACAGCTACGTGGGAAGGACAGAAACTTTAATTTTAGCCCTCATATATATATTTGAGTCTCTATGTTAGCCAACCCTAGCTAATTTCTAGTCTTTGCCTTAAGCTCGAAGGAGAAAAATAATATATGTGGGTTCCCGTAGAGTCTAGACCAGATCAAGAGTACAGTGTTTTCCATAGAGGTTCTGGACCAAAGCCTTTACAAAGTGTGGGGCATCCACTTCCGAGTGCCTTCTTTTTTATCTTTCAGGTGTTGGACTCAGTGGCCGAAGCAGTGAACTGGAACCAAAATGGCAGCTGGGCCTTGCACCCCCCACGTGCTCTGCTCCAAGTTACAAAGAATCACTCAAGAGAGCCCAAGAATATCAAAACGGTGGCCCAGGTACCCAAAGACGTAACCACAGTCCCTGGGCTTCTGGGGATTTAGAATTGAAACCTGAACTCTGGGAGGAGCGAGGACTCAACTGCATCTCAGATTCTTTCCGCACATCTGCTCCTTCAGTCTCTTCCCTTCCTCACTCGTGGTTTCTTCTCCATGACTCAAGCAAGCATATGGAAGCCATTTCCAGCCTCGACTTCCCGTGGCCTTTGGTTGCAACACCCAACCAATAACCGATAGCTTTGTTCTCTTCTTTTACATCGAGCTCCTGAGAGCTGGTCCCCCTGGTTTTCTTTTTGTGTGTGACTATGGGGCCTGGTCAGGTCTCAGGGTCTTGCCTTCCCCACCAGCCTAGTCAGTTGTGATCAGGGTTAAACAGAGATATCGCTTATTTAAAAAAATTACCTTTGGGGACAGCGGGAATTGTGGGCAAAGCAGATGTTACGCAAGGGGAGTGTGGGATGATGGGCTGTGATTAGTGTCTCAGACACGATGACAGCCAGCGTAGTGATAAATGAACGTTGGCTTTTGTTACCTAAGGCAAATACACAAATGCAAACACATAACGCGTTTCATACAAGCTGTGTCTTAGGCACTGTGTTAAAGCATTGGGAAAATAGGTTATAAAATAACCCCACATCTTAGCAGTTACCAGCTTATTCGGGGGAGGGAATACAACCATAGAAATAAATGATAGTCAACCAGTAAATAGGCATATCAATGATCATTGCTCATTGATATCTTTTGAGCACTTTTTTCACGATTATATCATTAATTTTTTGAATCAGTACTTTGAGGAAAATAGCATTGTGGATTTACGGAGGAGGACATAATATTCCAGAGCTTGGTGACTGGCTCGAAGCCCAGAATTCATCGGGGCTTCTTCTGACTCTCACTCAGCTCCTGTGGTTCTAAACCCAGCGATCTTTCCATAGGATCTTGTCACGGGACGAATGCCGCATACTCCCGAATCTTTGCACTGATCACGTAGAGGGATGGAAGGAGGGCATTTGTCAGGGTTTGGGATCTGTTGATCTTCAGGAGCAGAGCAGACTGGGGGCAGCGGGCAGCCCCGGGATGGAACTGTCCAGCTTCCCAAAGTGCAGGATGTGGTTTGGGTTGACGGTTGCACTGAGCAGGCAGCCAAGAGCAGGGCCTCTACCCGGAATACACCTGGCTAAATCACACCCAGCTAAATCCACAGCACCCAACGCAGCGGCCGACACAGAGCGGGCACACGACGTATGTTCGCCCTCTTGTTGTAAGCCCCCTGTCTTTGTCCAACTAGTAATCTCTGTCCAGAGAACATTCCCCTTTGCTCGGATTCTACAGAATTGCCGTCTCAAAACCACAGTCAGTCCACAAGGTCCTTCCCTCCTCTGGCCGGAGCTCAGCGGTGCGTTCCCATTCTGAGCTTTGAAATAAAGTGAATTTTCCTTTTGCTTCCTTCTTATCCACTGAAGGCGTTCTTGCTGAAGTCCATCCTGTAGATTTATCCATTTGTCCCAACGAGTCGCATCGGGCAATTTGAAGTGCTTGCCATTTGCTGGGCCAGCGTCTTCCAGTACGGTGCCCCGGGTTGCCACAAGCGCTCTCTCCCCACGTGCAGTCCCACGTGGCTGTTGAACACGGGACTGTTAGCCGTGTGAAGTGCATCGGTGCCACAGAGAAACTACCTTTTCAGTTATTTACTTTTAAATTTAACACTCCCACGTGGCTGGTGGCTGCTGCAGGGGACGGTGCGGTTTGAGGTGATTCAGACCCCCACTTAATCACGTGTCCCCTATTCTCGTCTTTTCTACTCCAACCACTTGCAAAGATGGCTAACTGAACAGGTGCCAGGACTAACCTTGGGGAAACTCCTCAATCTATCCCGCGTGCGGTTCCCTTCTCCCAGGTTGACTTGTAAGCAACACCCTCCCCCTAGGATGTGAACCGGCCCCCAACACAGCGGTGAAATGCAGCGGCCCTTTCCAGATGGCGTGAACCTTGCCCGCTGAGTGAGACACAGACGCAGCCTGTGCCATGTACATGTTCCGTGTAATGTTTCTTAACGCTGCACGTGAACACTGATTTGCATAGGAGGACAGTCCGTGTGGCCCTGTCTCGCTTCCGGTAGAGGGAACGAGATAAAATGAAGTCCTGTTACGGACTCAGGCTGTGGCCGAGGAGCATGTGGCAGGAGGGGGCCTGGCTGTGGAGTACGGGAACCTCAGCATCACGTGGTGTCTCAGCCTCCGAGGGCGAATCGCCGTGACCCCAGATGGCTGTGGCATCGCCCGCCATCTGCCAGCAGCTGCGTGGACAGTTTGGCTTCATGAACCTGAGCCAGACAGCTGGTCTCACATATGAGAAAATGTGAAGTCCAAACTCCAGCCTAGCTGTCTCTGAGCCTGGGGCTCCGGGGAAAGGCCTCATTTATAAAGCTGGCCAAGGGCGGGGGGTGGATCATCTGCATTTATAGGAATAATTTTAACAACCTCGTTACGTGCTCACGAGGGAGCACCTGGCATGTTCATTCTCAAACCCATGTTAGCTTGGGGCCCGGCGTGGGGCGGTCCCACAAAACGTCACTGCATTTTCTTTCCAAAACGATCCGGAAAATCCTTTGCCCAGCAGCACATCTCAAGCGTCCTCGTGAGACATCCAAGCAAACAGCCCTAATCGGAGCAGCGGTCGGGTGACGAGAAATCACCAAACGCGGGTCTTCTCAGAAACCATCCCCAGATATCGAGGTGTCGTAGTGACGGCCAGCGAGGACGTACCATGCTCTCTGGCTGGCTGGGACCCTCTGCGACACCGCCGTGTCTCTACCGTTGATCAGAGAGGATCAGAGAGGCCCACACGGCCTGACACCCGGACCCCACTGACCAAATCGGACACAGGAGCCTGGCCAGCCCTGCTGGCGCTCTGAGGCCAGCTTTCAGCACCCATTGCGAATGATTTTGCAAAATGAGCATCGGTCACTAACCTACAAACACAACACGCTCCGTGAAAGACTGTCGTTCCTGTGCTCTGATGTAAGGAACAGAGCTGCTATTTTTTTTTCCCCTTCTTCTGGCCACCGCTTGGCCTGCGTTATTAAGCCCTGTCCTGGAAAAAAAGCCAAAGGTTCAGGTCACGGCAGTGAACGTCTGAGGCACTGGAAACTTCTCAGCGTGGTACCACACACACACACACACACACACACACACAGGAAAACCCGTGTCTGCCAGGCCCCACTGCAATGAGAACATTTTTAGGAAGGTAAGTCTGTGCGAGACACTTCGTGGTGACCCAGGGACACAGCCGAAAATGAGCTGAGAAGACGTCGCTCCCTCCACCCCACCGAAGGCGGTTTCCGCCTGGCCCACGTGGAAAAGGCATTAGCGGGACGACCTGGCTGCCAGGAGAGGTCGCGGCAGGAAGTGGGGCCCCGGGAATGTACGAGGTCCAAGGTCGGATGCCTCCGAACTGCAGGCCGGGCTGGGCTTCTGGGCCTCCCCCCCCCCCCCCCAGCAGGGCCTCTCTGTCTGGGTCCTGGAACAGTTCCAAACCTTTCAATTGATTGGTTTCTCTGATCAAAGCCTTGAAACGTTGACATCCCAGGATCTTTGGGAGCGTGGCTCCAAATCTTAATTGGCTCTTGAATTATATCGATGAGAATTTGCTTCCAAGCTTAGATCCAGAAGGGATTCTAATCTGGGGGCATTCTGCAGCACAGGGTGGGTTTTACTAGGTAAATGTTTCATCAGCAGCATCCGGGCCCAGTCTACCGAGCTTCATGGGACCCGGGTGTTGTTAGTTTTGGAAAAGCCTAGAGTGACTGGCTATGAGGTGAGGGGGAGGGGGGTGAAGGAATATACTAGAAGCAGGGAGATGAGCTGTTAAATGGACACAAGAATGTTTAAGAGGAAGTAAAACTGCTCAGGAGTCCGTCAGTGCATGCACGTTGGGTGGTATTCCAGAAGCAACGCATTTCGTTAGTGACTCGGGGCAAGCTTCCCTCTGACCGTCCATGCGCCTACTCTTGCCCGCCCTTTGCCCTCCTTCCAGCAGGTGCTCCCACTGTCCCCTTTGCTCATTCCCCCCCTCCTCCTGACAGCCTCCAGCCTGGGAGGGGCAGGCGAGCGGCTTCCCCTGTCCTTCAGTGATGGAGTGCAAACGTGTGCCCGTGGATATGGGTGCTGGGCTCCAGTGAACAATTTCAGCAACATCGGGCCCGTCCAGCAGCCCATGCCATCCGGGGGAGTGGACAGTCTATCATGTTTAAGGTCTGTGTTCTCTCACCCGCCTCCGGAGAGGACGGCAAGGTGCATCGCTCTCCTGGCAAGGGTGCCTTTCCAGGCGGTTAGGACGCCGCGTCTGGAAAAAGGATGATAAGCCATGAGGGGCAGTCTTGGCAAAACCCAGACCAGGAGAAGCCAGTACTGTTAAGAAATTCAAGAGCACACTTCCTGTTGTTCTGGAATCTCAGCTGAGGACCTTATGCCGAAGGCCCCAGATAACTGTGCGTACACGGAAGAGGTGGACACACGCTCAGAGCCCGCGGACGCATGTTCAAACTGCCTGTCCCCTCAGTGTTCACCTCTGGCCTATATAAGAGAACCTTAAAATTGATCAGAGATATGATATTTAAAAGGAATTTGTACAAGTAGAGATTACTGTTCTGTATCTGGTCCCTTCTCCTCATGAGAGGTGAGGGAGCTCAGACATCCACCGATGAAGACTGTGGTTGTCAGGGGCGCCTGGGTGGCTCAGTCGGTTGAGTGTCCGACTCTTGATTTCGGCTCAGGTCCTGATCACATAGGTCCTGGGATCTAGCCTCACGTCGGGCTCTGCGCTGACAGTGCGGAGCCTGCTTGGGATTCTCTCTCTCCCTCTCTCTCTTCTCCTCCTTCACTCATGCTCTCTCTCTCTCTCTCAATAAGTAAATAAAATTAAAAAAATAGTGGAGTTGTCAGCCAGAAGGTGAAATTCTTCCCCACCTCGGTGGTTGCTAAGGTGCAGGAACTCACCAACCACCCAGAGCTGAGCATGAGAGAGTTGGGGGCCTGAGTCCAGGCGGGAGAAAGGTACAGGTGGACATCCGTTGGGGCTCCCCTGGGGGACAGTGGAGCCAGGGTGGCAAGAACGGGGGCTGGCACTCCTAGAGTTCGGCCTCGTAAGGATGCATAACATTTCACATGGGCCAAGCGACATCAGAGCAAAGAAATCCTCTGGAGCCTGAGAGCATGAACGGTCTTAGGAAGAAACAAGAGAATTCGAGGAACACTGGGATTTTCAGCACAAATTTTTAATATGCTTCTCACCAAAACAGATTAAACTAAAGAACAAAGCAAACCAACACACTCAGAGTAAAAACGGCTAACGATGATTCTTGATGCAAAGCTGGGGGATCACACTGGTATCATAACATGCGTTTTGAGGAATATTCGCCAAAAGCAATACAAGGAAGAAGGCATGAGGACTTTCTACAGAATTCTGCTTCCCAAGAGCGTGGTGGTGTGAAATAGGAAATCAGCGAAGGCAGTTCTGTGAAGCTCACTTTGGTTGGGGGGGACGGGGTGGGGGGAAGCCAGGGGCCCCGGGGGCCAGTGATGAGCCTGGACAGCCCCTGGTCGGAGGTCTTTTCTCCACCACATCCAACAGCACCTTCAGAGGCAGAAGCAGCAGACCTGGAAAGTCAAGTACAAGTCAGGGTGAAAGTAGAAACACATCGCATATGCTGACTAGACTTAGTGAAAATTTAATAAGAGGGGACTGGGGGGGCCTGGAACGGTGATGTTGAGGGGCTAGACAGGGGAAAACACGAGATAGTTTCTGAAGAGCTTTTTTCAGAACTAAAAACCGAGAGAAAACTGATGCTGTCTACTAGACAACGAGCCCTCAAGATAGAGGACTTGGGTTTGTCCAATGGCCTCTAAGCCTGAATGGAAGAAATCGGCGACAGCCTAACTGAACACGCATGAAAGATTAGGTTACGTCCTTGTAGTTCAGGCATTGTGGCCAGAATTAGGAGGGCCCCAGCGCCTCCTGCACCTTCCAGAAGGCCTGAGTTACCGAACGGATGACGTGAACCCCGTCACTCAGCCCTCTGTCCCTCTGGCAGAGGGCTAATGCAAATGGTGGCAGGTGGCCGGGCAGGAAAGAGGGACAAACATTGACCCATGTGATTTTGGACCCAGGTGGGGGCTGACAAAGAGTTGCCTCCTTCTGAAGACAAATAAACAGCCCGGGACAGAAGTAGAGGAGAATAAACGTAACGTGCAGAATGCATTAACAGTAGATTTTGGAAGATTTGCAGCAGGAAATAAATACTTTATCAGGAAAATTAAAAAAAAAATTCCCTGAAATAAAAGATTATTTGATGACAACATTCTAAGACATATAGGGGGTTTTCGTAATGAAAGAAATGAACTCGGGAGACGGGCCGTATTATTACAACATTCAGTGAAAATTAAAAACAACCCAACTTGTCGCCTGCAACTGGGGTCGGTGAAAACAAATCCCCAAACCTGCACTGTTGGGGGGTGTTGGCTCTCACTCCGTTCCTTCCCTGGATGCCTGTATGAAAGCATAATAGGTATCAATAATCCACGAATGGGAAACTTTGATAGAAAGATCTGGCAAAGAGGTTGAGACCATTTATATATGAAATTAAGTCCAAATAATTAGGGATTATGGTTTTCTTAATATGTCAGCATCATCCTTCATGAAGAAAGCCATATAATATGAATATTGCAACAGGGGTACACTAACTGATGCAGCCGTATGTGCTTGAGCACCCTCCCCTCCAAAAAAAAAAAAAAGGAATGGGGACCTTAACGTAGTGGCATTAATTTTGTCCGTCAGAGATCTCAGGGTGTGTGCCCGGGAGAGGCGTGACAGAAGGCATTTCTGAGGTCACATGATTCCCAGACCGTGAGCATCTTCCTGCTCTGGAGTTCAGGGTTGAAGAGAGCTACTTGGTACCCTGGGGTCCCTGAGAGCAAGCCACTCTGTCTCGTTCTTAACAAAAAAACAAAAACAAAAAAAAAAAAACCCACAAAAACAAAAACAAAACAAAAAAAACCAGAAAAAAAACTTTTGTTTTCAACATTTTGAAGGAAAGCCTGAATTTGTTCAGCTTATTGAAAGGCTTTATCAGCTTTGGGAATTTTCAAGGGTAACTTTGAGAACACATAATTTTGTCTCATCTGTGAGCTTTGGAATAGCTGAGACCACGCACGACCAGTTATTTACTGGACAGATCATGGAAGATATTCAGTTGTCCACAAAATGATCAACATTGGTTAACATTGGTTAACAGTGAGGAAAATTTTGGACAGTGTTGACTGTACTATTTAAATGTTTCTGTTTGACAATTAAAAAAAAAGAACATGGATTCTTTTCATGGTTAAACCCAACAATAAAGGCATCTCATTGGAAAAGAAAGAAGAGGAAAAAGAAACAAAAAGGTAGGAACAATATTTTTATGGCATTGTTTATCTCCTATCCCTTCCACGGTGAAATAGCCAGTCCTGGATGATGATACCTTCTGGGCGTCAGAACAAGAGACTGGAGGGTCTGAACAGTCTTCAGCCTTTGGAGAAAGACGCGGTGATGCTCAGAATGTAACCTTCTCTTAGTTAAGATGTGAGGTGCACTTTACCAGTGAACTTTTAGCGAGAGATTTTACACCAATAGAGCTCTGATTCGTCTTCGGATCACACAGAGCATTAAATTAATCAGTCTCACCCACACACGTTCCGATTAATTAATGCCCGGAAGCCTTCAAGTCCCTTCTGGAAGAGACGCTGCTCACTACCGCGAATGAGAAGGTCTGTCTCCTGCTCTCGCCCTTCAGCTCCCGCTTCTCCTCTCTGTCTCATCTGATTTACAAATTTATAACTGTGTCTCTGGAGAGATTAGTGGCACCTCCAGATTTTCAGAGGCAGAAACCTTGCCGTTTATTGAAAATGGTGGAAACCATGTAATTCGCAGTGTACCTGTTCCGTCATACTCCACGTGTGTTCTTCGAAGCTCTGGACTCTGGTGTCGCCTTGGCTCTACTCAGGCGGATCAGGCTTTGTTTCAGTTTTCACCAGATAAACAGAGCAAAAAGTGGCCTGCTTCATGTTTCTTTCCCAGGAAATAAGAAAAGAAATCCTTCCCTCTGGAATAAATGTAAGAAATGGCTTTGGTTAAAGCTGGGGCAGATACAGCAGGAATCTGTTTCATGAGCTCTCTGTGTCCACGGGGATGGAATGCGCTCTGGATTCTAGAACTTCCAGGCACCCACGTCGGTCTTGTCGATACCGTACCTCACGCATGGGAACGCCCATGCTCTAAATCAAATTTACTCTTTGGCATTGTAAGGAGGGCGGGGGAAATATTTCCATAGAATTAGGATATTGGCATCTTTCTTGCCAAAAGTCAGAGGATAAGATAGCTGGCTTGCATACTATAAAAAGCACTAATTTGGGCGATGTAGTGGGCGTATTTTAACAACTGTCATACATGCGACTTAATGGATTTCATCAGAGCCTTATATGCAGGATTCCTGGCCAGAGGTTAAGATGGGTGAGTATTTAAGACCTTCATCAGCTCCAGCTTCTACCCCGGTTGTTTCAAAGGGTATCAGTGAAGACAAATTAGCCTTTATTATGAATGACTTTTAGCGACATGCTGATGATGTAAAAATAAAGATAATAAATTTGGACCCACTTTGTAGCCTTTTTCTTCTGCCTTACTGACATTTCAGCCTGATTCCTTATGCTATTTTATGTGTAAGTAACGAGTTTGGCTCCAAAATCATTTATTTTTGGGAAAGGATGACACAAATTAATAAAACGGTGTGAAGCTGGGGACCCAGGGAGCCACTCTAGCCATAAAATAACAGATTTGGGGCCTTCACCCTTCCTGGTTGGTTAGGAAGCAATAATGAAGCAAGCCTGTCTGGGAGGCAATGGATTTTCAATTAGACTCTGTGTCACTGAGCCCATGGGTCACCTCTAACACTCAAGAACATCTGCCGTGTCCCCTTGATGCCCGAGTGGGCCAGCAGCTGCTCTGAGTGGGCAGTAACGAGCTGGCTCCCGGAGAGAAGTCAGATGGACCCAAGTTGTCACCGTCTCACTGCAACGGTGGCTCACGAAGCCTCAGTGACAGAAATCCCAGTGCCTTCCTCACCCAATTCCCTTGGTTTTCTTCTTTTCCTGGCAAGGCAAAGGTTGTTTCCATTAATACACAACATTACAATGACCACGATCTCCAAAGTCATGGGTTATTTTTAGTGCAAACGAACCCACTACACTTAAAGGAAAAAAAAATAGACATCACTATGGTGTAATCTATTTGAGTATTATCAGACGTCGTACGCATCTAAAAATAAAACGGGAAAACCAAGCCAGTCGGAAAAATCATTACAGAGAAAAAGTTGTGCTAAGAAGGGTTGTGCTATAATTGCCTTCAACAATTATTCTAGGATGGTCAGGATCCAAAACGCTTATCTCTTGGCTACTCTTTCTTTTTGAAACACCGTGAAATAGAAATACGGCTGGAATCGTTGCAGAATTCCAAATTTTACAATTCGGGCTCACACACACATGAGAAAATAATTAAGGAAATTGCTTTGAAAATTCTGCCGACTTTTAGCACGAAGAATGTTAGAGAGCGCGTAATGATCTATAATAGATCATCTTCTTACAAGCTGCCTTTCCAGCACATAAAGCATCTTTTAGTTTAAATGCATGCTGTAGCCACTCGCTCTTGGGTCGGTGGCCCTCGGCTTCGAACATCAGTTCTCCAGGGGGTTGGGCCGGTGTGCTGGAAACAATCATGGCGAAAGCCTGATTTCAAGACTAGTCACTGCTTGACTTCTCCTCTGAGACCCCCAGAAATTGTACCAACGGGGGCTCACAGTGACAGTGGTTTGAAGAGGCCAATGTGTTCCTCTGGTAGGCGCTGGGTGGAGAGAATTCATGGCAGCCTACAAACCCTGAAGCAAGAGGAGGGACGTGGTTTGGAGAGGTCCCTAATTACTCACATAGCCAGTCACCAACAATTCAGAGAGCTCTACTCCGTGCTGAGCCCCGTTCTCTACGGGGACAGGGCCCTGTCCTCTGCGCGTGTCACTACCTAAGGTTCGCGGGGCAAATTCTTGAAGGAAGGGACACAGACAGCTAGCAATGGTGCAGACACAGCAGGGAGAGCTGCTAACAGCTGGGAAGGAGACAGAGGGAGGGACGAGCAAGGACCAAAGCCCTATCGTGCGTGAGCCGTGAGAGAGTTCAAGGCAGGGCAGGGCTGAGCCATTTCCCCTGGAACAGCATACCTGGGCTGGAGGGGAGAAAGGAGGGAGTCTGAGTCCCTTGTGAGCCCTTGTGAAGATTTTGGTCTTCATTCTGAAGGGCTCTAGGAAGCGATGACGTTTTTGAGAAGAGCAATGATGCAATCTGGCAAGTTTCCATTGGACAGTTTTGGTGCCACGTAAGGAACATGCTAGAAGGGTGAGCAGGGAACAGGTGGAGTGGGTAAGAGGCCAGTGCCCCACTGGGACTGGGTCCAGGGTGGAGCGGTGCAGGGGGGAAGGGGAGAGTATTGAGTGTGGGCGTGCGAGGGGAAGAGTTGAGGGTGGGTCGGCTTTGGGCAACCAGAAGCATGGCGGAACCATGTGAACCAGTCCGCTAAGGCGGCTGCCTCAGAGCCCCACACACTGAGGGCCCAACACACATACACATCACCACAGCTCCGGAGGCCGGGAGTCTCGGACCGAGGCATCCGCAAGGCTGCTCCTTCTGAAGACCTGGAGGGAGATGCTGTCCCCCCCCCCACCTGGCTTCCGGGGGTCTCTCTGGCTTCCGCGGCATCACCCCCAACCCTGTCTTCGTCTTCACCTGCTGTTCTCCCTATGTGTGCCCCTGTGGCCAGATGGCCCTCTTCTCATCAGGACACCGGTCCACCCTCCTCCAGGGTGGCCCCATCTCACCTTACCGATTATGCCTACAAGCACCGTGTTTCCAAATTAGGTCACATTCTGAGGAACCCGGGGTTGGTACGGTAACACAAGGAGGGGAGGGGGCACGATTCAACCCGCAACATGTATAGATGCTGGAGGAAGACTCAGGAGTAGCGGGGTTTGCAATTCTGACCGGAGTCCCAGGTGGAGAACAAATCCAGAGCTCAGGGGACAGGTGGAATTTCAAGGCAGGTGTATTTAAAGCCACGCTCCCTGTCATGTGGCCGATGGAGGGACTATGCACGGAAAAAGAAAGCGATCAGAGAACTGAGCTTTGGGGTGTCCCAACATTTAGGAATTAAGGAGGGGAGGAGGGACCACCGAAGAGTGCCCGGTGAGGAAAGAGACAACCCAGAAGAGTGTGACCTTCGGAGCAAGTGACGGCTGTGCTCCAAGGCCCAATGACACTGGGCGTGTCGGTCACTGCTGCCAGCTCCTGACGGCTGCAGTGACGTCAGCAGCAGGTGTCTCTGTGACTGGCGTGTGGTTCCGGGGGGGGGGGCAGTCCGGGGGTGAAAGGTTAATAAGCGAAGCCAGACAGAATGGGCCGAGAGGGCTGGGGACAGGGAGTACAAACACTTTTGGTAAAGTTTTGCCGTGAAGGGAAAGAGAGGAATGGAGGAGTGATGGCTGGAGGGGACTGTGATGTGCAGATTTTTTTTTTTTACAATGGGGGAGAGTCTGGCATGTTTCTACTCTGATGGGGAAGGGCAGATACAGAGAGAGCTGTCCCCCATGGTGGAGGAGAGACAGAGGGGCAAACTGCTGGAGAGGGCCTTTGCGTTAAAAAAAAAAGACAGGTGACACACGCCTCGAAGAAGTCGCTGGTTGGACAGAGAAGCAGGGACCATCCATTCCATCATGAAGGAATGTCAGGATGTGTGCTGACCGAGGCTCGCTGCCGTGGGGTGGTGGTGTGTGTGTGTGTGTGTGTGTGGGAGGGGTCTCTTTCGACCGGAAGATATGGGAACTAGACCATTCCCCCAAGTCAGATGGTTGAAATCCTTACCTCTGAAGTTGATCACAGGAGGTGGGGCCTCTGGGGGGAGCTCAGGTCCCCAGGATCAAAGGAGCAGCTGCACTGACCACTCTGCCCAGTCCCTTGCCTTCTTCCTGCTCTGGTTTACTTCCCATGGGCCGTCTACACAAGCCGTCTATGCAAGCTGTCTACACAAGCCCGCCCTTGCTGCTCTGTCTGTCTGACTTGCTCATGAAAGCCCTGGTAAAATCGAATTCTCTGCCTATTCCATGCGTACCCAGGAGGCCGAACACGGATGAGGGAGCGTCCTTACCCTCAAGGACAGATCTCTCTTCAGAGTCACGACCGTCCTCTTAACTGGGATCTCCATGGCGCCCAACGACCCGTGCCTGCTCCTGACTCCTTGTCGGTGCTTCTCCTAGATGGGTGACTCACTCCTCCTCCCCGTCACACCTGCAATACTCACCCCACCTCTGGTCGTCAGCTGAGGGCTTTGCCTCCCGCGTCCTGGGGCCGATGGCAGCAGCCAGGAGAGCTTCTGGGTTCTCAGAGCACGCATCTGGGAAACACATACTTGCCTTTCCTCCGTCTACTGAATGGCCTCTCCACGCCCCTCCCGTTTCGGGCAACCCCAATGGGAATTAGATCCCATATTCCTTTGTTTGCTTGTGACCATTATTGTATTTTGAGTAACTCATCGGGTTTTTCTCTCCCCGTGCCATCCCATCCGTATGCAAACGTGCTTTCATTTCTCTCTTCTTAAAACCAAAAGGTCTTTATTGACTCCACGTCTGTCCCAGCTCCCACTGTGTCCCTGCCAAACCCTGTGATGTCGTCTACACCCTTTGCGTCCAGTGTCCCTCATTCATTCCCTCTCTGGTCACTGAAAGCAGGCTCTTGCCTAGAGGACTGGAAGGAAATTGCCCTTCCTGAAGCCGTACGTGTTGTCTTTATCATTAACTTCAGTGATCAACCCTCTATATTCACCTTATTTGATCTCGGAGCGTTTTGGGATCTCTGAGCGGCTTTTCATGTGGTCCCCCGTTAACCCCCCGCGTGAAACACTTTCTCCACGTGTGTGTGCACTCATGGCGCCCACGCGTGCTTGTGGTCGTTAGCCATCGTTGCTGTGACCAGCTGACCACAAGAAGCCACCCTGTCGTGCCCTCGGGGAGCGGGCCGCTCAGGCAGTGGCAGTTAAGTGCTCACACTCACGGCAGGTCCGGGGACTGGAGAAGATTCCACGGGCTGGAGGGCAGGGACACCTGCAGAGAACAGGACGAACAGCCGTGATCCTGCTGAGCTGGGCTGGGGGGACCTGGCCGGGCTGGGGGGACCAGTCTGGAGGGTGGCATGAGGTCGAGGAGCGGGGTACAGGGAGATTGAACGGGGGGTGTTTTAAGGGCTTCCTTTTCCCTGCCCAGCCGGGGTGGAAACTACCATTGGGAAGCAGTAAAATTAACCCTCAAAACATGCTGTATTTGGAACATTTTGAAAGGACTTAAGTTGGCTGGGTGAAGTTTTGACTCCATTCTGTGGAAAGCAACCGCCAGGGAACTTTCTCGGTCCCTGCACGCACACTGCATCCCACACACACAACCACACGCACGCAAACACTGCATCCCACACACATGTAATGGTGTCATGTTCCTAAAGACATAAATACAAGATACGGTTAAAAAACGAGAAAGTACCAGCACGTCTGGATCGGTTAGTGTGGAAATTAGATTTCCCCTTCAAACTGGAAACACTCCCGGGGGATTTAACAGCAGATAGGGTCACAAAGTTGGAAAAGAAACCCTGATTTATTTAAGTATGCACAGTTAATATTTTTAAATGTCCTTTCTTCCCCCCCACGGAAGTCAAGGTTAAAATTAGCAAAGCTAAAGGAACAAAATGAAAAAGAAACACAGAAACAATAATGAAAACTTGCTCATGGGTCTCCTTTCAAAGCAGGTCTTTGTTAAACTAATTTGTGGTATTTTGGATATTATAATGTTTTATGATGTTTTCTGCATTACAATATTGAATGTTACTAGAGATTTTTTTTAAATATATCTTAACTTTGTAACACGGCGTCAATGAAAATTAGCATCAACCAACACAAAACTGTTGCGTGTCTAAGGAAACAAAAACCGCTGTGTTGATGTTTTTGCTTTTCAACCGCAGACCTTAGAGATGCCCGAGATCAGTAAATACTGACGGTGCTCCTAATTTTAGAAGGAAAAACGTGGCCCCCAATTGAAGGTAATGATGGTCCATGAGTTGTGTGCCTGTGCGTTAAACATGCTCAAGTTCCTACACGTGTCTACACAGAATCCTGGACGCTGCTCCAAACGGATGGTGGCAGTGACCACACAGCTGTCACAGCAGGGGTGCGGAGGCTTGTCCTCCAAGCTGTTGGGACACCACCTAGGCTCAGTCCGAGGGGCTGTGCTCCGAGCCCTCAGTCTCCTTCCAGCCCCCCAGGCTTCCCGCAGAGGGAGGGCGTCTCTCCCAGAATGGCAGAGACACACGATTTCCCTGGAGCACTTAGTTGAGAAGTGTTCTGTGCATCCTTCCCCGGATGGAGACCCCAGAGAAGCCAGTCCAGAGGCCCATCCCCATCAGACCAGCAGTGCCTGTGGCCTCAAGGGGTCAGATTTCAGGGCAGCCCAGGAAAACCACACACCCACAGCACGTTAAGCATTAGGGGAGATCAGCGGGAGGCAAACTTCCTCACCAGGGGCCTCTGGAACCATTTTGAAACAAAGCTTATGTGACTGAGCAAACTCTTGCTAGGAAGTTCTGAATATCCCCCCTACCCCCCCCCCCCCAAAAAAAAAAAGTCTAGTGGGATTTAGGGGCAGAGCAAACCCTCCTGAGATATTAAAATGATTACCTTCCTCAGCCTTGGGCTATTTCACAGCCCTCCCACCTTGGGGAAGCAGGTGCAAGTGCCCTGGGGTTTGCAAGGTTGGCCCAGAGTTTAACAACTGCCTCTCCAAAGCCCCCACACTCCAGGAGGCAGCTGGAAGGCAGGGGGCAGAAAACGACAGCCCCGACCCATGATGGCAGCTTAGTCCTTGTGTTCCTGGACCACCCACCTCTTAGAAGCTTCTGGTACCCTTAAGTGAAAGAAGGCAAGCAACAGAATTCTGCATACAGCATGACTTCATTTTGCCTCACGCTTTACGAGAGAACCATGGGCAAGAGCCATGCACCAGCGCACGATGGCCGTGGACACGCACGGAGACTGTCGCCGGGTGCTGGCTGGATGGCGGGGCGGCCGGGGATGTTCGTTTCCTTCCCTCTGCTAAATGCTGCTTCTGGATATTCGCCGATGTTGAAGTCTTTCTTTTGTTGGTTTATTGGTCCGCAAGTAGGACATGACACTGTATTTCTACAAAGAAGTGGAAGGTAGGGGTAAACAGAAATACAGTAAGATATCAGCGGTGACTTTCTGGGGGGCAAGTCTTTCTTACACACAGAGTTTTTTCCTGAGTCGTCAGTGCAATGCAGTTCCATATGCTTCCGTTACAAGGGAAATGCAGAAGACGTACTCATGTTCCCTTTTTGTTCTGAACCTCCAGGAGAAAAAGACATCTGGGGAAATGGCCTCTGGACCTTAAGCAGAAGATTCCATCTAGAGTTTAAGACACCATTCCGAATTAGGAGTGGGGCTGGCCACAAGAAACTCCAGGTGGAGAAACCTTCACTTCGGTTTCCAGGCGAGCTTTTCCATTAGAAAGACAATGAGGCCTTCCAGGGAGGGGGGACAAGAAGGTGTCCTGAGCCCAAGGTCCGAACCCGAATGACAGTGCAGAGCACCCACCCCCACCTGCTGGAAAAAGTAAGGAGGGGAAGAAAGTCGTGAGAAGGAATGCCAATTAACCTGCATTAGCGTCATAAATGGACATGAAAATACTCTAAACCCTTAGATTGGATTAGCGGCTTCTCCCTGGATTGAAAAAGCCTCTTGTATCCATTTGGGGGCACACTTCGCTCTCCAACCTCCTTCCCTGTGGAAAATCTCGGTGGAACTGTAAAGAAAGCGAAGGACTGAGTTACCCCTGCAAGGCGGTGTGTGTGCGAGAGTGCACAAGCCTAGGAAGCACACACTTTCAGGGCAGAGGTACACACTCCTTCAGGTGCCAGTTCAAGCTGTAGGCTCCCCTGGAGGGGCCCACAGCGATCAATACAGGAAATTCTCTTTTACGTCACGTGTATTTTTATTCCAGTGAGTCACATCTATCTGATTGCCTATGCTATACAATTATTTAAAATATTAAAAGTTATAGGAATAGTTGCAGAAGTGTATAAACAGAAGCAACCTGATATATGCTGATATTTAGTAAGTCTATATAATCTAGTTAATAATATATAACATACACTTCATAGCCATGTAATACATAGGTATACATAATACACAAATTGTATATATCCCTCTCCTGAGAAAAACTCACTCCTTGATCGGCGTTCGTCCCTTTAACTTGACGCTTTATTCAAAGTTACAGCCCTGACCCTAAAAAGTGCATTTCAATTTAAAAAACAAAATCGGTTCCTAAAGAAGGTGGTAGCTTTGTTTCCGTCAACTGGGGGCCGTGAGTACAAACTACGATCCTTGGGGCGCCTGGGTGGCGTAGTCGGTTGAGCGTCCGACTTCGGCTCAGGTCACGATCTCGCGCTCCGTGAGTTCGAGCCCCGCGTCGGGCTCTGGGCTGATGGCTCGGAGCCTGGAGCCTGTTTCCGATTCTGTGTCTCCCTCTCTCTCTGCCCCTCCCCCGTTCATGCTCTGTCTCTCTCTGTCCCAAAAATAAATAAACGTTGAAAAAAAAAATTAAAAAAAAAAACAAAAAAAACCCAAAAAACTACGATCCTTATCTTGCCTGGACAGTGGCACAGCGGCTCCAGTAAAATATTGATAAATATGTGGTAGTCAAGGTCTCCCAGGACATTTGTTTCAACCTCCGTGCGAGGCCTTTCAAGATCAGTCCTGAAAAGGGAAGAAATGAATATCCCTCACTCGGGGTGAAATTAGCATTTGCAATTGCAGGGAAAACCCAAATATTTAAAAAATAAGTCTTCCTCCGCTTCGCTCAGACTTTGGGCATCATCTTCTGAGCGGCTCCTGGAGAGACCTCTCTGTTGGCTCTGATGGAGGCAAACGTTCCCATCTTCCCGTCGGGGCTGCTCCCCAGGCTGGGCAAGAAAGAGGCCCCGGGTCCGCGCAGAAGAATGGAAGCAAAACTCTTTAGAAAGCTTTGCCTTGGAGCTCAGTGTTCCTTCATCTTTTGCTTTTAAACTTTAAACTCAGTAGAACACCTCCTTGGGTCTGAAACTTACCCAACTTACACCTGTTTGCGTTGCTTTCGGATTGTCTGGATCTCTCTCCTCAGGCCCCAGCTTCTGCCCCAGGACGAGGTCTTGTGTGTCAGGGAGACCCGCCGACCGGGAGCCTTACGTGAAAACCTGGCGTCTAAAAGCAGGAGAAATAACACTCTTCATAGCGAAAACAGGGATAAATTTGTATTGGGGGTTGATCCTCGTGTAGGCTAATATTCGGGGGATTTTAATAGATTCTTAGGTTTGAAAGGCAACTTGGAAATCTTTCTCGTTCTATTTTTTTTTTCCTGTAGAAATGGGGACGCAGCTTGGCGATGTGAGTGGTCAATGATACCAGGACAGATCAAAACCCCCTAAACTGTAACACAGCTGCCATTAAGCTGCCTCTTGCAAACGAATCCCTTTTAATAGAATATGGCTTCGGATCAGGTCTGTGTTTCATTAGCTTGCAGTGTTAACAATGGTAACGGCGGACCCTGCTTCTCTAATTATTCTAGGGCCGTGGACTCGGGTCCTGACGCCTGAGGCCTCTGGTTGGTCTTCAACATTTGTTTCTATCCAGTATAAGCCTTTCTTTATTACATGGTCTAGAAAAAAAAAAAATTGGCTCTAATAAAAAGAAGTTTCTTTCAGTTAAAGTCTAAAAGATCTGGGATAAGAAAGTGGATGTTAGCTATTTGGAGACAGATATAAGGTTTGGGGGCAAGTCGTAGCTTCAGGAGCCCGGCTACATCTCTATAGCAGGCATGAAAATGCCTTCGTGAAGAAAAGGTCGGACAAGGGTATCTGTCACGTCCAAAACTGGATGTGTGGTCTGGGAAGATGTTGTTGGAGTGAGGGAGCATCATACTAATTAAAAAAAAAAGAGAGAGAGAGAGAGAGAGAGAGAGAGAGAGAGAAGGATTTCTGACATCAGGAAAACTAGATAAGTGATATAAGCTCATGTCAGTGGCCATAATAAGGTTTTGCAATCAATGAAGGAAAAGAGAGGATTCCGACTTAGAAAAAACTTTTAAAATCTGCATTGTTTGTATACTTAACTGATCAGGGCTGCCTTCTCTTGCCCTCCGTATGGGGCCAATGGAGATGATGTATACGAAACACTACAGGTCTGCTTGATATGTGACACCCGTTCCTGTTATTATCACCCATACTGTTATTAATAATTACGATACAGGGCTTAGCAACCCACCTCTGCCAGGGGTCTTGGGAGGTGGCTTATCTCAGTGTACGCTGAAGGAGAGCCTGGGGGTGGGAAAATCAAACCAGTCACATACTGTCTTTTTGTCCTTAGTAGAGATTTCGTGTCCAACACGAATCAAGGCAGCTACACCCTACATGCGACGAATCCAGAACTGAACCCAACAGGGAAAAGGGGACCTCTGGCTAAAGTTACACACACATGCGATTGGGATCTGCTTGGAACACTGCAAAAATGATCTTCATGTCAGCCACAGAGAGTTTTGATTATGAAAAAAAAAAAAAACCCTTTCATATGTTTTTGTAAAGATAGTCTGTTTCACTTAATATAAATCAAATGTTCTGGGGGTGCCGGTGGAAAATGGCCCTCAGTGTTCACCGATGAGTGAGTCCCCTGCCTGCCCGGAGAGAAGACCTTCCTCTTGTTTATGAAGAAGTATTTCCTTTAAGAGGTGAGCCTGCAGGCAGGGCTAGAAGTTCTGAGACCCAAGAGAGGAAAGACGTAGGAGAACCCTACCATGTTGCTGTGAGCTGATGAGAAGGAAGGGCTGCTGGGAGGGAGAGGGGGGCAGGTTCCAGACATGCCTTCCTTTCTGGAGATGGGGACTCAGAAGGAGTCCGGGGGGCAGGCAGATCACAGCTGTAACTGTGTCTCCAGACGGCTGGAGAATGTTCCAAGAAGGCAAAGCCTCCAAAGTGAGGCCTCAGACCTCTTCCCCTCAGGAACACAGCCCTTAAACCCCCAAAGAATATTTTGTAAGCCTCTCTCTAGCATAGGCATGGTTGGGTTTTACAAAAATGTTTGGACCTAAATATGGGTCATCGGTTCATTTTAAGATATAGCCTTAAAAGACAGACACACAGATCATTAGGCGCTCTGTCCTTCACTCAACGAATATTTGGGGGCCTTCAGTGTCTGTGATGTGATCTAGTCAACCAGTAGGAGGTGACCAGGGCCTGGGCAAACACATGGCATAAGTAAGACGAGGTCCCAGTGCCAAGGGCAGAAAGTGTCAAGCAACGCTCGTAACTCCCTGCAGCCCCGACCACTTCTGGAAGGCTCTTTGTCTGCTTCTTGGCAACCAGCAGGTCATTGAGTGATATTTCCCAGTGAACCACAATGACTTGGCCCCAGCTTGCCCAATAATCCCGTCTTTTAGGTCAGGAACTGAATCTGTGGTCTGTGTATTGCTTCCTCTTTTATCACTTGGGACGGCTGAGAATACGCAGGGACAGAGAACGTCGGTGGGGGCCCAGGGGCCAGGGACAAACGTGAGAATGGGTGGCAGAAGACGGAACAGGCTGCACCCAGGGCCCTTGATCTCAGGATGCTTATAATCTAGTGGAAAGACAAAACCACGGCATGTACAACAATTAAACGGCAATAAATATCCACATATACCATCGGGTGGTAAGTGGGTGGGGAAAAGCCCGCAGTGGCGCGGAGCTGAAGAGGGCGGGTCAAGGCTAGGAAAAGCCACAGGAAGGAAACCAGCACGAGAGCAGTGTCGATTACATGTTTTCTGCATCTCATTTAAACCTTGCAAGAAAAGCTCTGAGGCACCAGTTGCTACATTTATTTTTTATGGAGGCCTCTCCTCTTTCTCCCTCCCTGGCCCCTGCCTTCCCCACCCCTTTCCTTTATGCACACAGAGAAAATGTAATCTCAACTTTACAGATGAGGATGAAGAAGCCAGGCAAGGCCACAGACCTGGGCTCTCTAGAGTCTGAGTTCAAGGTCAGGCATCTGGCTTACAACGGCCATCCTATACTCTCTCCCGGTGAAGGTTAGACAAAAGAAATAGCAGCAGCAGAATGAATTAATAATTCCTTGAATTATATAAACATTCCTCAATGTACTTTCTTTGATGTCCGTCTCTGGCTTTAGTTATAACATACTATGGATCAGTCACTCGATCTTATGGACACGGAATCCCACGCGGAAACATCTGTGAATCAGGGGGCAGCAGTAGCAGCAGCAAACGGAGTCATGTTCCTCCCCAGACAAGGTTCCGCCGCTGACTTAGAAAAGAGGAAGAATGAAAAGAAGCAAAATTTGACGTTTGCAGACACTTAAAACATTTTTTAATGTTTATTTTTGTGTGAGAGAGAGAGAGAGAGAGAGACAGAGCACAAGTGGGGGAGGGGCAGAGAGAGAGGGAGACACAGCATCCCAAGCAGGGTCCAGGCCCTGAGCTGTCAGCATGGAGCCCGACTCGGGGCTCAAACCCGTGAACTGTAAGATCATGACCTGAGCCGAAGTCAGAGGCTTAACTGACTTGCCACCCAGGTGCCGCTGCAGACACTTACTTTGAAATGAAAATGGCCTCCCAGTAAAATCAGACTCTAGAAATCTATTCCTCCCTGGGGAGAGAAAAATATCCTTTGGCATTTCCATCGGTTTGTAAAAAAAAAAATCGTTTTAAATAAAATTGATTCGCTTTCTTAAAATATATTGTGGCCTGTGGGTCCATGGCGGTCTATGCTAGAGAAATATGGGTGATAGAAACCTGTTGAAGTCCGACTTCATGACAGGCACCTCTCTTGACAACTTTCAACACTCTGGATTCAAGAGTCAAAACAAGTCAGAAGGTAAAGAAATTTACACGATCGAGCTGTCAAGCAAAAGTTGGAAGACGTAAAAATTGCGCCATCATTTCTATACTCAGACCAGGGACATCTTAACCAGTGATGCCGAACCCAAACACTTGCACACCAATGAGCCCACTAGAGGAATGGACAATTAAAGGGGGGAGATGGTCCTGTATTCAAGCAGTGCAATGAATATTCTGGAAACTAGGGATGTCAGGGAGAGAGCCATCTGAGCTGCCTTCAAAGGGATTTGTGTCGGGGCGCCTGGGTGGCTCAGTCGGTTGAGCGTCCGACTTCGGCTCAGGTCATGATCTCACGGTTTGTGGGTCCGAGCCCCGCGCCGGGCTCTGTGCTGACAGCTTCCGATTCTGTGTCTCCCTCTCTGTCTGTCCCTCCCCCGCTCGCGCTCCGTCTCTCTCTGTCTCTCAAAAATAAATAAATGTAAAAAATGAAAATTAAAAAAAAGGGATTTGTGTCACCCAGGGAGTGGCAGGTGGAGAGGAATGGTGGCCTCTGGGACGTGATGCTGGAGGCGGTGCCTGGAAGAAGAGACGCCCTCCCCAGATGGCCGGCTGCTGGGGTTAGAGGGAGCAGAGTGAGGACTGTGGGGTCCAATGCAGGTGGACAAGACGCAGGGGCGGGGGGGGGGGTTGTCCAGAGCATTGGAAAGCAGGTGGAGCAGGGGACACCTGCTGTGGGATAACAGTGGTCTGGACGCAAGAGGAGGCAGACAGCTGTGTGTCCTGCTGAGGAATTTGGACTTTGGCCTGTAGGTGGGGGGCGGGGGGTTGGGACTGAAGGCACAAAGAGCTACAGATCTTGGGTGAGTCCTACCTTTGTCAAGGCTTCGTGCTGTGGCTCATAAGCAGCTGGGACACAGGCCACGTGCACATCCCAGGAATCAACCACAGCCAATCAATCAATCAATCAATCAGATAAGGGTCCGGAGGTGGTAAAGTGGGAAATGATCATCTGATGCCTTGTGACCAGGAGGTGTCCTTCACTCTTGGACTCATATCTTAGTTCCATTCCGAAGTCAACGATGTCCATCTGATTCTAGCTCCTTTCCTTGAGCGCTGACCGAGGCTACCGTGGTATGTTGCAATCCTGAGAATTGTTTCTTTCTGGAGGGAGAGATTCTCATGGACTCCTTTGCTAACTGAAATTAATTTCCTAGAATGAGCTTTATAGAGTAACAAACCTACGATCATCTATATAGCTCCATGGCTATACCATTACCGAACCACAGAGCAGTTACATGTTCAATACAAAAATGCAGTAAAACCAATAGAGTTCCAATCAGCAAACCTGATTAAAGTGACGTTTTGCTGACATAAAAGTGCCAAACTGGGGTTTAGTAAAAATAGCACATTTTGATAGTTGACTTGTTGTTCAATGTATTCTTTTGATTTCTGGTGTGGTGGGGTCTACTTAAATCATTGTGAAATTCACACAACCGTAAGATTGTCGTGAAATACACAAATCAAGGCGGGTCAAGCTTTTATAAGGCCTGAAGCTAATTCAGTTTGGAGGAGGGGGCCTATTTCAGGAAACGGATACAACGCTGTGAATACGGAACTGCTAGCCTCCCTCCTGGGGTCATACAGAGGTTTTCCCCATTTCCAGGGGAGGACCTGACCCTCGGGCTCTGTGCCTTCACAGTAAACCCAGTTTTGCGTAAAGGACCTAGCATCCTTTCCAGAACATACTAAGTGCTCAGTAAGGATTGGTTTCCGTTGGGGCGCTTGCGGGGCTCAGTTAGTTAAGCGTCAGACTGGCTTTTGGTTTCGGCTCAGGTCATTATCTCACGGTCGTGGGTTCGAGCCCCACATGGGTCTCTGCACGGACAGCGCAGAGCCTGCTTGGGATTCTCTCTCTCTCTCCCTCTCTCTCTCTGCCCCTTCCTCCTCTGGCACTATCTCCGTCTCTGAAATAAATAAATACACTTCGGAGAAAAAAAGAACTCGTTTCTGTTGACTTGCCTTGAAATCAAGCAAACTCTGTGCTCCAGGGATATCCAAGGGGCGAGAATTTGTTCAGGGCTCTCTGCCCTTCGCAGTACCCGCTGAATCGGTGGTTGTTCAGCCAGAATTGTTAAAGTCTCGTGTACAAAACGGTTTAACCATTTAGAGTGAAGCGGCCTAAGAAACCACAGCGGCCGACACAACCTAAACAGCCGTCCGTGGTTCGCCGAGAGCAACCCATCCTAATCCCAGTGAGTGAGCCGGGTTTGCGGATAAGCACTACCTGACTTAGTAAATGTGTCCTCCTTGCCCCTCATTCGTTTCCTCCGGATGCGGCGACCTTGACTGCCATCAGACATCTGCAGACAGATTTGCTCTAAGAGCTGCGAATGAGGTGTCAGGGCTCCACGTTGCCGCTGACATCCACTGGTGACGGCCATGTGTCTGAGCCGCCCTGGGATCCCCGGGTAATTTTAACGGCGC
The DNA here is from genome assembly GCF_016509475.1 of Prionailurus bengalensis. Lineage (NCBI taxonomy): Eukaryota > Metazoa > Chordata > Mammalia > Carnivora > Felidae > Prionailurus > Prionailurus bengalensis. The sequence continues at coordinate 137,097,533 of NC_057354.1, forward strand.
TGCTTTGGTTATAAATAAAATAAGGATTTGCACATTTTAATGCCATCAGAAAGGAGTCAATAGAAGCTGAAGCATAATGCCACTCCCGTATCACTCCCGATTAAAAATAGAATCAATAAAAAACAAACTGACATATCTCTTAAGCCACGTCTGAGCGGCTGTAGGACTCCCCAGTAATAAGCTATGCAAACATGTACTTACGACTCAACATTCCAGACGCAGGACTCAGCCCTCAGCAAACCCTGCCTGGCCCTGGTCTTCAGCAGACAAGGCAGAGAGATGCTGCCGTAGGGGGCCCTTGGGGACCCCGGGGAAAAGGGTCTTTCTCTTTGTTTGGATTCTGCCCCCAAACGCCCTCCACTGCCAACCGTCTCACAAGTTCCCAGAGAAGGTGCGCGTTTTCTAAGTCTCTCTCTTTCTTTGAAGTCTCCTTTTCACATCGAGGCTACGTGAAAGGAGAAACCTCTCCGGTTGAAGGTTCAGCGTGCAGAAGCACGGAATGCCGGAGGTCCGGCCGGTGCCAGGAGAATCCGCTGGCATCCAGAAGCGTAATAAACAGAGCAGGAGACGGCCGGTTCTGCACCAGGAAAGGGGAAACGGCGTGCCCAAGGGTGTCGTTGACACGGAAAGCCAAGAACAGCAGACAGGGGCGGAAGCGCTCAGGAAACAGGGAAAAGGAAGACGGAGACAAGAAGCTGGTGGGTGAGAGGAGAAAAGATGGGAAAGGAGTAAAACGAAAGGAAGCCCTCAAGCGGGCCGCCAAGGCGGAAGATGAGGGGCGGGGGGACGGAATCAACTATGACAAAAGCGTTTACGAGATCTCATCCCAGAACACGGGTGCAAAGCATTCCAAATTAGATCAGTGTTGATAATTGCTTCGGTTGTAAACGATGGGCTCTGGTATTAGCGAGGGGAATGTTCTCTAAAACCAAGTTGTCTGTTTTGCCAGATCCCTGGACCATCTTTTCTTTTTCCGAGGGCCTCCTGGTGTTTGGGAGATACTTGCTTGCTTTTGGATGGACATGAGAGAAGAAAGGAGAATGTCGACGGATTTAATTTAACGGCCTGGGTAGATTATCGTGTTTTCAATTTTTTTTCCTTTGCAACTATTTAAAGATAATAATAATAATAATAAAAAATCAAAGAGATTCCGCTCTTTCCCATTGCCATTCTGAAAGATTAAATCGTGTCTCTCAGAGATGAATACATTCAATTTCACCCCGGGAAGGAAAAAAAAAAAAGAAATCTGCTTTTGCATGAACAATAACGAAACAATTTTATAAAGTACTGAGCTGTTTAATATTGAATAAATATTTAAAGCAATCATCTCTCTGTATTGCATATGTAAGCACATATAAAACATTTATACCCTGGTCCGTTTATATCCCACATAATCTATCCCATAAATGCGATTTACGGAGGGCAGGGAGTTATCTACCTGCCTGTGACCTCTCTTATGCTTGAAAAGGTGTCTGGCCTCCTCACAGGCTTCTGATAATGAACTGCATAAAACACGGATTAACTCATTGTTCGCTGCTTTATCTCAAACTAAACAGACTACAGAATCATTTACATTTCAAAACAGGGATTTACTCAAAATATTCAGATAAGCTGGAGAACACCTGCTTTTTAGCCTTTGCAAATAATCTCCGTGCGTTTTTCCTAGATGGCAGTCCCAGCCTATCTCATCATCAAGTAAATGATGCGTGTGTCTAAAGAGGTGGAGGAGAGAATTCGTGGGGGCAGCGGGTGTGGAGGGGAAAACAGCAAGATGGAAATGGGACCCCAGTACAGGAAAAATGGTTTTGTGACTTATCAGAGCGTTGGACTTTGGATCCTGCCCAGGCCACACTTGCTTAGCTGATTTAACTCTGGCGACGTCTGCAGAGGACGCAGAGGGAAGAGGTCGGTGTCGCGTGCGGGCGGAGCTTGGCCCAGGCTCCTTTGTGACCGCATCGTTCCCGCCCGGCCACCTGGCTCCGGGTGAGTGGGGGCTGCACACGCTTCAACACGCTCAGCCAGCAGGTCCCACCCAAGCCTGTGGGATTCCAGCCTGTATCCCTCTCCCATCACTAAGCCAAGAGTCCTTTCCAAAAGAGCTGGCCTTTTGACATAGGCTTGACCTTGAATCGCAATTTAAACCTGAGAACTTCACGCTCTGTGGGCCTAGCTCACCAGGGTCTCACTTTTCTCAGCGGTAAGTTGGGCTGATGATGCTTCCCCTCAAAGCTACAGCGAAGACAAAATAAATGAGCGATGCCCTTGAAAACTAAGGGTGCTTTGGGCGCAGAGGCTTTGTCTCCTTCCCTAAGGGGGGTTCTAACCTGGGGCGTGGTGGGCGGATCTGGCAGCTGCCCATGAAATAAAGTGGGTCGTTGTCTCCCAACACGGCCGTGCAGGGGCAGGGGCAGCACACAGGGCAGAGGGAGGAGGGGGGTGGCCGGGTGTGGGTCCAATGGCGAGGGAAGAAGGGTGTGGGATGTGGGGCGCCAGGCACAGGGCACAGGGCTGAAGGCTCAGGACAGAGAGCACAGGGAGCTGGGGCACAGAGCCGAGGGTGCAGGGATTAGGGTTGGGGGCGGAGGGCACAGGGAGCACGGTGGGGGGCGGAGGGCACTGGGAGCTGGGGCACAGAGCCGAGGGCGCAGGGAGTAGGGCGGGGGGCAGAGGCACAGAGCTGAGGGCACAGGGCACCCCAGCTGGCTCGCATGAGGAGCAAGACGGAACCGAAGTTGGGAACAGACCAGAAGCGCGCAGGGGCCCCGGGGCTTGGCAGGAAGGAAGGGCTGCTGGGCAGGGTCACTGGACGCCTCAGGCTGTTTCTTACCCAGGAACCACCCAGCAGATTCTGTCCGGATCTGCGGCTGCTGTGATCCCAGGACGTTGCCAATGACTCTGCTAAGCCGGGGCATCAGGGCGAGCCTGGGCCCCATCAGCTTGCTGGAACCTCACTCAGGGCAGGCTTCTGAGAGCTCTGCTCAGAGCTCCGGACGCCCGGAAAGTTCTGGATGCCTCCCTTGGGAGTCCCTTGGGCCCCGTTTGTTTTCTGTCTGGAACCTGCCGGCCACCGTTGGGGTCACTCCCTTCAAGGTTTAAATGCTGGTCTGATCTGAGCGAAGCCATCACGGAGGTGGGCTCTGAGGAGACCAGGAGAGGAAAAGTTATTTTCGAAGGAGGACAAAGGCGAGGAGAGGCAGGGAGCTGGGCTGGCAGTGTGGCCCTGGGGTCTATATCTGGGCTTCTGCTTCTGCCCAGAGTTGCCCAGCACACGTCTGTCCTGTACTAGGCCTTGCACCACGTTCGTCCAGCTTCAGTACAACTCTGAGCTGCATCTTAATCCTACCGGATGGAAGAAAATCGTTGGCAATGAGAGAGATTTTTAATGTTTATTTACTTTTGAGAGAGAGAGAGAGAGAGAGAGAACAAGCAGGGGAGGGGCAGAGAGAGAGGGAGACGCAGAATCCGAAGCAGGCTCCAGGCTCCGAGCTGTCAGCACAGAGCCCGATGCAGGGCTCGAACCCATGAACCGTGAGATCAGGACCTGAGCTGAAGTCGGACGCTTAACCTCCTGAACCACCCAAGTGCCCCAGAAATTGCTACTTTTTAAGCATTTATCTAATGTAGGCAACCTCGCCCACCTTTGTCCCTCAGCAAGGCTGACAGACAGCCGTGTGATGGGAAGACTGTGGTCCAGGCCACCAGCCGGAGTGATGGGGGCAGACGCAGGCCAGCCCTGCCACTCTGGGGTGGGGGAGGAACCCAGACAGGGCCACCAAGGGATGCCTTAGGAAGTGCTCCGATGGCCGTGTAAGATCTGCCCCGCACACCTGAGTGGTGAGAAGAGGTGTTTTCAGCAAGCAAGGGCAGAATAAATGAAGGGTGGCAGGAAATATTTGGAGAACAGAGGCCCTGGTAAGTTGAATGCACCCTTCCCCCCACCCCAGTGGGTGAAAAACCATCTTTTTAAAGAATGTTTACAATTTCTTTTTTAATTTAAATCCTTCATTCTCATGGAGTCATAGAGTTTGAACTTGAAAAGTTTTGCACCCATGCCCGCCAGCCCCACGAACTGTCATTAGCATCGACGCTCATCCACCTGCTGTGGAAATGGCACACACACACACACACACACACACACTCTCGGATACACTCAGACACACACACGCTCAGCAAATAAACACATCCCAGGGGGCGGCTTAATTTGAAGAGAGGCAACTTGGTTTTGTATCAGTTTATACAATTATCAAAGCAAATTAATTTAGCTTTTTCAGAGCCCCTCGAAACACAGACCAAGGGACTTAAGACACGTGTGTAGGTGGAGAAGGGGAGCCGGGGGGGACGTGGTCTCTGCGGGTCGCTGTTTGTCGCCTGACTCTTGCCCGCAACCCCCCCCCCCCCAGGAACCGAGTCTGCCCTCACCGACCTCCACTGTGTCCCCGACCCCCTGGACGGGCTTGCCCACCCTCCTCTCCTCCCGGGACCGAATGAGCTGTTGTGCAATCACTCAGTCGAGGTAAACCGTTAAAAGGTCGAACGGTAGGTCTCATCATTCAATGTGCCAAGTACAGCACACTTAGGGGTGCCCTCCGTCGGTTGGGTCTGAAGTTCGACACCTTCTATAGATCGCTTTCATTTCTCGTGGTAACTGCGTTCTTACGGAGAAGAGAAGTCGTTCAGAGGCACACAGCACGTGGTCGCTCTGGGCCCGGACCCCAGCTCGGCCTCACTCGGGAGCGTGTGTGGAGCCACGCGATGCCTCATCCAACAGCATCGGCAGGCGTTGAGCGGCAGACCTTACTTTGAACGGCGCTAAGAAGCCAAGGATGTGCGTGACCTTTCGTACTGAAAGGAGAGAGGCAAATCATTCCGCTCTCGGAGGAAACGGCACACTCGGAATCCAGAGCTGGGTCCAGTCACGGCTCCCGGCCGCGTTCACGCTGCCGTAGAGAAGGAGCAGAGGGGAGGGAGGGTCGAAATGCCAACTTCTTGAGGAGGAGACTCAGAGGACTCCCAGGGCTCCCCGTGCGCCCCGCTCTGCGCCGAGTGCTCTCCGTGCACAACCGTTCCACGCACAAAAGACCGCCAGTAGCTACCTACTCTTTTATCCCTAAGGCCGGCCACAAAATAAGGGGCTTTAGGCGCAGAGGCTGAACCGTTCGTTCTCTGTTAGAGACCCGCTGTAAGGCAGGTCAGGCGACGCTTGAGCTCCGCTGTTCTGGTTCCAGACGCCTGCACCCGGGGCTAGTTTCCTGGGGCCGCGCACGGCGTCACCACTAGGCGGCTTCAAACAACAAAACTGATTCTCTTACGGTCTGGAGGCCAGAAGCTTAGCGTTCAGGAGTCAGCAGGACCATCCCCCCTCTGAAAGCTGGAGGGAGGATCTCCCCTTGTCTCTTCCTAGGTTCTGGTGGTTCTCCAGCAGCCCTGGGCTTTCGTTGGCCCGTAGCTGCAACTCTCCAGTCTGGGCCGCTGTCCTCACACGGGCTTCTCCCTGTGCCTCTGACTTCACGAGGCCTTTTTCTCGTGAGGACACAGGTCATGTGGGATTAGGGCCCACCCTACCCCAGCACGATATGATCAGAACTACAACCACCCTATTTCAAAATAAGCTCACATTCTCAGGTCGTGGAGGTTTGGGCTACCACACGTCACTTTTCGGAGGACACAATTCAGTCCCGAACAACAGGTTGTGCTTATTGGTAATTATGGGACTCAGACCCACAGAGCTGAGCCCGGCTGAACTCCAATACCGATGAACTTCAAGAATGACTGTTTTCATTGTGTATATAAACCACAATTTCTTTATCCATTCATACACAATGGAGTACTATGTGGCGATGAGAAAGAATGAAATATGGCCCTTTGTAGCAACGTGGATGGAACTGGAGAGTGTGATGCTAAGTGAAATAAGCCATACAGAGAAAGACAGATACCATATGGTTTCACTCTTAGGTGGATCCTGAGAAACTTAACAGAAACCCATGGGGGAGGGGAAGGAAAAAAAAAAGAGGTTAAAGTGGGAGAGAGCCAAAGCATAAGAGACTCTTAAAAACTGAGAACAAACTGAGGGTTGATGGGGGGTGGGAGGGAGGGGAGGGTGGGTGATGGGTATTGAGGAGGGCACATTTTGGGACGAGCACTGGATGTTGTATGGAAACCAATTTGACAATAAACTTTATATATTTAAAAATAAATAAATAAATAAATCTAATTGGAAGAATGACTGTTTTCACAGCAGAGGGAAACTGAGCTCTACGGAGTCTCACATTCGGTACCAGGCAGACAACAATACACACGATAAAAATTGGGATCCGCTTGAACATGGGACCAGTGGGCTAGGCTGTCTTTCCTACTCCCTTCTTCCTCTTCTCACACACTTGTCTGGCCCTCTCTGTCACCTCCTGAAGGGGGGAATTGATCTTCCCTTGGTTCTGCGCATCAGCACTTCCTAGCAAACCTGCTATGTGCTGCACGGCTCAATAAACACGGAGCTTAGAACTGGCGGCTTTCATGGTGCCAAACACCAGCTTGGAGCCCAAGGCTGATGTCCTTAGAAAGAACTTTATTTATCTTTTTTTTTTAATTGAAAGACACTGCCACACAATCCCCCGATTATAATGCCTCACTGCAGACATTTTGGTGAGATGGGAAATTTTCCTAAGCTGCTCAGCGTCCCCTAAATACTTGCACCTTTACTTGGGGGCGGGGGTGAGGCTGGCTCACACACACCTAACCTTACCTTGGCATCACTAGGCTTAAAAGAGAGAAGTGAAGAACTTTACGATATTTTGGGCATTTGTGCAAGTCGGGGCTATCAGGACAACCTTCATTCTGGATACTAACTGGGTGCCTTTCATTTCCTCAGGAGCCCTTGGATCTTGGGGGTCACCCTAGAGCTTTGTCTTTTCAACCCACCTACGAAATCTTAAGGTGGAGTTAGGACAACAGAATCGTTACCTACCACAGGGTTGGGAACCTATTTTAAAACGGTGCTGTCAGTTAGGGACCTTCCCTTTGGCAATGCCAGGGATTAGAAACCTGGACAATGACTTTGACGAACATCTTAGCAGGGACTTACGGGCAGCAACTTTCACAACATTTCCTTGACTTTGGGAGATGTCCTCACTTCCCTTCACTGGGCATAAAGGACACGTCTATTTTCATCTTACGCGACGAGTGCCATACGGCCCGTGCTAGGTGGGCCCTGTTCTAAGTACTTCTTTTGCCAGGTGAGGAAATCTTGCCAGGTCTACCTTCCGCCTGGAGGAAGTCACAGAGACCCACGGGCTCCGGTTTAACTTAGTTTTGACTTGACAGTCAAACACGGGTTTGGCTCAAGAGGTGAAAACCTCTCCTCCTCTCTAGGTTCCGGGCATCAGTCCCCTGTCCCCATCCCCACGGTTTTGTGACAAGCCTCCCCGACCGTTCACAGCTTCACTTTGCTGAGTATGACTCTGCAGAGTGGGTATAGCCCTGGTGGGACAGCTCATCGTGGGGTCAGTAGAGGGAGGTCACAGGCTGCAGTCCTCCGCTGACCCCTCGTTCACAGGCCAGGGGTGATGCTGACTGTGGGTGACACATTAGCAGGGCCGTAGGCCGGACACCTCCATGTGACCTCTCTGTGTGGTCCCAGCTTCCTCCCAACATGGCGGCCAGGTTCCCAGGGTGAGTGTGTTGGGAGAGGGCGCCCAGCGGAGGGCGCCTTGCCTTCTCTGAGCTGGCTACAGTCCTCAAGAAACGGAGCATTGTCTTTATTTCTATGAATAATTGGCATGTCCCGGAGCCCTGCCAATGTCAGCGGGAGAAGTTGTGGACTTCAGCTCTTGATGGGGCACCTCAAGCCTCTGGAAGAACATGAGACTAGAAACACCTTCTTAGCTCTTTTAGGGAAATGCAATCTCTTAGACACCTGAAGTTCAAGTCAATATACACCAGCTATGCAACCTCACTTCTAGCCTCATTCGCACTTAGACACAAGTCAAGCAAATATATTCATTTTTTTTTTTTTGGTGATTTCCATATTATTTATATTTTCCTTCGGCATGACAAGAGGCTTCTTCTTTACATTTAGTCAACCTTTGCTATCCTATTCCAGCCTTCCACGCTGCTTTCCCTCACAAATCTAATATGCAGTAACGGAAACACTGCCCATCCGTTTCCCTAAATTCCTCTTTTCTCTCCTTTCCTCTATGCTCTCAATTTTCCTCGATATTCTCTCTAAGTTCCTCTATTCTCTCAATAATTTCAGAATCACAAGAGAACTTGAGGGAGGGAAAGTTTAGTGGCTACGCGATCTGCCGCTGTTACTCACAGATGGAAAATCAAGTTTCCAAGGGAAGGATACAGGTAGCCAAGGGGGAATATAATCCAAGTAAAGTTTCTATTTCCCAACACTGACACCGGAGTATCTGAGAGACCCCTGGTCTCCAGCTTCCTTGTTGTAAACCAACAGTGACACCAGAATTTCTAAAACTCCTTTACCCGTGTATGTGTGTACGTGTGTACGTATCTAGCCAGCTGTCAATCAGCTATCATTCAATGCTCTATCTCATCCGAGAGTTTTATTGCAGTTTTTAGAACATGGCATACATACATATATTGGGAAGCAATATGCTTTGGTGACTCAGGAAGCACTTTTCAAATACCTCAAAAACCTAACCACGGTGTGCGTGCACACACACACACACACACACACACCCCTCTATATTGCCAGGCAGGAAGTGAGAATGATTTCCCCAGATACATCATCCTCTAGCACTCTGAACACTCTTGAATGCCACATTCAGGTTTCGAAGCTGTGATTTTCGTGCTGCGGTCACATGACCCCATTTCCTGCTGGGTGACTTGGGCCCCCTGCGCTGACCGATGCAGGGACTTGCGGGGCGGGGTGACCAACGGGGGGCGCGGAGCTGAAGAGTGTCCCCAAGTCGATTCCTTTCCTCTCTGAGGAAGCGGCAACAAACGGTTTGCTCATCTCCTGGCTCCCTGCCTCTCCGTCAGCCTCACAGGAAACGCACGGTGACTTTGACCGCACGTTGCAAGCGCTTTGTTTCCCGGGACTTACCGCAGACTCCCGTCTGGCCAGTGGGACGGAGCCTGCAGCGTGCGGGAATCGAGCGATGGAAAGGTCGTTGTCCAGCACAGGGCGAGCGTGGCAAAACCTCCGAATAAAGCGACTTTGCATATAACCACACCCCACGCTTCCCCTGGGGTTCAGGTTTCACACTCGCAAATTGAAACGTCAGCCTGCGAGTCCGCGCTGTTCAGCCGCACAGTCTCCTCCTCGGCCGGGCGAGTCTGAGCTCGGGGCTTCGGCGGAGGTGCCGCCCACGGTGGTGACGCACCAGCCCCGTCTCTGCCGCCAGGATGTGCTGTGGCACCGCTGTCCCACGTGCAGCAGTGCGGGGAGGGCCGCTCCGGTCACACACCTACTGGGCGTCCACCAGCCTCGTCAGCCGTTGGCATTTCTACTCGCCTGCGCCACGCGGAGTCCTCCGAACTTTGTCACCGAGCCTGCGCCTGCGTCTTAGGACATGTGTGTACCATCTTGCTCACACGGCTGCTTTCGAGACCTGAGACAGCGGGACCCGGGAGGTCCGTCTTGAGCCCTGATGTGCCAACGCAACCGGAGGCCAAGGGACCAAAACGACTGTGCTAAGCACCCCCCCCCCCATTACCAGAGACAGCTTCGAGGCACAGATTCTAGAACCGCCCACTGCCACACATCAGTCTTCCCCAGATGTGTGTGCCTTCCCCACCGAGGCACAGGCTGCTTTGTCCTCAGAGAGCCGACGCTGGCAGTCACGAGCCCCTTCTTTTGTCGGGCTGGGCCGCACAAGGCCGATGGTGCTGGGGACAAGGCGGCCTCACAGAGAAAGAGGGTGAAGGAGAAGGGAAAAGGGGAAAATGGGGGGCAGACCAGTCTTATAACGACGCGCCCTGGAAAAAAAGCTTGCCGTCCTGCCAGAAAAAAAAAAAAAAAGGAATGCTTTTGCTAATGCGAAAACATCTTTAGAAATGTCTAAAATCATCCCGTCAAAACATGCAGGTGTTTCAAACTGGTCGAGCCACAATCTTCAGGAAGACCCCTCGTGTTCTCCCTTGGCTGAAACCGTCAACCTTGACCCGTGGGACCGCGGGCAGCGTCCAGACCCTTCCCGATGCCCCGCACTTTCCAGGGCGACGCTTTACGTTTCCACCGTGTTTTCACGTCCCCTTCTGTCTGCGGAATATCACCTCACTCTGCCTGTTCGGCTCCGGACTCCTGCAGGCATCGTGTCACCGCCGAAAAGCGGGGCCCACGTGTTCGGTGACCTTGCCTTCGCCGCTTTCCCCCAGCTCGAGAGCTGCAGACAGACCGTGTGCACAGAAAGGGGGTCCTCGGCTGCAGTGCTGTTGGCCTTCCCAGCAGGGGGTCGAGACGCACTCTGGCATCAGGGACCGGGAGCTCAAGCCCACAGCAAGCGAGCGGCTGTCCAGGCAAGGCCGTCGGAAGGGGGCCCGGCTCTGGGCCCCGAGGCCCGCACACAGTCCCCGTGCTCTGCTCCGCGGTCCAGTGGTGATGCGCGTCTAGCTTCGCCTTCTCCTGCCGCACCCAAAGGCCAAGCCCCCCTTTGGGCCCTCACTGGCTCCGCCAACCGATCAGGTCCCGCAGCAAGAAGAAAAGGTTGGCGACTGTCCCCAGCTCTCCGCCTGGGCGTTAGCCTGAGGGAGACAGGTGCTGCCGGCCTGGCTCCAGACACGGGTGTGCACCCCAGAGAGCCCCCGGGGGGCTGGGCCCGCGTGTGTGTTTTCCCTGTATGTGTTATTCCTTTCGCCCAAGAGCATCCGCGTTAATTAGGGCCCAATTAACCCACAAGGAACATCTAGCTCTTGTTCATTCCCGATTCGTGAACACACTAACTGGTGATCAGGGATCCTGATCTCGAAGGCGCGGAGGAAGAAGCAGTTTGCGGGGGCCACCGGGCCTGGTAAACTCAACAGATGCTTTAGAAAGCCCCTGGGGCCCGGGGACCTGTCTGTCTGTCATTTTTCCTGCGTCCGGTGCTTACTTGATAGCATTTTAAGTAACAGCACCTGTAAACTGTTGATCCGAGGACGCGGCGTTCGGGGACAGGTCTGGAAGGGGCTTGCTGAGGGGCAGTCCGGCCCCTCTTTCTGTGGATCGGCCCGCGAGAACGACGGGCCTCCTGTCGGTCAAGTACTGGCCTGTCCTGCAAGTTCTGGCACGCTGCAGGCTGGGTGAGGCTCACCGACCGGGCCTCCAGGGCAGGGCCCATTTGGCCCCGTCAGTGTCTACACAAAGTGCCTCTGAATGAGAGCTTGGGAACCTCTTTTGTACCAAAAACACATTTACACACACCTATGCATGCCTACATATTTATATAATAAATATATAATATTATATAAATTATTATATATAAATATAATATAAATTATATAAGGTATATAACATTATTTATAAATTATATATAAATTCATTTATAATTTATTTATTAATTTATATAATATATAAAAATTATATATAGCATTATATATAAATTATATACAATTATATATAAATTATATACCATTACATAATAAATACATAACATATAATGTACAATGTGTGTTATATGTTCTATATTCTATGTACATACACACACCTACATACACACGCAGATATATATATATAAGATATTTAAGTACACTTTATCTATTATATATTCAGTATATAGGGGAGCCTTGGGGGCTCACTCAGTTAAGTGACTGACTTGCTTTCAGTCCAGCTCACGATCTCGCGGCTCGTGAGTTCGAGCCCCATATCAGGCTCCATGCTGATGGCGCAGAGCCTGCTCGGGATTCTCTTTCTCTCTGCCCCACCCCTGCTGGCGATTTCTCTCTCTCTCTTTAAATAAATAAACTTAAAAAATATATATATATATATATATATATATATAAATACATTTAAGTTATATTTAAAATGCAATACCGTTGGAATTACATGGCATAGAAAAAATAAAGATCTGGTTCTTTTCTGTTAACTATATATGGTCTATCATATATAAATACACATATACACAGTATCTTGCGAGAAATGTATCTCTCCTTCTCTGAGGAATTTTGATGTCGATTTTTAAGAAAATGAAGTCCAAGCTGTGCATTTTGACAGCATTTAGAGAGAGTATTCGTGCATTTTGGAATCCAGTATACATCCCCCTCACATAGTATTTATGCATGCCGTGATGTACGCCAGGCAGGGATCACACAGTAGTGACAAGGAGAAGCTAGCGACCAGTGTTTCAATTTTCGGGGAGAAAATGAGAACTCAAAAGCGTAACATCGACTGATCCTCCGAATCCCAATCCTTGATTAGATAGGAGACCGTCTCCTAGGAAATATGCAAATAGAGAGGAAAGGAAAAAATCAGTCTACAGACTCCGGCCTCAAAAAAAATCACACTCGATCTGATTCCACTAAAGAACAATACAGGTAGAGGGAATCCTACGAAACACATCCATGAGGATGTCTCTGCTTCGATTTACTTATTTACGAAAGTGCGGGAGTCGCTCAAACCCACCCCCCCCAGTGAGCGCCAGGCTCACGTAATCTGGACCCGATCCACCTCTCCAGACAATTGTGGCTGCAACTTTACGCCTCCCCCAACGGCAGGTATAAAATTCGGCCCACCCCGGTGACACACCGCTAATTAAGCTGAGCTGCTGGTGTGGAGAGAACAATGATGTCGACATCCAGGCCTCGGGGGAGGGAGTTTCAAATCTCAGTCAACACCCGGGGGCCCCCAACTCAGGTCTTAAAGGGAAACGCGCCCACAAGCTTCTGCAAGTGGCGCCCCGTCCAGGCAGGTCTGGCTGCGATGTCTGTTAACTGCGCTCGGCTGTCTGCGCCACCCGGGGTGGGGGGAAACGGTCTCACGCACTATGCGTGGGCCAATCTTCCTTCCTCTTGGAGGTGCAAGAGCCCAGAAGGATCCCTGGGACTTTGTGGTTTGGGACCCGGAGGCGTAGAAGACAGCACTGCCTACAGCTCCCGCTCCTGGTGCCCGGACTGTCCTGGATGCACAGTGTCGTCGCCCCACCAGACACGTGGAGAACACGGGGTGGGACCCCGGCTACTGGTCCGACTACTGGCCCCCGGGCTGTTGGGAACGACCCCGCTCTAGGATTTATGAAACACGCGAAACCGTCTCAGGAAGATGCATTTGCTGAACAAGGGAGCAAGACTCGACCTGGCAAAAGCTCAGAGGACGTCCAGGTCCTCGGTCCTGAGGAAGCTGGGCCACGATCGCGTCGCTCGGGCAAGACCGAGACGCATCTACCCCTTCCTCCAGGATCCCGGCCCACAGCAACCCGCTACAATCCCACCCTCTGCGACAGCAAGGTGTCTGACCACCGGCTCAATGAGGAGTCAGGACCCGGGAAAAGAATACCTTCCACTTTCACTGGAAGGTTGTAATCCGTGAATTTGCCAGTTTCTTGTTTCTTTCTTTCTTTCTTTCTTTCTTTCTTTCTTTCTGTAAGAAAAGTGCCAGTTTCTCAAAACAGAAACAAATAAACAAACAAGAACAACACAAAACAAAACAAAACATGCAAGGAATGCTGATGGCTACCCTGGGTTTGTCTGCGTACGTCCCGTCGGGAGGGTTTCTTCTGCAGACCAAGAGCGGCCGGCGGCTGCAAGATATTAAAAAGCGGATTAATGGGGCGCCTGGGTGGCGTAGTCGGTTAAGCCTCCGACTTCAGCCAGGTCACGATCTCGCGGTCCGATCTCGCGGTCCGTGAGTTCGAGCCCCGCGTCAGGCTCTGGGCTGATGGCTCAGAGCCTGGAGCCTGATTCCGATTCTGTGTCTCCCTCTCTCTCTGCCCCTCCCCTGTTCATGCTCTGTCTCTCTCTGTCCCAAAAATAAATAAACGTTGAAAAAAAAAATTAAAAAAAAAAGCGGATTAAATAGTAACGTAAAAACACATGAATAAGAGTGTGTATATATTACAAGGGCTTAGGGCTGTGACGTTTAGTTTTTATTTAAAAATGTTGACATGAAGACAGTATCCCAAACCAGCACCTTCATGGATAAACTAAGAACTTAACTGGCAGAATACAAGCGTATGTAGACGATAAGCCCACAGTTGCCGCCATATACGTGTGTAAGGCTCAAGTGTGTGCACACAGGTACACCTGCATTTTGCTTCCTAATGTGCATAAGTCTGGGAGGTAAATAGGCTATGCCCTAAGTTATTGCACTATCCAATCTGATATAATACTGAGGTTCCTTCTTTCCACTCCCCCCCCCCTTCTTCCCCCTCTTCCCTCCTCCCTCCAACACTAATTATCTAATACATGTCGGATGTGGATCCGGGTATATTAGGAGATCCAAACACCACTGCTCTGGGGCACCTGGGCGACTCAGTCGGTTGAGCGTCTGACTCTTGATCTCATCTCAGGTCATGATCTCATGGTTTGTGGGATCAAGCCCCACGTTGGGCTCTGTGTTGACAGCATGGAGGCTGCTTGGGATTCTCTCTCTCTCTCTCTCTCTCTCTTTGTCCCTTTATCCCTCCCCCACTCAGGCTCTCTGTCTCTCTCAAAATAAATAAATAAACTTAAAAAAAAACCAACTAGTCTCATGGAGTCTATAGTCTAACAACTGAGACTAACACAAAGAACATGAAACGCACACCGTGTAGATGCGCATTTTAATTCGATGGCATAAGACAAGTGGTAGTCACACAGAGGATTTGGAATCGGAAGTTCTAGGCTCAAATCTCATCTCTGCTGCCAGCTGCCTGTGTGACCTTAGTGAGCTGAATTTTCTTCTAGGAAATAAAATTATATTTATACTATCCTTCACAGGAATAATATAAAGTTCGAGGGATTGAGGCTGTCAAAACATCGTGTAAAAATCCACAACCTCCGGTAATGCATATACACCCACATAGGCCTAGAGAAGTCGACCTTTAGCCCAGCATTGAAGGAGAATCAAGGTTTCTAGAGGACCAGGAGACAGACCATCGAGGCTGCACGACCAGTCTCAGTGCAGCTAAAGTTTGGAGCGTTGTGTGTGGAGAGCTTGGCCAGCTCCCAGGCGGTGAGCAAGTATTTGGATGTCAAGGGCTGAGAGTACACACACACTCACACACACACACACACACACACGCAAAATGCAACTGTATCACAGAGATCCTCTGATGCTTTGGTAAGGAACTCAGCTCATTTCTGATCAAGGCAATGACACTACCGATTTGTATTCCAAATGGCTCATGCCTGCAGGAATGGGAAGGGCCTGGAAAAGTATAAGGCAGGGAACAGTCCACCTGGAGACCAGGTGCAGGTCAGTAGGCTTCCAAGTGGGGCCCTAGAGGGCGCGAGCATCACCAAGTGATCAGTGTCCGAGAGCTACCATCAAGTGCCACAACCTGGGTGGCTTAAAACAACAGAAATTCATTCTCTCACAGCCCCGGAGACTGTGTCCAAAATCGAGGGGTCTCGAGGTCGGCTCCTTCTGAAGCTCTGAGGGAAAATCTGCAACTTGTTCTTCCCGGCTTCTGGTGCTTTGCTGGCCATCTCTGGGTGGCCACTGGCTGGTAGACACATGGCTTCAGTCTAGCATCACGTGGAACTCTCCCCGAGCGTCTCTGTGTTCAAATTTCCCTCTTCGTAGCATAAGGACATCGGTCATTAGATTAGGACGCACTCTAGTCCAGTGTGACCTCATCTGAGCTTGATTATATCTGCAAAGACCCTATTTCTAACAGGGCTTCGTCCACAGGCTCGAGGGTTTAGGAGGCCAACGCATCTTTTGTGCGGCACCATCCACCCCAGAACACTAGGATCTTGTTCGAAGTGAAAGTTGGTTTCCTCCACCCCTGACCTGCTGAATCAGCTCCGAGCGTCCGGCCCAGTAGCCTGTCTTTCCCCAAGACCCCAGGGATCCTGGTGCTCACTCACATGGGAAGACCCCCTTCCTGGGGCACAGAGAGAGGAGATTGAAAGGGATGGACATAGCGTATGTGGGGAAGAATAAATGGCCCGCTGCTGGGACGGGTGAGGAAGAGAGGGAGGGAGCAAGGAGAAGGGTGGGTATCTTATTCAGAATTATTGGGTTCACTGAAACATGGAGAAGCAATTGAAAAAAATATTTTATTATAGAGTTTATAGAGCAAATCCAGAGAAGGGAGGGTAGGTTATAAAAGCCACCATGAACCGAGGGAACTATGGCCTTCCCACCTTTCTCTCCTTCTCTCTCTCTTTGTCTCTCCATCTTTTTCTTTCCCTGTGTCTCTTCCTCCTTCTCTGTCTCCCTCTCTCTCCCCCCTCTCCCTTTCTGCCCCTCACCTGCTTTCCCTCTTGGTGTGTTCACCACCTCTCCACACTGCCTGTGTGTAAGCAAATGGCAGGGACCACGGACATCGGTGGGTCCCCATTCTGGAGATGGCTTCCCAGGGGATGGGATCTGTTTGGCATGACTCGGGTGCAGGCTCCAACTCTAAGAGCCCTCATCTGTGCCGAAGGATGGGGTCACTAGGGTCAGCGTGACTGCCGAGACCAGGCACGTGGGTGTGGGTGATGCTCCCCGAGAAGGAAGTTTCACAGGCCAGGTAGACACCCCAAGACAACTCACACCGGCCAGACCTCTGAGCCCCTGTTCCTTCCACTGGCCTCTGATGACGTCTCAAGTGAAAGAAGTCTCACCGTAGTCTAGGGAGTTTGAGTAGATTTTAGAGATTGGAGGACGAGGTAGACTTTGTGGTTGGGTCTCGAGTAAGAGAGGAGACTACAGATTGGAACTGGTTAGGATGAAAGATAAAAAAGCCAGAGATGAAACCAGCAGACAGCAGAGGTATTTCAGGAGCCAAGACCAACATAAATAAGCACGGGGACAGCTCAGCTTAAGGACGTGGTCGGTCTCCCATGTCTGGGTCACAAGAGGCTGCACCAAAGGGCTCATACTGCAGGATTGGGGGTTGGCACCACACGGAGAAAGAAAACGAAACTAGGATGTAAGCCGGCCATTTGGTAGTGATTCTCTCCCGAGACCAAACACGGGAAGGAAAATCTAACGCATGTATCTGTCTCTAAAGCCAGAGCGGCATCCGAAATACCTGTGCAACTTTCCCAGAAGAACGGAGGGCGGGTGGACATCAGAAGAGCTGGCCACGGACGGCGTCGCTACCTGCTGGCTCTGTGATTGAGAGAAGACTGCTTCTTCCAACTCAGTCTTTTGTGGGGAAACGGCGAGGTTGTACCACGTGACCCCCGGGGTCCCCTCTGCCACTTAGGTCCCGCTTTCTCATGAGCGCTTAGAAGAATCTCTAGTTTAGTGTCGCCTTGAGCTACCTTGTTCCAAGAAAGAGAATTTAGAAAGAAAAAAGGAATCCAGGTAAAAACAACGGGGAAAGGTGGCATGAGGGTTGAGCCGACTGCAGGAAGTTCCCAATCCTTACTCTGTATGGACAAGAAGAGAGGAATTCTCTGCTTTTTCACACATCCAAAAAATCCTTCTGGATGTGCAGTCAATCAGGCACATAGTCACCCGGTCCTCGACGCACGCTGTGAGGAAATGATTTGATTTATTTACTTGATGTACTTAAAGCATTCCGCTGGTCTGAGAGTTAGCGGATGCATGGAGAAAATACAAATCCAGCACTTAGAGGAAATGCTGCTGGTAACAGCCCCTGCGAAGCAGAAATACACATCAGCAGCGATTGGACACAGCGAGTGAGGAAATCGTTGATATGAACCACATGGGGCTTCTTGGACGAGTAAACCGAAAGTCAATTATAGTCACCCATCCTTGACTGTAATTTCATTAATTCAAAAGCTGACGGTTCTACCCCAAAAGGGCCTCCCGTGCCACATGCTTCAACCTTTCTCTAGACAGACGACGCCACGACCAGACAAAGACCAGAAAGGAAGCTGACCTTTGTGAGTTTTTACCGGGTGCTTCATGACATTGCACGCTTTTTGATACATTTTTTCAGTTTATTTCTTTGTTTTGAGAGAGAGAGAAAGAAAGAGCAGGAGCAGGTGGAGGGGTGGAGAGAGGGAAAGAGAGAGAATCCCAAGCAGTCAGTGTGGAGCCTGACGCGGGGCTTGAACCCATGAAACCGTGAGACCAGGACCTGTGTCAAAAGCAAGAGACAGACACTCCACTGACTGAGCCCCCCAGGCAACCCCAACTGCATGCTTTTCAACATGGGGTAGGTGAAATCATCCCGATCGCACACGAGGATCTGAATTTAGAGAAGTCAAATGGACTTATGACGCAAGGTAACACAGTCTGTAAGGTGTGAGCCTGGAGTCCAAGATGTGATTTCCAGGCTGGAAATCCATTTTAACGATGGTGGTCAGGAATGAGGATAACTTTACTCTTTGTAAATAATACTAATAATAGTAATAAATGAGAATAAAATGCACTTTAGACATACTAAAAGCCCTCCCTTCATTTGCACAGATATTATACCCCATCTCATTCAATTATTACAGCCTTTCTGGCCGACGGCACGAACACACTTTGCAGGCGTAATTGCTCAGAGAACCTTAGCGACTCGTGGAGGGTCAAATAGTCCGTGTATGGGTCAGAATCTGAATCATGCCCTCCTGACACACAGTCCAGTGATCTTTCCCAGAACCTGCAGTACCTAGCATATCAGCAGGAAATAAGGTTTCGACCTAAAGTGAGCATGACTATATTTCTAGTGAACTTGAAGTATATCGGATTTGAACACCAGAGAGGAGAATAGAACAATAGGGCCTTGCAAAATGCTGCAGCTCCAGGGGACAGTCGGGGCCGGCCCTCGCTCATCCGCAGCTCCTTTCAAAGTGAAGTCCATTTTCAAATGACTGGATGCTAAACGGAAGTCCGAATGCATCTCCGTAGCTTGGTGTTCCCCATGACGGCAACAGCTGAGATGCCCTCCGAGGCGCTGCTCGAATTCTTGCAATAGCCTGACTCAGCCCGTGTGGTCAATTGCCCTGAGGAAATAGAGCCCAGGCCGTGGGGGTCAGAATGGAGCTCTGCCTCGTTTCCCAATCTGTATTTTCCCCCAGTAAACCCAACCGATTGCCCTGCTGGATGTGGCAGACGTTCCCTTTCATGAACTGCTTATTCTCACTTTTAATGAGACTATAACGTACATATATGTTTAGTGTGTCTTTGCTCCCCGAAAGCGGCCTCCCAAGCCATTTGGTCACAGAAGAGGCTCAATCCAGGACCCGTGAACCCACGGACAAGCTAAATCTGCCACCTGGACCCAGGCAAACCCAGATTCCCGTGCCAACTTGGGTTTGCATTCTGTGTCTTCATTGCACACACACGTACGATGCACTTACACGTACGTCACACGCACGCACACGTGTACGTACGTGTGCACAGACACACGGGCATCACCCCCACACCCAAACATACATGCGCACACATAATACATACACCACACACCCACACCCACATTTTCATCGCAAGATGTAAAACTGAAACGTAACACATCGCTGTCTGCTGCGAGATTTCTCAGCGTCTCCTTCTGCGTCTGTGTCCTGTCGCTGCTCCGAACTCCCCTCCCATTGTGGCGCTCTGTATCTATCTGTCCTCTGCTGGCAGGTCTGTTTTTAGGAGCCACCCCGGGGCAGCCCCACATTCTGATATGGTGGAGCAAGCCGATCTATTTTAGGTGGAATGTCTCTGTCCTGGGTCCCGGGGTTCATTACCTGAATGCTGGCCCCTGACTTTCTTATAAGGTTCTGCGTTTTGGGTGCTTTCCTGCTGCATACTTTGTCCCCAGTCTGAAGATTCAACACACTTCTGGGAGGAAGACAAAATCAGGGTAATTTTTTAAAACAAAATTGTAGATGAGGGGCGCCTAGGTGGCTCAGTTGGGTAAGCATCCGACTTTGACTCCGGTAACGATCTCACAGTTCATGAGTTCGGGCCCCTTGTCGGGCTCTATGCTGATAGCGTGTAACTTGCTTTGGATTCTTGATCTCCCTCTCTCTCTGCCCCTCCCCCGCTCTCTCTCTCTCTCTCTCAAAAATAAAATAAAACATTAAAAAACTGTAAATGAATACTCCCTCATTCTGGTCCTCTAAAATAGCTGGTCCAGGAGTCTTTGGAAGACAGATAAAACCTTTCTCACACGTTATTTTGAAAACAGTGCAGTTACCTGTGTGCCTTCTCTGAGAATCTTTTAAATGGCCAAGGACATTACGTTTATCAGTTAGACTCGAGCTTAAGTAACGCCAGGTCCTCAGGATGCAAAGATGAAAAAGACAACTTCAGGAAACGTAGACAATAACATGTCGAGTTAGGTACAAAACCTTTCGATCTACCTCGAGCGTGTATACGCGTAAGACCTCGCGGATGTGTGGATGCATGGCCATGACCAGGCGATGGACAGAGTGGCCGTGTTATTACTTCCAATTCCTTCCAACTAAGGCCTTGTGCAACCCTCGCGCAGCACGTACGAGGGAAACATTCGTGTCCTGTTCTCGTTCAACTGATTTTCCTTTTCCATCTGGTCCGGTGCCCGATCCCTGCGGCAGCACTTGGCAAACTCTTTGTGTAAACGGTCACTTAGTAAATAGATCAGGCTTTTAGGGCCGCACGGTCTCCGTTGTAACTTCTCAGCTCCGCTGGGCACCAGGCAGAGCGCCAACAAGTGAGCATGGCTTCTTCCAGGAAGACTCTATTTACAAAACCAGGTGGCAGGGCAAATCGGCGGTCAACGTGCCGATCCCTGCTCTGCGGGATCGCGGGCCATTCGAGGACCACCCTGGCCTGAGTGGGAACGATCGTTTCTGTGCCCCGGACCGTTTGTATCAATTGCAGGTACTTCTCTCCCTGTGATTTGCTGAGGCTCACAGTGCAGTTCCAGAACTCTGTTTAGCTTTGAGAACTCAGATGCTTCCTGTTTCCCTCTGTTTCAGAGCAAATCTGTCTAATCCTAGAACAATTGCAGGGCATCAAGCTTGAGGATAAAGGGGGCGTGACGGGGAAGGAGAAAGTTAGATGGAGGCCCAGCCGGCGATGCTGGCCGGTACTTGAAAAACCACCTGCTGTTCTCAAGGAGCCATCTTCAGCCAAGCCATGTCGACCACTGACTCCTTGGGAGCACCATCAGTGGAGGAGCAGAGGACAAAGTTTCCACCAGGTCCTCTATCCCACGGGCCAACGCTCACTCTAGGGGGCAGCAAGTCCCTGTCCCTCCAGACTGCACACACATGGGCCCTGAGTGGATCCCACTGTTTTTTTTTTTTTTTTTGCTCAACTGTTGTAGGGAACCCCTCATCTGATGTGACAGATACGTAGATGGGCACGGAGCAAGGGACGGTGGGGTTGCGCCCCATGCCACTTGATGTCACCGCATTGAGGAAGCAAAGGGCCAAGGGCTAGGAGGTGCCTCCGAAGGAACCCAAACCTGCACTACTCTGCTCGGTGCCTCTCACTGTCACGAGATCCCATGAGATTTTTGGCATGAAGAATGCCCTCATTTCTTCCCTGAGGGAGAAGGCAAAAGTCCAATAGTTATGGAATTTCCTTCAAGATGGCGGCTCACCATATTTCTGACAAGACTAGATCAAGAAGAAGAGAGCCCTCCACTGTGGCCGCTGATCTCAGGACCACAACTGATAAAGATACAATCTTCTTCACCACTTATCGGATCTTAGAGCTGATCAGAATTCCCTTGCAGTTTTAGACTTATCTGGACGAATAAGGCTTAATTTGCTTGAGGGATTTGGTTTGCTTCCTTGGTGTGATGGAAGGAAGGATACAAGCCCTTAGCTGTCCTGCTTTTGATAGACACCATCCCAGCTTGCATATTTTTCACTGGGCGTGGAAGCACCCAGATAGTTATCTTAGCCACTCGTTCAGGCTCAGTCACACTAATGCTGCTTTCTGGTCTCCTGTTGCGATGGCCTGAGGAGAACAAGATGGACAGAAGGCAGACAGAACTTCAAGTTCAGTGGGATCTTTATTAGCTCTTGCTAAAAATGTTCCCCATTTGGAGGTTAAGACTGCTGACCAAACTAAAGGTGGCAGAAACCGGAAGCACACATCCCATCAGGGAGCCAATGAGACGATGGTGAGAAATGCCAACATACCTCCACCTTTCGGACCCATGCTCACGTATGCCAGCTCGGGAGGACCCATTACCTCTACGTCAGCTCTTTGTTCGGCACTATCTTGACTCACCAGTGCTACCTGAGTCTACCACCAAACCCAGCCTATAACCAGCCACTGTACTGTTCTATCAGACTAGGTCCTTCTTCCGTGCGACAGGTAAGGCTCATGGTAAAACCTGTGGTCCCGTACGTACAGACTCACATTACTTGCCCATAAAATCACTTCTGCTGGTCTGGGGCAAAGTCAGATGTAATCAACCTGCTAACCAAATGGCTCTCCGGTCCCAAGGAATGGTAGTACACGATTTAGCATCACCTCCTGATGTCGGCCAGTAGGGTATTCAGTCACAGAGATAGCTAGTCCGTGGGAAGAGGAAGCCCACGGAAACAAATTGAGCTAATGATGACATTATTGGTCCATTAAATCAACTCTTTCTGAACCCTCCTTGTAAGGTGTCATCTTACATGAGTAAATATATTTCCTTATTTTTTTTTAATTTTTAAGTTTATTTATTTTGAGAGAGACAGAGACAGCAGTGAGGTAGAGGGAGAGAGAATCCAATGTTGACAGCATGAAGCCTGATGTGGGGCTCGAACTGGTGACACTGTGAGGTCATGGCCAAAGTTGACACCAAGAGTCAGACACTTAACTGACCGAGCTACCCAGGCGCCCCCATCATATTTCCTTATTTTTAAAAGCTGGCTTTGAGTAAGAGATTGGGCTGGCGAATGTCAGTGAACAAAATAGAAAAATAACCAAAATATCTGACCACGTTAATTCTGCCATAGCGTGTTGTAAAGGGGCCATTAGCATTTTTTGGTGCAGGACTTTTTCCCACTTCTCTTGAGTGGCAGTAGCTGAATGAAAGGGCGAACGTTATCCTGATGTTTCCAGACAAGTTCACAGATATGCTATCTATTTCAAAGTTTGTAAAGCCATCTTTTAAGTACCCAAAACTCTGTGTACCAGTTACATCAGAATAACCAAAGTGCTTATAGAAAAGACAGATCCCCTCGCCCGCCTTCCGATCAAATAATTAATACTCTCCGAGAGGAAAGCTTAGGGGGTCTGCATTTTCAGCAAGCTCTCTGGGTAATTTTCCTTCACTGCCAAGACTGAGAACAAATGTCTAGAGAACACTGACTCAGATCAAAGCCAGGGTAGGAGCATGCCAATTTCGCTGCTCGGGATGAAAAAGTTCTCATTAATCCAGGCTCAGAATTTCATATGTCTGTTTGCACTTTCAGGGTTGAACTACAACGGGCAATAGCTTCCTGGTCAGGAGAACTATTACGCTCTTACTCTGCCCACCCCCAGCACTACATAACCTTGGAGGAGTCACCTTTAGGGGGTCTCAGTTTTCTCGTCTGGCAAGAAAGAAGGAAAGGATTACATAAGATTACATATAAGAAGCTTTCCTCGCAAGAAATTCCAAAGCACTCAATGACATCAACCTTGGTGAAGGACTGCGCAACTTTTATATTCTTAGGCAGATTTGTGTAATTTTCTTTTAATTCACTGATTTTGACTTTTCTATTCCCACCACGCCATTTTTATGGGTAAGCAAGAGGGCAATGGGAAGGGTGTGTTTAGCAGTAAATGGTCCCCCAGAGATACTAA
This sequence comes from Prionailurus bengalensis, assembly GCF_016509475.1. Taxonomy (NCBI): domain Eukaryota; kingdom Metazoa; phylum Chordata; class Mammalia; order Carnivora; family Felidae; genus Prionailurus; species Prionailurus bengalensis. The sequence goes on from NC_057354.1 coordinate 137,121,267, forward strand.
CCAGTAGGAAACCATCCATGAGTTAAGAGTCCTATTCCTGAAATTGAACTTCCACAGCTTGAAAAGAAATTACATGACCTTATGGTATACGACTCTATGACATAGCCGAAAAGTAGTTCACCAGGTGAAATTTTGTCTGACTTCGATTTTCCACTTTCAGAACTCACATAATTTGGAAGCAGCTTCTATGGAAATCTAGAAGACGGCACACATGCATACTCAAATTATCGCATACGTGCTCCGTGTTCTTTTAGCCAAGAAGTTATTCCCACGTGGGCTGCTGTCTTCTCTGCGGCCCGGCAGGAATCTCCCATCCAGTTCCTAATGCGTGATTTGGAAAGACTACCTCGGACTGGCAGCGTTTGCTTTCAACCCTACAAACCCGATACGGAAACTCATCACCTTTTCCCGCTTCAGACAAATCCTCGGGGTCAAAGCTCTACAACCCCGGTGCCTGTAAAAACAACCCAACTGAAGTGTTGTGATTGCTCTTCTGGAAATCCCCCTTCCCTCCCTCAGGCCCTGTAGTAAGTGACGAAGTCTTCAAAGTCCTCAAAGGAAGCTTTGTGAAGAGCTCGATCCCAGGGTGGGCCTAGCACTACAGCCTTGCTGTGTCTACGGACCAAACCACCTGTGGCTCACAGCAGCCTAACTTGGCATACTTCCTGTCTTCTGGTCCCTTCCATCCTTCCATTTGGACGTTTCCACGAACAGATCAAGCTACAGGGTCAGTTTCCTGTCACCCCAAGGAGCTTTTAAAGCCTTAATTTAACAGCACTCAGAGGCGACGTGCGTCCTGTGTGCCCCGGTCTGGAGGACGGCAAACTGCACGAGGCGGGGAGAGACCCGCCACGCAATTTGCCGGGGAACAGCCCAGGGGCGTAGCTGTGCACACTCTCCCTGGGCCAAAACTCCCATCCTCCACCACGCAATTTCCACTCGCGATCTTAGTCCTCTAACGCCTTCGCTCCCTGCGGAAAATATGCTCCCTAATCCCCAGAACCACCGAACTCACTCCATTCAAACCTGGTCTCCTCTTCACACGTCTTAAGGACCTCAGATGGCCTTGCAGTTGCTGTCAGCGGACTAATGAAACGTGCGCCCACCGTGGCGGCCGCGTGTTCTGGAGGCGCGGGGCTGGGGTTAATGGAAGGGCTTTCTGACCCGCACAAGGTGTGAATTCATAACAAGAGCGGCTGTGCGCAGACTTTAACAGCTTGTCAAATGTGTGAGTTGAGGATAATGAATTCAAGTCCGGTTGGGGGGGGGGGTTTCCTCTGGTTTGCAGGTTTATTAACAAGGATGATGTAGACACAAGCGCCACCTGGAAGAAACCCAGCATGTTCCATTTTGAAATGCAGACCTGATTTTATGGGAAACCATATCTGCACCATCTAATAAGGCAGCCACTGGCCACATGTGACCCCTGAGCGTTGAAAAATGGCTGGTCCGAACTTCCATGTGCTGTGCCGGTGAAACACACACTAGATTTTAAACACACTTCTCACCAAAAAGTAACATAGATCCTCCGTATTTTTATATTCATGATCCATAGACATGATTATATCTTAGATGCAGTTGATTAAAGAAAACCTTATCACGGATGTTATCTCTTTACTTTCTTCAGTGCGGTTATTAGAAAACTTAGTTCCCAGCATGGCTCATTATCTTTCTACTGGCCAAAACTGCCTTAAATTGTTCTGACCTAACCCAAACCCTGCATAAGGGAATTTCTTTTTTTCCGTGATCAAATAACGACTAAATTTTCCTATATTTCATTTCCTCGAAATTACATCTGCTTGGGAGATTTGGGGATGGTAGTTAATAAACTGATTCCTTTGTAGGTTTTCAGCCCCAGTATCTACGTACCAGATCTTGTATTTAAATTCACAAACGCACGTTACTTTAAAGAAAAATGACCCTGGAGTACTTAGATAGTGCAAATTTGGAAAAAAAAAGATGAAGTTATTTTATCATCTCTCCCCGAAAGATTTGAACTCTCGTTTTCACTACGGCAGTTGCTGAAAGAAGACAAGTATCTTCACCTCGAATCCACTCGTGACCTACCGTACCGATTATTTGAGAGACCAGTGTTTTAATAATCCAAAATTACTACCACGTAGAGAAATCCTGCTCAATCTTGCTGAGTCTTTCCCTGCTTCACCTGCCTTTCCTTTATCTTCAGCAAAGCTAAGTGACTGGTTCCTATCCCTCTACTTATGCATTAATTTGCACCACATTTGTGTAATTTTTTTTTCCAGACGAGTGCATTTTTTTGGTATTGAGCTGACACTTACATAACACAGAACTATTTAAAAGGGACATTTCAGTGGCTTTTTAGTCCATTCACAGTGTGGTGCCATCATCGCCTCTATCTAGTTCCAAAATGTTTCCATTGCCCAAAAGAAACCCCATACCCATTAAATAGCCCCCTATCTCCATAACGCCCTCGCCCTTGGCAACTACTGACTTGCTTTTTGACTTTATGGATTGACCCATTCCAGAAATAGAAGAGAACTTTCAGAATCATATAATTACGGATGATTATAAGATATATAAAATTATACATGTATATATAAAAATAATTATGTATGAGTTTATGTGTTAAATATATAATCATATTTGTGGATTATAGTATATACTATATAATCGGGGGAAGTGATTACATATTATATAAGTCTATAATTATATCTACGGATATCGTCCATATATATGCAGATTCTGGCCGTTGTTATGTGTGTCCGTTCTGATCGTGTCTTCTGGAACTCAGGAAATAACCGCAGGGTGGGTTTGGAGACCCACTGGACCCACTGTGAGTTGAAGACCTGATCCCGACCTCCGTTAGCCCCTACTCTGACTGCTGAGCCCCAGTGACATTTTGGGTTTCCGGAAATTAGTGTCATTTCAATACCATCGTCCAGTCATCCTCCCAAATCTGTGTATTTTCTTCTCCCCTGTGTACAGCTGCTCCAGGAAAGGCCAAAGATCCCTTTTTAGATGATCAAATAATGATTTAAGTTTCGTACATTTCATTCCCTTGGAATTATATCTGCTTGAGAGACTTTTGGATGGTAATTAATAAATTGATTCTTTTGTAGGTTAACGATTAGATTTTGGGTGCTGTACTTGAGTCTTTCCTCAAGGAGACCCGGAATGCTCAGTATTAAAGGGGCTGGGGGTTCATACACTGGCTCAGGGCAAGAGGGGCACATTCCGAATTGCTGGCTGAAACAATAAAGGGTAGTGAATCAATTGCATAGCCATGTGCAATAAGAAAGTAGTATTCTCAATGAAATCATATAGTTTATTTATTAAAAAAAAATTTAATCTTTATTTATTTTTGACAGAGAGAGAGAGAGAGAGAGAGAGAGAGAGACAGAGCCTGAGTGGGGGAGGGGTAAAGAGAGAGGGAGACACAGAATCCAAAGCAGGCTCCAGGCTCCGAGCTGTCAGCACAGAGCCCGACGCGGGGCTCGAACTCACAGACCGCGAGACCATGACCTGAGCCGACATCAGACGCTCAACCGACTGAGCCACCCAGGTGCCCCGAAATCATACAATTTATTAAAGATAGATTAAAAGTTAGCTTTAAAGAATAGAATTAATGAAGGGTTGCCATTTTTAAAAGGCAAATATTTATAAAATCTTGGTATAGGGAAGAACTTTCTCATCATTATACAAAACCCGAAAATTATAGAGAAAAAAGAATTGAGACTATTGAAAGCACATATCCAAAGAAATTGAGCAAGCCAAATCCAATAGGAGCCATGGTAAGTTTAGACTGTCATGACTTCCCATTAGGGAGAACAAAATGCAAACTTCACCGTGTGGCACTAAAAATGATTCTGATAAGGGACACCTGGGTGGTTCAGTCCGTTAAGAGTCTGACTTCGGCTCAGGTCATGATCTCACAGTTTGTGAGTTCGAGCCCCCCGTCGGGCTCTGTGCTGACAGCTCACAGCCTGGAGCCTGCTTCCGATTCTGTGTCTCCCTCTCTCTCTGCCCCTCCCCTGCTCACTCGCTGTCTCTTTCTCTCTCAAAAATGAATAAACATTAAAAACTTTAGAATAATTCCGACTTTGGCTCCCGTCTACCTTTCTAGCTCTGTCCTGTGGACTACCACTCAACCTCTGCCTCTGGCCACGCTGTCTAAACTCACAGAGGTACGCCATCTTTTAAACACATCAAGCTTCTATCCTACCATTTGTCTCTTGCTCATGCTGATGCTTCTTTTCCTCCATCGTGCAGACAAGGTCTATTCTTTTATTAAGGACTATCTTAAATGTCATCTCCTTAAACCTGTTTGTCTCCTTCTGCCCTCTGGGCTGGGCCATGTCATTTGCTTTGGCCAGTGGAGGGTAGAGGTGAAAGTAACCAGAAGTTCCTGTACCTCTCCCGCCACCCAGGGACATGCCCGTGACACAGTGAGGGACACGAAATAAGCCATCCACACTGCCTCAGCGCACAGACTCGTGAGCCCAGCAGAGAGAGGAGTCCCTCCAAACCCATCCTGGCAAGTCATCACCCATAGACTAATGTCCAAAAAAAACCCAACAAAACAAAACAAAACACTTACTTTTTGAAGCCACTGAGATGGGCTTGTTGGTGGCAGGATGTAGAACTGATAACCGAAAGAGAGCCCTTGGAAGGTAGGGACATGTTTCCCTGGATTTTGCCGGCTCACTTGTGCATAGATACTGGTAGATGTTTCTGACCCGGGGTCATGTCTAAAGGAGGCTGGTCAGGGGAAGTGCCGGGCGGTCTACACTCGCGCTGTTTGTCATGGTGAGGATGTGGGATTTCTTTCGGGCTCAGAGGAGGGGAGTGTTGGTGGGAAACACTTGCTCGTTCTGGGTGCTTTCATCCAGGGCTCTGTGGGTACCATGGTCTTGGCTTTTCTCAGCCCCTTTCTCCATGCCTTCCTACAGCAAATCAAGTGACTTTACTGGTGAGGAAATATGGAGGAATAAATGGGTTTGCTGTGCCTGCTTTCTCTACCTTCATGGGGAAGCTGGGGTGCACAGGAGGTGGGTTCTACTCTTCCCCAGCCAAGCACAGCCACCTGCCCCTCGGGGGACCCATCTCAGTTCACAGCTGCCAGAACCGCTGGGCTCCCACCTGGCCCAATTCTTCATCTTTGGCCTCTTTTTGTAATAAGGTGACTTTGTGCCTGTCTCTTATTCCTTGACTGACTTTTCCATTTTTCTAAGACCTAGGCAGGGAAGACGGGTGCTCTAGATTGGATCCCCTTAGAAACCCAGCAGAGAGTTTGTGTTACCTATAAGCAAGACGTACCAGTGTGGGAAGATTCTAGAAACAATCTAGGACATGCAGTCAGAAGCAGGAACTGGGGGCACTCAGAGTGCTCGGCTGGGGAGTGCAGCACCCTTTCAGGCGAGGTCTCTGCGGGCCCCTCCTGCCGCCTGAACCCCCCCGGACCCCGCCTGCCACGTCGGACCTGGCAGGGCGAGGGGCAGGAGAACTGTCAGCAGGGCAGCTAAAGAAAAAGGATTTTGCACTTTTCAAAATCAGCCCCTTCACCCAGCCCCTCTCTGGGAGAGCCAGAAAGGGGAGGGCTGGAGACAGAGGAGGGAAGGAACGGGGTGCCCACCCACAGTCTCAGCAGAGGGCTGGAGCCAGACAAGGGCTGCGACAGGACACGGAGTTTAAGTCATCCTAAAGCGCGCTTTTTCAGAGCTGAAAGGAAGTCTCAGCTCCCCAGATGTGACCGTCCTTCTAATTGAACGTGATTGGAAAGCTACGGGGCCTTCCAAGATGTTGTCAAGTGGTAGGAAATAGGAGATATGGTGGAGAGAATGAGAAGGCAGGGTTTTGGAGAAAAATACAGCAATTTCCTTTCCTTCCACACCAGATCCAGACTGTGAATTATCCTGGTTCCACTGCCTATCCTCAGTGCTAACCTACACTATTCATTCTCTGACACCAGTCCGGTCTTGTGGGTATGACCCTCCATCAGTGTGGCACTGTCTCTCTCCACACCTTCCCCCCATCTCCTCCCCACAGGTGTCTCATGGACCCCCTTGCATTGCCCTCTTGAACTGCCTGAGGATGACTACCCAAAGCCAGTGAAGTCAGCACACAGAATGGTGTGGCTCCTTTCCTGGCTCCTCAGAGGGCTTTCAGAATATGAGAGAAGCAATTCTGTCCCCGGGTAAAATGCTCTGACCCTGAAGAGTGAGGGGTCAGACTGCAGCCATATCTTAAAATAACAATTCTTTTTTTTAATTTTTTTTTTTTTTATTTTTTTGCCCAATACGAGAGCTTTGCCCGCAAGTCCAAATCACAAGTGGAGGCTGCAGGAACCGCACCGAGCTGGGATGCCAGGGAACCCTGGGCGCCGTGCGGGTTTAGGCAGCCAAAGGCACATATTTGGATAATAAGGAAGGAAATCTTTCTCACTTTTGAGGACAGAGTTTCAAGGTTATGTGAACCGTCCACCTTAGCGCACGGGGAACGGATTTTGTTCATGACCCCAGAAAGTTCTCGGCAGCCAACAGGTAACGATGGCAGTGGTTTTCCCTAAGCATCCCTTCCGTTGATACCCTGGCCCCAAGACAGGGTAAACTTTTGAGTAGGGTTTAAACACACCTGTACTAGCCCAGATAATTTTCTATTTTGGGCTTTTCTCAGTTCCTAGAATATAACTGATGGACATTTTAAAAAATGTTTTAAAGTTTGTTTATTTTGGGAAAGACAGAGGGAGCACGAGTAGGGCAGGGACAGAGAGAGAGGGAGAGAGAGAGAATCCCAAACAGGCTCCGTGCTGTCCGCGCAGAGCCCAACGTGGGGCTTGAGCCCATGAAACCATGAGACCATGACCTGAGCCAAAACCAAGAGTCAGATGCTTACCTGACTGAACCACCCAGGAGCCTCTGCCCAGTCCTTTAAAAGTCCTGTCACGTTCCACCTTTTGACATGAAGACCGTGGCTTTCAGTGGGAAGCTCACATTTTATCGGGAAGATTGAGCACAACGTCACCACTGACTTTTCTTTGCCACAGAAGCAAGCTGCCTTCTCTGGTTCAGCATTTCTGCGCTTCAGGAGACCTGAAGACACATTCGTTTGGAAATAATACGACTTGCAAATGCAAAGATGCACGAATCGAGAATATCTCAAGACAATCATTTCATAAACGGCCGCGTAACAAATACGCAAAGAATGATAAAACATGCAAACTGCTTGCCCTGTACCAAATGCAGTGTTAGTGAAAACACGAGGTGGTGGTGTCATTAACTTCCTTCTTCTCAACTAAGAGAGAACCGGTAAGATTCTCCTGGATGACCGCGCTGTCCCATTGAACAACGTGATCAAAAGGGTTTGGTCCCTCGGCGACGCAGCAGCCATGAGCGTGGGATCGCACGGCAGTGTGGTGTGCTTTATAATTCTTGCTCAGTTGGTATTGTCCTCACTGGAAGGCCATACTCAGCTGATGAGTTAGCACAGAGGAAAACGTACGGAAAGATCTCGATTCCCTATTAACACGTTTGCATTATCTATCCACATGTAATTGCGGAGTCCCGTCTGTGGATGCCCCCACCCAGTCGGGTCTTTCTTACCCTGAACACGTTAAATGTTCTAGCTGTTGTGACAAGCATCATAGCCCAGAAGGAAGATACTAAAGAGATGTGTAAAACCCTTCAGCCACATGAGGGTCGGAGTAGAAGGAGACACGTGCTTGGTTTCTACTCTTTCGTGCCTGGAAGTCTTGTCATTCTTCCCTCCTTGATGCTCCAACAACTCATCTCTCTTCCTTACGCATGGTCACTGGGCTCTCCTCCCCCGAGGCCGAGAGGACCACATAGCATCCCGATTCTCTCTTCTTTTGGACTCACCTATATCGGAGATGTTTTCCACTGAAGCCGGGGGAATTCTCTGGACACAATTGTTTGTCTTTTAAACCCCAAGAACTCCATACTACCTGGACATGAGGCCCTCAGATATGCCAATCTCTAGTATCGTTTGCAAGCATCATCCAAAAAGAGCCCTCTGGCCTATACTCCTTAAATACACTATACTTTTCTTCCCTCCTGATGTCACATTTTCTTGACCTCTGGTTGTCCGAAGCAGAAACAGGCACCATTTTCCCGGTCTTTCTACAGACTTGCCATCTCTCTCTCTCTCTCTGATCTGTCTGCTCCCTGGAGCCCTTGCCTCCTTGTTGCCATCCTGTGTCTTTGGCAGGGATCTGATGCTTCTCTGAAGGCTAGTTCATTTTCCAGGTACAGTTCCCATCTCCCCAACTGAATGGTCACCTCCTCACGGTAGGAACCGAGGCTTCGGTTCACTTCAACTTACTGGAAAATCAAAAAGCATTTTCTGAGCATCCAGTGTTGAGCTAGGCTGCAAGAAGAACAACAAACAGAGGACGAGCAGGAAACCAAACACGTAACAGCAGCCTCGAAACACCCTAGTTCTCTTGAAACTCAACAGTGGAGAAACTTTCGCACGATCCGCTTGTCTGAGCTTCGACCGCTCCGAGACGCGCGCGGTGTCTGTTTGATTATTTGTGGTGGGCACTGAGACGTTAAGATTGTTCTCACGATTGAAGTTTTACTTAGGAGGATCTATCTGTTGCAAACATTAATATAAATAATGATACATGATTACCTAGACAGTCACTTGGGAAACTACCGATTGTATGCATAGAGGGAAAATATTTAAATGCTTCTTAAAGGTCACATTTAAAACATTTATTATGGGAGCAAACTAGGCTTTCAATGCTAAAATCACCAGCCCGTAGGTTTGCCAGGGTGAGTTTTCAGACCTCATTGTGAGTGGTTGACTGCTCAGCGTATCTGGCGGAGCACAGGCATGACCAGAGAGCTAAAAATACCCGCCTATTCTGTTTTCTCCAGCAAATTCTCCCAAGGCTGAAGTTTCTGTCTTGCCGGTCTCTTCTTCTTGTTAACTTACAGATGTGTTACAGGGGAAAGGTAGCCAGCCGGTGCCCCATGAATACAAGTGGCTTCTGGGGTGGTATGTGGGAGTAGACCAGCAAGGTAAGGTGAAGTTTGATGATGTGAGATGGCTTCGTAGCCCAGGAAGGGGCACCGAAGGTCAAATGGTAGGAGAGAAGAATGTTCTGGGTCTGGTGGTGGTGAAGCGAACACACCCAGTGTGGAGCAAACTTCGCTTAGTGCAGGGCAGAAGGAAAGGCGGGCCCCCAAAGACCCCACAAATCGATCTCTTCTACCAAAGCCTTGAGCTGAGAACATGTCCTAGTTTACTGACCGCGTTCTTGGTGTCTAGTAAAGAGCTTTCCTCAAACATAGCGTTCAGGAAGTATTTGTTGAATGAATGAGTAGAAAAATACACAAACGCGAAAGCATCATCCGTTCTGTCACTTCATGGACACTGAACCCTTCCTGTGACTGGCCTGGGCCTCTGCTCCCTGCCCCGGGATGGTGCCTGCAGGGGCACGCTGTGCTGGGAGAGCCCAGCGAAGAAGGCCCGGCACCAGCCCCTCCAGGGTGCTCAGAGCTGTGCGTCGGCCTCCCTCACAATCTAGCAATCCCGCTTGCTCCCTGCTCTGTGCTCTTGGCCTCTTGCCTCGCCCTTGATCGTGGGACCATCTCTCCGTTTCCAAGTTTTCTCTGCCTGTGCGTCTTCCCCAGCGCCCTCCCTGAGGCTCATATCACACCCCCACTGTATCCGGCATGGGCTTTGGGGGTGCCACGTCGGGGTCCTTCCTGCGGTAACAGTCTGTCGGCGGGAATGCAGGCCGGCATCTTCCACCGAGTCTCAGGGGTGATGCTCTCTGTTGTCCCAACAACCAGTTTTCTGTTTGTTCTCCTGATCAGGAGGCGGCTAAGCAGGTGTCCTCTCCAAATGAACCTCAAATGTCCCTGGGGAGTCGGCTATCGTATGTCTTACTTCTCCACACTGCACACACCGAGGATGGGCTTCCTTGGACCCAGACGTTGTGTAAGCACTTCCTAGATTTCTCCGGGAATCCAGTCTGGATGGGTGATGCATTTGCCTCCCCTCTACCTGCCATGCCTTGGCCCCCTCCCCGCGCCATCTGGCCTCCTTCTAAGTCAACCACAGCCTCAGAATCTTCCTTGACATGGAGTTTGGGCAGCTGCTAATAATCACTAAGAGCTGGTGTGTTAGATAAAACGTGTTTGCTGCCTTTCCCTAGATGGTTCCCACGAAAGGACTGTGCGTTGTCTCTTCCTCCCAAGAGCTGGACAATCACCATCTCCCAGGGTCTGGGATGCGCCCCTCCCTCTCCAAACCTTGTCCATAACAGACACGTGCTTGCTTGAGTCTAATTTAATTGTTTATCCACCTTCTTCTCTTATTTCATTTTTCCAACCCAGTCATCTTGCTACTTAAATTTATTTTTATAATGACTATACTGTGTTATTCCTTAAGTTTTTAAAAAAGGTTTATTAATTTTTTGAGAGAGAGAGAGAGAGAAGCAGAGCACAAGTGGGGAAGGGGCAGAGAGAGAGGGAGACACAGAATCCGAAGTGGGCTCCAGGCTCCAAGCTGTCAGCACAGAGCCCGACGCGGGGCTTGAACTCACAAACCGCGAGATCATGACCTGAGCCGAGGTCGACCGCTTAACCGACTGAGACACCCAGGCGCCCTACTATACTGTGTTTTATACCACAGATGAAATAAGTTTCTAACCAATGAAAAGAGCTTTCCGAGGGCTCGTGGAATATTTTGATATTTTACCTGGTAGAGAATATGGTTGGAAAGGACTTTACGATTGCAGAAGTGCTCTGTTTAGGGATAAATGATCATTCAGAAAATTAAGTCATTCTTACCCTATTTTTAAAACTCTGGCTTTCTTAGAACACAAACCTATTCACAGGCTTTTCACTTTATTTGTTTATTTTTAAGACAAAACCCCTTCTCCCCACCCCAAGGGTCTCATATAAATAAATTCACAGCGCTAAGAGGGAGGAAATCATAGCCCAGTCATCTGGTCTACCAGAGAGCAGTTGTTTTTACTTCCCTGTCTTCTCTGAGTATGAGCTTTGGCTTCTCTCCTTCTGGTGGTGTTCTCCCTTCGGTTTAGAACCAGGCCCACCATTGTTTCTCTGGACTTTCTGTACGGTCTCCCTCTGGAGTTCTTTCCTGTGCTGTGTGGTTTCCTACTGCTTGGTCCCCAGACAGAGCTTTTAGAGACTCCAGTTGGAATTTCATGCGGGGCCTTAGGCCATGTTGGAAGGAAGCATCCTGAACCTACTCAGATGGGCTCTTCTGAAATCTAGGCCAGTTCAGTCTACGACGTGGGCCCAGAGGGAGTACGTGCTGCAGCGCTCTGCGAGGAGAGTGGGGCTGGGGGTGTGAGGGTCGTCATGTTCTAGAAACAGCAAAGTGCGGTAGTAAGACCCTGAGAGTTAGGGTCAGACGTTTTGTGGAATGTTAGGTCTTCTGCTCACCAACTGCAGAATCTTGAGAAGATCCTTGTAGGAATGTGCCCACCCGTAACATGAAGATAATAATGCAAAATGCCGGGGCACCTAAGTGGGTCAGTTGGTTAAGTGTCTGACCCTTGATTTCGGCTCAGGTCATGATCTCACGGTTCCTGAGTTTGAGCCCCATGTTGAATTCTGCACTGACTGTGTGGAGCCTACTTGGAATTCTCTCTCCCCCCTCTGTCTCTCTGACCCTCCCCCCTTTCTCAAAATAAATAAATCAACATTAAAAAATTAATGCTAAATGCATAATGCTAGGGGTGCCTGGGTGGCTCAGCTAGTTGAGGGTCTGGCTTCAGCTCAGGTCATGATTTCACGGCTCAGGAGTTGGAGACCCGTGTCAGGCTCCGTGTTGACAGCTCAGAGCCTGGAGCCTGCCTCGGATTCTGCGTCTCCCTCTCTCTCTGCCCTTCCCTCTTTATGCTCTGTCTCTGTCTCTGTCTCTCTTCAAAATAAACAAATATTAGGTAAAAATGAATGCGCAGGGCTATTGGTAATTAACCAGAATAAGCATGGGGTGTACCTAGGAGACTATATGATGTCCATATTACTTTGTTCCTCCCCGTCTTCTAAAACTTCTGGAAATCCCATAGAGTCACTTGTGTTCTTTGACATTAATGGAGCAGGAGATCTGCCTGACCCAACACCCAGGCAGCACGAGGCGTCCAATGGGCTAAAGGGTTTTCTTCCTCCTGCACAGCATGTCCTTTCTCCCGCTTACTTGTGTCATTGTTACTTTTCACGGCTCCGGGCACCTTGCCCCACTCAGAGAGTAAGGCACAGGTAGGGTGAGCTGGAGCATAATTCGGGCAGGGCATTAGAGGCAAACTCCTCAGTGGCACAATTAGCGTGGCTCTTTCTGTCACTCCCCCAGGGGAATGTCTAGCCAGCGTGTGGCCGTGACGTGAATTGAATTTGGTGACTGTCAGCTGTTTGTAATCTGCAATCTTGTTTAATTTCTGGCCAGATCCCTTGTTTTGAACGTTCTGCAGAGTTTTACTAACATTTATTAGTTTCCTTTGCTCTACTGAAATTTTGTAAAATCGAGAGAGTGTCAAGAAACGTGAAATCACTCACAGTCCCATTACCCACAGATCACCAAGATTAGTATTTGTGTTCATTATTTCCCGGTCTCTCGTTGAATATATTTATCATATTTCCTCAGCTGTAACATCCCATAGCTTATAAGATACATTGTTATTACAGGAGGGCTTTTGGGGGGAAAAAGAAGAAGAAGAAAGAACATGGGCACTATCTCATCCAACGTTTACATGGTTTGTAAGACACAGCACATTTTGAAAACGGGAAGGGGTGCGTATCAGATCAAAGGTGTGTAAACATCAATCCCGTATGATCCAAATGTGTCCAGTTTCCAGGACATGACTGTTAAGCGCCCACAGGGAGATAAATTGAGCCCCGCCCTACGTGGCTGTGTGTTGTCTGCCCTATTCCCACCTCCCAGGTCTTTCTGGGAGTCTCCATGTAAACGTCACCTCTTCTTGTCCCCTAAGCCTATGCTGGGGGGCACTTCCTGCCGCAGGCACCCTCTAGAGGCGGACCACCGATGCATCTTTAGAAGATAATCGGTTGCCCTCCAAGCTGTAGGGACATCAAACACAAAACAACACGTGAAGTGTGCCTAAGAATCCCCTACCCCCCTCAGGTGGCGGGAAGGAAACAACATTCTAAAACAAGGAGAGGAAGTCCAGTAAGCATTTTTACCAAAGATGATGCATTTTACTGGGGAGGTATGTATTTTAAGAGGACACAAAATACTACTCTTGGAGGGAATCCTAGTCTTCCCTTTCCCTTCCCCCTGTTTTGTTAGCCCGCCAGTGGAGTGAACACAGTGGTGTCCCCTGGCTAATTCCTTAAGAATCTTACCCGCAGCCGATCTAAGCTCGTCTCTTCATTCCTTACTGCGATGTTAAATTCAGGTAGCGTATTTCATAACATTGAGAAACAAGAGTGTCTTTGTATTTTGGATTGTTTTTAAGTTAAATTTGATTCGGCTGCCACCTACCTGGCTTGGTTGAAAGTCAAATCTCAGTTTGGGGTTTTCCCTTGAGCTCATATGAAAATCCTCGGCTTATGCAATCTACTATACCTCTGGCAGTGTGCTTCCGGAAACCTTCTGAAACCCAAGGAAACAGTGGATTCCCTGGTGCAAGGAAGCCCGGAGCCCGGAAGCAGGGCAATATTTACAGGAGACTGCAGGAAACTGTTCCTTCTTTCTTCCTCCTCTCATCGAGTAGCCAGAGCACGGCAGGGATCGACATCTTGTGCCAACAATCACTCGCTGCTCATCCGACCTGGACATTCAGTGACAAAGGAGTCCCCACCCCCCCTTTGCAGGTGTGGGCAGGTGTGGGAGCCCAGAGAATGTGAGTGGAAGTGAGGAGGGACCCCCCCCCCCCCGCCCCCGGCATAGCCCTCGTGTTCCCTGCCACTGGCTGGATACAAGGGCTCTGAGACCCTGGGGGATGACAGACCCACAAAGTGGGAGGAGCCTCCTTCTCAATCAACAGGTGGACGAAAATTCCCCGCCCACCAGAAACACATGCCAGCCAGAGGGAGGGTCGTGGGAGGGAGGAAGACTTCCATGCGTAGAACCGCTGGACTTAACAGGATTTCTTTGTTACACGGCCAGCATTACCTTCAAAATGCATCTCTCAGTTATCTGTGCGTGTAATGTATACGGTCATGATCATCACTTAGGTCACCGTCTCCTTATTTGTCGACATTTTGGTTCATTGACATTTACCGATTCGAAATCGTACCACATTAAGTATTCTTGAAGAAACATCCTCGCACACTTGGAGAAATAGGAGGACGTATTTTTTTATGAGTGGCCATTTGCAGTCAAAGTGTTTTGAGGATCTTAAACGCCAGCTCAATTTGATAGGAGTGAACAAATTGCCCTTAGGAAGTTTGTTCCAAATTGGACTTCCCCAGACAATATATGAAAGCATATTTTTCATACCGTTTTCAATCATCTCTATCAGCAACCATTTTACCGTTTGTCACCATGACAGGAAACAAACAAACAACCTATAACTTAATTTTTTTTTTTATTTGACTTATTTACTGCAAGGGGCACTGGGTCTCTTCCTTAAAAGCTATTTATATTTTCTTATGCGTATTACTTTTTCACGTGTCTTCTGCAAGATCGACTTTAGTGGGTTGTTTATGTTTTTTATCGATGTGTGGAAACTGTGTAGATATCAGGAATATTGTGCTTTTGTCTCTTAGAATCTTAAAAAATATTGTCTCTCTATTAAAGTGTGCTCTCAGTTGAATCTTATTCACAGTATAGTTTGTCAGACGAGACGACTATATGTATATGCACATATATTTGAATTTTACATGGATATACTGTTGATCTATTACTTTATGACAAATAGGTATTACTGTTTGCTTTGTAAGGCTGTCATCACTCATCACATTACCAAAAAGTTTTTATTTTCTTGTATTCATGAAAAGGTATAAATATATATGCACATAGACACATTTGTGTATACAAATCCATTTATTTTATATAAATATACTATGGTGCATTTATATACATAAACTGATGTGTGTCTACACACAATCACAAATAAATAAATACACCGATAGATACGAGTGTGAATGTGTGTGTACCCTCCATCTAGAAGCATGATGTAAGACAATTTATGATTTCCATGCATATAACGAATCATGTCAACATTGTTAATCTTCGCTCCTGAGATATTCCACGTTTAGCACATACTAAATTTCCATATACGTCTGGATCAGCCTCTGATATTTTCATCGATCCACTCATATTGAATGAATAATTTTGAGCCTGGCTTTAAGCGATTGCATGGCATTTCATCATGTGGATGTACAATAATGTGTCTAGCTTATTTCCTCCTCTGTGCCTTTTGCATTGTTTCTTTGAGATCCATTCTTTGAATTCATCCAATATCAATACCATAAAAGTTCTTGAAACATATTTTCTTTTTTTTTCTTTTTTTTTTTTAATTTTTTTTTCAACGTTTATTTTTGGGACAGAGAGAGACAGAGCATGAACGGGGAAGGGGCAGAGAGAGAGGGAGACACAGAATCGGAAACAGGCTCCAGGCTCTGAGCCATCAGCCCAGAGCCCGACGCGGGGCTCGAACTCACGGACCGTGAGATCGTGACCTGGCTGAAGTCGGACGCTTAACCGACTGCGCCACCCAGGCGCCCCTTGAAACATATTTTCAATACAGTCTCGGAAAGAACTTAGGGACAACTGACATCTCCACCAGGCGACGTGCCTGCCCCACCACATCCACACCGGCGTTTACACCTTGAGAATGTTAGCTAACTGGAGAGGCTGCAATAGCATCTTGACTCAGTTGTGAGTTTTGGTAATTAATTGATCATTTGAAACATACACTGTCAGCACCCAGCACGGTTATTCAAATGCAACTCAACAAGAAGGTTGTGACCCGGTGAGAGTTAATCCAGAAGCCTTCAAAGTTCCAGACAACCTTTGTGAATGTGCTTGGGAGTAGGAAAAATGCCACTTGGCGGTTCTGAGCCTGGTAATATTATAATATAATAGTGACACCTTGCTCTTCCTAGTAGGACCTCTTAAGCCACTCTTGGTCTTCAAGGTGTGGGTTCTGCGGTGCGGAGCAAAGCTGCTTTCTGGAGGGGTGATGACCCCCCTCACTGAGGTGGCAGCCTGGTTCGGTCCCCCATGGCTGCAGCTGCATGAGGACCTTCTATCAGCTCAGCCCTATGCGCCCCTGCACTCAGGCCCGCGGGAATGGTGGTTGGACCCACCCATGCTTGGTTGGGTTAAATCTTTCTCTCCCTGAGACTGGATAGCACCCTGCCCAAAGCCTGGCCCTAGACACTTCTTCTGCCTTTTTTTTTTTTTTAATGTTTATTTATTTCTGAGAGAGAGAGAGAGAGAGAGAGAGAAAATGAGGGTGGGGAAGGGCAGAGAGAGAGGGAGACCCAGAATCCGAAGCAGGCTCCAAGCTCTGAACTGTCAGCACAGAGCCCGACGCAGGGCTCAAACTCATAAACCGTAAGATCATGACTTGAGCTGAAGTCGAACACTTGACTGAGCCACCCAGGCACCCTGGCCCTAGAAACTTCTATTGCTGCTACAGCTTAAGCCCTCCCCTCGCCTTTCTTTCCCTTGGGAGGAAAGCTTTGGGGGCGGCCTGTGGCTTTGTCCGTGACTCAAGGCTCTCCTGGTTCACTCTGGCCCCTCCGTTACAGCCCATGCACTTGGGGCATCCGGAAACTCATAGATGGGAAACTGAATATCAGAAGCTCCTTCAGATCCATGCTCGGCCAAGTCTGCGGCTGGAAATGTGCGGTGGCCCATCGGGGAGATGCTGGTAGAGGTCTGACTCGTGTCGTGGAGGGGAAACGTCACGGGGGGAGGGGCAGTTTCTGCCCCTGCTTTATTGCCAGGCAGAACCCTTCTTGAAGAGTGTGGTTTGTCAAATCGAGTGACCCCCAGAGGCTGAGGGATGCCTTCCTGATTCGCTACCAGCAGCCAGCAGCCTGGTCCCCAAGGACAGGATGCAGCTAATAATTGCCAGGTCTGAGGGGAGCCAGGAAAAGAAAATCACTCCGGCTGTTAAACAGGACTATGAATAGGAGGACTCAGCACCGAGAGAGAGAAAACCAGAGGCAAGAAGCAGCTCACATCTCACCGGTCGCGGCCGACGAGCTGCTAAATTACGAGAGAGACTGTGTTCGCTGCTTAGCCCAGCCTGTGTGGGGTAGAAGGTGTCGGAGAGAGGTTCGCCGGCCTGGCCTTCACAGCCGCATCGAAACCCCACCGACTGCCTCGGGACCAGGCATGGGAGGAGCATAAGGCAGGCCCTCCTACGCCAAACCCCGAAGCCCCCAAACAAAACCAAGCCCCAGTGCTCCTGTGCATTCCTGTGTCAAACACCATAATCCCCTGCTGCAAATCAGTCCCCAAAAAAGAATGTAAATAAGACATTTCAGGTACCAACTTAACAGAGCGTGCCATTGACTCAATCAATCAATCGTGTTTGTGGGCACAAAAAGGTTTCTATAGATGCTTTAACTGAGCCACAGAAAGAGGGGGGCGGTGAATGTTTTACAAGGCAGTATAAATATTTGCCTGCACTAACAAACGTGTATATTTAAGAACCAGAGGGAAGGGGTTGTTGAAGAGTGAGTAACAGGATGCGAGCTGTTCCACATCAAATGGAATTTTCTAAAAATAGGTTTGACAATGGCCCCCACCCCCCCAGACTGGACAGTGTCAGAGGAAAGGGTGGGGGCAGGGCTGGTGAGGAAGGGTGGTCAGAGTCTCCAACGTCTCAGAGCAAATCTTCCCTGGAGTCACGTGACTGCATTTGTCCGTGACTGAAATAGAATTGAAATACCTTACTTTTAACCCCACTGATTTTATTTTTTTTTTTAAATGTGTATTTATTTTGGAGAGGGAGACATAGAGAGACAGAGACAGAGCACCAGTGGGAGAGGGGCAGAGAGAGACAGAGAGAGGGAGACAGAATCGGAGGCAGGCTCCAGGCTCCGAGCTGTCAGCCCAGAGCCCGACGTGGGGCTCGAACCCACGAACCGAAATCAAGCATCGGATGCTGAACTGACCGAGCCACCCAGGGGCTGCTACCTATGGATTTCTAATCATAAACATAATAATTGTGAGATGTGATTGTTGTCAATGCCCTGGATCATATTGTTGGTTTATTTCCCATTTTGGAGATTCAAGAGAGGGTCCCATGGAGGAGACGGGATTGAAGAATGAGTTAGATTTCCAATTGCAGAAAGACAATGAGGGCGGGCGAGAGTGCAGTACTTTACGATGAAGCGATAGTATAAAGAAAATACTTGCTTATCGTCTGCTCTGTGCTCTGCATTGGGTGTATAACAAAGACCAAGTTACGGTCTACGATTTTAATGTGTTTAACGAATTGGTGAAACAAAACATTTACATACATATCTATGGCACAAGTTTCAGGGATTAACGATGTCACAAGATAGTTATAAATGGCGTATTACACGCTCTTATTTTATTTATTTTTTTAATATGAAATGTATTGTCAAATCGGTTTCCATACAACAGCCAGTGCTCATCCCAACAGGTGCCCTCCTCCATGCCCAAGCAGGAAAGAATATCCAATGGAAAAAAGACGGTCTCTTTAGAAAATGGTGCTGGGAGAACTGGATGGCAACATGCAGAAGAATGAAACTACACCACTTTCTTACACCATTCGCGAAAACAAACTCAAAATGCATGAAGGACCTGAATGTGAGACAGGAAACCATCAAAACCCCAGAGGAGACAGCAGGAAAAAAACGTCTCTGACCTCAGCCGCAGCGATTTCCTACGTGCTTTTAGAAAAGGCAAATGCTTTCCCCAATGAGCTTGGTCAGGGAGGACTTGCTGGGGGACAGGAGCTGAAATGCATCTGGAAATACGAGTAGAGACCAGTAATCAGAAGGGGCGTGTGCAGACATAGCTCCTCTGTGTTTGTGCGGATGCCTATAGCACACGCAGAGGGCAATCCAAACGGGGTAGGGTCTGTAAAGAGATTTGGGAAGGGAACATAGGAAATGTTGGCCACATATGGCTTCAGAGAGCTTTAAACGACAGGCTGAGAGATTTGGAATATGTCCGGCGACACCAGTAAATCTCTGATGGCTTAGAACGAGATGATTCTTCGTACAGAGACTATAGTTTTCTGGCACGCCAGCCTCGCTCCTGCTTTGTCACCAGCCGCCCTTTGTTGTCGAGTTCTTTAAATGTGTCTGCCTGACGTAGCTGGTGACATCACCCAGGCCTCCCGCGTCTCGGCAACTAACCTGGTCTCTGTCTCGGCACGCACCTGTACACTGAAACGGATCGAACGTTCTCTCGTTCTGGGCAGTGCTAGATTTGAAAACAAAATGTGCCTTTCAATTTAAAAAAGAAGTCGCTGCCCTCCTTAACTAAGAACTAGCAAAATCTTTGTCGAGACGGTCCGCAACTGGAACCGAAGATAGGATTTCGAGCGAATAGAAGACGATCGCCATCAAGGACGTATCCAGAAAAGATATTTGGGAAATAATTCATCCTGGGCAAAGCACTTTGTGAACAGCTACACTTCTCTCGGTCCAAAAGCCTTTCAAAAGTTTCTGCAAATTGGCACGTCTGCCTGGATATCTAACCCTTCCAACACGCTGTTATATTAACGCCCTGATCTGCTCTGACAAATTTGTCATTACCTCACGCTCATTTTAAAAACGGGAGGAGCTTGATTGGCCTCCCGTGTGGCTGAAAATATATGAGTCTGAAACGTAAGCGCCTCTATTTAACACAGACCTGGAAGGTGACGCGGGTTGCCACTAAAGAATAGCATCAAATATACAGAAACCAGATTCTAAGATGATGCTTTGTCTCCATATTCAGCCCACACATCCCATTGCTAGGGCCCTCTTCTAGAAGCAAGGAAAAGCTCTGAAAAGGCAGGCTACGGTTTCAGTCGTTTATATACATTTTAATGGATTTATAATTGGATTCAGGATTCCAGCTGGAAAGCAGGGGTAGGAAGTAGGGGAAATGTGTCCCTGGGTATTTCCTTTATAGGGATCGTCAAGGAACAAGCTACACACTGAAACGGGAGAGAGGTGGGAATTTGGTAACCCCCGAATTAAAGAATATGTTCAACCAAATATCAGAGAGAAGTCGCCCTTAAAAAGCTAAGCGTCTGCCATCGAGCTGAAGAGGCTGACAATTTTGACATCCGGAGTCTGATCATTAATATGATTATTCATTCCAACCCGCACCAAGTCATTCTATTTGCATTAACTAAATATATTATGAATAGAAGTCAAGCTGGCCATGGCAATAAATGGAATATGGAGATTCCATTTGCTTCCTTGGCAGAAACCCAATATGCTTTCATTTTCCTTTTCTCCCTTCACAATGGACACAGCTGGGAACCTGCATATATAAACAAGAAGGCCTGCGCTGTTGTTTTTAATTCCTCTTCCACTTGACAATTTTCACAATTACAACTTTTGCTAATTTCAAAGTGATTCCAGCCTATTTCCCCAGATCACAAAAACAAAAATTGCCATGCATCCCAGCAAGGCACATAGAAATGTTCTAGCTCCGCCTCCCTGGGTTTCCCCCCACCCCCACCCCGCCATAGATATCTGTGCAAATCTGACAATGAAACAGAGCTTGAAGTATTAAACAGTCACTACGGTTGGGTAAACTCTTATCTAGTCATTAAACAAAAATTGAATTATTAAGGCTGTTACTAAGCCGGTAATAATGAACAGAATCGGCGACGGGCGTCTGCCTAAAAGCTGCGCTCTCTCTCTCTCTCGGTGTTCTGCTTTGCAAGACGAATAAGCGATTTCAAAGGTGCTCTTTTTTATTTTCCCAGATATTCCTGAGACAATCTAGGCCGAGCATCCCCCTTCACGATCGCCAGTTGGTGTTAATAGGGGACTTTGGCCGTTTTTCTCAAATGTCTTTGATTCCATCTATCTTTCCACCGTGTCCTCGGGGTGACTTTACAGCCACGCTCAGGCCTGTTTGACGTGGGACTTTCTCTCGGACTAAACTCCAGGTTGCTGTTCGTCTGTCCCTCCCTCAGTCCTGCACTTACGGGTGTGAATGTGCTCTCGCAACTGTGTCTGTCACATCACTCGCACCGAGACCCAGACTATTCCCCCGCCACCCCGGAATCTCATTCTGGTCCTTCCTGCAAATTAGCGCTTGTCTCCTCCCTCCAAACACACACACACACACACACACACACGTGCACACACATGCTCTGTAGCCAGACATACACACATTCACACGCACACAGAGACTCACGTGGACACACACATATACTCATTCATATGCACACGCACGGACACACAAACCACACATGCGTTATTGTCAAAGCCAGGGACTGATTGTATCCCATTCCAGCCTCTGCCGTACTCACGTTTTCTTTATCTTGACACATAGTTTGTGTTTGCTGCTAGGGGGCTGTGATTTCACAAATTACTCTGGGTGAACATTTTCCTTCCAGGAAACCGTGACTCCCTTCGGAGCTTCTCTGATGTTTCTGTCCACTTTGTACCGTCTAGCAATTTAGTTCGTGCGCAATGGACACCCAGGAAAGACTTTTAATTATCCGCCTCTCCCAGAGCCACGTTTTGTTGCGTTTTTCTTTGCCCGGTTCCCTAATCGCCGTGGTCCTCATGGCCCTGACGCCCTTGTGGTTCTGGTCAGCCTGCAGTTATCACCGTATCTGGCTCCCTTTTCACCCTAGATGGTGTTGGTTTCTGTAAGCCAGACAAGCAAGGCCCCCACCTCCCCTCAAGTGGTTCTTTTTTTTTTTAATTTTTAATGTTTACTTATTATTTTGAGAGAGAGACAGAGTGTGAGCAGGGGAGGAGCAGAGAGAGAGGGAGACACAGAGTCTGAAACAGGCTCCAGGCTCCGAGCCGTCAGCACAGAGCCCGACGCGGGGCTCAGACTCACGCACCTCGAGATCATGACCTGATCCGAAGCCGGACGCTTAACTGACTGACGCTCCCAGGGGCCCCTCCCCTCCAGTGGTTCTATCCACATGTGCTGCTGTGCTCCCGTAGAGTGAACGAGAGAGCGGTCCAAGGCAGAAAACTCGTGCCTAACATGTACTCGAGACAGCCTCGTGGAGCCCCTCACTCCCCACATCTTGTGGCACTTTTCTTGTAACAAGTTTTTAAAAAGGCATTATTTTATGTTAAATATAGCAGGGACACAGGCATGCACATAAAATACAATGTATATTGGGGCGCCTGGGTGGCGCAGTCGGTTAAGCGTCCGACTTCAGCCAGGTCACGATCTCGCGGTCCGTGAGTTCGAGCCCCGCGTCAGGCTCTGGGCTGATGGCTCGGAGCCTGGAGCCTGTTTCCGATTCTGTGTCTCCCTCTCTCTCTGCCCCTCCCTCGTTCATGCTCTGTCTCTCTCTGTCCCAAAAATAAAAATAAACATTGAAAAAAAAAATTAAAAAAAAAATACAATGTATATAACGTGATGAATTGTGCAAGGCCAGCACCTCTGTCATGGCCACCCGTACCAGGGACTAGAAAGGCAGGCCCTGAGTGTGACAACATACTCCCCCCTCTTTCATTGAAGTCACTTCCTTACTTGTCTTTATATTGCATCCCCGGGTGTGAGCCATTACACTATCGTTTGCCTTGCCCATTTATTTTCGTTATATCATCACTTTTAAGAATTCAAGGCCAATTGCTTTCTAAGTATTAATTCCACATGAATGCTTCAATAAGCTCTGTGTTTCACAGTTAGCTTACATAAACTATACGTGTATCATATTATCTACATCTGTATGTACACCTGTATTCTTCTCTCTACCCCCATCTCTCCCTCTGTCTCTCTCTCCACCTCCCTATCTAACTATATATACGTACATATACATATTTATGTATATATATGTATATAGCTATGTATGTATGTATATATATATACATATACAGTAAAACCTTGGTTTGCAAGCATAATTCGTTCTGGAAACATGCTTGTTATCCAAAGCGCTTGTATATCAAAGCGAATTTCCCCATAAGAAAGAATAGAAACTCAGGTGATTCGTTCCATAGCTCAAAAATATTCATACAAAAATGATTACAATACTGTAATAAAATACAAAATAATAAAGGAGATACAAAATATAAAGTAACATAAACAAATTAACCTGCGCTTAGCTGGAAAACCTGTGTGGCTGGTGTGAGGGAGACGAGAGAAGGGAGGGTTACCGTGTAGGACGACTTTCACCGTCACTAATGGAATCACTGCTCTCTGTTGGCTCAAAGGAATCTTTTTCTTTTCATGCAACTTTAACAAGGAACCTATCCAATGACACTTGCTTTTGTCTCCTTTGAGGATTTTGTGGAAATTTGACATTACATTGACCATCACCCACAATCCCGCAGAGACAGAGACAGAAAGAGAGAGAGAGAGGACATTGGCTCGTTGTGATCACATGACATCCGGCATCACATGCCACTCATATCGCAAGATATCGCCTATTTATCCAGTTAAAATTTATCACAAATGTTCGCTTGTGGAACACTCGCAGAATGAGTTACTCACAATCCAAGGTTTTACTATATATATAGATACATATATGTATATGTATATACAGCAAATATATAGAGTATAATATTTGAGTATATATAGCAAATATATAGAGATACATATACTTAGATGTATCTATCTATCTATATACACATATATATCACTTAAAGATAAATGTCATTGCTACTTAATTGTCATCTTGAATTTGAGCTATTATGGTCAGACCTCTGTGATTTTCAGCTACATAAACTTTGGAATAAATTAACAATGATGACACTGAACTAAGAGAAAATGTCAACATAAAACATCCTTGGATATGTTAATACTTATGGGTACTGACGGGACACCAGAGAAAAAGAAAACTTTTGTTAAAGGACTGTTATAAAATCTACAAAGATTACTTGGAGAAAAATTACCTTTCATGCCAGGAAGTACTCTGGAATATAATGTTGAGTACAATTCAGGCAATGATTTTCTTCAGAAGGGTTCAAATGATTCGCAGACATTGTCGTCTTGTTCTTCCAGCCTCTTAAGGGTGTTGAACAGTGGGTAGGTCGCGATGATCTTATTTTGAGCCAAGCAAAAGAGGCAGAAAGGAAGGGCACCAATGACAAGGGAGCAAATTAAATTAATGCAGAATCCTAGGATTCCTGTAAGACTTCACTGCCTCGGACCCGGGACAGCTAGCAGTCCAAAGCGAAACAAGTGTAAAAAGCCAGGCCGGAGTTCTGAGTTTGACGTCAAAGTAAGATAAAAAGCAAGAAAATCAGCCCAGAAACTCAGCGTAGGCTTTTCCTGGGAGTTATGATTGAAAGGATGTCCCCCGGCGAGACCAGCAGAGCGCTGAGGGACTTTCGGCATCATTGAAACAGAATTAACAATGTCAGGGCACTGAGATAGTTCTAAACAGGACTGTCAGGCTTGGGTTTGTATTTTTCAGCCTCAGACCCAGGGGCAGGCTGCATTTTATGATGAAGTCAACATAACAAGGAGAGAGTTAAGGCCCATTTTTTTTTAAAGTGTATTTCTTTATTTTGAGAGAGGTAGAGACAGTGTGAGTAGGGGAGGGACAGGCAGAGAGGGACAGTTGCTGAAGCACAGTGAATGTGATGCTTTAACTTCATTTCAATACTACGTCTCCGAGTCTCATTCTGCTAATAAGAGGTATGATCAGACTACAGGATTCCCCTCTTCCTTGGAATTAAAAAGATGCTGTAGCAAATACAATGGAGGGCCACACAATACTATGGACCATGGAGTTGACCTCAGTCCCATCTAAATGGGCTCAAAGTATCAATAAGACCTATCCAGGCTCCAATGTACAAGACACAAAGATGACTTTAAAAATCTGCAAATACACATCTACCCTCATTGTTTACAATGGGAATTATTAGGCAGAATAATAGTGACTTATGGGTGAATACATCTGCATGTATTCACAATACAGAGTGCATAAAACCTCCTAAAGTTGTTTCTACTTATGATAAAGGTTTTATTTTCCATTTGAAAAAAAAAAGGGGGGGGGGGAAGAATGCAAAAAGTCTGGTAGTTAAGCTTACTCGGCATTCGCTTGATAATTAGTTGAGTTATTGGCCTGTTGATGGCTCTAACTTGTGCTTCAAGTGCTATTTGATTCATGTAGGTCACCTCAAAGCAATGAAAAAGTCATTGTTTTAGGACTTTGAACTCACAGAGATATCTACATTGCATTTTCTTAATGGACACAGCATGGTGAATTCGTCTTGAAAAGGGATAGGTAAAAAGTTCATGGATATTTTGCACCTATGCTTGTGGATGGAGAGAAAGCAGATTCATATTCGGTCTAGATTCATATTCCGAGGGATTGACTGACATTTTCTTACGACCACTGTGATTTCACGCCAGGTTTTAAAAGCATATTGTCACCTATAGACCCGGCTTTGCTTTCACAAGGAGTTGAAGAACATTCTAAGAAATCGTTACGGCGGTTCTAAGACCAGTTAAGCTTCCCAGAGTCACATGTGCAATGTTGCCTCTATCGCGTCATTAAGTCTATGAAAAAAGAAACATGCCTTCTCATCTCAGTATCTCTCTCTGGTTTGCATTAGTGTGGAACAGAATGGAACCGGGCAAGAGTGAAGAGTTTCTACACTTTGAGACCATTTAAGCTGTGTCTGCAAAATGGCTCCTCGAACCTGCCCAGAACCTAAATCATCCGCTAAAACCTGAGAATGAGGTTTTAGCCTCATAGTATGGTTGAGAGGACTCCGTGAGCCCCTACAGAGTACTCTCGTGATGTGTCAGCACAGTGATCCGTCCCCCTACTCTGCCCACAACCCCAATAAATCAACACCAGGCCTCAGTGATTCTGCTTGGAAGGGTTCTTTGACTATGTCCTCTTCTGTTCTTCTCCACGGAAGCTTCTCTAATTTACCACCATTCGTCATCTGAAATATGGAAACCAGCCCCACCTGACCTTTCGCCTCTGCTGTGCTTTCTTCGAATAGAATCTCCCTTCCTGGAGCCAGACCTGCCTTCTCAAAACAAAAGTAAACATGGACATCTCCTGCTTAAAACCCCTTGGTGCTACCCCCAAAGTCCCCAAGATAAAGTCAACTTCCTTCATGTGGCTTCCAGAGCCACCCGCGACCTGAAGCTGTGCAGATTTCTGGGGTGGTGTTTGAGCTCTCTTTCTCAGCCTTCAGTGCTCCACAAAAATAGCATTCACAGAAGAGAAAACCGAGTCTTCCAGATGAAAACCCTTGCCCCACAGATGATGGAAAACTAAAGCAACAACAACGGCTAAGATCGGTAGCCCCGGTCTGTCCGAATCTCCAGGTCTCATCCATTATGGCACACCCCTTCCTCAAATCCTGCCCGCCTCCCGTTGTGAAAAATATTCTGCTTCATCAGTGTGGTCAGTTCACTTCTAATTTCTGTATCTTCTCTGGCTCTCAGGGAACCTGTGGTCTGAGCTGGAATTTGGGCACAGAAGGCTCCTGACGTTTGAGGCTCTGAGGAGATACCTGTGTGGCTCCTGTGGCAGAGGCTTTGAGTGGGGCCTGGGCAGGGGCAACAGAGAGGCTCACTCACCCTCTGCCCCCAGTGACCCTCGCCGATGGGGATCGAACCTTATGTACCTCACCGTTAAAGACAGACTGTAGGTATTTCAACTGTGGTGACGGTAATGGTGACAAAGCCGGTCACCACAAGCCACATGCCAGGGTTGCAGTAACACAAGGATCACGGTTTTCCAGATTCCAGCCTTTCACACGAGACCTCAATAAGGGGGGTAAGCGTTCTCTTTAACCTCAGTATCGGAGTGGGATAGACTCACGTTTTCGTTTAAACGAAGGAATTACAAAGGAAATCGTTAACTCCTTTACCTTTCCAAATGAGGAAACCGGTAACATTTGTCAAAAGTTCAGGTTGAAGAAATACATGTGTAGCTAAATTTGTGCAGGCAAGTTTTAAGAGTTCGTGTGTGTGTCCCCTACAGTCATCAGTTCTACCAAAACACTACCAACTGGACCAGTCCTTTGGAAATCTAGATAATCTGATTACCAGTTTTCATAGTCCTGCAAGATTGGATCCATTGTCTCCAAGTTACAGATCACAGGTTAAGAGAATCTAAGTAATTTGCCAAAAGTGCTGGGCAATCTCCCTGATTCCAAAGGATTCAATCTTCCCTCAACCAATCTAGATGCAGGACAATGAGCATCATCTCCTTCGATCTTTTGTATTGTAGACACACACTTCTGTGTCTGGGCTGCTATTTGTCCCGACCTTAACCGTCCTGGGAGGCCACGGAGAAAGCTGTGAACCTGAACTTAGGTCACTATACATCTCGAACAGATTTCTCCTTAAATGAAGGGACTCTATCTTTCAAGCTGCCAAACTTACACACACTGATGTTTAAAATTGAGTGTCATCTTCCTTCTTGCTCATGCAAACCCTAAACTCCAGAATCCTGGATTAGGAAAATGCAAAGGAAGATTGAACCACGCATGTCTGTGGGTCCGCAGGGAACGACTCTAAGCAGCCAGTTTCCACTGAAAACGATCACAAAAGTCCGCACTTGTACTGGGGGTCCTTTCCGCCCTCCACCTCACTCAGCAACTGTGCCCTGCAGAAGAAGGAGGGGGGGCTCCAGAAACAGTAACCCACGGGCAGCTCATGAGAAGCCCACTTGGCGGGTGGATGCTGGGCTCCATGCCACAGAGTGACGACATGACACATTGTGACATTTTAATGAGAATGTGTAAGACTTTACATCTGTCACCTGCAAATCTTGAGGTTGTGGTGGGGGGTGGGCCAGGGAAGGTAGTTGGCAGGAAGTTATTGAAGATATGGTAAGACTATGAGAGAAGAGGAGAAAGACAAGTGGGAGGGAGAGAGAGAGAGAGAGAGAGAGAGAGAGAGAGAGGAAGTTCGTTACCCAGACCATCCGTTGCAGACCAAATGCACCTGACTGTCCCTGCTGCGCTGAAGGGAACGAGATGTTGAGAAGCATCTGTGTGTGAGAGGCCACCCCTGGGTCCTACCTGGTGCTCAGAACAGGGCTTTGTCAGGGGCTTCCGGCCTCGATTCCCCTGCCCGGGTTAGGTTCCTCATCATTTCACGTTCAAAAACAAAATCCATCCGCCTAGAGTGGTTACCTTCATTTAACTTGGGAAACTGTCATTGCAACAGGGACTTAGCAAACTGGCTGGGAGCCTGACAAGGAAGAACGCAGAGCCTGTGAGCTAAAAGCCCGGCTCCTTGAAGCACCGTTTCCTGGGAAGATGCCTGGGAGCTCGAAGGTAGTTCTGAACCGTGTGCGGGCAGGTCGGGATTCCCGGCCGCTTTTGTAAGCAGCAACCAGAGGAAAGATGTATTTTTTCACAACCGTTGTGCCTACTGAAAGAAAGGGGCCGGAGGGGGTTTGTCTGACCTGTGGTGACATCATGCTGTGTTGTGACAGGCTGCAACACAAGAAGCAAACAAATGACATTCAGTCCCTCATGGGACGGTGATGTCACAGACACCTCTGAACGAGGGACGTAGGGAGTTAGTCGCGGAGGCGGGCAGGAAGGTGCCATCTGGTTGGAGAGGAAGAAATAATCGGTTTGTCACTTTCTGCACAGCGTGGTTTTGTACTTCCGTTTGTATTTACCTCTAAAGTCTCTATAAAGCCAGGAAACTGATCTCTTGACGTTTTCATACGTGGCTTGACATCACAGAGCTGAGTTCTGCGCTGGTTTTTGTTTTCTTTTGCGTGACATCATTTACGTTATTCTGAGCGTCTGTAGCTCTCGTCCTCCCCGGTCATTATTAAGCCTTGAATTGCATATGGATGATTTTTCATTCAGAGATTATCTCCTGAAGCAAATTTCCCATGAACATTTCTAATCCCTCAGGTTTTCTCTGCCTATCACCCCTGCTCCTATGATTAACGCTATTACTGATAATTCTGAACACCTGCTCCGTGCCAAGCTCTCTATTGATGCTCTCTGTACCCAGTTTGTTATTATGAGGACCCTGCAAGGTGAGCACTATTATGTTATTTTGCAGGTTTGAAAACAAAGAGTAAGGGAAGATAAGTAACCTGCCTCGTGCCACACAGTTTCAAAGTGGTGGAACTAGAATCCTACGACAAATCCCGGAAGGGAAGAGGAAACTACTCAAAGCAAAGGGATTCCTGGGCACTGGATGAGGAAAGCCACCCAGGGAGCCATGAACTGGCCACTCTCCGTTAAATGCCGAGGAGAAATCTGGGTCTCTGGGATGAAGCGAGCTCACGGTGCGTATGTTCTTGTCCGTGGGCTGTTTGGAATGCTTCTATACGTCAAATTCTAGTCACGGGCTCTAGACACAGAGGGTTAAACTCAATATTGCGGATTCTTTCTTAGAGTCTTTGCTACTCCAACCTGAGCCATAGATAAACCACTTTTAATGTGCATGCACGTTAACTATTGGGGGACAATGTGGCGATGGTACGGATGCTCCACTCTTTAAGGTTGTAATTTAAAATTACCAGCTTTGGCCGATTTTAACCACCGCCCCCTCCCACCAAAGGATCCATATCCTACACACCACCAGAAAGGATTAGCCAAAATGGAAATCTGACCACATTTTTTTCACTTGTTGAAAATGCTTCCTAGCTCCCCCTTGGCTCTATTCATGCTGTCCAATATGGTAGCCACTAGTCACATGCAACTACTGAGCAATTGAAATAGTCAGTCCAAAGTGAGATGCATTGTAATTGCAAACCACACATTAGACTTCAAAGACGTAATAGAAAAGTGAGAGCGTAGAATAGCTCGCTCATAACTTGTCTATTGTACTCATGTGGGAATGACATCACTTGGGATACATTTGATAAAGTGAATTATTATTAAAATTGACTCCAACAAGCAATAAAATAAAAACAAACAAATGGGACCACATCACATGGAAAAGCTTCTGCAGAGCCGATGAAGTAATTAACAGAATGAGAAAACAATCTGCAAAATGGGAGGAAACACTTGCAAAGCATGCATCTGATAAAAAGTTAATCTCCAAAATGTGTAAGGGGCTTCTATAAGTCAATAGCAAAATAACTAATAATTCAATTCAAAAAGAATATGTAGAATTGATATTTCTCTAAAGAAGACATACAAATGGCCCACATATGTCTATTAACATGCTCAATGTCATTAATTATCAGGGAAATGAAAAATTAAAATCCCAGTGAAATATCACCTCACATCTATCTATATATAATTATATATGTTATCATTATATATATAATCTCACCTATATATATATAAAGTATAATATATATATTATATTATATTATATTATATATAGTATAATAAATATATTATATTATATTATATATATAGTATAATATATATATTATATTATATATATGTGTGTATATATATATATATGTGTGTGTGTGTGTATATATATATATATATATATATATGAGACAGGGGCACCTGGGTGGCTCAGTTGGTTAAGCGTTTGTGGATTTCGGCTCAGGTCACGATCTCACATTTTGGGAGTGCCCCTCCCTCACACATGCCCACACATGCACACTCTCTCTCTCTCTCTCTCAAATAAATCAATATATTTTTTAAAAGATAAAAAGTGTTAGGGAGGAAGTGAAAAATTTGGAACGCTTGCACAATGTTGGTGGGAATGCAAAATTGTGCAATCGCTGTGGAAAATAGCATGGAGATTCCTTGAAAAATTAAAATAGAACTACCATAGGATCCAGCAATCCCACTTTTGAGTATCTATCCAAAAGAATTGAAATCAGGGTCTCAAAAAAAGTGGACAAATACACCATGAACATTGCAGCATTATTCATAATAACTAACATGTGGAAACAACTTAAATGCCCACCAATAGATTTATAGGTAAAGGGTATGGGAAAAAAGATACAGTGAAATATTAATCAGCCTTACAAATGAAGGAAATGCTGCCATATACGATATGGATGAAAGTTGAGGATATTATGCGAAGTGAAATAAGGCAGTGCATATAGCATGATTCCGCTTAAATGAAACATTTATAATAGACTCAAAGAATGGGATGCTTGTTGCAAGGGGCTGGGGGCTAGGGAAAATGAGGAGGTTTTTTTATGTTTACTTATTTATTTTGAGGGAGGGAAGGAGGGATGGAGAGAGAAAGAGCAAGAGAGAAAGGGAGAACAAGCAGGAGAGGGGCAGGGAGAGAACGGAAGAGAGAATCCCAAGCAGGCTCCTTGCTGTCAGCACAGAGCCCGATGCAGGGCTTGAACTCATGAACCATGAGATCATGACCTGAGCCGAAGGCAAGAGTCAGACATTTAACCAACTATCACCCAAGAGCCCCTAAAATAAGGGGTTATTGACCAAGAGGCATAAAATTTCAGGCAAAGATGAATCTGCTCTAGGGAGCTGCACGGTACCTATGTCATGGTACTTTTGTCAACAGTGATGTATTGCACAGTTAAAAATATCGTCAAGAGGATAAATCCATGTTAAATGGTTTCTCCGCAATAACACAAAAGAAAATGAAATCCCAAACAATCGATCCCACTTATTTCTTTTTAATTATTTCAATGTGGCTACTAGAAATTAGAATTGCTGGGCATAATTATGGCTCTTATCTGTGTCTCACTTTCTATTTCCAGTCAATAGTGATGATCTCATAGCTTTGCCCAGTGTCTTCTCTCATCTGGAATGTTATACTTTTTCCCCCCCAAGACCACTTTCACTTGGTTCATTCCTACTTCTCTTTTAAAGTTTACTTGGATATGTTATTCTCCAAAAGCCCTTCCTGGGCCCCTACCTCTCCAATGGGTCAGATGTCTTTAATTTGTGAAATTGAAGGGAAGTGCCCTTGTCTTATGCTTTTTTGCTTGTTTTTGTTTGCTTGTTCTTGTTTTCCCAGGACCTAAACACAGGGCTACTCAGGAATAAATGTTAGTTGAAATGAGAAAAAATGAACGAATGAGTGAATGAATGATGTGAAGCGTAATTTCTGCTTCTACTTACGGTGACACCAGTTTCCTTCTAAAGCTATCATGCCCTCTGCTCTTATCCTCTGAATACTGACTGAAGCCATCTCTATTCCGGGCTCGAGGGGGTTAGTTCAGCCCAAGTCAGCCAGCCATTCTGCTCTTCTATCATGTTGACAAAGTCATAGGACTCCACTCGAGCCAGTTATGGGTCTCACAAAATCTTTGAACTCTCTTCAAAACCAGTCTTTGTTCACACTGGATATTGATGAGAGGGGAGAGAGGACCAGTACTGCTCCAGCTATCTTGGGAGTGCATACTTGCAACGGGAAACATACAAGTGGTTAGGGCAAAGCAATCTGTCTCGGTGACACTGAGCTCATGTGAAGCCATTCCTAAAGCTAGATTATACCTACCCTGGACAGTTATACTTTCTTGGCCACAAAAACTATTCCAAATGGTTTTAAAAATGGTACAGGGTGATGGATATTGCAAGAGAAAGACTGGTTGAGCCTGAACCACACGTGTAAGGGAAGGGAGCTCCCTGGTCCTTCTGGCTATATTTATCACATGGTGACAAAACAATTGCTCACGTTGCTTCTGTTGTATTTTGAGACCAAGATCACTTGTCTTCTGGCAACTGTTCAAAGTTGGTAGACTTGACAGGAAGAAGTCGGGACACTGCAGAATTTCTGTACCTATTGTGGATTTCATTAAAATAAACCCAACTTGAAACTGGCAACACCAGGCTTTATTGGTGTATTTCAGTCCGGAGGGACAGAAAACCAGACTTCTCTGCGCGGGGAGAGTTAGACCCTGTTAAGGCAGACATGAGAAAATCCCCGTCGGAAAGTAAGATTGGAACCAAGGAGAACCTCAATACCACAGACCACGCTCAGCCACATTCTATTTGTTCTCCTTCAGAAAATAACTATTTCCTGGGGCGCCTGGGTGGCTCAGTCAGTTAAGCATCCGACTTCAGCTCAGGTCACGATCTCGTGGTTCGTAAGTTCAAGCCCCACATCGGGCTCTGTGCTGGCAGCTTGGAGCCTGGAGCCTGCTTTGGACTCTGTGTCTCCCTCTCTCTCTGCCCCTCCCCCACTTGCTCTCTCTCTTTCTCTCAAAAAATTTTTTTATAAAATACAAAAAAATATTTCCTTTTAAATAGCCATTTTCTGAGACGCAGCATGAGGGCAAACATCATGTTGGTGGTGTCTCCTCAAAGCAGATCATGAGTCAAATGCTCTAAGATAAAGTCAAAAATGGAAACTCTTAAGACTGAGCAGACAGTCATGGGCAGAGCTTCTGGTCGTAGCCAGTTTCTGAAAACCATATGCAACACCAACTTATCTCCTATCTCAATATGACCCCTGCCTTGGCATCAACCATGGAATTTAGTGAACCTAAGTGAACAAAAATACCTGTAAGTGTTTTAAAGAATTGCATAACTGGAATCATTCCTAGGGTGGCCCCCAATTAGTCTGGGGTTGCTCAACTCTAAGACAATCCAAAGACCTCTGATCTGTCATAATAGAGTATGATGTTGAAGATGAACAGCCCCAGAGAGGATACCCTCCCAAAGCCATCCCCAGTGTTGCCCTGGAGGACGACAGACAAAGGTGGTTTTCCCAGAGAACAAAATCAGAGCATCCAGACTAATGATGAAGAACCAACACGGGGTGCTTGGGTGGCTCCATCGGTTAAGTGTCTGACTTTTGATTTCGGCTCAGGCCATGATCTCACAGTCTGTGAGTTCGAACCCCGCATCGGGTTCTGCAGTATCCGTGCGGAGCCTGCTTGGGATTCTCTCTCTCCCTCTCTCTCTGCTGCTCCCCCACTTGCTCTCTATCTCTCTTTGAAAATAAATTAAAAAAATAAATCGACACAAAAACTTACATAAGGAACAAGTGGAGTCCTCGCCGCTCCTCCTGGCAGGATGTGAATGGGATGCGCTAGGGAGCGTTGACCACTCGGCACTGCTTTCCATTCTCCGAAGAGAGGTAGTCCCCACCACTCCCCAACCCTGAGTCTGCTTCTCTCTATCTGTGTATATTGAGTGCTTTAGGAACGGTTTAATTTGTCATTTGGCTATCAACCACCAAACCACAAGGAAGTAGGTGAAGACTGACCAAGGAATGGCACGTCAACCAGAGATACTTAGTCTTGACCTAGAACTGAGGGAATGGATGTTTTTGTAGAAGTGTGTGCATGAGAAGAAGCAGCTGTAACAGGGGGGTGTCATCGGTGGTGCCATTTTCACCTCAGAGCATCAGCCCATTCCCCTTCAAATAAACGTGTCCCAAAGCCTGGAGGAAACGACCCCTCTCCCATGTCCAATCGACGGAAACGTAAAGTTGCAAAGACAGATGATTTGGTCTATGCCGCCTACGCAGCAGGTTGTTTCCCAACGAAGCAGAGTTCAGACACAAACACATGATCCAAATTAAGCCTATCGGGGTGAGACTCAGTTCCGGAATTTTATTTGTGTTCCATGGAAAATGAAGCCTCATTCTCCCTGGAGCACATGAAATTTGGTCATGCAAGAACTGCTTTAGCCTCAAGCAGGGTAGACCCAGAGGGAGCGGAGTTGAGATCTAAGGAGAACGTTGCTCTGTGAATGCTGTTCAGATGGGCAGATCTCTCCCCAGGACACTTTTTTTGTTCTTAAACCCAGTTGAGTTGGATTTGCTCTTGACAGCGACAGAGATCATCTCATCCAACAGATGACAATATTCTTGGCAGGATGAGAGATGTATAGTAACCACTGAAAATTCTACAGAACACTTTGGGTCCTTCTCATGATGCTTGACTTATAGTATAAGAAACTGATTAATACTTCTAGAATAAGAATTTGAAAGAACTGGGCCAGATTATATTACACAAGAATAGGAAGAAGGGAGCATTATTTTATTTTCAATATTTATATGACACAAAGTTAAACAAATCTGCCATGAATTCTTTTTGGAGCTTTTATTTATTATCTTTAAATTCAAAGTATATCTTTCGACATGTCTCTGGCATTTATACTATTGTGAGTGCTTCCAAATTCTTGGTGTGGGGGGGAGTTGAGAGAATTTAAACATATATGAGTGTGTGAACACACACACTCACATGCACTCACACGCACAAAAAAGCTTGCCAAGAAGTATAATTTCTATATTTGAAAGTGGCATCTCAAGAATTTTTCTCAGTGAGAATGTGCCTTTGGAAGTTCTCCTCTTACAGATCCTGGCCTAAATCAAAATGCATATTGATAACACCTGCAAGATTCAACCCACAGCAGCTTACAGTCAATCGAACACCTTTTTGACATGGCTCGATTTCACCAGATTTTACCATTCTCTCCTAAGTTGAACTATGTTTATCTGCTTAAAAATATAAAAAAGTACTGTAATAATATTATTAGAATATTTTTATTATGAAATTTGCCTATCGTAATTTGTTGCCTAGAGGGATATCTTTTAGCCTTAAAAGATTCAACTTGGGGCACCTGCGTGGCTCAGTTGGTTAAAGCATCCGACTTTGGCTCAGGTCATGGTCTCACAGTCCGTGAGTCCGAGCCCCACATCGGGCTCTGTGCTGACAGCTCAGAGCCTGGAGCCTGCTTCGGCTTTTGTGTCTCCCCCTCTGTCTCCGCCCCACCCCTGTTCACATTCTCTCTCTCTCTCTCTCTCTCTCTCTCTCTCCATCTCTCAAAAAGTAAACTAGACATTAAAAATATTTTTTAAAGATTCAACTCTCTGCTGCATAGACAGATGCACTTTATTAGTCTTTTTTAATAATTAGGAAATACTACCAAGCATATATGTTCAGAATACGCTCAAAAAACAAACTGAATATTGTGTGTTAAGAGTTAGGCTTTGTTCACATTGCCAAAGATATATAATTTGGGTTTTCCAAGATATTTTGTTTTTCTCTTTGGTGGTTTGGTCAGGCTTCAAGTATGAAGAAAGCATTTATATAGATCTTGAAATACTGGTCTGTAAAAGGCCATGAGAGAAGGCTGTGTACCAGATTATCAGTAGTATTATCAACTGGGGAGTATCCAATATCATGTCCATTTAGCATCTCCTGTGAAATAGTGGAACTGTTTATAAGACTTCCCATGGTAACGTCAGCAGGAAGGTGGTTATGTGAACAGAGGGCAACTGCCTTTGTGAAGAAAAAGGTGGCATAATAAGTGTGAAAAAGAAGGGAGCAAACCATCTGCTTTCCTCTTCCTTGCTTTTATTCTCCGAGGGTGCCACACGTTCCCCCAGGCTTGAACAATGTTTATAAAAATTCTAGTGAGTACTGCATATTCAATTCATTTATTTTATTGGGGGGGGTGGAGAGAGAGAGACAGAGAGAGAGAGAGAGAGAGAGAGAGAGAGAGAGAGACTCTTAAGCAGGCTCCACACTCAGCAGAGAGCCTGAAGTGGAACTCGATCCCACGACCCTGGGATCATGACCCAAGCCAAAATCAAGAGGTAGAGGCTCAGCAGATTGAGTCACCAAGGAGCCCCAGTACCGTATTTTCTAGATCATCATTTCATCCTAAAATATCTTCAGTATTAAAATTGATCACATACTGGGTGAAACTTCTCAGTCTCTACCAGCTTCCACCATTCATTTTACAAAACAAAGAAAACCCCCTTTTTAGTTTTATTTTTTTACAGCCGGAGCGGAAATTGACGCAAGCGTGCTAAAGATTCTAACTGTCCTGTCGTACAACCACTTGGAAGTTTTTAGCCGACAGTCAGTTGCGTACTTGTGAGCTTGTGTTGAAATATGGAATCGGTGCTACATTGTTTTCCATTCTCAAAACTCTCCCACTTAGCTATATGGCAATGAAATGATTACTAGGAATAGTTGTAAATACACATTTTATTTATTTTTGTGTTCTCCTGTTGTACGTCACTAGAAATTGCTAATATTGCCTCTTGCATAATTGTTGACGTTTTGATTAAAATATTTATTGTTCCCGACATAATTTAGTTTCCAAATTCCACAGCACATACATTCAACTTTATTCTTCTGTTATCTCGTAAATGTAAAATCTTGAGGAGATGAAATCGTGATGTTATCTATATAGCGTGGAGGTGGTTTCTGTAAGCAGTAACACTTAACCTGAGTCAACTAATACGAACAGCCATTTCCACTACAGACGTTATTGCCTTCGGCCCATCTCAATTTATTTTTCTAGGTTTTTCCAATAGTAACTCAATAGTGAATGAATATTGTGAAAATCCTATACAGAGTTATTTTTTTAATGTGTAACTCAACATCTGTCATCACTTGAGTCCCTCCATGAGATAAACCATATCTAATAAGTATATAAATACAGTAACAAACTAAATGTTCCAGTTAAAAGCAAGAACCAAGAACTAGAATCTCCGGTTAAAAGCAAAACAGACTGACTACAAAATTCCACCTGTGTGGAACTCATGGGGAACGCATCTAAAACATGAGGCATATCCGAAACACAAGGTTAAAATGAAAGGAAAGATGAAAAGGTATAGCAAGGAAATATCAAAAGAAACCTACCTATGTTATCATTGACAAAATGAACTTTACGGCAGGGCGTTATTCGAGATAAAGAGGTAATAATGAAGGGTCCAAATCAGAAAAGTTTCAATTTCCTGGGAGGATACAACAGTTTATGGATTCCATGCAATTTTATGGCCTCAAAACACGAAAGCAAAGAACTGATACAACTGTAAGAGAAAATACAGGGTAACCCACAGTCATTGAGGGAAATTTTGCAATGTCATCCTCAATAATAAGAAGAACAGTCAGATAAAAAATGTTAATGGTAATAAAGATCTAAACAAAGAGATTAACAAATCTAACCTAATGGAGAAAGGGAGAAAAAGAGAGAAAGAGAGGAAGGACAGAAGGAAGGAAGGAAGGAAAGAAGGAAGAAAGAAAAGAAAGGAGAAACAAAGAGAGGAAGAAAAAGAAATCAATTGCGTTGCAGAACACATTTTTTGCAAACATACTTGGTATATTTTTCCAAAACTGAACATATCCTAGTCCAAAAAGCAACTCTCAACACCTTTCAAAAGGTGCAAGTTACATAGAGTGTGTTTTCTGACAACTGAGCCATAAAGTTGGAAATAAAGAAACAAAAACAGAAAAGATAGAACAAAATAACACCGATGACTAGAAATTGAGAAATATATTTCAGAGGAAAACATCAATCAAAGCAGACATTATAATGGAAATAAAACATTTTGAACTGAACTACAACAAAAATACTATATATCTGAATTTCTGGGATAGCACTAAAGTAGTACTTAAATAATATTTTATTATATATATTAATACATTTATTATTCTTATTATGTGTGTATTAATGACCCAAACATCTGTCTGAAAAACTTAAGAAAAAAAGAGATTGACAAAATAAACTCAAAGAAATAAGAAACTAGAGGAGAAGAAAAAGAAATTAAAGCCAGAACAGAAGTTATTAAAGTGGAAAACCAATACAGAGAAGATAAACAAACCCAAATGGCAGTTCTTCAAAATAACTAAATCTGGGAGCCTCTGTTGAGACTGGTCAAGAAAAGAAGAGAGAGGTCCCGAAGGACTAATTTCATGGATGAAACGTATCGGTCTCTGGGGACCGGCAGTTATCAAAAAGATAATAACGTGATATTATGGACAACTTTAAGCCAATAGAACAGATAACTGAAATGGACAAAAAATCCTAGAGAAATATAGCTCACCCAAACTTCCCTCACCACAGCATAGAAGATGAGAGTAGTCCTAACTAAAAAACATCAAATCTCTAAAACCCTTTCCCCTTAGAAAACCTTAAATCGAGATGGGTTCACCTCTAAGTTTTCTCCAAATATTTAATAAAGATATAATTCCAATGGTACAGGATTTCTTCCAGAATTCATTTTATGACTAATTCATCTGTTAAAAAAGATAAAGGAGAGAAAGTTACAGGCCATCTTTCTAGTGAATAGGGAGGCAAAAAAAAATTTAAACAAAATATTATCTGGCCAGCTATAAACTATGTAAATCATGACCTCACTGAGTTTATACC
The DNA here is from genome assembly GCF_016509475.1 of Prionailurus bengalensis. Lineage (NCBI taxonomy): Eukaryota > Metazoa > Chordata > Mammalia > Carnivora > Felidae > Prionailurus > Prionailurus bengalensis. Next base: position 137,160,308 of record NC_057354.1, read on the forward strand.
AAAATGCAAGATTGGTTTATTATTAGAAAACCAATCAATGAGGGGCGCCCGGGTGGCTCAGTTGGTTAAGCGTCCCACTCTCTTGGTTTCTGCGCAGGTCGTGATCTTGCGGTTTTTGTTGAGTTCCAGCCCTTCATCAGGCTCTGCGCTGGCCGTGTGGAGCCTGCTTGGGATCCTCTCTCTCCCTCTCTGTCTCTGCCCCTCCCCTACTAGTTCTGTCTCTTTCTCTGTCAAAAAAATAAATAAACTTGAAAAAAAAAAGAAAACCAATCAATGTATATCAACTCATGAACACTCGTTAAAAGAGAACAGTAATACAGTCATTTCGATAGATTCAGATCAGCATTCAATGAAATTAAAAATGCGTTCATAATCGAATCACTCTGCAATGTAAGAATAGAAAGGCACTTCCTATACTAGCAAAAAGTGTTTTGCCAAAACAAGAGCAAATATTTTGCTTACCGGTGAGGCGCTGGATGGTCCCCCTTAGGTTCTGACAGATGGACACTATGTCTTCTGTCACTGTTTCTCTTGTATATTGTGGAGACCTTATCCAGTCCATTAAACGTGATCAATTAATACTATCTAGTACCTTAAATGAAGAACGAGATTAAAGATACGAGAATCGGAAAAGAAGAAATAATTCTGAAGGGAGGGACAAAAGTGTAACTATTCGTAGATGCTATGAAGGAGAGTCTCTAAAAGCCTCTATAGAAAAGCTGAAAGAATTCATTAGAATTTACCAAAGTTGATGGGAATAAAATCAGTTAAAAAAACTGTATTTCACGATACCAGTAACAAATACATTTAAGAAAAAGTACTATCTATGTCCAAGAAGATCCCCTCACCCGTTAGATGCGAGGTCATTGTAACAACAACAGCAAAGTACAAGATCTATTGGGGAAAAATATACACCTTTATTAATGATATTAAAGGACACTAATGGGGAGATACATCATGTTCCTGCACTGGAAAACTTAGCAGTAAAATGTTATAAAGAGGTCAATTCTTCCCATATTGAAATGCATGTATTCAGTGCAATCCCAAACAAAACTCAGAAAGGATTAAAAAAAAATTAAGGGGTAGTTTGGTAGAATTATTCTAAAACAGTTATGAAAATTCACATAACCGTAATAGTTGTGACACTCTTAAAGAAGAAGAATCTGGGAGATCTCGATAGTCTGCTATCAGAGCTTTCTACAAAGGTATCGTAACAAGTACACTGTGGTATCTGTCCTAGAGACAGACAGACCAGTGAGTAAGAAAGCAGAACTCAGGGATGGACCCTCGGACATCTGATCCAGACTTATGACAAGAGTCACTTTAATAATCAGCTGGAAGTGACAGTCATTTCAATATACAGAGCCCAGTCAACAGGGCATCCGTGCAGAAAGCACCCTGATTGGAGTTTCTCTCTCAAATACAATTTTACTCCAGATGGATTGTTAGCCTAAATGTAAAGGGAAGAACAAAATAAGTAAAATAATAAAATCAAGTAAGATATCACGTAATGTAAAATTTGAAATGTGAATATAGGATAATATCATTACCTTAGATAGAGTAGGATATTTTTAAAAAGACACAAAAACACGAAAGTTTATAAGACTTATAAATTAGACTGAGGTACAAGCAAACACCTTCATTTATTAGAGGCACTAAAAACAGAGTGGCATAAAGCCAGCCACCAATGGTGAGATTCCATTTGTGACTCATTGGTCTGCAAAAGACTTGTAGCTAATGAGCTCCCACAATTTATTATTATTATTATTTATTATTATTAAAAGACAAGCTATGCACAGAAAAGTGAGCAAAATTATTATTATTCAAAAACTTTTTTAAGTTTATTTTGAGAGAGACAGACACAGCATGAGCTAAGGAGAGGTAGAGAAAGAGAGACAGAGAATTTCAGGAAGGCCCCACACTGTCAGCACAGAGCTGACGTGTCTCAAACTCAGGAAACCACGAGATCGTGACCTGAGCCAAAATCAAGAGTCGGAGCATTGACCGACTGAGCCACCTAGGCACCCTTGTTATAATTATTACCATTATTATCATCATCATTATCATCCTCCTCATCATCATTATTAAAAAGCAAGCAAACCAAAGAAAAGTGAGCAAAACACATAAACATGTCCATCACAGAGGGGCAGATACATGTCCAAAGAACATATGAAAAAGCGTTCAATGTTCATAGAAATGGAGAAAATGCAAATTGAAATCCCAGTGGGATAGTACGTACCCACAGCCCTGAAAACATAAAACAGATGAAAAAACCCAGTGCTGGTGAGTACGTCCAGTGATGGGCATTCACACTCCATGCCTAGCAGAACAGCCCCGTTGTCTCTGCAGAGTTAAAGCACACACACGTGAACCAGCATTTCCATTTCTGATAGCATCTGCAGGCAGCAGAAATCAGGTATCTGTACAACAAGACAAACATCCAGGAATGCTCGCTGTAGCAGCGTTCCCAAATAGCTTACGACTGTAAGGAACCCAAAAAGCCATCGTCATTCGAAGGGGCAAATACCTCGTGAAATATTCAGACAACGGAATAGTACACGGGAATGCAAAGTCTACATCGCTTGAAACACGACCTAATCGAAAAACAAAAAAAGCTATTGTTGAATAAAAGAGGCAAGGAGCAAAATGATACGTGGTGTACAATTTGATTTACGTGAAGTTCAAACATACGCAAAAGAAGAACATGACATTTCAGGACACACAGGTGGGTCGTAAGAAAATAGACAAAGAAATGAAAGGCTTACTGTATGAGTCAGGGTAGTGGCTGTATCGCTGGAAAGAGTCAGAATCAGAAGTGAGGCTGGGGGTCGAGGGAACCCCCGGGGTCTTGGCAAAGCCCAAATTTCTGCTTGGCAATGGTGATGTGGATGTTCACAGTGACTTGTTAAACTATGTATTTACATTTGATGGATTTTCCTGAGTGTGTATTATCTCACAATACAACTTTAAAAAGTACATGATACAAACTTTCAAAAAATGTTTATTTACGTTAAGAGAGCAAGAGAGAGCACGCGCATGCACGCACAAGTGGGACAGGGGCAGAGAGAGAGGGATACAGAGAGAATCCCAAGTAGGCTCCACGTTGGGAATTTGACACGGGGCTCGATCTCACAACGGTGAGATTATGACCTGAGCCCAAACCAAGAGTGAGGTGCTTAACCAACTGAGCCACTCAGGTGCCCCATTGACACCAACTTTTTCAAAAGTGTGTATTTTAGGGGCACCTGGGTGGCTCAGTCAAACGTCCGACTCTTCACTTTAGCTCAGGTTCTGATCTTGAGGTTGGTCGTGGGATCAAGCCCCGGCATGGAGTCGGCTTGGAATTCTCTCCCGCCTCTTCCTCTGCCCCTCCTCCACCAGCCTCTGCTCTCTCTCTCTCTTTCTCTCTCTCAAAAAAAATCTGTATGTTTCACACAGGAAATTCTTACTGATCCTGGTACTTAAGACAAGAAGTATGAAAACTGACCTATGGCTCATGACCTTAAAATGCCAATTCACTCCCACTTACAGGCAGTGTGTTATATATTCCTATCTCTACTTAAGCCTATGTCTAGGAGCTGGAGAGAGAAAGCACTGGGAGGGTATTCATAGCACTGAGCTGCTAAATCCCTACTCCTTGTAAATCTAAGGTGATTCACTTTGCATTTGTCTGACATCCAATAAAATTAATAAACCTGAATTTTCACAATGCTCAAGCGAAGGCCTAAAGGTTAGTTGTCATTGCCCCTCGTGTGGAAATAACACATTGAACATCGCTCAAATGTTTAAACCCCTTGTTCTAAGCTCTGCTAAGGTTCTTTGAATATGGATACAGATATGGATGAGGTGGAAAGTGCATCAGCATAAGACAAACTTTCTAGAAGTTTATTCCTAAATAAACTTTGCAATGCTTTACCACTAAGAGAGAGCGTTTTTGAAGCACTCAATTTCAGTTTTATTTTGGAACAAGAGGTTTATTTCCCATGGAAATGGAAGAATGTGTTCCGCTAGATCACGTGGGTATGGATCTAAGAGCACAGGACATTTCGACTTCGCAGCGTCTTCTGTTTACGTGCCTCTGGTCTTTAGGGTGTGATACACTCCATTGCCTTACGATGTCTGCCGATTTTCCTTGACTTCCAAGGACTTGGCCCCCTGGCAAAGTGGGGCTAGACTGTTGGGTTTTGTTGTTTTCCACTGCATAGAAATCAATAAATCCATTACTTATAAAACGTAATAGGTGTAATAGTGATGTGTGACAAAATGTTTAAGTTGCGTAACTGAATGTTTGACTGTCATAAGCATATATGTATACTATAGTAACTAATACGTCATTAGTTTAAATTCCTGGGAAGGGGGATGCTTGCACTTTTTAATATAGTATGCATGAGACTTTATGCTTTTTGCGATGATCAATCATTTAATTGGTGGGGGGAGCTCATTTACAAGAAAAAAAAAAGAAAAAGAAAAGCTTGTCCTCTAATGTAGAGTTACTGGCCATATTGATCAGCATCTAATCTTGTGATAAGAATGGAAAGCGTTTAAATTCGGAAAGCTGTTAAAGCTGCGGTTTTTCTACTAAGAAAATCGTACTCAGAATGTAAGGGAAAGTAATTATAAGTTTGCTCAATGATGAGCATCTGATTTGACTAAAGAGCTCCATATTTTGGTAGAAACATCTTAACTGGTGACGGAGGAGGGAAAGTCCTCAGCCAATGAGAAGTTGCACCTGGACTGTAGGTACCACTCGGGTCTAAGCTCCTTCCTGGATTCGAGCAAGGATATTTATTTACCTCCAGGGTGTGTGGCTTGTAAATTCAGCCTACTCCACAATGGAAAATATCGGCCATATGCATTCCTTGTTCAGTTCCATCTGGTTAGTTATTTCGCCAGATAGGGTTGATAGGGGAGCAACTCCCTCCTAAACCTGCCTGAAGTCCATCATTATCCTGTTACCCTCAAGCCGACCCTCTTACTAAAGAGATACGCATGATAATTTGCCAGTGTGTAAAAACTTGGCCCAATCTCACCTGAACATATTTTGAAATAATATTCTGAAATGGTTTTATGCCTCAGGCACGACACCAAATCTGGTGGAATGTTAAGAAAGACAGCAGACAGGCCAGCTCTCGTTTCGCCATCAGGGGCAACGCCATGTGCTCTAGATTTCATGTCAGAAAACCTGGTTCGATCCCCTACTCTGTGGTTGACTGGCTGTTTGACCTTAAGGGAACCACTTGTCTTCTCTAAATTTGAGAGAACTGAGGTGGGATTATTGGGAGGGTTGAGTGAGAAAGTGGATCTGAACGTCTAGCGGAAAGAGGCATCGATACTCCCACAGGCTGACAGATGATGTCACTCAGCCACCACATCCCCGTCAGGAACCAGGGCCATAATTCCCAGACTCTGGTCACTAACCTTTTTTTCTTCTTTTTTAAATGTTTGTTTATTTTATATTTATTTGTGAAAGAGAAATAGCACGAGAGGGACAGGGGCAAAGAGAGAGGGAGACAGAAAATCCCCATCAGGCTCTGTTCTGCCAGCACAGAACCTAATGAGGGGCTCAAACTCACAAACCGAACCATGAGATCATGACCTGAGCCAAAATCAAGAGTAGGACGCTCAATCAACTGAGCCACCTGCGCGCCCCAATCACTAACCTTTTGATAAAAGCTGGTGACGATCAGTTTTTGGCGTGTCTGTTACTAACAGTGGGTAATCAGATAGTGTGAATGGAGATTGGTTCAGTTGTGGAGATTTTCCCTCTTCATAAATGCATTTCAAGCTAGGCTGTTTTCTTTTTTCTTTTCTTTTCTTTTTTAGTGTTGACCCTGTAAAGTATATGATGTTTTCATTTATCTACTCTGGTGTTTGTGCCTCATTTGTAAGAATATTGGTATGTTTTGATTCTTATAAAAACATTTCCCCAAGGCCAGCAACATACTTTGTGGGTCCCAGTACAAAATAAAAATATGGGCCCATTGTTCAAAAAGCAGGAGGAAGACACATTAAAGGTACTGTGATATAAAACTTGTTTCTTTTCACGTTGGTTAAAATATGTTATGACTTATAAAATGTAATAGGTGTAATAGTGATGTGTAACAAAATTTTTAAGTTGTATAACTGAATGTTTGACTGTCATAAGCATATATGTACACTATAGTAATTAATACTTCACTAATAGAACTTGATCATGAGATTTTTATGGTTACCTTCCCACAAATTTACTTATTGGACCATCAAAATTTATATTTTCACTTTCAACTTCACTTTCACTTTCCACTGATGACTGAAGGTGAAGTCAGTCTCCTCAAAACTCTTAAATAGTTGATGATATTTAATTTTGCAAAGAATCTTTCTGCTGATGCAGCTATTACTGGGGATATTAAGAGTACTTCACAGGATGTGGCAAAATTGGAATAAATTTCTGATAAATTATTTTCGAATGGAAGTGTTAGTACACATAGAGCTGGTGATGTTTTCATCATCAATAGTTTTCTTCTCTTATATTTTTTATTAATCTTTCCATTTCTTTTTTTTTTCAAAATTTATTCATTTATCTTTGAGAGAGAGCGAGTGAGTGTGTGCACTTGAGCAAGTGGGGGAGAGTTAGGGGGCAGAGAGAGAGAGAGAGAGAGAATCCCAGGCAGGCTCTAAGCTATCAGCACAGAGCCTGACTCAGGGCTTGATCTCACGAACTATGAGATCATGACCGGAGCCTAAACCAAGGGTCAGAGGCTTAAGCAAATGTGCCACCCAGGCACACCTAATCTTTCCATTTAATTTATTCAAATTTGTTTCTTTCTTGAATGCCAATCATCTAGGTATTAAGTCTGTGTTCTGTTTTCCATATGGACCTTCTTCATTTTCTTTATAATTTTTTAATATTTTTTTAAAATTTTATTTTAGAGAGAGAGGGAAAGTTCAAGCCAGGGTGGGGCAGAGGGAGAGAGAGAGAGAGAGAGAGAGAGAGAGAGAGAGCGCCAAGCAGGCTCCACGCTCAGCACAGAGCCCAATGTGGGGCTCAATCCCAGGAATATGAGACCATGACCTGAGCCAAAATCAAGAATCTAATGCTTGACCAACTGACTGAGACACCCAGGTTCACCCCTTCTTTTTTTGTGAGTGTATGGCCTTTCTGTACTCTAAAACAGTTACCCAAATTTAGCTTCTACATCACTGATTTTTTTTTTATTAGTATCAGTTTGTCTTTTTGCTGTTTTCTATGTGAATTTGCGTGACGTGTACCACTTCTGCTGCCGTATTTCCGTCCTGGGGCAGTTCTCCCTTAGGAAACAGTTTCCGCTTCCTTTCCATTTTGTTCACCTTTAATTCTTAGGGCATTATACTCCTTTTAAATAGCTACCATTAATGTCTTCCCCCCACCCCCAACCTTGGAAGACAGGATTGTAGAAATCTTTCATCATGGATAATTTTTCTTTTCCTTCTGTGGTAGATTCTTCTGAGTTTCTCTGAGGTTTGTGGTCGATCAATTTTTTATTGTTATGGTTGAGAGCTTTGGTTCACATTTACTCTCTTCTATTTCTTTATTCGTGGACAGAATGGATATACTCAAATACACCAGCCAACAGAAGATTGTATGGATTGAGTTTGGCCCATGCTCAGTGGCCAAGGGTGGTGTTTGAATCCACCGCAAACACTTTAGAAACTGTTGACAGATTTCCAGAGCCCAGGAGCTTATGGTTGTGGCCCTGAGCTTTTGTTACCCTATTTGTTTTTTTGATTATTCTGAATCATAGTGTTACAAAAATAAAAACAACATAACCATCGACAGAAATGCTACCACTGTTTTCTAGTTATAAACTAATGCAATCAGCAAAGAAGTACAGCAAAACCTTGGTTTGGGAGCACAATTCATTCTGGAAATATGTTTGTAATCCAAAGCACTCCTATATCTGAGTAAATTTCCCCATAAGAAATAATGGAAACACAGATGATTCATTCCACAACCCAAAAATATTCATATAAAAATGATTACAATAGTAAATAATAAAGAAAATAAATACAAAAGATAAAGAAAAACAACCTGCACTTACCTTTGAAAACCTTCATGGATGGTTTTGTGTAGGACAACTTTCACTATCACTAATGGATGCGGACCACAGTACAGTATTAATGAACTCTTGTCATCTACTGTATTTAATGGAACTGGAAATAAGGCAGCAGAGGAAAGAGTCTATATCCTTTCCTGACCTAGAATCAAGCAAAGCCTTCCTAAGATCACTCTTGGATGGAAAAGAAAAGGACAGTCCATAGGTGCTTTGAAGTGACTAAAAATACATTAGTGCAAGGTGTGGGCACCTTCCAACATTCTGAAAAATCACTGATTTCTGCCCAACACCCTGGCCTAGCATGCTCAAGACTGAGCATCCGAGCATGGGAAAAATCACCCACAATCCCGCATTGAGAAAGAGAGAAAGAGAGAGAAGAACCATTGGCCCAGTTGTGACCATGTGACATTCAGCATCATGTACCACTCATATGGTGAGACATCACTCATTTATCAAGTTGAAATTTATTAGAAATGTTTGCTTGCCTTGTGGAACACTCGCAGAACAAGTTATTTTCAATCCAAGGTTTTACTGTATATAGATTTAAAACTGATGGCCTTCCTTCCGTTCCATCCTGACTTTCCCCCTTTGTTCCTCCCACCTCCTCAGAGTTTAGTTCAACAACTGTCGTAGATCTTCACAGCACCCCCGTTAACTTTCACACTTTCTTCTTTTTTTCCCCTTTTTTGTACTGTATAAAGTATCAACTGGATAATACTACATGGAATACTCTCAATGTGTTTTTATTTCCATAAAGATAAAGGTATATCTCAAAAAAAATTGGTTTCCAGTATATGTAAAGCTTTGTAACTATTTTATGGTATTTCATAACAAAAATATCCCATTTTTGATAACTCTCTCTTTTAAATTTTTTTTTCAACGTTTATTTATTTTTTGGGGGGGACAGAGAGAGACAGAGCATGAACGGGGGAGGGGCAGAGAGAGAGGGAGACACAGAATCGGAAACAGGCTCCAGGCTCTGAGCCATCAGCCCAGAGCCTGACACGGGGCTCAAACTCACGGACCGCGAGATCGTGACCCGGCTGAAGTCGGACGCTTAACCGACTGTGCCACCCAGGTGCCCCAGATAACTCTCTTTTAAAGACTTTCATTGTTTTACCACTTTTTGCCTTTACAGTAAGTGTTACGTTAAACATCCTTGTAAATGTGCTATGTGCATAATTGCAGATATTTCTGTAGAATAAATAGGTGCTGTAAAGAAGAATTATTGTTAAAAAATGAAAACATTTATGTTTATTTATTTATTTAAAATTTTTTTCAACGTTTATTTCTTTTTGAGAGAGACAGAGACAGAATGCGAGTGGAGGAGGGTAGAGAGAGAGGGAGGCACAGAATCCGAAGCAGGCTCCAGGCTCCGAGCTGTCAGCACAGAGCCCGACGTGGGGCTTGAACCCACAAACCGTGAGATCGTGACCTGAGTCAAAGTCGGACACTTAACCCACTGAGCCCCCAGACACCCCAAAAACATTTATGTTTTTAGCCATTGATCCCAAACTGGTCTCTTAAAAAGTGGGAATAAGTTAACTTCCCTAACTGCACTGACTTCCCTACACTCTTCTCAATGCTGGCTATTGCCAAAGGTGCTAATTTTTACAAGACTGGTTGGCGAATAAATTGTGTCCTATTATTCTTTAATTGGAATTTCCCTGATTATTGATGAGATTGAATATGCTTTTATACGTTTAAGCTTTTTCTTTTGTGCTTTTTCCTCTGTAAACTTCCGGTTCTTACTGTTTGCTCAATTATTCTTTATTGGTGTTTGTACGTCTTTAAAGTCACCGGATATTAAGTGCCGTCTGTTCTATATGTCTTAAATACTGTCTCCCAACCTGTCTTTTTTTTTAAGCTAAGTAGGTCCATTTCTTTCTTTTTTAAAAAGTGTTTGTTAATTTAGGGGCACCTGGGTGGCTCAGTCGGTTACGTGGCCGACTTTGGCTCAAGTCATCATCTCACGGTTCATGAGTTCGAGCCTGCAAAGGGCTCTGTGCTAACAGCTCGGAGCCTGGAGCCTGCTTTGGATTCTGTGTCTCCCTCTTTCTCTGCCCCGTCACCCCCTGCTCACGCTCTGTCTCTCTTTCTCTCTCTCTCTCAAATATAAATAAGCATTAAAAATCAATGTTTATTATTTATTTTGAGAGAAAATGAGGGGGGTGGTGCAGAGAGAGAGAGAGAGAGGTGGAGAGAGAGAGAATCCTAAGCAGCTCCGTGCTTGGTGCAGAGCCTGACCCCTGGCTCAATCTCAGGAACTGTGAGATCATGGCTTGAGCTGAAATCAAGGGTTGGATGCTTAACCCGCTGAGCCACCCAAGTGCCCCTCAACTTCATTTTTTATTGGCCAAGGATTTTGTTTCCTGTTTCTCCCACCTCAGTAATTGCAGCCCACCATTTTACAGGATTATATTCAACGCTTTATCGGATTCACTTTCAGATTTTAAGTGAAAACTCAATGTGGCATTTGTTCTCGTATTTCCTCAAAGAGCATGTAAGATATATCTCTCTCATTTGTAAAAAGAGGCTAGAATTGCTGGAACCTCTGTGGTTCCTATGATTAGTGAACCTCCTGCCCTAAGGAGAATCACACTTCAGAGCAGCCCACGCCCATGAAATGACATGTAGGTAATTTTGTCAAAACATATTTAATAAAGACTTTGCACTCTAAAATCTATCCTTGGGACAAACGCATACAGAGGTAGAAACTTTTGTAAAATCAGTACTTGCCCTCACATAAGGAAATGCCAGCGGATAGGGACCAGGTTACAATGGGCAATGGAACTGCTCAGAAATGTTTAATAGAGGAATATCAGACTCAGCCAGGAACAGGCTGAGATACTCACTTAAGCCCCACGGGTAGCGGTGACACCGACATCTCAGGTCACCCTGATGCCGGGGTCATGCTCAAGCTTCTAGATGCGTGTTTTTAATCACCATTTATGTTTTTATGCTTTAGTTATTTAGGTCACTGTCAAATTTCCCTTCTCAGATAAGAATGTTTACATACATTCTACACTTAGTAATAACATGGAATCGTTTGAAGAATGGTTACAGAGAAAAATAAAAGCCAGCTGACCACAGTGGCCAGGACTCCGATGCCCCAGAGCACACACTAGAAGGGGGGCTCTTTCTTTTGCACTGAGGTCTGAAGGATGCTTCTGGAAAGCCCCCTCCTCAGGCTCATCGGCACTCAGTGACTGCTGACTGAGTAATTGATCTCTAATTGCAGTATTTAAGGCTCGAGCCTTCCATAGGAGAAGGCAGCCGACTCACACTGCTTAACTGGGACGTCGCAAGGTAAACGCCGTCATGTCTTCTGTAAGCGGTTCACGTGAGGTTCAGACGTGACATCAGTGAGGATGTTCTCAGGATGGGTCACCTTGGAATGGTGAAATCACTCGAGAAGGCCAAAATGTGTCAAGGCGTGTGGGAACAAGGAATACACATGTCCTGTGCGGCATGCTCCTCAAAGAAGAGAAGCCCTTGCCGGGACCCGGGCTTTAAGGTTAGTCACCTTAAAGTTTGATGCTGACCAACTGGGTAACATGGCTCTCTGCCTCCAGTTCCCTGACCTGCAATAGCCGTTTCTCCCGGGGAATCCGTGTGGGAAAACAAGATAATAAAGCTGAGATAATATGCTTTGAGAGGTGCTAGATTAGTACAAGGTATGGCTATTAATTTTGTAGGCTATTATTAATAACCCATAGAGAAAACCTGAGTTTAGCTCCATGCCGATTCACTGGACCATGAACTGAGAACAACTGTGGGTCAGAATAAAAAGAAGGTTATTTCCATAATCTCCCTGCAACAAAACAGTTTGTAGGATACCACATGGTTCCCGGGATTTTGGTGATTAGAAAACCATTCAGACTAGACGTTGGGGAGGACAAAGGCCTTCAGTTCACAGGTGAGCTAGAGCACCCCAAATGTGGAATTCTAGGGGAAAACGTATTTTATGTTGCTACCGCAGGTTAGCTGCACGTGGTTTCCGAAGCAAACAGGAGGGAAATGTTTCATTCAGATTCAGTTCCTCGATCACAGCAAACTTTTCTGAAGGATGCAAACGCCCGTAGTTCTGCGACTCAGGCTTTCAGATTCAGACGTACCGCAGAATGAACACTGTGGGGCCAAGACGCCGGGAAGGCCCCGCCGTTCTATTTATGGGCTGGTCACTAAGGCTTGGAGATTGCTGAAACTGGAAGATCTAGAGGCCATCTGGCCAATACCATCTTTTTCCAAGTTTTCAAGTTTTCAAAGCCTTCGGGATTTACCTGGTGAAAAACATCTGCATCGGTGTTTTCTTGAAATGGGAGCACATGGGAGCTGCCCCCGGTGGGGGAGGGGGCGTGGTGGGGGCGGACACCATCTTGGCTCCAACCCAGTCTTCCCAGCCTGAACCTCGCTCTCCTGCCCGTCTTGCTCTCCAGTCAGAGCATCATGCCCGCGGGCGGGGTGTTCTCTGCATCTCCACGTGGTTGTCCTTGGTCTTCTGTCTGGGACTCTTCTACTCCCACTCCTCCGCCCGTGGCTGTGGCGTTCACCCTGTGCCCTTCCCTGGTCCCCGGAGTGATTCGTGGCTCTTGGCTTCCCTCTGCTCCGTAGCACTTACACACCTTGATTTCTAATCCCTTGACCACCTCTTGTATCACCGATGCACTGTGGACCCTCCCGTGACCCAGCATGGGATTCGAACCCCCGCTGACCCAGGATGTGGCTCAGGGGAGAACATGGAAGGCATGTGCGGGCTTCAGTGACCTCATCTTTCACATGGATGTGACCCAGGAAAAAGAAGCTATTTCAGGTAGGGCACACGAGGCCCGGCGTGCTCTGGACCACCCCCCCAGGGCTTGCTCTGAATAGGCATTGTTAATATTCCTTCAATTCCAGCCACTGCGGAACCTTCCCGGGCAAGCCATCTCTTCTTACCTTGTTGGAAACCTTCTCTCCTGCTCTCTGCCTGATTCTTGGAAATGCCGAAGGTCCCGGCGCTCCCATTGAGGCCTGTGCCAACTCTGGCTTCTCTTTCGCTTCAGAGTGGTGGTAGGAGGCGGCCAGGGCAGACTGCATTACTGTAGGAATGTTCTGTGGCAACTGGCTCAACAGTGTTGTGGGAAGATCTTATGGAGAGAGAGAGAGAGATGAAAACACACATACACACACACACGAGAAACGATGCGAGAGCCCTACTTTGTGTGGTACCGTAAGAACTCACATATTTCTATCGCTTTTCACTCATCTACTAATATCTGCTGGATGCTAGGATGTTTCAGGCACTGTGATGGGTGCCAAACATCCCGGGGTGACCCAAATGTCATCTTCATTCTCACCGGGGGAGCAAGGCAGCAAAGAGGAATGGAGAATTCCATCACAGTATTAATGGGAGCTTGGTGGGAAGAAGGTGTGGAGGATTTGGTGCCTAGAGTCGTAGAAAAGGTCACGGGCCTACGAATTTAAGTGGAAGGCCTCTGCTTCGTGGTAATGAAAGGAATTTTATTTGCCACAGACCCAATATTTAGGTGCGGGTTGTACGGTGTCTCTCTCTATGATACGTTGCAGGTCTCAGGGAAGGAAGCAAGGTTCAGGTTTCCTGGGGAATGTCATCTACTTAACCAAATATTTAACTTCTGTGTGTGTGTGAATGCAGAGATCACATCTTATTAAGAGTCCACACCATTCCAGATGTTGCCCGTGACCTCTTCTTCCAATATCGCCCCCAGAGTTTCAGCCACTGACAAAGAATTCTGCAAAGGGAAGGAAGATACTTCGAGTGCAATCCACTTGCGGGCGTGTGTTTGCATGTGAGGCCCTGGAAACATTGGGGGGCGGAGAGCTGTAGGACAGCAGGGAAGAGGTGGGAGTGGGGACGGCAGGCGGAAGAAGAGAAAAATATGTTTACACGATACAGTCGATGCTACAGTAATCAGAAATCCACGTTATTTGTTTGGCCTCCAACTTGTATTCCTATGGAATTAATAAGCAAACAGTCTGACATTAAGTGTTCATTTGGCACTGGAACCAATTTTGATTCGTGAAAAAAATCAAAAGAGATTAAATCTGACATTACTCGTTTCCATACGTGGTTGTGTTCAGTGGTTGCCGTTTTTGACGCGTTGATCTTAAAAATGTATTCCTGTGACTTCCACGTCAGGTGAGGAGTGTTTGAAGACATTGAATTCTTTCATCTTAAGGAGAGAGGATGGGGTTTTCCAGAAATATGAGAATGACAGTGGCATATGAGACATATTAGTTTGGCGAGCATGGGTGGCCCAGTTGAGCGGCCAACTTCAGCTCAGGTCATGATCTCGGTTTGTGGTTCGAGCCCATGTTGGGCCCGCTGCTGTCGGTGTGGAGCCCACTTTGGACCCTCTGTGTCCCTGTCTCTCTGGCCCTCCCCTGCTCATGCTCTTTCTCTCAAAAATAAATAAAACTTAAAAAAAAGATATATTAGTTTTATTTTGTATGCTGACAAGAAGGAGAAGTTGGGTTGATTAACAGAAGGTTTGGGAGACAGAGTCCAGCTTAGCATAAAGACAATCTCGGATTTCTTTAAGAAATAATAAGTTCTTCAACGCCAGGCATGTTCGTATACAAATTGGAGGGTCAGTTTTGGAGGGTTCTAAATAAAAGGCACAAATAATTGAGGTGTGACACATGCCTTTTAGAATCCATTCGAGACCAAAAATTCTATGAGCCAGATGTTCTTAGTGTCTTTGACGTTGGAGATTAAACTATACTCAGAATGATTTTAAATGTAAATTTTATCGTATGGTAATTATTTGAAAGTATGGAATAGATCTTTCTTCTCATTACTCGCTTCTTTTCTACCGCAAGTTTCAGACACTCACAGATCTAATTGACTCTCATTCGATAGATATTGATTCACAATGTCAATATATTTCCATATTAGGTCTGGTAAGATTATCACAAATATGTGTACGTTTTTTTTGGCGATATTTAAAAACTAAATGAAAACATCAGAGTTACGGTTGATGATCCTTTTCATGGACGCCCATCACAGTTTTTTCAGATGTTAGGTAAGTGCATTTTGTTAGCTATGAGGGTACATTAGCTCAGGGTTTATCACCACAGCTGCCCTGTGGATGGTGACAAGGACTCTCGCCCCGTCCAGTGCCACCAAATCCCACGAGGCACAGATCATTCTGAATGTCACACAAGAAAAGGAAAGATCGGGGCTGCTCACACCTGTGTTCAATTATAGCTGGAAAGAAACGGAGGTAGATATGAATCAAAACTAGTCCTCAGACTGTTACACTTAACTTTGTACCAAATTACCATAGAATTAATAAAAGACAGATGTGATTATAAATGCGCTTCCCAGGAAGAAAGGAAAACTAACCAAGTTCTTAGATTTGTCAACCATGGAAAGATTACACCTATACGCACATATAAATTGTGTACGTATGTGTATACAATGAGATATATATTTTATATTAATTTGAATGCAATACATTCTCTGTAATTGCTGTATGCGGCGACTTGACTTCAAGAAGCTTTTTTTTTTTTTAAAAAGCATATTACTAAAGTACACTTCGCAGAAAGCAGATAGGTACCAGCGTTTATCACCCGTATTAAAAAATATAAGACGCACATCATCCAGGTTTTCCCAACCAAATGTGTCCAACTATAATGGGTGTTATTTTTTCCCGAAGTTTGTAAAGCTCACAAATGAAGGGACACGTATCAGAATATGAAGTGATAACAAGCGAAACTCAATTTGCAGAGAAAAATGATGGGAAGAAAACCAGAGTCGCGTGTGGATATAATCGATCGGGGGGGGGGGGCGGGTATACGCATGCACTATCTCCCTCCTTCGTGGGCTCTGTGTCTTTTGCGTACCCGGTGCTGAAATGATGAGAAGCCCCTGCTCATTTCTGCACGGGAAGAAGTTTGATCTGACTGTCTCACAATTTACTTGGAGGTTTGGTACATTATTATTCGTAGGTATCTATCAAGTACTCATTTCAGAATCATTTCGGACTTGGAAGGATTGACTAATATCAAGTTGTACCTCGTTGAAAACGAAAATTAACACAGCATATTTTCAAGTTGCAAATCTGGATTCTTTTAATGGAGATTTTGAGGCACAGCGGACAGAAGATGCTCATATTATAATACCTTCACCGTCTCTGCTTCTATAACAGAAATAATACCTTCATTGTCTCTGCTTCCATAAACAGAAAACATGATCGCCATTGATTTGTTAAAGAATATTAGAAAACCCTGCACTGTTGGTTATAAGGAAACCCACGTGATTGGTGCTGAAGCATGTAGTCTAATTAAAAAATGGGTGGGCTTTTTGTCCTTATCAGTCTTATGAGCGTTTTTAGCGTAAGGATTTTTTAATAACAGTCGGCAGGATGTCGTGAATCAGCATATATTAGTGCTTGATCAATACAGATTTGTGTACTTACATACAGGAAAGCCTAACTCCTCCAATTACAAAGTTTTAAATGATCCTAAAGCCTCTCAAGACTAAATCAGGCTCACACCTTCCCCGTTTGTAGGGATCCCGTTCTAGGGCAGGTTCACGGGCTCAGGATTTGCTGCTGGTCATGGGCTCGCTTCACTGGCCATCAAATCAGAAATGTTATTCTGTCTTGAGAGCCAATGCATTTCCACAATAGGAGTCCATTTGACCACATGCTGGTGTTCTCCAGAAAGTCACTCGTATTTAAATCAGAGACACAGACCTCTTTCTTCAGTTTCTTGCCCCATCCCCCCTCCGCCGGCTGGCGGTATATTTTCCTTAGCGTTCGTAATGTTAATTGGAGTTACATGTGTGCATTTGGATCTGAATGTACTTCCAGATGTGACTTTTGTAAGCAAGCTCTTTCAGACAGAAACCCCTTCATATTTCAAATGAAACTGCACCACACAAAGTACCTTCGTTAAAAAAAAAAAAAAATCCAAAGGACGCAGCCATTAGTATGATTAAACACAACATAAAAAATATAAAATTACATCTATATTCCGAATTAGGTCATCTGATTTTGATTCTTGCCTTTTTCTTATTTTCTACTTTAAACTTTGCAAAGGTCCTGGGGATGCGATGTGAAAAAATACATCTCTGTTACTTAAAAACAAAAAAAAAATCATCTGATCTCATTTGGCTTTGTAGAAAATTGAGGAAATTTTGTAGAAACCCTATAAAGTAAACGATGTATCGAAAATGATGTCAGCTGCCCAAACATTAGTTTTATTTGTGCCCTTACCTAATAGTTTAGTTATTTTATAATGACGGCAGATAGGACACAAAGGGAAATAACTTGCTTTTGTGCATCTCCCGGAGGCTAGCTGGAGAAGAAAACAGGACTGAGACCGGGTGAGAGAGCTCAGTGTAAAAAAGAAACGCAGAAGCAATTAAACCTCACTTCCTGCAAGGTCCTCGGGAAAGCACAGCGCTGTTTCCATGGTCATGTGGCCTCATCTGCTTTTCGTTCGGCAGGAATTGTCTTATCCTGTAAGTCAGTGAATCCTAAGTTTTCTTCAACGGAATTAAATCAAAGCTCAACCTCAGAGACAAAGGGCAGGCCGGTCTTTCAAAAAACATGCCTCCCTGTGTTATGTGGTTAAACTATATGTATTCCCATTTGGTCTTCTCGGTTTTCTGCAAAACCAGGATAAATCATATCAAGAGAAGAGCGTCTCATGCTTAAAACCCAAAGAAGCCACGCCATGGGGAAAGGCTGGTTATACTCAAAGAAACTGAGTGGGGGGAGAGGGATTCTTCAATGAGCCTCGCTGTGCCCCCTCCAAGAACACCCTGAGCCTAATTTTCAGCCATTTGTGTGGGGCTCATTTATAACTCCGTGCCTGGTTCTACTTCACGGGCAAAGCCAGACACCAAAACAAGTAATTACCATAATTATTTTGGCCCGGGAGATGAAACCCTTTTGCAGAGGACACGTGTTATTTTGCACCGGGTTTTTCTCAGCCTTACACATTTGAGTGAGATTCCTCTTCGGAACGTTTGCAGGCACCACGACGAATTCATGGTGGCGTGGGCCGATCATTTAACATGGTCTCATGTCTTTGTGACTCTTTTTCTTTCTTTCTTTCTTTTTTTTTTTTTTTTTTGTCACCACCTTAGTTTTCGTGTCCTACTCTGGGAGATACAACCAATAACATGCATAATTTAATTTTCAGCATTTTAAAGCACGGAAGTGGATTTAGTTTCCCCCAGAGCATTTTATTAAGGAAATATCCTTCCAGCTAAGAAAAATCCGATATGAAATACAGAAATGAAACAAACGTGCGCGCGCTGGTATATTTTATTACGTGGGGCTTATTTTGATCAATCCATCAAACTGAGACCCAAAATTCTTCAGGTCCGTATTTCACTGCAATTCCTGGTGGGGGGAGGTTCAGTCTAAATCTCCAGTGTTTAATGAGGTGTCTGTTTCATTCTTCCTAGCTGAACTACTCGAAAAACCAAAGTGGTTAAACTTAATAATTTTATTAGACCGTAATAGTTATTTTATTAACATTTTTCTCCAAGGATTTTTCTGTCTGATTATGAGCACTTTGCAATTTCAGACAGTATGATGGATGCTACTTTTCTATGACAAGAATTTTAACAGCCCGTCTTCAGTGCTCAATGCACACCCAATTATGCGTCTGAGCTAGTAACCTTGAATTTATGTTGCCATGGCGACAAACTGGTCATGCATTATGGATTATCATTGAAATTCTACACCCTACCTAGCATAATGAGAGTTGGGGACTTAATCAAATCAGCCATTCTGTGTGACACAAAGCAAAGAACCAGCCCTTATTGTCCCACGCCGAGGAAGGAAGCGGGCCTGATGGGGAGTCAGCTGCAGACAGCCAGTCTGATAGATGGCCCTTATATACATTTGTGAACATATAGACAGATGGTCCTCAATGCCTGGAATTGCCAGCCTAGGCAGCAGCTGTTCGGATAACCTCTGCCGTCTCACCTTGTTGTCATGGAACATTGAGCAGGGACTGAGTGTGTGGATACATTGACAGTCTGACTGAATTTACACCGCATGGCATCTCTCTTTTATCATAAGGCGGCTGGCCTGGGATGAATGCGGAGCGAGGCCAGAGGAGATGGGTGGGGGTGGGAGGGTGCCGGGGAGGGGAGGGTGGCCCAGAGCGCACTTTGGAAGAGCAGCCCCTGGAACCGGAACATCTCCTATCTCCATTTCACAAGAAGAAAGACAGACAGCAATAGCGGGGTGATCTCTGCCTTGGAGAAATCCGGTTGGCTGCTTTTTCGAGGCCCAGAGATCCTAGACAGGACCGAGCCATCCTTGCGTAGGGCTCAAGCTGCCTCTATCCCAGAAGTAATCACTGTCTTTGTTATCCCTTTGCCCGTGACAGAGACAAAATACCAGCTACCTCAGGTCAAAGGAGCAGGTTGAATGTCAGGGCAGCAATGACCAGAGAGAGAAGATCTCTCGTTTGGCTCTCTTCTCTCTCTTCACAACACATGGTGAGTCTGAATTAGTAGTTCCTGCTTCGGTGTAAGCTTCACAAAAATGGACTTGCTCAGTGATCTTTTTTTTTTTTTCTTTTCTTTTTTAGAAATTATTGCGCTAATGTGATGGCTTAGAGAGGCACGTGATTCAACAGAGTATCAAGCTTCTTAAGTCGCAGGGTCCATGCGAAATGTTTCTCAACCAAAGGGTGAAGGCTTATAATTGTGTTTTCATTACACACTCCCCGTCCCTCTCAGGCCACCACAGCCCATGATCATTGATAAGGCTGACTTATTAATAACCCTGCAAACACTATGCCTTTATTGGAGTATTACCCATTGGCAAACATTGTACCCATTTCTTTCTTTCATCTGAAATGTTCTTTTTGCTTGATTTTGTTATTACTTTTCTTATTTTCCCTCACCTTCTCAACCTCAACACTTAAAACTGCCTCAGCCATTTGATTTGGAAGACTTCCGTGTGCACGGAGGAAGGCCTTTTGTAAATATTTCATGAGGCTCTGGGTGTCTCGCCTGATCCGGCGGACCTCCATGACTGCAGGGTAAGCAGAATTGTCTTATCAATGAAACATGCTTTGACCCAATAGATTATGATGGCTCCAAAAAAGCCATGACCCAATAGATTATAATGGCTCCAAAAAAGCCATTACCCTTTCTTATGTTAATGTTTAGCAGACTATGAAGTGTGTCAGTAAGGTCTGGGAGACAGGGGAGTCTCCAAAGCCAGCACTAGCCATATCTGTGGCCAAGAAGAAGGTTGCTTTTTAGAAGTCTTGAAATTGGGTCAATATTACATATTTAAAAGCTTCCTGGGATCTATTATTGACACTCAAGGAATATAGATGCATAGAAAACATCTTAACAATTGACAGATACCTTTTTGTTATTTCCCCAGTGCTGTTACAGGCTATCCATAAATAAATAAAAGACCTAAAATATAAATTTGTATGTAAGAATATGGAAATTGTCATTAGAACACGGACGTTATATTAACTGTCATAAAATAATGAAACACCTGAATGAAAAATGCAGGCGTGGAAACCTGCAGCTACCTTAAATATATTCTTAGCATCTGTTTTATGTGAATATCTTGTTTTAGGGTGGGGGAGTTGTTTGTTTCAAATGGATGAAAAACAAAATCCATTTGAATTCTGTGTCTTTGTGGTTATGCATAAGCAGCAGCTTTAAATATATTATCATCACAACTCTTTTACTTGGTTTCTCATTTTTTTTCTGTGAAATAGCACTCAATGAGTAATTTTATTTGTTCCATAAGAGTGTCACACACAAGCATACTGAGAACATCCATCCAAATAATACTGCCAGCTCTAAGTATGTATTTTAAATTTTTGACAACATGAAGAAAACCTGGTGTATTTTTCCCATCAATTCTTTAAAAGCATTCATGTATAAAGATGCCCTAGGCAGATATATCTTTTACTTAAAAAGTCATAATTAAAAGTAACATTATTTTCTCGAAAAATGATCACGAAAGTGTAATCTTAGCTATAAGGAAGTTTTTGTAAATAAAAGCATTTCTCATATTTTGTGAAAAGTTATCGTATTTTCAAAGCTTTTTTTGTAAGTTTCCAATATACATGAAGTCCCTAAATATAATAAATTAGATATATAATAAATGGAAAAGTAATTTAAAAAGATGAATTTCTAGCAGAGCCCGGATTCATGGACCAGGTGGTGCCCAGCACCTGACACTTAAAATCAAAAGCGTATTGTCAGTTGCTAAGGTTGAACCATGGAAATCTGACAATCAAGTCGCTCCAAAGAGCCTCTTTACCAACCTAATAGTGCCTTATGAGGCCACATCTTTCAACCAATTCTACTGAGTGGTCTAATAAGAATCATCTAACTAAATTTTCTTCAGTTTATTTAAAGTCACTTTCAAATTAATTATCATTAGAAAACGTTTGCAATACACAAACCTGCAGACAAATACATACAAACACGTATGCATTTATATGTATTCACATACTTGTGTGGTTCCTTTTTTGTGTGTGATTTCACCATCTCATACATTTAGACCTCTTTGACCATCTCTGCTGTTAAACAGATTAGCAGAAGCTACGTGTGTGTTATAGTAAGTGTATGTTTTGTTTACATTTAGTAAACATGCATTAAAAGTATGAAAGTTACAGGGCGCCTGGGTGGCTCAGTCGGACGTGTGTCAGACCCTTGGTTTCGGCTCACGGCATGATCTCGCTGTTCGGGGGTTCGAGCCCCAAGTCGGGCTCTGTGCTGACAGCATGGAGCCTGCTTGGCATTCTCTCTCTTTCCCTCTCTGCCCCTCCCTGCTTGCACACACACACTCTCTCTCAAAAGAAACAAACAAACAAAAAACATTGAAAAGAAAAAAGTATGCAAGTTGGACATGTCATGCCCCAAAGGAAAAGACTCCCTAAGAGAGAATGTAGAAAAGGTGTTTGCTTGTTCCCAGGTGAGGTAGGATCTGGGATGGGCGCTGGGGAATGTGAAAGTCGTGTCTCGTGGCATGTGTCTTGTGTCTCGTGATCTGGCCGTGAAACTGGGGAAGAGAAACCCTTCCTGGTGCCAGCACGCACGACCCCCCGAGCTTGTTCTCCAAAGTGACCCACACTGGGAGAGGCATCCGACACCTGACCACTGATCCCAACTGGTCCACGAGTCAGAATATTTACCATATGCCACACGTCAACGTGTATGACTGTTGGATATGCATTTTCAGAGTTCAAACCATTATCATGTGCTTTTTCCTTCACTGCCTGTCCTCTGTCCTGCTCGTATTACCTGTTTGTGCAGTTTTTTGGAACAGCTGCCTCTGTCCCAAAGTTGTTATATCCTCTGTCATAAACCAGACAATGTAGTTTCACAATCTTGTGAGTTTCGGGGTGATTTTGTCCCGGTTCTTCGTGAAAAATGCGATTGAACACCGCTGGCTTGTGTCGTGGCCACCAGCGGGCTTGGTGAGCCAATGGCCGCCTTGCTGAAAATGAAGGTCAGCCCAAACATCCAAGTCCATCAGGCTGTTCCCTCCTTCAGAGTTCCCCAAGCGTCACACTCAGCCTCAAGACGGGAGGAAGCTGCTTCTACTGGGGTGTGGCCTCTTCAGAGAGAAGTCAACGCCCT
Organism: Prionailurus bengalensis; assembly: GCF_016509475.1. Classification (NCBI taxonomy): domain Eukaryota; kingdom Metazoa; phylum Chordata; class Mammalia; order Carnivora; family Felidae; genus Prionailurus; species Prionailurus bengalensis. The sequence goes on from NC_057354.1 coordinate 137,183,000, forward strand.
TCCAGAATCGCCGGGAAGGGGAGGAGACTGTCCACACTTCATCTGCTCAAATCAGACTTGCCTCGCTTTACACATCGCCTTGTCTCCTTCCTGCTGGGTCACAGACTCCTCTGGCCAAACGTCTCAGTCCCCTGCAGTCGCTAAGGGAAACGTGAGATGTTTTATAGAAACACCTTCACCTGACACACCCCCACACACCTGAGAGCTGGGGCCACACTGGAGGCTGTGAAGGTGTGAACCTAGGCTAGGCACGTGGGCTCCCATTGCTTTCTTTTTGTTATTTTTGTGTATTTATTTATTTGTTTATTTATTTATTTATCTATCTATCTGTTTATTTATTTATTTTTGAGAGAGACGGACCATGAGCAAGGGAGGGGCAGAGAGAGAGAGAGAGAGAGAGAACGACCCAGAATCTGAAGCAGGCTCCATGCGGTCAGCACAGAGCCCGACGCGGGGCTCGAACTCCAGGACCGCGAGATCACGACCTGAGCCAAAGTTGGAAGCTTAACCGACTGAGCCACCCAGGCACCCGCTCTATTGCTTTGTTATTCCACGGAAATGCCCTGCATCGGCCACGAGCTGGCCAAGCAGAGACAACACAGGTGATCCTGGCAGCTCGGAGATGCAAAGGCGGCCGGACGTCGCAAAGGGGTCACGTTTCCTGGGAAGATGCCCCACGTGGTGAAATACTGCTCTGGGGTTACCCCACTACATCCTCCCACCCTCCTTTCCACACAGTCAGCCAGTGGAGGGTGCACACCCCTGAAGGTTCCTGGTTAGGATGGGGAGACACCAGGGTTTGAGATACTAGCTTTCAAATATTGTTTATGGCACAGGGCATTTGATTTTCAAGTCCAGTTCTAAGAAATTTGGTCATAGAACAGATTGTAGAACAGCAATCCTGGTAGGAGGAGGGTCATGGCTTCACCTTCACTAGGTCAGCCTGCCCCACGTTCCCCGAGCTCCGGTACTGACGTGAGGGATCGTTACCGTGAGGAGCAAAATGTGAAAAACCCCTGGGTTAGCAGAAAGCTTACGGGGTATGAAGTCAGAGGACATCCGAGGGAGACATGTGTCACCACATCCTGTGGGATCTCAGACAGGTGTCTCCAGGTCTCCACCCCCAACTCTGCAGGCTTGGGGAATAAAGCCCTTGTTGTCACGTCCTTCTTGAGCAACAGAAAACCCACACTTCCAAGAGCACCTGTAGAGCACGGACCAAAAGATGAGACGGACAGACAACGTGGCCCGGTTTCTGGCAACCTGCTTAGGAAAAGTAAGTGTGACGTTAATATCGGAGAGATCGGAGATCTTCTCTGGGAGGTTTTAGAAGTAGAAAATAAATCACAAGGGCTACGTGTGACATAGAACCTGTCTTCATGACACACAACCTCCCCTGATCATCTGCCTCACACACCAACTGAAATTTCCGCAAGTTGTATGAAAACTATATTTGGAAATTTTCTTAAGTCACTAGTTTGTGCCAAAGTAGAGATTAAACCATAGAATACGTTTTCGTTCACTTATTTATGAATCTCATTTGGTCCATATCAATCAGCCTGATTGAAAAATTATTGCCCAATTGACTAAAAACAACCTGTCAAGTGAATTGAATTAGGAAATTGATCTTTTAGGGCCCATTTTCTTTTCCTGCCCCCTAACGTCCTTTCCAGGTTGTGGCCTTCCTGACACTTTGCAGTGCGTCTCCGTCCCTTGTTTCTGAATTTAACTCTGGGAGCTTCCATTTTTCAATCCTATTAAGACAAGCTGGTGCTTAAAAACATGTATATTTTTTTCATCTTATGATTTTTAACTCTAACAACAGCCAGATGATCACAACTGTAAGAACTGCATAGGAGACGCTGTTGGGTTTCTAAAAAGTTTTTACGATGACGATACGAGTTTCACTACTGCAGGGGTAGCGAGTCGAGAGAGAATGGAGCTAGGCGCAGGGAGAGGAACAGACATAACGTGCTGAGCCAGAATGACTTCTATCTTGCAAATAAATGTTTATGGTTAAATCAATACATTATCTTAAACTTTAAAAAAAGTACTACAATTTACATTAGTACATTACTTGCACTTATTAAACATGGGCAATGTGTCAAGAACACATTGATTATCTCCTTCCAAACCTATAAGTCGACTTTAATTTGTAAATGAAGTCAGAGCAGAAAAGTCTGTGAGTTCAACTTTCTCTCTGCCGAGTAGATTTGGGTTTGCTGAGAACACAGTTCAGCGTCCGTGGAGAAGAAGTTTTCCAGGTAACGAGAGAGGTCCAGACTCTGTTGAGTCACCTCTCCCCACTGGAGCTTGATAGAAGAAACCAGACCATCCTGAAGGCTGACTCCAGCCCTCTGGTTGTGCTTCTCACGATTGCAGAACAGCCACGTGATCAGTGTCCTTCGATTGTCCTTGCTACGGTTGGATTGAATGAACAGCTATTATTTAAGAAGTGAGGGAAAGTTTTGCGATTTTCCTGAGCCATGGCCCAGTCAGCCTAGGGCCATTCACACCACAGTTCAGCCACGTGGGCTTTTAACAACAATACTCTTTACCAAAAGGGTGGCCATATGTTGCCTTTTCCCCCAGGTAGCCCTGGTTTATTTCTGTTGATCCACTATAACTAGTAATAATACACCCTTTCACCCTACAAGGACGTTGAATCAGATAATAAATGTTGTAGCCAACTTACTCATAAACACGACTACATATGGTGTATGATCTATATTACTACCTTGAGTCAAGACACAAAATACAGCAAATCTGTAAACAAGTGTATCAGTAGCTATTACATAACAGCTTTCCTAACTGAATTTAAATGATCATTTATTACCACGGAAACCATTTTAGTATTCTTTCCCAGGGCTCCTAGACATAGCATGTGTCTCCCAACACTTTTCCAATGAAGTAGAAACAGGCTTCTGTCTTCCACAACCTCAGTGACGATGAGTCTTCTGGGTCGCACAACTCTGAACTCCATTCTCCAGGGCTGGTCCCCACACGGCAGGGGGGTGGCTGTCTGCCATGCTACCAGTGTTCAGCTGTCCTCTCCCTGTGGCCTGACTTCTGCTTGTCTTTGTGTTCTCTGAAATCTTGTACAGGTGTGTTCTCTCTCTCTCTTGCGTGCGCGCTCTCTCTCTCTCCTTAGTCCTGGAGCAGAAATCTTGATGCTATGAGATACATTCCACAGACAGAAAGAATGAGTAAGAAGGACAGTAGAAACATGACATGGCTGCACAAATTTGAAGGGAGCAGCACTTTTTTAAGTAGAGTTGCACCCTGATTTCTTCATACTATGAAAGGAACCCATTCTTCTTTAAATAAAGCCAGGCCAGATAATTATTGAGGGCACACATATTAGCTTGATGGTAACCCAATGTCATATAATTCCTTCACTGTCAAATATAACCTGAGTTTGTAAGATATAAAGACAGAGAGAGAGAGAGAGAGAGAGAGCAAGAATGATGGAGGAAGGAAGGAGGAAGGAAGGAAGGAAGGAAGGAAGGAAGGAAGGAAATCTAGTTACTGTCCCTTTCCCCTGTCAACCAAATTCTTGATTTGGAAATGATAAAAAAATACAATTTCAGTTTTATTTTAAGCTAATTAAACAAAAGAATATTTGGGTTCTACAGCATACTTTTTATCCTTGATTCCCATCAAGCCATGTGTGACCATCATTATTTCAGCTCTGAGAAGAGCTAAGACCCTCTGACATGGCGGGGGTACAACCTAGAGAAGAAAAGCATAAACACCACTCAGAGGATGCATGTTGTGTGGGCTTAGTTCAGAGATCTGAAACCCGTAGTAGGGTCTAAGAGGAACACTCGCTGGCAACATACCAGGGAGGGGGATGTAGTAAGAAGCAAAGTAGCCATAAATATGTGGGTAACAGTTACCCCATGTCCTGGTTGTTCTCCTAACCCCTGTGATCTCAGAGTTGTTATGACGTGGCAACTCAGGAAGGGGTGTGGGCAACGTGATGGAGGTTGAGGAAGGAAAAATGGAGACAAAGCAGAACGGGAACATGAGCCAGAAAATGTTTAGTTAACTTATGTTTCGTGTATCAGACAGAAGATGTTCAGACAAGAGCCCACCCTGCTGGGTGGGGGGAAATCACACCCGTGAGGCCAGGACCCCACCGGACAGGCAGGTGGCCGCTCCCTCCCATGAGGATTTTGGGTCTCCTCTAAGGAATGTGACAAGCTCAAGAGGAAAGCAGAAAGATATTGCTATTGGAATGTTGCCAGATCTCTAACCTTGAGATTAAAGAACTATTTCCAAGGATTATAATGCTTCGGGTTCTTATTTTTCACCTTTCCTTCTTTGATCCGTCTAAGATTCGTTCGGGTTATAGGCGTGTTTTGAGAGTGGCGTCGTGTTGGAGAGGCTGCCCGTGGTGGATGTTGTGAGAGGGGCCTTGCAGGTAGCTGCAGTGAGGTGTCTGCAGAGGGAAGGAGTCTCCAGGGGAGGCTAGCCCGCATCCTTCCTCCCTCCTTGTCCTAGGTGCTCAGCAGGCTTACGGAAGGCACGGGCACAGGTAGCCCGGCCGACTTAAAGTTTGTTTCCAGAACGCCTCTTGCAGCCAGGAGACCCCGGTGCCAAGAGGGTGGGGAGGGAGCTTACCTCCAACTGAGTCCGAGGACCTCTGGATATTGCAGAATCACCTCCTAGGACGTGCAACTGGTCAGCGGTTTTCTCTCTGCTACGGGCCCTCCCCCCGTGGTCCCTTTGGGGAGTGAGGCAGCTATGTGAGGTCAGTGTTACTCGAAAGGGAGTGTCTGCACCAGACGTCTTGAAATTCTTGTAAAAATGCAGATTCCTGGGCCCCCAGATCTGTTCAATTAAAATCAAGTGGGCTGAACTCATTAACAAGATTGTGCTCTTTTCCAAGGGGCAACGAAAGAGTTTGGGGGGAACGTGATAATTATTCACGCCACCCTGGGGACTTAAAAAAATTTTTTTTATTGTTATTTATTTTTGAGACAGAGAGACATACAGACAGAGTGCAAGCAAGGGAGGGGCAGAGAGAGAGGGAGACACAGAATCCGAAACTCCAGGCTCGGAGCTATCAGCACAGAGCCCAATATGGGGCTTGAACTCAGTAACTGCAAGTTCATGACCTGAGCTGAGGTTGGACGCCTAACCGATTGAGCCACCCAGGCCTCCCAGGGACTTTTTACAATTTCTGAAATCCAGGGAGCAGCACAGACTAATTAACACTCAGTCTCTGAGCTGACATGGGCAGGTCTGCTTGCTCTGACACATCTCATGTGATTCCAGTGGACGGGAAGATGGAGAACCACTGAATCAAGATGCTCGGCAGGTATCATGTGTCAAAATGAAGTGAACACGTTCAAGTAGATCAGAGCGGCGGTCTCGAAGCAGGCTTTCGGGTTGTGTACATGTGGGTGGTGCTGAAGACAAAGGATGGGCTTGAAACTTCAAACCCCGAGCCCCACCAAACTTCTAGGTCTCCAGGAACGACCTTGCCAATCCAATCAACTCTTTCCCGAGCGTCCCGTGGGAAGAACCACGTCTAATGTGGTCCCGGACTGCTTCCTAGGGCGATGTGCCTCGCCGAACGGGTTTCCCTGTTCCTCTCGCTAGGCGTAACTAGAACCCTGGACACTTGGAACCGGAGGAATGACTCAGTGGTGAGGGTCCTGGTGAGGATGTACGGCCTCATATATCCCAGATTCCAAGTGGAAGTTGGCCGCGTGGAGACACCCAAGAGGCGACATGGGAGAATCCCAACAAAAGCCTTCCCCTTCTAACCAGGGGATGTGGAAAGGGGCAGCCTAGCAAGACAAAAAAACTTAGACAACACCTACCCTATGCTAACAAGCACTGTAGGTGCCACTGTGGTCTTACAGAGACCACAGACACTGAGGACGGAGCCTGGACCTCCCCGCCAGCCTCACAGGGCTGTAACAAGGACGACCATCCATGCTGCTGGGGCCTCAGAGAAGGAGGAGGGAACCAAGGCCATCACTCCCACTGGGGTGATGGAGACCCTTTGGAAGCCTGGACTTCAGGCCCCAGCCCGTCACCCCCACCCAGATGCTGTGGGTTAACTCTAATGAAGGGTGGCCCTGGGGATCGGGATTTTAAACCTCCCCCCAGAGATTCTAGTGTGAGGCAAAGCTTGAGAACCACTGGCTTGGAACAGGTGTCCACGAATTGTGGTCTATGGGTCACGTCTGTGCAGTGGCTGGTTGGTTCGGTTTTTGTAAACAAATTGCTGTGGAGGCAATGGAGCCTCACCCATTTACTTACATATTGTCTGTGTCTGCTTTCCTGCTAAAAACATAATGCTGAGTAGTTGTCTCAGAGACTTCCAGGTCCCAACGCCTAAAACAGTTACTATCTGGCCCTTACCAGAAAACAAGATTGCTGACCTCTGACCTAGAGGAGGCAGTTGTCAAAGTCAATATGATTCGCTTTATGACATGACTTGAAAACTCGATTAAGTTTCACTTTACTTAATTAAAGGACAGTTCTACAAATAGATTCTCTGTAAAAAAACAAAAACAAAAACAAGTGAGTCATCCTTGGAAGTATTTTGTTACCTCTTAACAGGTCAACTGATGAGGGAGTCCCTCCAGTAAGTGATCACACAGAGAAAGATGGCCGACACGCGGTAGAGTTGAGACATCAGACAGTATGAGGTACGGAGGGGTCTGGAGTTCCTGCAGAGAAAGAAAACGAGTATGAGGGAGGAATCGGGTACTGTCTTCCAATATTCGCAGGGCTCTAATGTGCCAGCGGGTTTAGATTCATTTTACGTAACCTCACAAGGAAGATAGATGTCCAGTGGCTGGAATATGTAGGATATTAGATCTGACACAGTATTAGATAGGATTTCTAACAATAAAAAATTTCCGTGGGATCGTCAGCTTCCTCTCATTGAGTATTCATGTCAGCTGACCCCTTTTAGCACCTGGAAGGTGTTGCACTGCTTTCTCACCCCGTTACGGGGAGACTGTATCAGTTAGGAGAGTCCGACTGATAGAGCAAATAGATCCCAAACTGCATTTTGTTGATACATTCCATTTGCCCGTGGGATCCCCTGTTCAGCCCTCCGTTTTGCCCCAGGAGTCTACTCTATGTGGGTTCTATCAACCCCAATGCCTCCGGCTTCCCTTTGGATTATGTCCAATAGGGAGCCCCCGCGGAGTGTGGATAGAAGGAATGACAGGAGAGAAATGTATTATTGTCTGATTCCCTCTAGGGAGGTAGTTTTAGGCTGGCTGTGTCCTTGGCAAAACATCCTTCTCCTCAAAGGGGACCTACTCAGTGCCTCTCTTTTTGGCTTCCAATAGCCTCTTGTCCCCTTGTCCCTTCAGGCTGCTGGTCGACCCGTGTCACTCACGGCATATCTCCTGTGGGTCCCCTACAACTTGCCCATACCTGTGTAATTGGTCCCTTTGCAAATAACTTTTCTTCAAATTATCCTAATTTGAGTGTGCTACCTGATTTCTGTCAGTGAGGTGACTGATAAGTGGCTATTGGCTCATCCCCAGTCAGACTTTATTTTTCACTCACAAAAGAGTTCAAGGTGGGGGCACTGCCATTCCAGAAGTCAGGACACTGGTTCTGCTGTCTTTCACACAAGTGTGCCCTGGGGTTCCTGCCTTCTTAGTCAGTGGGAAGGGGAAACCAAATATAAAGAAATGCATACAGGTGCCCTCTGTGAGCTGCGCCTGGAGACAGCACACCCCATACTCAACTCATTCCTTGCCTAGAACTCGGCTATATGGCTTCTTTCAACTTAGAGAAGTATAGTCGAGTGTGGTGGGGAATGTCATCTAGCTGTGTTCTCAGGCAGAAGGGGATGTAGAGTTTGGTGGGTAGCCAGCAGTCTCTGCCATTGGCAGTGACTGTAAGTTGGAAGCAGTTGGTCACTTTGGGCTGGTTGCTACCTATCAGTCAACGGTAGGGACATGGGTTGGGTCAGAAGTGAGCCTCTGCCATGTCAGCCTAGGTAAAATGAGGTGAACTGTCAAGTGTTTGGAAACTACATCCAGTTCTCATCATGTGACTGGCCATTTTGTACCGGAATAGAAATCATACTAGAGGTCAGATCTTTCTACACGTGGAAAGAGGGCGGCAGCATATCTGAATGTGTTTTTTGATTCCTTCTTTGCAGTTCATGATCTCCTCACCTTATACCTAAACCTAATTTGTGCAGGGCTATGAGTTTCCTACAGGACAGACTTTGAAATCAGGCTGAAAATGATAGTTCATCAAAAAAGGACAAGTCCGATGTACTGGCAGAGGAATAAAGAATGTCCTTGCACAAGTATAAAATGAATCTTCTAAGAAAAACTCTTTAATGAGAGAGGTCCTAACTTAACAGTCACATTAAAGTGGAAATTAAATGGTATTTCTGTGTAGTAGCATGAAAGCTGGACCCCATGCATGCCCCTAGAGACACCTGAGATGGCAGAAAGCCACCTTGGTAGAAATCATTGGTGCTCTGCCCAATTCTCTTCTGCCAACTGTTGTACACATCTCTCAGCAGGTAGGAGTATTGTCAACTTGTCCCAGGGATACACGGACAGTGACATCACACCCAGCCCGTAGACCATCCCTGACCGAAAAGGGGGCACAGATCCAAGCTCTCTTGCTTCATCAAAGACTACATCTTTGTTGAGTTTCCTCTGATGCTTTCCTTGCTCTCCCTTCCCTGGGATGGCCTCCTCAATAAACCATTTGCAAAGGAGTCCCTGTCTCAGGTTCTGCATCCAAGGAATCTGTGGGAAGGTCTGTGGTGTGGGAACCATATCTCGGGGACGGAAACTACTTGACAGCCTCTATCCTCAACCTCTATCCTTGATTCCGTCACCGATGCTTCAACTCAGGTGGTGGTGGGGCTCCAGAGACATCATTGATCAAGGGAGCTCTGGTGCCACCTTATATGGGTGTGACTCGATGTAGGATCTGTGGTACTGATGACCCAAAATGCAGGGGACAACAGGGTCTGGGAGGGTAAAGATGCTGGTGATTGGTGGCAGGGACTGCAGCCTCAGATAGCGCTCTTGATGTAGCAGGTGGGATGTCAACGTAGACAGCCAATTGGTGAAATGGGCACCATGTTCCCCAGAAGACACCAGGCTGGATCTGAAACTGTACGTGGAGGGTGGAAGAGTCAGCATCCACTCAAACTGCCATCATCAGCCTGGGGTGCCAGCCTGGGGTGCTAGGACTGACGTCCTGCCATTGGGCAGATAAAGGTTCTCTCCAGGGAAGACAGGTGTCAGCTGGTAAAGTGACCTTGCTTAGGATCCATAAACTCGCCAGGCTTGGGGAAGGCTGGGCTGTAGAATATGCAAGGTGGGCCAAGAGCCCACAAAGTCTGGACCCCCTGCCTTACGACCTCCCAAAAGAGGGTTAGCGTTCCTTACTCCACTTCCCGGCAAGTTGAGTGAGGAAGACATCAAGACGGTTCCCACAGTGGTGTTTTTATCGCCGTCATTCTGACACTGGCACCAAGATGTCCCATCTCTTATTTTCCAACGGAGTATCGTTGTTAGGGTTGGATTCCCAGCTTTAGGGAATGACAGCCATGGAGCTGTGTTTGCAACCCAGAGGAGCTCTACGCCTTTCTCACATTTTACTTTTCCAATCTTTGCACATATGGAGGGCTTTCTGTTTGTTTCCTTGATAGGAGTGGTGGGGCGGGGCTTAGAAGGAGCCAAGTTTACACTTTGAGAGTCACCCACGTGCTTGCTCGCGACGCAAATGAACTTGTATCTTCTTCCCTTTTGGCAGGAACCGTGTAGGCTTAGAAATAATATCAAGACAAGGTAAAGGAAGTAAATACTTTATGGCTGGGTGAAAAACATTATTTCCACTTAGGTTGCATATTGAGTGATGTAAGTCAGGCCACGCACAGCTTCTAGAGGTTCGGAATTTCTGTGCATAGAAAGAAAGTCATCTAAAGACCTCAGTGAACAAATTTGGGTTTATTTTGTTAAGACTGTGATATACACACTTTGGTAACTTAAACTTCAATTTCCCGCTGCTTAAATGCGTTCTGTAAACAGCTGAGTTTGGGGCTGTGTACGTAACACAGCGATTCCCATCCCTCTGTGTCTGGAGCATTTATGGTTCCTTTGAGAAGTAGCCTGACTACACCTGTCCAAACATACCACACACCTTTCTACGTTTCTATACTTCTACAAAGGTTTGTAACTTTGAAGGGTGTTCTTCTCCCCCATTTATCTATAAGCCTATAAGCTGCTGGAGGCCATGGGATGAATCTATTCATCTTGGTTCCTTCACATTTAGCAGGATGTCTTCATCATAATCCATGCTAAATGTGCTCAGTAAATAAGGGGATGAAAGAATAAACTACGAAAGGCAAATTCAGAATGAGTTGAGTGGCTTACAGGTATAGCTGAAAGTAATTTATGTCAACATAAGAAATACAATTTTCATACTGGGAAGACTTTTAACTCTTCCCTTGATTAAAAAAAATGACAGTGTTATTAAAAGCTGATGTCTTTGCACGTGTGCATAAATTTATATATAAAATCAGAATTTGTGTATTTTTAACTGTATTTCACCTCACAGGGGCAGCCTCGTCTCTAGAAACTGATGACACACACATGCACACATGTACACATATATAATTTATCAAATATTGATGAATGGTTCATGGAAATCAATGGAGGCTTTTTTTTCACAAAATAGAGTTACATTTAAAAAAGAATAGAAACTATCTAGACAAGAAGTGCAAGAGGAAAGTTCTATCATGTATCTGGATTGGTAGGGATGACCAAGAGAATCGATGAAAATAGTGGATATTGGGGAAAGGACTCAGTGACGGCCAAAAACTCTGCAAGGAAAACAAAGCCACCGAAATTGCCAAAAAAGAGTTGGAAAAGAATGGAATGGTACTTATGTTCCAAGTCACAACTGCCCTCGTCTGGATCTTTGAGTAGCCTCCTAAGTGGCTCCCCCTACTTCTGTCCTTAAAGACCTTGCATTGAGTCTCCACATGGCAGCTGGAGGGACCCTTTGAAAATGTAAGTGGGGATGTGTCTCTCCCCTCCCTCCAGTGGCTTCCCTCACTCCAAGTGAAGGCACACGAGCTCCCGTTCTCACCCAGCCCTACCCCACTTTCTGATTTCTTCTAGCGTTCCTTTTTCTTGCCCACTCAACCAGTCTTGGAGCATCCTTCCGAGATCCACCCCCCCCCCCCCCCCGCCCCGTGCACATGTGACAGAGATCCGAATATTGCCCATGGGAGAAAGTTGGGTCTGTTCTCTCTCCCCCACCCCACCCTGCAAACCTGTCACTAGGATGGACTAAGAAGGTGCTGCTTTCTTGGCCTTCTCTGATGCGCGGTTAGAAAAGCCAAAGTTGTCTTGCGTGACTCTGGGTCCAAGCCAACCATGCTAATACAGCACCAGGGAAGGAGGCTCTAATTTCTTCCACGTCACTCAAGAGGCTTGGTGAGAGGGAGGGCTGGATTTGGACACTCATGGGTCTTGACTCTACCAGTCCCCCCACAGAACCAAACCTCATCCCTGATGTCTGATGGAAAGGCATGAACTATATACACTGTGTCCCCCTGACTATGGGCAAAAGTCCTCACACTAGTCATGGCTCCTCACTACTTCTCCTCCAGAACTTTGCTTCCTTCTGCACAAATGAGTAAATGAAGGAAGGAAGATCATGGTCCTGGTCTTGGTTTAGTGCCTCAGAGAACTTTCCATTTTGTTCTCTTCTAAGTGGATGATGTGAACCCCAGGACAGATCTTCCCAACCAGAAGTCAAGGGTGTGGGGGATTCTGTATCAGCATGTCCAAAGAAGGAGGAAATGAAAGAATTGGTTCTGTGAAGTTTTGTTTTTTGCTACTATCTACACCTGTGACTTAATTTATAGCTTCTCTGAAATAAAGATCAAGAAGAATGTATACATTCAAACATTCAAAAATCAAGTATTATTTATTTATTTATTTATTTATTTATTTATTTAAATATAATTTATTGTCAAGTGGGCTAACATACAGTGTATACAGTGTGCTCTCGGTGTTGGGGGTAGATTCCCATGATTCATCGCTTCCATACGACACCCAGTGCTCATCCCAACAAGTCATTGCCCTCCACAATGCCCATCCCCCATTTTCCCCTCTCCCCTACCCCCCATCAACCCTCAGTTTGTTTTCTGTATTTAAGAGTCTCTTATGGTTTGCCTCCCTCCCTCTCTGTTTGAAACTATTTTTTCCCTACCCCCTCCATGGTCTTCTGTTAAGTTTCTCAAGATCCACCTATGAGTGAAAACATATGGGATCTGTCTTTCTCTGCCTGACTTATTTCACTCAGCATAAGCACGAAGATGTGCTTGCTCACCTCTGCCTCAGCCCCGCCTGCAACGCTCAGGTCAGCTCCTTCGTTCGCATCTTCCAGCAAGGCCAAGGATGCTCCAATACTTATGGGTGAACCAGACATCAGATGTATGTAATCTCATAGGAAGGGCTTAGCATCCTGTTGGGGGTTCGTTCTGCAGTAAATGCTGAACTTGATGTAGAGGAGATATTTGCTGTGTCCTTAGGTCCTCGAGTTAGTTACATCAGGAGCACCTTTATAAACCAAGCAGAATCCTTCCTCTGATGAGCAAGGGAATGTTGAGGCTGGCTGGCGGCCAGCACCCCAGGCATCTCCCCTTCTTCCCGACCCAGGGAACCTTGACCACCATGCAGTCCCTCCCTGCTCTGTTAGTTCGTGGCAGTGGCACCAGGACAGCAACCGAAGACCAGCTGTTTAACACTCAGAGATTTATGATGAAGGCACTAGTGTATCTGATTTGCAAATGCCTCTAAACAAATAGCAATCGTTCATCAAGAATGGCAAACTCTTCGCTTGAGCCAGGCATCTATTTTTATGCACCCCCGTGTCAAATGGGTGTCATTCGGAATTCTCTTACACGGGTATTACATCTATACAGAGACAACACTCAGCTTAGCTCTACACGTTCCCTGCAGGCTTGGAAGAAATTCTTGTTCTCTACAACCCAGCTACTGCTTCAGGAAGTTTTGGGTATTCTTAGGTTCCTTTGTCAACACACGCACATGGGGATCGTTCACAACAGGGAAAACTGTCCGCGTGACTGTTGTGCTTTGCGTGATTGTTTGAGGACACAACCTAGGGGCAGGAACTAAGGAGCGAAGGAGAAACACTCCTCGACATTTAGCCAGCATGGGTACCTGATGAAGCCCTTTTCCAAGAAATGATCTCAGTGTGCCCTGATGTGAATTAGATTTAGGGGAAAACCGAGCACAATTTGGTTGGGTTTGCTTTTGTCATTTCAGGGAACGATGGTGAACATGTCAGAGATTCCCAGATTTCACCGTGCCATTTCTAACCCCCGCGTGACAGAGAAGCCTCACCACAGCTTTCCCCTGCTGTCTGCACTGAGATCTATTTCCATCAACTTCCATTACATCAGACTCACTGAAGGACAGGTGAGGTCAGCACAGATGACTTCCTGAAACAGATCCTCCCCACGGCAGTGGAAAATTCCACCTGCATGGATGCTCCTGAAGTCTATTTGTTCTTTTATTCCACAAATGCTTCTTGAGGGTCCAGCTTGTGCTGGTTACTATTCAAGGTACCAGAAGTATACCAGAGCACAAAACAGATGCAATCCTTGCCCTCATGATGTGTGTATCCCGAGACAGAGGGACAAATGACAAAGAGCATAAACAATGAGCACATGGAATGTTAAAGGTCAGTTCTATGGAGGGCAGTAAGGTGGAGAAAGGGGTTAGGGAATGGGAGGTGTGAGGCAGAATTGCAGAGTTGAATAGGATGTCTGAAAGAGCATGTGTATAAATTAGAAGTTCACAGATATTTTTAGTGTGAAATTTTAATATAGTTTACAAGCTTACAAATATAAGATGGAAGTATTTTATTTTGTCGTTTGTTTGTTTGGTGGTTGTTTTCAGCAGTTAGAGGGAAGTTCGTTCTTGAAAAAAAGTGGTATTACGTTCCCCGTTGATTCTTGATCAATCCAGAAATTCGTAGAGGCACCATTTCCACGGAAATGAGTAGGTCCTCAATGACCTAAGGAGCGCATGAATGAAATGAGTTCGCCAGAGAGAGGTTTCAAACAGGAGAGACCCGAGCTCACATCCTTGGGAAGGTGGGACTTTTACACAAGCTCCGGTCACAGATTGGTGTTGCCAACATGGGAGACCAGAGGGCAAGCAGAGGAGAGTGTGGGGGCCAGAAAGGCAAGTTCAGTGCCTGGAAGAGAAGGAAGGGAGTGAGACTCAAGAAAGAGGGGGTGGTGAACAGATTTGAAGGCTACTGAGGTCAAAGAGGATGGGAACTGGAAAAAGGCCCCTGCATCTGATGAGTGGAACACTTCCAGCAGCTGGGGATCGGGAGCCTGTCACGGAACGGGGTAGGATTTGTCCGCAGGTAGGGGCTCTGGGCTCGAATTCAAACCACAATGCAGTTTTTTAGGTAAATCTTTATGCAAAAAAACAAAAACAGAAACAAAAACAAAAAACCAAAAAAACAGAGAGAGAACTAAAGAAGAAAGCCAAGACAATTTCCGAGAAGCAATATCATATATTGCAAAGACTATTGGGCGGGTCTAGACGACCTGTGCGCGAGCCTCAGCTCCACTACCACCAGTCATAAAACGTGCACAGACCCAGTTTCCCTGCAGAATTAGGTCATAATGTTTGCTGCACTCCCAGAGGGAATGTGAACGTCAGGTGAAACAGTATGTGGGAAACTGCTCTGCAAACTAGAAAGTGCTGTAAAGTATAAAGCGTCCTTATCGAGACGTCTTTCTCCGCAACGGTTTTCAGCTCAGCTCATGTTGTTGCTTTTGTTTTGCTGGCAAAGCCATTTTATGGCACAGAAATTCCCGGAACGCCATGATAGAGCGAAGGAAGACTTTAGGTTTGGAAGACCTCTGGTTTCATTCTGGCTTGACCAGCCACTTGGCTCCCAAATATGGAGAAGACTGTGTTGCTGGGTTCCTGGGAACCCTCCGAATCAAACTCATGGGCAAGAAGCCTGCAGTCTCACTGGTGCCTTCCCTTCTATCAGACGCGGCCACTCTACCTGTCCACAGGTCCCCTCCATGAAGAAGATTGTGTGTGCCCAACGTTAACACTTCCTGGGGCTCCCTTGGGTAGCCACCTCAGTCTACACTTCCTTCCTGTGTTGTCATTCCACCCAGGTTCCAAGTCACAGCCTGACTGCCCATTTCTGTCTGCATCCCATTTGGAGTGAATTGTTCTTTTCTCTGCTGCCCCAGGCCACTTAACTTGCAACACTTATTTCCTCTAATTGGTTGCTCACAAATCTGTGTTTCCTACTACCCTGAAAGCTATTTGAGGACAAGACCCAGGCATATATGTCACAGCCACCCTATCACCAATCACACCCTGACTATTAGTGTCCGTGGGGGCACCGAACACAAGAATGGCTCTACCCCACATTTTTCATTCCTGTCTTGGCTTCATGGCCCAGGAGACAAGGCTCCTAGGGGAGGGGACCCCTAAGACATCTTCTAGCCCAAATGCCTACCGCCTCGTGATCTTGTCTCTTTCCCTAGACTCTCCATTCTTCCCTTTCCAGTCCCTCTTCATGTGTTTGGAGAAAGCACATGGACAATAATGGTTATGTGCCCAAAATTGGAGAAGAAGCAACTTGCTAGACAGACACACACAACGGAACCTGGACACGGCGTAAAGGGTAAGCTTTCCTCGGAGCGTCTGGCTTCCGTTACCAGGATCAGTACAGAATCCATTCTGCAGTCACATGTTTCAGAAATGCTTCTAATATATATTTATTCACAAACTCAAACTCTGTGCTTATGAGGATGACGGACTAGCAGGAAAAGAAATCTTGTTTGTCCGTGGGTCATGTGATTCCCACGCTGCTTTTCATATAAAAGAGTTTAATTCACTTCCCACAAATGTTGTCTTCCCCTTTCTTCTTGATGAGAACACTAGAAAACTGGCCGGCCTCCCATAGTGCAGACGAGGAGAGAGCATCCTATTCTGGCATTTTCTCCTGCCTTCTGACGAGCACGGCTGTGCTGGGGACTGGGCCGCCATGTTAGTTTGCAGGGTCTTGTTACAGTAAAAATTAATGCTGTACTGAAATCCTGCTTAATATTTACACTTGTGTGAGCCATCGAGATGATGCATTATGTTAAGTGCATTGCCTCACCGTGTCTGTGATTCAGCATCATTAGGCCAGGATGAGATCATTTTAAAAGGAAGATGTAAAAGAAATCAAGGCTCTGGGGATTGACCGGGAAGAGGGAGAGACTGTTGATACCTTAGCGTTTATTCAAACCTTTTGGTGCAGATGGCTTCTTGTGGCTCTTGTGGGCGCTTCAGTTCGTGGGCTTGCATGAGAGTTGATGCTCAGTCCTCATTGGATCAACACTTGGAACATACGTGGGGAGACGTCAAGGTGATGGCATACCAAAGGATGTGACTCAAGAAGGAAGAGTCCCTGTTATCAAAATTTGAAATGCTTTTCCCTCCAAGCAACTTCTTCGAGAATTAAAATAAAGGGATTTCCGGCATCAGTGGATCCTAAAACAATTTTGTTTTGTGTCCAGTGGCTCCCCCCTTATCCATGGTGGGTACATTCTAAGAGCTCCAGTGGGTGCCTGAGGCCGTGGTTAATATCACGCCCGATATGCACTATGTATTTTTCCTGTACATGCATACCTATGACAAGGGGTAATTTATAAAGTAGGTGCAATAAGAGATTAACCACAATAGCTAATAATAAAATAAAATAATTATACCAATATTCTGTAGTAAAAGAGAGGGAGTGTGCTCTCCCTCTCTCTCTCTCTCTCTCTCTCTCTCTCTCTCTCTCAAAATATCTTAGTGTCCTGCCCTCACCGTTTTTGTGATGATGTGAGATGATCAAATCCCCAAGTGATGAGATGAAATGAGGTGATTGTGAGGCATTGTGACCTAGTGTTAGGCTACTGTTGACCTACTGACTGTAGTGCCGAAGGAAAGTCACCCGCTTTCCGACTGCGGTTGACCTTGGGTAACTGAAACCGTGGAAAACAAAACCACGGATAAGGGGCCACTTACTGTATTTGTATGTGTATTTGGCACATCTCACTGACCTTGGCTCTATTACAAACATTCCCCAGTGAACTGATTCTGGGTAAGTTCCCTGCGTTGATCAACACTAACCAGAGTTTAGCAATCTCAAGCATGCAGACTTCTTTTCTAACTTTATCGCAAACACACATTGCCAGAAAAACTGTGACTCTTGGCTTCTTCCTAGGAAATTGTAAGTTTGAGAATAACGTGGATATTTCTGTTGTTGAGGGAGAAAGCAGAGGAGAAGTAGCCATTTCCAGAACTTAGCAACCAGGGACTAGGACACGACTGTGGATGTTTAATAGGATTGACCAAGTACTCAATAGGTACAGGGGGTGTTTCTCGCCCTGATCTCTCCTTGTCTTGTGCTCATGACTAACTACACTTCCCTCTCCTTCCCTAACTGAGATCTGCAGAGGTTGAAGAGTGCCTTTTCCCTATCATTCATAGATGTCTTTGAACAATTTTACATCATCAGATGGGGATATAGACACGGCACTTTCCAGGCATCAGATATGTTAGTGACTGCAGGCACACTGATACAATTTCACTCTAGTTTAATGTTTCCACTCACTCAGATGTAATTTAACAGTAATTTCTTAGATTTCTTGACCTTAGAACTACAAGGGAGGCTCAGGCCCACTGAGTTCACCTCCAACGGCAGGCCAATCTCCAGGACGTCCCGAGCTCATCACTTCCGCATACAGCCCCATTCCATTTTGAGACAGAGGACAACACGAAGACATTTCTCCCATCAATTTTGTCTAAATCCTGGTGCGTGACTTCCACTCCAAAGAAGAGTTTACCTGTATGCGTCCCCATCACCTGCAAAAGCATTTTTACATCTTGAGCTCTTTTGTGGATTGGTAGATCTTAAATGAACTATGTGTGACCCAAACTGGTTGAGAAACCACATCTAAAGAGAGTCGATCACGGGCGGTCTGTAGCAGCATAAAGATGATAGTTTTAAGATGTGCAGATGTTTTAGCTGGAGAAGAGAGCACCCAGCTTAAAAATGCTTGCTGGTGATGTCCAATAACGTACATTCAGTGTGGCTCTGGATGACAGAACGGTGTTTAAAATCTGGAAGAAGGGATCAACTCAGTGACTTTTAAAGGTCACTTGTAATGTAGCAGAGTGGGGAGGGGGGCATAACTTGCAAATCCCAGTGCAGAAGGAAAACGGTGGTGTTTAAAGAAAGAAAACCATACAATCAAAGATTCTAAAATATAATTTTATTTTATTTTTTCGCTTCTCTCTCTGTTGACCTGTCATAGAGTTTTTTTTATTTGTTCTTTAATGGCATACTACTTGGGAACAGGAATCTTGTGGGACAAGTGCAAACCCCTAGGGGTGCCTCAGCCCCCCACTCTGCCACCTGGCCTGCCTGCCTGGCCACAGGGAATGTGCCAGTCCCCCTCCTGCTGTCCGCGGACTGACGTTGTGACCATGTCTGGGTTGGAAGGCTGAGCCAGATGTCTCCCTTCCCCTGGACCACCTTCCCCAACCAATCGAAGATGAGTGTCCCTCAAGAGATCGCAACCCCTGTTCCGGGACACACTCTGCAATGAGTCGGGGTGGGTGACAGGCTGTCTTCCAGATGCTTAGTGACTGCCAGCTCAGAGCAGGAAGGCCAGCACTAAGCCGGTGCCCAGGGCTCTGCCAGGGTCAGAGTACAGCCATGGAGGCTGCACAGGAGCTGGGAGAAGGTTGGGTGAGGCCCAGCTTGGTCGGAGTTGGGTGGAGTCAGGGGGAAGGGACCCCGCAGCCCAGAAGCACCCCCCCGGGGGCGGGGGGGTGGTTGGCAGCGGGATACCCCCGAGTCAAGGATCCAAGCCCTCGGTGTGTGTTGTTTTACCATCTGACTTTGCTTAAAAAAACACAGCTTCACAGATGAAATTATCTAGAATTTCAAGACATCAATAGCAGAGCATTAAGCCCCAAATAGAACCCAGCGACTGTATTTCTCAGCTGTCAGTCACTAGGCCAGGGACTCTGTCCCTTGGTTTGGTCCTCAGTAAAACAGCAACAGTCATGGCACCTGTCTCAGAGCAAGGATCCAGTGCCCAGGGCGCTGTAAGTGCCAGGGAAGTGTTTGCTCTCTTTAGGGGCAGGATCATCGTTAGCTCGTTCATCACCCTTTCTGGCTGTATTATCTGCGGGCCAGGACCTTGATGTGTGTGATACGGCAGATACTACCAGAGGGTAAGTGACTTGAGGAGAGACACAGAGGGTTAGTGGGTCCGACGCGGGTGCGGTGGGGAAAATGCACAAACACTTACAAAACGCCACATGGAACAAACCCTGGGATTGGAGGAAACAGGCAGAGGTACTGGCTCCCGGCCACCCCCTGGCTGTGCCACCAACAGTGGCCACACCTGTGCCCCGGGCTGACCTGGGCCGCTTTAAGCTTCGCAGAGCACAGCCGGTGGGCTGGCTGGACCCGCACGTTCCAGGTACAGCTTCTGTGCGTTCGTTCACGTTGGCGTCTTTATATTCTCCAGTTAACTGTCTTGTGTCCATGTTGCAGTCCTGTGTCAGCAAGGAAAGAACATGTGAGTTAAATTTTCAGGCCCCAGAAATTCTTGTGGGCCAGCCTGCTTTATAGTTTCACGTGTAGATATGTCACAATCTTCTCCTATGACGATAATTTAATTCCTCACAATTTTGTCATTTTTTTTAGGCTTCACGTATTTTGACATTATGTTGTGAGGGGCAAAAAATTACAATTTTTCATCTCTGCAGTAGTGAAACGTTCATTTTATTACTATCTAAGTTTCCTCTGTTATTCTGATTTTTGCCGACATTATTATTTTACCCTAGTTTACATTCGCTTACTATTTATGGGGGCACCACTTATTAGTCCGTGTTTTGCATGTTTTAATTTTATCTTAAGATAGATGTTTACAAAAAAAAAGATAGATGTTCACAAACCAATTTGATAGTCTTTCAATAGCTTAGTTTAAGGTGGTTACATTTGCTGTTAGGAATGATGGATATGTTTGGAATTATTTGTACTGTCTTATGCATTTTCCCATTTTTATCTTTTTTTTCGCTACCTTCTTCTGGATTCATAATTTTCTATAGTCTCTTTACTCCCCTTACAGTTTTACTTCTATCCTTTGAGAGGGACTTCTATATGATTGACATACATAACTACATTTTTTGGCTTATGATTAAGGTTAGTTGGTATTTCCACTTTTCTCCTGACGTCACTTTCACTACTCACTGAATATTCCTTCCTACCTTATTATTGTTGCCTAGAGGTTTATTTTCAGTCCTTTATAGCAAGAAATTGTTTTCTGTGAACAATGAATGAACACAAACATATTTTAAAAAATTTTTTTACACTTATTTATTTTTGACAGACAGAGAGAGACAGAGTACAAGTGGGGGAGGGGCAGAAAGAGGGAGACACAGAATCTGAAGCAGGTTCCAGGCTCTGAGCCGTCTGCACAGAGCCCAGCGCGGGGCTCAAACTCACAAACCGCAAGATCATGACCTGAGCCGAAGTGGGATGCTCAACCGACTGAGCCTCCCAGGCGCCCCAAGCACAAACACATTTGATTTGTGTGCTCCCATGCACAGTTCGAGTCTGATGGGTCTCCAGCGGCATGAGGACACTTCTCGATTTCATACCTACTGGCATCTATTATTCTGGGGGAGAAGTATGTTATTAGTCTAATTGTAGTGCTTTGGAGGTAATTTATTATTATTTATTGTACTCGAGTGCACTTTCTAAATAAAAATCATATCTTTCTTGAATCCTTCAACAAATTACTAATTATTTCTCATTCTCACTCAGGTACTCCTTTCATTCCCTTCTGGGATTTTTATTAAAGGAATGTTGGAAACATTCTTCGCGTGTTTGGAGAAATGGGTAGACTGGAAACCTATTCTTCAACTTCCTGCAGTCGTGCTCATTAAAGGAATAATACACCATGCGTTTCTCTGGGTGACTTTCTCAAATGAGTTGTTGGTCTTACCTTCCATTTCACAAATTCCCGTAGGCTCTCCAGGCTTAGTGATGTCCCATGTGTGGTAGACAGAGTTGTAAGGGTGACCCCTCAGTTGTAAATTATGAGTTATATGTTTAAAGGGAGATTAGCTGAAAGAGTCTAATCTGATCACATCTACCCCTTGAAATCAGAGGGTTTTCTCTGGTTGTTGGCAGAAGACGAAGTCTGAGAGATTCAGACTCAGGACACAGAGGAAGTTGGTGCCCCATCACTGGCTTACAAGATGGAGGCAGCCATATGGGAAGGAATGTTGTCACCGAGACCGGGATGGAGCCACCCTTTTGGCCAGCGAGCAAACCTCAGACCAGTTGGACCTCAGACCAATGGTAGCAAAGAACGGGAGCCAACCACCTCAGTGGGTTGTGTCTGGGTTCTTTCCCAGGCACATTGATTTCTCCTCGAGATACCCTGAGTAAATAACCAGGAGAGCCCAGTCTCTCGCACAAATACAGAGTTGTGACTTTCAGCATCTAAGTGAAGGCGTGCAAAACTGATACTGTATCTAAACTGAACTACACTCCACTGAAACAAATTCGATGTCTACATCTTTCCCCCTCAAATTTGCAATTGGCTCTTTCACATGGTCACTGGCTAAGCTAACAATTTATACCCGTTTTGTTTACTATCTCTGTCTTTCTGACCAAAGTTGAAGTTTTATCCTTTGACCATCTTGCCCATATTTCCCTTAAGGTCAATGCCTCTTCTGAGAGTTCCCGCTGTGTTTCTCCATATTAAGTTATGACTACTTTGTTTGTACAATTTGGCTTGTGGTCACGGAGAGTATGTTTCAATGCTCTCTCTGCCCCTTTGTGATTACTCTTGTCCTGTCACTAAGCTCGCCTTGCTTCCACCTGTGCTCTGTGCCACCCCTCTGCTCCGCACCCCAGTGCAGAACCGTATCTCACGATCGTCATTTGGGGGCTTGGCCTCGGGTGCGGTTTGGGGACGTCGCTGATCCGATTATAATGAGCCTATGAGACTCTGGGTTCTGCTCCTTGTAAGCAGACTGCCCTGTGTCCCCTCCTTCTCTAGACACAGGTTTATTTATTTTGTATTTTTTAATGCACATTTTTAAAAGTTTATTTATTTACCTTTAAAGGTGCAGAAACAGCACAGATGGGGGACGGGTAGAGAGAGAGGGAAAGAGAGAGAATCCCAGGCTGTCAGCACAGACCCCGATGGGGGGCTCTATCCCACAAAGCCTTGAGATCATGACCTGAGCTGAAACCGGGAGTCGGATGCTTGACCCACTGAGCCAGCCAGGGGCCCTCGAGACACAGTCTTAAAAAGCCATTGGGGAAGGTGGATTGACAACAACTGTGGTTTTCAGGCCCCCTTTGACGATAAGGAAGCAGCTTCAGCATCTGGCCTTAAGGGGCAAGCTTACAAGGAAATGCTCTGATTCTTCTATACCTCTGTGGCGGCCCCTTCTGCGAACCTCACGGATGTCAAGCTCCAGCACCATTTGCCTTCTTGCATGTTAAATCTGGCTCACCAAAAAATGCAAGAGCATGTTTTAGAGTAAGCTGGTCTGCTCCTATCTGACCTGTCAAAGCACCCGGAGCCGAGCAGTTGGTCAGGAGGTGAACCCCTGCGCCGTCTCGGCCAGAAGTCCCAGGAACTTCATCTCTGCCCCTTCGGTGCCCTCTCGTCCGGAGCAGAGATGATAATACCTGTCCTGCTTACCTGTCAGCAGTGTGTCAAGAATGTCACACGGGATGAGGCATCCGAAAGGGCTTTAAAAGCTAGCATTTACTGCAAATACTGAAAAGCCGCATTGCAGGTCCTCTGTGGTACCTTGTACGTGTCACCAAATGCTGGAAATGTCACACGCAAGGAAGTCCTAACAGCTTTCCACCTAGGAAGATTCAACCCGGACACTGAGGGAACCAGGCAGTAAACAGGAAATGTGTAATGACAATTCAAGGTCTCAGTTTGTAAGATTTGTGCTGTGCCTGACACTTGTCAAAGGCAGTATTTTGAGAGCAGCCCCAAGTTTCGTATACTATAGGGTTTTGGTACAAGTCTGTGAAATGTCCCTTGAACACTCAGAATCTATTCAGACAAGCGGGGAAATAGCTTCAGATCGTTTCTAATGGAGAATTACAGGAAAGAGCATGTTTATTTCTCATGTGGCTTTGCAGCTGGAGAGGAAAAAAAAAATTAAAAGAACTCTCGGGATATATGTTGGATACAAATAGACTTGTTCCAGACAGCCAAGTGGTAGGTTTTTATTAAGAGGGACCAGATGTTTTTAGGCAGGGAATGAATTTATTCTGTTTCATTTTTCATCCAAATAATACAGAACCTTGAATATGCAATGTTACCAGATGGACCCGACCCAGTATCCTTTATGCAGAAGAAGAAGAAGAAAAAAAAAAAAACTTAGAATGAGCTGGAACCCACGTCTCAGAAAGGCGCTCTCAAAAAATGGGGTCAGCCCGGCCAGAGGCGTCCAGAACACTGATATCGGGCAGATCCCAGAGGGAGAAACAGATGCTTCTTTCCATAAATGATGAAAGGAGTTCACAGCACACAGGCACACACATGACCACATGATACAGAGACTGTGGCCACATGGGGAGGATCACAAACCTGGGGGCTGAAAAAAGTAGCAGAGTATCTATTGGTCCATCCTGAGGGCGGAGAACAGGGACAGGCCTTCGGGGGTGTCACAGAGAAGAGCACATAGACATCATGCTGTCAATGCATAGATGTATGTGGTTGGAGTCAAATATTTCTAGAAACACAAGTAGGGGCTCAGCGAATACTTCAGGACCCATGCATTTGGGAAGTGACAAAATCAAGGCACCATCTGGGGTCCACGCCGAGGGACAAAGGAAACCTTCTTTCTTTCTTTTTTTTTTTTTTTAAGATTTACCTACTTCAAGGACTGTACAGAGTTTTGCACATTATTAAACTTAATAATAATTCTATAATCAAACATCACTCTCCTTATTATCAAGGTGGAGGAAATGGAGGAGAAGATTAATTGCAAAGGTTAAATGTGTATCTACACCTCCTCGAACAGCATCCGAGACATAATTGGTGTTAGACAGTTGTAAATGTGCTGTTTTTACACTGTCTGGGAACTCTGATTTCTGAACTCTCAATCAAATTAGGCTGCCGGTCACAGCCAAAGAAATCTCGGTGAAGAGCGCTCGATTTCCTTTCATCGCCGCTTGGTCATTGCCTGATTTTAACCTGGATACATCTCTCTCTTTTATTATGTTACAAAAAGCAGTAAGGACCTGGGAACGGACACAAACATCCTGAGTTCTGCCAATCTTTTCCGAAAGCAAGCTTCTCGGTCTTCCGAGTTACTTCAGATGAAAGTTTGATATTTTTCTTTTTGATATTTGGTAAAGAGTTGGCCATGGCATCTCAGGACACATCCGATTCCCAGGCTGTCCGCCATCCTAAATCAATGTTACTTATTTCAGTTTCCTTATGGTTACGGAAGTATCCTTTCTCCCGGGAGGGACCTTTGTTGTCAGTCAGGATACTGGCTAAGCTACTGTAGCAAAGAAATCCAAAGATACAGCAGCTCAAGTTCAGAGCTGTAGGGCAACATCCGGGGAGTGGGCTTGGGCAGTAGGTCCAACGTTGCTGGCTCCTGTGTGAAAAGGAGGGACAGTCCAGGGAGACCGTCTTTAAGGCGACGATCTGGAAAGTGCACACATGCCTTCGGCTGCTGCACCAATGGACCCAAACAGCACCACGTGACCGCACCACCTGTAGGGAGACCGGGAAAGGCATCCAGTACTTGGGCAGCCAGCTGCCAGCTAAAACCAGGGGGTCCTTCGACCGAAAGGGAAAATATCAAGAAGGAAACGGGACAGTTGCAAGTGTGTGCTAAGCAGACCTTCCTTTCTCTCTACCTTCCCGGGATTCTGCCATCATGGCCTTTAGGACCCTTGGCTATCATTGCTCATCTAATGATTTGCTTTCTCTTCTCACCCTGCATTCCACCAGAGGCTGGGTCATATCTCTGTTACTCACCACTGAACAATTGATCTGGTGGGGGGCACAGAATTTCATCGGCTTTTACAAGACTGTGTGGAAGCCCAGTTAAATAGTACATGTAAGGATGCACGTTATTCACCGGATGCATGGAAAGAGACTCTTGGCAAGATGCATGTGAAACAGGTTATTATTATTATTTTTTACATTTATTCATTTATTTTGTGAGAGAGAGACAGAGCGCGAGCAGGGGAGAGGCAAAGAGAGAGGGAGAGAGAGGGAATCCCAAGGGGGCTTCTGGCTGTCAGCACAGCGCCCAATGTGGGGCTGGAACTCATGGACCGGATCGTGACCGGGGCCAACATCAAGAGTCAGAGTCTGAACCGACTGAGCCACCCAGGCGACCTTGAAACAGACTATTTTCACTGGATATTTCTGACTCTTAAGCACATTTATACTTAACTGTATTTACTAACCAAGATGATCGATTTTTAATGTAACATCTTATAATGCTTCATTGGGGGAGCTGTTTTGGCTCTATCTCACTGTGTTCTAATGACCTCTTCTCCCGTCTTGCCTTTGGAGGCCGAGCTGCCGGAGGCAGGGGCTGGTTCCAGCCTGCTATCTGAGGCAAGTGCCAAAGTAGCTAGGCTGTGATAGGTGCTCAGTAGGCATATGCCGAATGAATAATGGAACAGATCATCAAATCGTCCAGACCTGATTAATAGCACCACAGAGAGATACTGGGCAGAGGGGCAGAGGAGCAGGTATTCCTAAGTTGTTAGATCACCTTATGCAGGTTGATCTGTTTTCCAGTGTTCCTGATACATGATTAAAAAAAAAAAAAAAAAACCAAAAAACCAAAACCAAACAAAACGAGGCAATTTCTCAGAGTTCAGTTACTTTCCATTCACCCCCCAGAAAATGGCCAAGAATAACAAAGCAGCATCTGTTGATTACCCAGTAAGCTGCAGAAACCACAGACATGTGACCGTTCCCCTATGCAACTGACATCTCATATTATGTAAAACAACGTTATGGTAGTTATAATGTATACTTGTTAGTGAGTTACCAGAGTAACATGTTAAAAGACAGAAGATCTCAGTTAAAATTTCAAATGATGTGCGTATATGTGTGTATATACAAAATGTCTGTGCATAGCGAGGCCCCTGGGTGGCTCAGTCAGTTGAGCGTCGGACTTCGGCTCAGGTCACGATCTCACGGCTCGTGAGTTTGAGCCCCTCGTCAGGCTCTGTGCTGAAGGCTCCGAGCCTGGAGCCTGCTTCGGATTCTGCCTCTCTCTCTCTCTCTCTCAAAATAAATTAAATATTAAAAAAAAATTAAAAATGTCTGCACATGTGATATGTATAATTTCTATGAAACTATGCAACTACAATCTTCTTTAAAATTTGTTGAAGACGAGAGAATCTCGGTGGTATTCATTCATTCATTCATTCACTGTTTTCTTTTTGCTTCAACTAAAACACCTCACGACCCTCTCTTTCATGACCCCTGTACCGTGCAGCCCTTTCCGCAGTGGAGTCACACAGATTAGATGGGCTCTGTTTCCTGTCTTGGGTTAGCGTGTTTTTCTGTAACCTGAGCTACCTACAGGACGGCAGGGCGGCCTTTTGCGTTAGTGCTTGGAAATGTTGGGTAAGATTTCTGAAACTTTCCAAATGAACCCCAATCCCAACGCGTGGAAATCCGAACCAGGATTTGGCGGGCGCCGGGCCACCCAGAAGGAGGTTTCTGGGCACAAAGGCTGGTGCCTGGGGTCCCCAGAAAGGTGTGGGATGGACCTAAGCAGCCTGCTCTCTCCCCCAAGGGGCAGAGGCCAAGGGAGGGGAGCCCCGTACCTGTCGCCGGCTGGCAGAAAGACAGCATCTTTGCAGCCCAGCCCCAGGGCCCTGGGAGAATGTGTAAAGTGAATTTTTAAAAATCATCATTAGAGGCATGCCATGTGTGGCCCACTCGGGAGCCTGATGCTGTGACAGCTTTTTGAGGGGAGGGAGATGTGGCCTTTCCAGCGCCTCTTCTCTCCTCCTGACAAACACAGGCACACAAACAGCCTTCTCAAAGGGCTCTCTATCTCAGACAAGAGTTTTGTTTTTGATGTTGGAATTTTAATGTCTTTGCAGTGGCTGCTCTCTTCCCATGATGATGCCACTGCATGACTGCTAGAGGTCAAATGTGGGGGCTTTTCTATTTTTTTCTTTTATGGGGGGAGGGGCACTGCTTTTCCTTGCTATCTTAATTCTGCCTGGATAACTATTTCATCAATTTTATGCAGAAAATATTATAAATTTTAGTCACCAGGCACATTGCTGTGTTTAAAATAGTCTCATACACTGGGGCGCCTGGGTGGCTCAGTCAGTTGAGCAGCCGACTTCGGCTCAGGTCATGATCTCACGGTTCGTGGGTTTGAGCCCCGTGTCGGGCTCTGTGCCGACAGCTCGGAGCCTGGAGCCTGCTTCGGATTCTGTGCCTCCCTCTCTCTCTCTCTGCCCCAACCCACTCACATTCTGTCTCTGTGTCTCTCAAAAATAAATAAACATTAAAACGAATAGTCTCATATACTTATCCATGCTGATCAAATATACAGGCTTGCCATTTACTGCATACGTATTAATAAGATTCACAAATGGCACTAAGATGCGAAATCTGCAGAGTCTGGCCTCAAATCCTCTCCCTGACATTTTCTCCTGCTCATATCGTTCACAAAGTCACTTGCAGAAGCTTTAGATACCTCCTCAATACTCAGCATATGAGATACTAATAGATATTAAAAATAAGCTTACAGTTACAAGGATCCTATATTCCAGAGACCTCTCTACTCGAACTTCCTCTGTGCGAATGCTTTCATTTGTGATTGTTGAAGTGCTCATAACTGTTGGTTACGGAAATGTTCCAGCCTGAATATAAGTTGCTCTTCTTAATATGATCAACTGCTTAATAAATCGATGTTAATCGAAACGCCCAACCCTGAGTACAACTTTGCAGATATGTTTGTCGCCCCTCCGTTGTGTGTCAGGATACTCGAGATCAGTCAGAGGTGTGGCTGCGGAATCAGTCCCTGTCATCTAGGAGTAGACCTCTTGTTTCAGATCTCCCACCATACTGGAAACAATTTTTTTTAATGTTTATTTACCTTGAGAGAGAGAGAGAGAGAGAGAGAGGGGATTCCAAGCAGAGTCTGGTCCATGATGTCAGTGCAAAACCAGACCCGGAGCTGGTCCCAGGAACCGTGAGATCATGACCGGAGCTGAAATCAAGTGGTCTGATGCTCAACGGACTGAGCCATGCAGGGGCCGGGAAGCAATACATTTCTTTTCAGGTGCGATTAAAGAGTTGGAGGCAAATAAGAAAATAGTAACAGGAATTCATGTCTACAGTCTGGTTCTAAGTGGATTGTCTTCACAGCCCGGTCAAATCCAAGTGGGTTGACACGTTGCTGTCAGAGAGGACATTTATAAAACGAGGACAAAGACATAAGAGGAAATTTCAGAAGTGATTGAGCAATTGGCAATTAGCATTAAAGGAACAGCCTTTTAGAGATACACAGAATTCTTTTTTTCTTTTCATTTTAAAGTTTATTTTTTTCTGAGAGAGACAGAGAGAGAGAGAGAGAGAGCACGAGTTGGGGAGGGACAGAAAGAGGGAGGGAGAGAGAGAGTCCTAAGCAGTCTCCGTAGTGCAGAGCCTGATGCAGGGCTCGATCCCACGAACCACGAGATCATGACCTGAGCTGAAACCAAGAGGTGGATGCTTAACTGACTGAACCACCCAGGCCCCCCAACGATGCACAGAACTCTTTATAGGAGGGATTGGATGACTTTATAGCTTGTCACTAAAGGAAACCTTGAGAAGTATATTCTGTTCTTCTTCGTGTATGTTTGTCGAGCATTTACACATGCTATTTATTTTCTTTTGTGACTATCTGTCACATAGAATTGCGGGCTAACATAAGAGCCACAGAGTATTTAAGATCTTGAAGGCAAAATGCAGAATTCATGGGTCCAACTTTCTGATTTCATTGACAGGAAACCGAGGCTTTGAGAATAAGTGGTTTTCGAGGTTCACCACGTAGATTATTGGCAAGGCCAGGGCAGTTCTCATCACACTTCTTTTCCTTAATCAGTGCCTTGTCCGAATCAATACTATCTCCATCGTTCGCCTTTTTCCCTGGGGTTTTCTGTCCATAGAAATCTTTTGAGCTAACAAATGTTTCCCCTAGATTCTAGAATATGAACCAGTGAAATGGTAGAGGGCTAGGTGAGAAGGGGAGACTTTTATTAAAAAAAAAAAAAAGAGCCCCTGTCATTCTGATAATAGGCACCCTGAAACTAGTCTTCAGGAGACAATACTGTCCAGTTTTGTGGTTCACCTCTGAAAGATGGTGATGGTGGGTTTCTAATGTGAGGGAGCGAGTGAGGCTGTGAGGGAGCCTGTGAGCGTGCAACACCGCGCCTCCTCTCTCCAGCAGAAATTTGAGATGATTCCTGCCTCACAGTGATGCTCAGCCCCGATTTCGTGAGACAGAACAAGAATGGTGTCCAGCGGGAGGCTCGGCGGCTCCATTTGGCTCTGGGCTGGCCGGCCGGCGATGGGTCACGGCGCCCCTCTGTGACCCACATGAACTCTCGAGGGACACAGCCTGCTGAGCGAACTTGAACTCTGGCAAGCGGCACAGTTGGATCATTTCTGAATATGCGAAGGAGAATGCTCTGGAAACCTGACAGCACGTAGACCTGGCACGAGGCACAAGTGTGGAGAGGCAAACTTGAGTTTAACGTAAGCAGGGCTTTTCTGGTATTCAGCATTTTACAAACGTAAAGCGAGCTTCCTTGTGAGGTCAACGATTTGGCAAGGAAACTTTTGATTTGGGGATGTTGCAGAGGCGCTTTCTGCACTGGGTGGATGTTCTGTCCATCCGCCTTCCTGGTCTATGAATCAGGCTGCTCCCTGTCCCAACACAGCAGAGGGAGCTCCACGCTGCAAACAGGTGGTACCCCTGGTGGTGGGGCGGGGGGTGGGGGGCAGGGAGGAAGATCTCTCTGGAAGTAGCTGAAGGTGGCTTTGCTAACAAGCAGGCAGAGAAGGGCAGCTCATCAACATTCCTTCCTGCTCCAGGGTGACAAGCTGCATGGCAGCAGATCAAAAGGGACACGTCTGACACACACAGATGAGTTCCAGCAGAGTCCTGTGGACGGAATGAGAATTGGGATGGGTCCAACTTCGTCTCTGTGCATCGGTAGTCTTCAGTGACTGCGTGGGCTGAGCCACAATAGCCCGGGGTCTCAAGCTTCTTCCCGCTGAGCTCGGCAGTGGGAGGGAGGGGAGCGGGGCGTGAGGGGAGCAGTGGTCAGAACACCCCCAACCGTCACGCCGACGCACAGCGTCAGAATCACACCCGTGCCTGGTGCATCATCCCATTCCCAGCTCTGAGCTCTCGCCGAGCCGTGGGTGATCTGGGGCTGCGGGGGTCAGCCGCCCACCTTTGTCAAGGACCCACGTGGTCAGTGACTTGACCAGATCCACTGACAGAGGGCCTCCTCCTGCCCTCTGCCTCTCTCCCTATCTTGTTATCACGTGTTTTATTTGTCATCATAATACAAGACGTTATGTAATATTGTACTATACGTTTGTATATGTTGGACTGTATTATTTTTTTTATGTTTATTTATTATTGAGAGACAGAGAGACACAGAGCGTGAGCAGGGGAGGTTTAGAGAGAGGGGGGAGACACAGAGTCCGAAGGAGGCTCCAGGCTCCGAGCTGTCAGCACAGAGCCCGATGCGGGGCTTGAACACACGAACTGCAAGATCATGACCTGAGCCGAAGTCGGACGCTCAACAGACTGAGCCCCCAGGCGCTCCTGTTCTACTATAATATTATATATTAAGCTAGGACAACAAATCATCGCTACTGTCCAAAGAACGGGGAAAAGACATAAAAATAAGCTCACCAGCCTTCGCATTGCAGCTCTTGAGGGCACATAGCCTGAGGACATCAGCCCCTTCTCTCCCACTTAGGGACACCTCTACGTCTGCTCGCTGCTCAGTGGTGAGCGAGGACTGTCGGGCGTGCTGGGGCTGCTGGGGCTTCAGCCGGTGGGAGCTGAGATCCTGTTTGGAGACCACGTTACCCATCCAGGGTCCGGCTGGCACTGGGTGACGCGCGTATCAGGGACGGAAGGAAGGTCGTGGGACAACCACCGACTTGTATTCAGTGGTTTGTGGTGGCGCGAGAACCCTGTATCCTTACAAACTTAATTTATATTCTCTTGGTCTGTTTCTTCTTCACCTTCTCCTTTGTTCCCTTCCAAGACCAACAGACCAGGAGAAAAAGATTGAGAGAGACAGAAAGGTGGAGAGACGAGAGACAGAGAGAGGGGAGGTTTCCTAGTACATTTTCAGTTCACCCCGAATCTGAAGTCTCTGCGAAGAGTGACGGGGAATGTTCTGGTCCATCTTGGCCCTGTAAGTGCAGACTAGCAAGCAAGATGATCTTAAAATCTCTGCCCGGCTGATGCGGCGGGCTGTTGTTGTCATTGTTTTTTTCTCTCCTGAGACCAAATGCCGAATTCCACGCGGTTTGGGATCCAGGCGCTGTGACGTATGTGCTTTAACTTCAACAGAGGCTCTAGTCCTTGACTGACAAGAGAGGGTTTTCCAGCACTCGATGAACAGATCCTTCTCCAGGAAGCTTCTGCAAGTACCAGGGCGCGCACCTCCCCCAAACAATACGTGAGCAGGTAGGGACCAGACCCTCAGCCCCGGCCGAAGGCGGAAGAATGCCCAGTCTGAATTCTTTCCGGGCAGGCGGATGGGCAGCTCGCTGGAGAAACAGAGGCATCTGGACGGAGGGCAGGCATCCGGCTTTACGGAAGTCTCCAAGGCATCTGCGAGGGAAGATGTGTAGATGCGAAACAGGGCCCAACCCCCGTGCCCGCCTGCAGCGGCAGGGGCTCCGCGCACCTGTGCCCCGCGGTGCCTGCTGGCTTCACGGTCAGGTGCAGCAGCAGACACATCGGCAGCCCCTCCCCGGCTCTCGTAGGGAGGGATTTTAAGGCTGTTCCGTGTTCAGCACACGCTGAAAAAGCGCAGGACCTTTGATGAGGATTTCCCTCTGTTTCCTCCACTCAGACTGCTACCCTCTTCCTATCCCTTCGTGAAGCTCCCTAAACGGACTTTTGCAACAAGCCATGCGCGTAGGTTCTCCAAAAGTGTGTCCTCGGGAGCTATTTCCAAGGGATGCAATGCAATCACAGGTTTCTTTCAGCTCTTCAGGATCCTCCTCCGTTTCAGCCCTGCTCCCGCCCGCTCTGTCGCGCATTCAATCCCCTTTAGGAGGGGACACGGCGCGGGGTTTTCAGAGGCACAACCTTCTGTGCGACTTGACAGTTTGGAACGCAGGCTCTAATGGCAGAGTGCGTGTCTTTCCTTAACACAGACTTTGGGGGGGGGGGGGGGTGGGTGTAGCATGTAAAATGAAACCTGTTCGAAGCTTAGCAGAAGCCAGGCAAGCTCACTTGGAAACACATTTCATGCGAAATGGAGGACGGGGGCCTTTGCCCTCGCTCAAATCCTGGCCTCGGGGTTTCTTAGAACCCGGTTGATTGTTTTCTGGGGGGGGGGTGTGAACTGTGCACATTCCCCCCGAAGACTTTGGACTCTCCCTTTTAATCCTCTCTTAAATTGCACAAGTCACAGAGCCTCCCTGGTCTGCCTCGGAGCAAGCTCTCCCTGTCACAGGAAATGCCTCCCTGGGACAGCGGCCGGTGGTCCCAAGGACTGGGGAGGAAGTGACCTTTGATTTCACGGGACACTTTGGTTCTCCTGGTGAGTTACTTGGTGGTGTCTTGATTTCATGTTTGCGTGACAGGGTCTTCTGGGGAGAAGCGGACCATTTCAATAAGCTGATTCAAATGTTTATGGGGCGCCTGGGTGGCTCAGTCGGTTAAGCGTCCGACTTCGGCTCAGGGCATGATCTCATGATCCGTGAGTTCGAGCCCCGCATCGGGCTCTGTGCTGACAGCTCGGAGCCTGGAGCCTGTTTCGGATTCTGTGTCTCCCCCTCTCTCTCTGCCGCTTCCCTGCTCATGCTCTGTCTCTCTCTGTCTCAAAAATAAATAAAACATTTAAAAAAATTTTTTTTAAATAAATAAATGTGTGGCCTACTCTTCTCCAAACGGTAGAGCCAAAGCTGACTTTTTGTCTCTCTTGCAGAGGACATTGATTCGTCAGCATCCTTCTCTAGAGAGACGTGAATAATGTGCGTTAGAGATTCGCAAAGAAACTTTGGTGCGTTTTTTGTAAGGAAATAAAATCAGGATAGATCCAACAGGACACTCATAATCACATTGTCACTTCTGGGGCCATGAGTACTTTTTCCATGCTCTGTTTCATTGCCTGAGCCAGAAATACCTTGTATCTTCTCTGGGCCTCGGTTTTCTTACCTATAAAACAGACTAGATGAGGTATCATATAAGCTCATAAATAATTTCACAGTCTGCAAGTGGAAATTGGTATTTGAAGAACTATTAAGCTCTCCCTTGCCGCGGAGGCTGGCAGGGAAAGACCGTGTTCCACACACCTTCTGTGTGAAGGTGACACACGCTCTGGGGCCGGCAGCCACGGGGCACAGCCTCATGGACGCGTGTCCCCACGATGGCACCTCGGGATGACGTATCCTCACCTTCCCTCCCAACTGTGTCTCAAAGCCCACAGTTGGCTCCCTTGTCAAGTTGCTCTTAGGCAAACAGCGGAGGCTTCGTGACTTGTGCCATGTGAGAAAGGATCCAAGGAGAAAGTCCAAAGGCTTCAGGAGGAACATGGAGGCCTCCTCCTCCCCAAGGAGACAAAGATTGTCACACCCGGGAGCCAGTAAATTACATCGAAATGAATCCCAGTGAATAGATAGTCTGTAGTCTTCACGTTGGAGGCTAGTGATTTCAGATTGAGGAGAATCTGTTTGGTTCTGTCCTACGATTCACATCTGGCAAGATAAGTATAAAGGCACAGGTGAGTTAGAGAGGTCCCCAAATGCGGGGTGGTTTCGAGAAAGCTGCCTTCTACCTTGGTCATTGTCGCAACTGAACCGGTTAAGATTGCGTCATGCGTCCACCAGGGGGTGCTCACCCCCACTGAACGCAGGGTGAGGAGGCTCTGAACCACTGAGTGTCAGCAGCCCAGAGGAAGACATCTGCCCTAACCCCCCAACACCAGTCTTTCCACCGCGTCATTGTTTTGGCGAGGTCAGAGGAATAGCGTTTATGAAGAATACAAATATATTTTGCAAATGCAACGTTTTGGTGTAAACACGGTAACCTATCAATACGTCATTTTTCATAGCTACAAAAATAGTAATCGAGTCAAATTCACCATAATACGACTTCAGATATGCCTACATGAGGCTCCGTCAACCGTACAAAGTCTGGAAAGTGGAGAACGCTGTGGCTTTAAAAAAAAAAAAGGTGTCATGTTGAACATTTCTTTTTAGCGATTTTGCTAGTGAAGTCCATCAAATTAGCTCATGCTGGTGGACACTACATAATGATCCTGGCTTTTTAAATCTTTTTAATGGTAACATTTGGTCATGACTGTGAAAGAGCACAGTCAAATTTAACGCCACTCTCAAGCCTGCAGAGTCTAAATTTGGAACCATACGAAACTGTGATTTTCCATAATTTTCATTTATGATAAAAGATGTCTGTAATGCAAAGAAAAAGGATAGACGTGGTTTGAGGGCCAAGATAATCAGCACGTTTTAATGTGGAATGCCTGAACAGGAGACCACTTTTGAAAGCATATAAACAAACAAGATATCCCTTACTCACAAAATCGTCCTGACTTAAAAAAAATATATATATGGTTTCCTTCTCAGTAAATGCTGTAAACAGTTAAGATAAACATCTAAGCGCTCTCAGGAAAGGGTCCTTAAATTTGTTACTTTAAAATGCTACTTTTCCAGCAATGGTTTGTACTCTGCACCTCTCCCTGTGAAAAGCATGTGATTTTGATGGTTATCTACCAAGAGTCTTACGCATGGTTGGCATTTAAAAGAATTTGCTAGAAAATCTAAACTTGGGTTTGTCAGGAAACCACACTTAGACAGTTTAGATTTGGGCCTGTGGACATTTATTTACTTATTTTTTTTAATGTTATTGTCCAATTGATACGAAATGAAGACACTGTTTTTTAAAAGTGATAAAAAATAAACACGATGTAAGTTTTAAATCAGTTTCCTATCATTCTTTTGTTCTCCACCTTCTGTGAGTCAGACATATTACCCTGACACACAGCACCATTGCTGTGATACCTTTGCTCTTGCCTTTTTAGGCGGCTCTGCACTTAATGTGTGCGTACGGGTGAGGTGTGTGTGTGTGTGTGTGTGTGTGTGTGTGTAAGTCTGTGTGGTGTGTGTGGGGAGGACACAAGAAACAGATCCCCTGGCAAAGAAAAAGCAGCACTGGAATTATTTTTGGTTCCGGCTTAAAACCTTTTTGGTCTTTATTTTCCCTACAGAAAATGCGGGGATCAGATGTCTTATAGTATTTCTTCCAAAGCTCAGACTCATTGGATTTGTGAAAATTAATGTTGTTGTATAATTGCATGACCTCTTTCTGTTCCCTTAGAGACATTGCAGGATGTTGTGCCAGGGATAGTCCAGCTTTGAGTGCATAGATGCTGCCTAGTAACTTTTCTATCATCTATCCATCCATCCATCCATCCATCCATCTATCATCTATCTATCCATCCATCCATCATTTATCTATTATCTATCTACCTATTTATCTATTATCTATCTACCTTCCATCTGCCTATCATCTAATTATTTATCTCCATGATATCTGTTTACCATTTACCATCTACAGTCTATCCATCTATCTGAACTATCACCTATCTATTTTTCTTCTTATTCTCCTCCTCCCTCTTCTTTCTCCCCTCCTCCTTCTCCCCTTCCTCTTTCTCCTTCCCTCCTCCCCCTTCTCCTCCACTTCCTCTTCCTTCTTCTTCTTCTTCTTCTTCTTCTTCTTCTTCTTCTTCTTCTTCATTCCATCATCATCATCACCATGTAGAAAAAAACAAATGCTTTCCCCTTCATTCCTCTGTCCCATGGGAAGGTCTGATGATTTGATTATTCTTGTTTTCTCCCCTCAAACACCATATATGTATGTGAAAACCAAGTGTTTAGCCTGATAGGATGTTGAAAGAAAGAAGCACAGGCTAATGAATAGAGTGCTTGATTGAGAATCCATAAAGTTGCTGGGAAAATGCTGATATGATTTACTGTGTGAACCTGTGTGAGTCTCTGGAGGCTTCAAATTTCCCAAATAGAATATCGTAACAGTCCTGTTCCCTCTGCGTTAACACATACTGGCCAAGACAGACTCAGTCCTCAGTAGATATTTGATGCTAAAACAGAAGGCATGATTCCGGGTCATTTATTCCGGGCCATGTCCACCATTTCTTTAAAAGGAATGTGTCTTCAAAATATAAAGAAAACAGATAAAATATAATACTAAAGATGAATAAATCTTTTCAGATTTTATCTGTGCTGTGGAGGGAATCTCTTGGGACTGAAAGGCTATATAAACATCAGATGCTAAGTGTTACCTTATTAATTTTGTCATTCTTTGGAATAGCATTTGGATACCTGAGGCCATAAGATGTATGTCATACATTAATATGGCGTTAAAACCCATTCAAATTTATCCTTGCTGTTTACATGAAGAAGAAGGAGGAGGAGGAGGAGGAGGAGGAGAAGGAGAAGGAGAAGAAGGGAGAGAAGAAAGAGGAGAAGAAGAAGAGGAGGAAGAGGAAGGGAGAGGAAGAGGGTGGGGGGAGAGGAAGAAGAAGAAGAGAGGAGAAGGAAGAGGAGAAGGAAGAGGAGAAAGAAGAAGGGGAGGAAAAGAAAAGAGGAAGGGGAAGGAGGAGAAGAAGGAGAAGAAACTTCCTATCAATTTGGCCATTTAAAAAACCACACTGTGCCATCTTGGTGTCTTTCTATATAGGTGCATTGAGACCACAGCAGAACTTAGCCTCATGTGTGATGTTCATTGGTCTCTCCCTTGTGCTTACAGTTTATTACAAAAATCAAACAAACACAAAAGAAAACAGAGTATGCTGGTTCTTTCAAAAGTTGGGAATACGAGTAAGCCAATGAACTATTCCCTATGTGTAAGATCCAAGGGTGAATGTCTGAGCCAATGACCACAAGTCTCGCTCAGTGGCAGGGGCTACAACAGAAAGAATCGTCAAGGAATAATAAAAGCTAACTTAGGGTGTTATTGTTTTTCTTGAATACTGCCCTTTATTTTCTCTCTTCTTTGGATTCTCTCCCATCCTATAACCAGGAAGCTGATTCTGAATTTTATAACATCAGAATAAATAGGAGAGATATTTGAAGTCTTTGTGTGTCGTTAACCCAAAGCCCCACAACCTAGAGAGGTGTAGAGGGCTTGCGGAAAAGGTGAACAACAGAGAAAGGGATTTGCAGGTAGGTGGGGAGATACCATTTCATGTACAACTGGAATCCTTTCCTTATGTTGGAGAGGTCTTACTACATGAGTCTTACTTAGGAAGCGGGGCCCATTTCTTACAATAGCAGACAAAAGGCAGAATAACCATTTTTATGACTTCTGCTTAGCAAATCTCCTGCTCCGATCCAGGATTTCTAATGCAGAGCAAGCGAGACAGCAGAATGGCCAAGAAGTCTGGGCACTGGCATCAGCAGCAAAAGCTTGTGGCTAGGGTAGTGATGCCCTCCCCTGCCCATTCCAGGCCTGGGATCCTGCCCATGCTTCCGGCCGCCTTACCTCCTGTCCATCCTGCCTTCCATGGCCTGGCTCTACAGTTCTCCAGGTCATTCTGTGACCCAACCAAATTCCTTTTAGGCTCAACTTAGCTGATGTTAATTTTGTGGCTTGCCACCAAATGCCATGATGAAGACAGATGCTAACAACGGGGTCCACCAGAGAAGTAAATTTTGCTTACATCTTGCCTACACCTGTAGACAAGAGCATGTCTGGAAACACATATCAATCCCTGACTGGGCATTTCCGGAATCCATCAGTTCTCAATCATTTCAATCTCAAAATCCCTTTGTGTCCTTAACTATTATTTAGGACAGCATAAAATATTTTCTTATGTGTTTTGTATTTATTTAAACTTATTAGTAATTAAAATGAGAAAACGCAGAATAATAAATAACGAATAAATATTTATTGGCTTACAGATGACAATGCAATTTCATGACACCTTGGCACAAATAACATCTTTCTAAAAAGTCGGTAAGAATAGGGGCAACTGTTTTCACAGCTCTTTTTAGGGTCCGGCCAGAGAGCGAAGTGGATCCCCCTTTCTCTTCTGCATCAACTCGCTGCACTGCATTGTTAGGTTAACACAGATTCAGAGATGAAGACTATTTTAACAGCCTTTTCAGATAATTGTGCATATTCCCCTTTGATAGGACATTGAAACTTGAACAGTGTTCGTTTCCTGAAGGTCAATGGCGGTGTGATTTCTGGACCCATGTCGGTGAACTTGTGCTCCATTGCATGGATCCATCCTGTACTTTGGACTTTTCACTCATGCATGATTTTGCAACCCATGCATTTCCTGTTGGGAAAGTGCTGGTTTACAGAGCTATCCAGATTTCCTATGTGTCAATGCATTTCATTATATAATAGCAAAAAAAAAAATACACCACATTTGTTATTATCACCACCCATCCTATCAGAAACGTCCTCAAGTATCGAGAAGCTGTTAAGTTAGCATAAGGGATACAAGTTTTCCCAATTTTTAGTTTTCACTCGAAAGTTCCAATGTTATCATTGGTGACAAACACAGTCCGTTGATTTTCTTGTAGTGACAGGCTTACTTTGTTCATTTTCCAGAACATGCTTGCCAAACGCCCAGGTCTGAGTAAGCAGTTTGTCCATCAGTCTTTCTTTCGTGTAAAAAGGTGTCCCGTGGAAAACAGCTGATTCAGCTCGCAGCTCAAGTGCTTGCCAAGTCCTTTCCTTGACATGAACATGACAAGAATCATACAGTGGGTGTAACAGAAGTGCTTTATACATGCTTGACACAGAAGAGGAAAGAGACATTGCATGGGATTTGAAATTTAAAAATATTAATAAGGGATGCAGCTTCATCAAGGCTATTATTCTTTTTAAGAGAGA
This sequence comes from Prionailurus bengalensis, assembly GCF_016509475.1. Taxonomy (NCBI): domain Eukaryota; kingdom Metazoa; phylum Chordata; class Mammalia; order Carnivora; family Felidae; genus Prionailurus; species Prionailurus bengalensis. The sequence continues at coordinate 137,222,290 of NC_057354.1, forward strand.
GAGAGAGAGAGAGAGAGAGAGAGATAAAGCACAAGCAGGGGAGGGGCAGAGAGAGAGGAAGAGAGAGAATCCCAAGTAGGCTCCTTGCTGTCAGTGCAGAACTTGACATGGGGCTCGAAGCCAAGAATCGTTGAGATCATGACCTGAGCCGAAGTCAGACACTCAACCGACTAAGCCACCCAGGCGCCCCTCATCTAGGGTATTCTTAAGTGAAACTGGCACCCCCACACATGCACACACACACACACACACACACACTCACACACACACAGTAAACTGCGAGGGCAAGACATAAAGAGCACAGTGACTCCTAGTGCATTCTGGGGACGCTGCCTTGATCTCTGCCTGGGCCAGTCGCGTACCCACCATTGCTTCGCAACCTCAGCGCACACATCCACAAGATCAAAAAGGCAAATCACGCCTTGATTTTATTAGAAAATGGTTTTGAGCTCAATGACACCCTGCAGAGACCTCGGGCACCCCAAGGATCCACAGAACAAAGAAGTATGGCTGAGTCCTGTCACTTTCTAGGCTGCCGGAGACTATTTCATACCTTCTTGTCTCTTCGTAAGCCTCGGACACCTCCTCTCTCCTCGCCGTTGTATGGTAGGCTGGTTCCACTGTAAATTTAGAAGCAATCTGCAAAGACCTTCCGCCTGGACCCTGGGCATCTCTGTACCTGTGCCGTATGCGCGTCTCGTCCCAGTGGATAGATTGTCTCGTTTACTGCCTAAGACCAGTCCCTCCATTTGGGCCTCCATCTGTGTCCACACAAGCACATCCCCGCAGCTACGGCCTCCCTTTGTCCCGCAGTGTCCGTTGTTCATACTGCACCGATCAAGTCCTACCAGGATAAAATCAATAGAATGGCCCCTGCCTTAATCAAATCAGTCTTCCTTTACATCACATTTGCTTCCAGATGCTACCCCGTTTTATGGCTTCCCTGTATCACAAACCCCTCCACAGTTATTCCCACACACCGCCTCTCATCCTCCTCCTGCCCTCCTGTGAACCCACCGGAGGCAGACTTTCTTCTCCACAACTCCGTCAAACAGATCTTGACAAGGTCACCTCCGCACGACGAACTCCCGTAGCTTACGTTCAGGCCTCATTTCACGTGACTCTATCGGAGGAAGGGGGCATGGTTAACGAATCGTTCTGTTTTTCAGCAATTCCGTCCCTTTGGTTTGGGGATGCCGGTAGCCTTGGGATTGAAGTACTTAGGACCCAGAGCTGGCCGTCTGCATCTATTAGCTAATCTTCTCATGGCTACTTCCATGTTTTAACTAGCATGTTACGTATTACAAGCCGTGCATGTCATTTAAAGGGGATCCACTTGGGGGAAGCGTGGATTTTGTCCACCATCCTACAAGCTGTATGCTACCTGACAAATCACGCATTCTCTTACACTGGGCTTCTTTTCTCCCTATCAGGTTCAAAGTAAGTATAACCATTTATGAATCGATTGAACAAATACGAAGAAGCAGAAACTAATGAAATAGGTCTCCTGCTACCAAGAAATTCACTAGGTAATCTGACCAGCTAGAGGAGAAAAGAAATCCACGACCTTAAGCACCGCCACAAACTACTGTTCCGCCACTGGGTGAGTGCACACACACACACACACACACACACGGTAGAATATTAAGAATTAAGAATATTAAATATGTGGTGTGTCAGATGATCTACTCTCTCCTAGTTGTGACTCTATAACAGAAACTATTGATTTCACCAGGAGCACGTCTTCAGGCGGGTAAGTGCAAGCAGATAGGCGCATGGACAGAATGGGGCAGTGCTACTGTGTGCCTGGAAATTTCTGTATTTTGCCTCCTGGCGGTTATTTTCGGAGGTGGTGCCAACGCTTGTAAATGAGAGAACAAGAGTGAGAGAGAGGAATGTGGTTTCGTGAAGGTTTCCTATCACAAGATGCGTACCCTGAGACTTTGCCACAAAAATATCTTCTGCTCACCTACCAACTGACAATTATTTGGGTTAATGAGCTTTTCTGAAGAATACAAATCATTCTCAACGTTATGGCAGTTGCTTTAATTAGATCAGCCTTATTAGAAATTAGTTTCATCAAAGTTAATTTGTGGCTTTTCATCCAGGGTAGATAAGGGGGCTAAAGATGTAAATAACTGCAGTAATTAACATTCGCCTAAAACTGTAACAAACACAAAGCCCATTTACCGAGACTGGTCTTGAGTCTGCCTACAACATGATGGGGCCACTGAAACTATTTTTGCTCCCGATGTACAAACTAGGAGGCCGATAGTCTTGGTGAGGTTTGTGCAGTAAACTCTAGAGCTGAAGGTCAAATTCTGACCTTCTGAGTCCATGCGCAATTGATGTTTTTTCTAGAAGGAGGGAACGGAGTCAGAGGTTGTCGTGGAGGGACATAAATCAGCCTCCGCTTTCTTGACACGCTGTCTTCCCAGCCTCACAGCTTGCACTTCCCCCGCTGTTTGGGGCAGACGCACAGCTTTGTTTGGAGGGTCTTTAAGAAGCAGCTCCTAGCAAGACGAAGGTCCGTGCTCTTTGACGGTCTTGTTAAAAACGTCATCATCATTTGTGTGTGAACGCACACAGACCGGGCCATGATCTTTATTTTATTTTTTTTTTCAGCCAACCACACCCAGAGTTTAGAATGTTATATTTAACTATTTTTAAGACATTTTCTTTGTATTTTTTGAAAAAAGTTGAACCCCGCATTCTGTCCGTGTGTCAAAACGATGTAAACTTTGACTCTGTTAGCTCAGGCTATAAATGGTGTGCAATGTCATTCAGGGAGAAACATTTAGAATCACATGGGTTGCCACTTCTGTCAAATTACCAAGCTACAAAGAAGCAGACTGCGTCCCCACTCGCCACTTACTTTGGATTTATATACAGGGCACCTGTACTGCAGAACTCTTCTCTGTGCTTCCTCTCGAGGTATAATGAAGATATATTTTACGTTCATGCTGAGCTGTACCATTCAGATTGCCATTGAGGCAGCATTGCTAATACTCACAGGCAACTAATGAATTTTACTCTGTGATGGAAAACATAATAAATGAGATACTTTACAATAGAAAAATATATGTGAATAAGAAAATAAATAAAGAGAATAGAAAATAGAAATAAATGCCCATTCGCTTATATTTCATATGCATTTTGGTAAATGTTTTTAGATTGATTCACTTGTTAAAAAGGCACTATCGACACTGTTGAATGCCTATAGCGATCGTGATTTAGGTGCGTCTGAGTTGAAACTCTCAAGAAATAAGATTTTTAATTACAATGTATTTACTTTTGTAAAAGTGCATCCTTGGGGCATCTGGGTGGCTCAGTCCGTTGAACATCTGACCCTTGGTTTTGGCTCAGGTCGTGATTTCATGATTCAGGAGTTCAAATTCTGCACGGAGTCTGCTTTCAATTTTCTCCCTCCCTCACTCTCTGCCCCTCCCCTGTTCTCTCTCTCTCTCTCTCTCTCAATAAATAATTGAACTTAAAAAATTTAAAAAGGGCATCCTCTAAGATACAGCATTATTTGAGAGGGTCATATTTTCACTCGATTGTTTTTAAAAATGTTTTGGTATACATTACTGATTATTTTTTTTTTCAAAACAGAATTGCTAAGCCCAGCAAAGAGAAACCAGGAAAGCCTGCTGAGAAAGCAAAGCCATACCAGCTGGGCACCTGGATGCCTGTCCAGTGGGTTTCCACTCAGGAGCAGAAGAGGTGTGACCATATATGCACTTGAGCTAAGGTCAGACAAGGAAGCACGTTGTGCTGTTAGCTTTGCTGGAGGGTTTGGTGCTGGTGAAAAATACAACAGAGAGGGTAGATTTGGTCAAGGATGAAATTGAATACCTTGGGAATCATGATACGCCCCAAATCACTAATCCTACAATTTTAAAAGACTCTCAACCATCTGGGGCCGCTGGGGGATGTGAGGATAGAGCAAGGCTTTTTCCCTTGGGGCTTCTCTGCCCTTGGGAGCATTTCACACATCTGGGAACATATTGACCAAGAACTCCATGGACAGGAGGACATGATTTCCCCAAAGTCTTGCAACAGACTTTGAAAACACCCTGGGTGGACTACAAAGCGTTCACCATGTCACGTGACCTCTGCGCTCTCAGTGTTAAAAAATAAAACAAATAAATAAATAAATAAATACATACATAAATAAACACTGAAATTATTTTTACAAATAAATAAGTAAATGAATGAATAAATAAAAAATAAATACTGAAATTATTTTTACAAATCAATAAAGAAGTGAATAAACAAATACTGAAATTATTTTACAAATAAATAAATAAACAAATAAATAAATACTGAAATTATTTTTACAAATAAATAAATGAATGAATAAATAAAAAATAAATACTGAAATTATTTTTACAAATAAATAAATGAATGAATAAATAAAAAATAAATACTGAAATTATTTTTACAAATAAATAAACAAATAAATACATACTGAAATTATTTTTGCAAATAAATAAATAAATAAATAAATAAAAAATAAATACTGAAATTATTTTTACAAATCAATAAATAAATGAATAAACAAACAAATAAATAAATACTGAAATTATTTTACAAATAAATAAATAAACAAATAAATACATACTGAAATTATTTTCACAAATAAACAAATAAATAAATAAATGCTGAAATTATTTTTTTCCAAAATTAAAAAAGAAAGAAAAGGTCTTAACCCTCTGCTCTAGCTACAGTCAGGTACTCTACATGTCCTCTCTTACAATCTGTCCGTTCTGTTCTGTCATCTCTTCATTTAGCCATTCAATAACTGTTCAATAGTTGGGAAAATTTGTCTCCAGTAAGTTTTTGAATGCACAGAGACTTTCGTAGATTAAGTAACATGTCCAAAGGAGGAGCAAATCAGACTTCATCATTTAATGCGAAACACCTTTAAATGTTTACTGCAGCATGACTCTGTTTGTCTACACAGTATAATTTCTTCTAAGATTTTGAAATGACGAGTTAATATAGATTTGATGGCAGATGTCGATTTTTATAGGAGTAGTTTTCAGGATAAAGGCAGAGCAGCAACACTGCAACCGGGCCGTGTCTAAGTGGACCAGAATCACAAACGTGGCCGGGGGAACGGCCTAAAAGCAACGCACACAATTAGACTTGTCTCTTTAAAATTCTGGGGCTCCTAATAGCAGAATCATCTGCTCTCCACCATCTGCCAGCTGCGGAGTGAGCGAAAATAGCATGTGCAGGTACTGTAATATACAATCTAATTAGTGTACTAAAGCTTAATTTATTGGAGAAATTGTAAAATATAAAAACAATTATGATTTAACAAATCTATTCCTCTGCTGCTGTAATGAACACTCTGCGTGTACTGGATTATTATGCATGCGTTTCTTTTTTATATTATATTGCAAGCTCCCTTCCTTAATATATCACGGGGACAATGAAATTACACTCCGCTACCTGTCTTCACGTTTCTGTCCCATTTGCAATCATACTCGGAATTTGCTAGACGACGGAGCTGCTTCCTTGCGAGTACGAGCAGAATTGAAAAGGCTTATGCCAAGTTGGCATTGGTTCTGAGGACAGCTTGAGGACTCACCAGGGAGAAGACGCCTCTGATGACTTTGCAGCCTTTGCAGAGAACAATGTCAAAGAATTTCTGTCCAGTGAGTGCTTGCTCTGGATCCTTCCTCCTGTTCTCTTCCACCGCTTCCTCCTATTTTCCATTATTTCTGGACGCCTCTCCTCTTTTCCCGCCCCCTCCTCCTCTTCTGCTTCCCCTGTCTTTTCTTCATAAACCTGGACGGACGACCGTGTTTTCCACGCAAAAGCAAGATGTATCGAGAAGCGTGGACTGTCGAGTGGGCCATCAATTCCTCTGCTATCAGGACCTAATATGAAAACAACCCTGTGGTTGAGCAGCGGTGCCTTTATTTAGTTATTTTCATTTATTTACTTATTTAGGGCAGGGGTGCCTTTAAAAGATGAGATAATACATAATTCAACACAAAGGTTGAGTACGGGGCAAAATGAGATTACGTGGGAAGGATGAAGCTGGATTTTACATCGTGCAGAAGCGAGGACTTTCGTGTTGCAAATTCTAAGTGGGCTCCAGAACATAAGTGAATAAATAAATAAATCAATAAATAGGCTCTAAAATTTGTTACCAGCTGGGCAAAACCGACCTTGAATGAGAAACATGTTTTAGAGGACGGTCTCTGTTACGGAAAGACCTTTCAGAGTTTTGCTCTGTCACCATGGCCTCACGGAAAACCTCACACATCAACAGGACAGGCAAGAGCCTATGGGATTTAGTGCCGTGGTTCCGGGGCAGACACACAGTGTTTTCCTGAATGGTCGGACGCACGGTGCTCTCACGGGGATTGGCTTGAGTGGGGACTGTGGGCTGTAGCTCCGTGTGTTTCGACACTGCCTGTGTCGGCCGCCCTCCCTTCAGGAGACAGGCACTTCCGTGTGATGGAATTGATGGTGTGCGACTTCCAGGACCGTGCGTGACGTAAAGGAGTTCTCTGCTCTGTCTTACGTCCCTCTCCAAGGGAGCTGTACAGGAGAAATTTCCTTTGGAACCTGAGGTCAGAAAGGGGCCTGCTTCTAAGAGAGAAATCCTTTCCCTTCTCTCAGGCAAATAAGAATTATCAGTGAGAAGCTTCGCATGGGCCACAAGCGGGATCATCATCAAGTGGCAAGCTCCCCTTGGCCACGCGCAGTGACCCTCTGGGGCTGTATTTCTGACCGCTTCTTCTCTGTGATCTTGCTTTCCATTCCTGTTCCCTTAAATTGTACTGATTTATTATATATGATCTTTTTTTTTTTAATAAGGGGAAGTGGTATATATTTATTTCTCCCTTACCTGTCTGAGGGTCTTTGCTTTGTGAGGCGCAGAGCCAAATACCAGACGTACCCATTCTGAAGTTTGTGTTTCTGACCCTCAAAAGGCTTCCCGAACGTTGGGGAAGAGATGCATTCAGACAATCGTGGTACTCTCACACCAGCCACTGTGGAAATCATCACGGGGGAGAGCAGGAGAATGGGGCGGGGGAGACGGGAGAGCCAGCGGCATCAGAAGGGACATTTGGACTAAGTTGGAGGGAATTATAGGAATTTCTCAGGGAGGCAATCAAGAAGGGATGATGTCGGCAGATGGTCCCAGAGGCAAAGGCAAGGTGACATGAGAGAGTGTGCTCCGGTCAGAGGACGGCCCGTAGGACACTTCTGTCAGATTCCAGAGCGAGGGAATTAGTGGGCGCTGGGCTTTAAGGACGCCAGCAGGATACGCAGATTGTAGATTTCATTGGGAAGAAAACCACCAAGGAATTTTAGGCAAGGGGTGACATCACTGCATTTTCATGTTTGTGCTGTGTAAAAATAAAATAAAAGCCATAAATGTCAGCTGAATTGAAGTGCATTTTAAAATAACGCCCCTGACATTTACTGCAGAATTGGAGGGCACACCCATGTTGATTCAGAAAATAGGGAGCCAGGGGCGTGACTCAAAGTGGGATGATCCCTTGCTGCCTTCCTCAGAGGAACGATACAGACAACCTCGGCTTGTGCAGCCCGTCGGTATTTGTGTGGTGGTCAATTCATACACGTCTGATTCTGCCGATCGTGGCTAAAATTTCCAGAGCACTTTAGAGGCTATTCTTGTCGTGCTTGGTGGCCAACACATATAATGGCTTCTGAGAAGGACAGCATTTTGGTTCGGGCAGGTGGCACTCTCCTGGGGAGTCAGTCGATTGTGCTAGCACGTGGAGACTGATTTTGGCAATCTAGGACAAAACCCGAGAACGTCCCGTTCATTTCTCGAGGGGATAGCGACCCTGTGGTTCCAGCAAAATCCAGCAGCATGGAGACACGGCATCCTTCAGAATGATATCTAGTGCAAAGCAGCATGCTGCTGGACCCCTGGAGCGCAGAGATGAGCCGTCCCGGCCACTGAGGGCAAGTACGATGTGCAAATCAGTGCATGCCAATACCGACTGCCGGCCCTGGGCGTGTTGCGCCTGGGCTTGTCTGCCCATGGCTCAGGAAGTAAGGCGCTGACTTATATTTTGGACAAAAGTCTTTCCACCTCTCTGTTCCAGCTGCCCACTCCAGCTTCAGTCGGTGTTGGCCGCATTGTTTTATCGTTCTAAACTTGCTTCCAGCTGAAATCACCGTGGGATAGGCCTCCTGATGTACCCTTGCCCTTCGTGTGAATGCTCTCCTATTGGGTAGAAAATATATTCACGTCTATGCTTCATTCACTCGTTATTTTAGCCGATCAACAAATAAATATTTATTGAGAAGGCGGACTTTGCCAGGAGCTCTGCTGGACTCCAGAGGTATAAATATGAATAAGATATAGTCCTATCTTTGTGGGAACCGCAGGTTGGTAAACACAAACAGGGTAACGATCACCGTGCGATGCGCTCCGTGTAGCAAAACGCAGGGCTTGCGGAGAATGGCAAATACATGAATAACTTTCGAAGGGAGAGTGCCATGATTGGGTCGTGAAAAGCTGCCTTTGCCTGTTCCCATAATGTCTGGAAGGGTGTTTTCTCATGGAGTGGGGAGAATTGATCACACCGTCCTCAGGAGTTTTTCCAAACTCCACCCACGGGCTGCCTGGCAAATCCCCCCACCAAAGACAGAATATTATCTTTGCAAGGTGGCGGTTCTCAGCTGGGGTTATTTTGAAGCCCCCTCTCCATTTCCACACAATCAAGGACGTCCGGCAATGTCTTGAGACGTTTTTGCTTGTCATATCTGGATCGGGTTAGGATGCTCTCGGCAGCCAGCGGGTAGAGTCTGGGGACCCTGTCAAATATCCTACGGTGCGCAGACCAGCCCCCACAACAAATAATTATCTGGGAGCCTAAAATATCCATATTGCCAACACCCAGCAGCTCTATTGTAAAGTAATTTGTAAGATGGTTATGCCAGCCACGGTATGGGGCCAAATGGCCGTGAGATACGTTTTACGACATGAAAGGAATTTTCACTTAGATTTGCAATGTTCCCCTGGGTCCAGATCATTTCTTGGGTCCCAGACGAATGGCTTTCTGATGTTCAACCCATTTTTTTAATGTAGACGGACATCTCCTTTATTTCCCTGTCGTTCTTCCTAACCCGGTGACAAACAAGGTTTTCGCAGCCACCACCGTGGGCACGCTGAATCCTCGTCCACGTTGCTTGTTACGGCTTGCCTCTCCCTCCTCTCCTTCCTGCAGCTGCCTGGTGCCTCTGGCCTGGCCTTGACACTCGCCATCTGCCCGCTCGTCAGCACCTGTCATTCTCCACTGCTTCCCGTGACCCGCTCCTGCTTAGGCTCCGCCCACCCCTGCCACCAATCAGTCAAATTCCTCAATCCAACCCGAGATAACCTTGTCTCAGGGACCAGAGCTCCCGGACAAACTCAAAAGACGAGCTTCTTCTTGCAAGCCTTTGTCCCCTTTTATCGAGAGACAACGATACATTTCTCAAACAGGGAGACAGAACATATTTGCGTGACCCCATCCGCTGCCACGGTGAACGCCCCTCTCACAGCCACACACCCAAGTCAGGGCGAAGTCATAGCTCACGCGTTACCCTCAGTGGTAACACTTTGCCTTTTCAGAACATGCTTTCCTAATGGCTGGGTGATCGCGGCACTCATTTCTTAATTCATCAGCATCCTGAGAGCTCGACTGGCCATCCCATAGTTTACGTAATAATAAAGTGTAAAAACATCGCTGCTGTTTACATGAATAATTTGGTACGCCTGTCCCTTATGAAAATCGAAACCGAACGTCCTGCTCTGACCTATCAAATGTTTGGGAGCAAGGGCTCAGATCTGGCCTCCATTGTTATCTTGAATGCGCTTTGTGCTTTATGATGATCTTAGAACTATTTGATTCAATAAAATAGTAATGGTGATGATGGATACGACTAACGTTTATCACCCTTCTCCCGTGCGCTAGTCATTTTGCTAAATGGCTATGCGATTTGTTACTTCTGGTCTTGACAAACACCCTACAGGTAGATGTGTTTATCTTCGTTTGGCTGATGGGGACACTGCCCCCTCGGAAAGGTGGCATGCGTTTCCAAGACCACATAATAAATGGAAGGACTGGGATTGAACCCATCACGGACGTCCTATGAGGGACTTGATATGAATGAGGATTAATCATCTTTTTTCCTTATTTCATCATATAATAAATCATATTCTAAAATGCCAACTCATAGTTTTACAAAGTTTCACGATTATTATAGCAAGTGATGCACAAGAACTCCGAATGCATGCCCTAATTATTTAAAACCATGGCTAAGTAAAACGCCATGTATCTTTACTGTGTTTCATAAATAAAGGGCATTCTGACTAACACACTGATTCTACAACCAGCCCCTCCCCTGACTCCCTTCTTTGCTTCCTTTACATACAACTGTAGTTATAACTTTATTTTATCCCCCTGCCTATATAAAATATTTATTGAAAAAATATAAATCATATTTAGAGATGCTGTATGGATTCTTTTTTTTTTTGCTCTTTATGTAAATACTGCACATAGATGTTTCAAACTTTAGCAATGTCACTATTTGTGTAAAAATAGATTAGCTGTGATTAACTTCTGACCCAAAGGCACTACGCTTACCTTGAATGTGCCCAGCGTATTAACAAGAAGTTCTGTCTTTGATGATTTAATTGCCCACGCACCAACCTGGGAACAGGGACAGTCGGCTCTTTTTCTTCATGGGCGTGATTTGGACGTGCGTTCAGACTTTGGAGACGATCTGCAGACAGGCCGGACTCTTTGCCATCTTGGCCTTCAAGCAAGGCCCATCATTAGGCTGAGAGTCTTTGTCTGCTAAGCCAGAGTCAGGCCAGGTTATGTCCGAGACACCGCAGATCTCTCCAGCCTGTGGTTACCAAACACTTGAGTTGAGGATAGACCGTCATAACTTAAAACTCACTGGCCTGGAAACTAGAAATCAGACTTCCAAACATCTGGTTATTTCCAACAGTTCTGAGGGTCACCTCCCTTGAAAGCTGTCAGAAACTGTTACCCTTCCATGGGCAGCCTGGCCTTCCCTTCCCACACCGGACTCCACTCCTTCACATCTGCTGAGCACGGGATGTCCTGCTGGAGCCTCTAATCCATTGGAGAGCCCTGCTGTCCTCTCCCGGGATGGTCATTCTCCATAGGGAGCTACTCTCTATAAACATCAAATGCGTATTCTTATGTTTATGCGCAAGTAACACATTCATGCTTTGCAATGGCTCCCGCCATCCGTGTAATTCACGCTCCGCAATTAGCCAGTCAGCAAGCCATCCCTCTCCCCTTCCCTGCATTTCCCCTGGTTCCTGTAACAGCTGGTGGGTCAGCCACGATCACCCTTGCTTCTCAGAGGGTTTAGTCAGGGTTTCTGCTCAATTGCAGGTTCAAGCATAACATCTCTAGACTCCGTGGAATTGAAAGACAGAATTCCCGTTCCCTTGAAAGTCTGTGAAGTCCGGCCTTCTGTACATCCTTCTAGAACATGCCACCACCTGGTCTGTGTTCTGAACAACAAAATCATTCTACTCTTTGCTGTTATTACCAGGATATCTCTCAAGACCCACTCTGCTACAGTGTCTTAAACCATGTATTTTGCTCGCTTAGCTGTGATTTCATCTTCTTACAAAACTACGTAGTAATTGCTTCGAAACCCTACTTCCTGGGAGCTCTTGGCTGACTCAGTCGGTTGAGCGTCAGACTCGATTTTGGCTCAGATCATGATCTCACGGTTTGTAAGACCAAGCCCCATGTCGGGTTCCAGGCTGACTGCAGAGCCTGCCTGGAATTCTCTCTCTCCCTCTCTCTTTGCCTTTCCCCTGCTCTCTCTCTCTCTCTCTCTCTCTCTCTCTCTCAAAATACATAAAAATGAGCTTTAAAAAGAAAAGACACCCTACCCTTTGCCATCTCCTCTTGAAAGATTCTACCATCTATGGTCTCAGCAGAGCAGGTGAGGCTCTCAGGAAGACTCTCAATGCCTCTCCATTCCTGTCTCCCTTTAGTGCAGCGGCCAGTTAACTGAAAAATTGGAATAAACAAGGAGCCATGAGACTGTTACGATATGGCTTCAATATTGCTTTATTATGTAAAAGATAGACATTTATACTTATTTACCGAAATTCTGCTGTGGGAACAAGAATTCTTCTGGGAGTTTAGACCTGCTGGTTGGAGCTCTACGTCATGTTTCATATATAAAGCACAAAAAGAATGCCTTCCAGATCACCTCCAGATTTCGTTCTTTAAAATGAGATGCAAAACAGTTAGCGTGAATAAATCTTCGAGTTTCTGTTGACTTTCCCCCAAGCTTTTACAGGTGTTTTGCTCACATTTAACTCTCGACCTTCTTCCTGTTGTCCTCTTTAGCTGGTTTCCTTGATATTCAATGACACTACTGTGTAACAAGAACCCTTCATACAGGCAGGCTTGTGGAGAAAAGAGCTGCCTTCTGGGAAGCCAGTAACGGAAGTGTTGAGAGCAGAAATGCATGTGGGTGCTTGAGAGTTGCCTGCACACGAAGCTATCAGCATGCTCCAGGATGATATGACCCAGGTGCCGAGGTCCAAGTTCACTGGCTGATCACTGGAAGGTAGTTCATATTAAGGTTTGTATTGTACGCAGAATTCCATGATGCACTATTCTGCCCATGACCTTCATGCATTTTCTTCTTCTGGGATTCTCTATCTCACTCCCTTCATCTGTCAAACTCCTACTCACCCCTCGAAACTCAGACTACCAACACTTTCCCTGCAAAGACTGCTGTATTACCCCACCACCCACTCCCCTCTTTTTTGCCTCCAGAGATCTGTGCAGACCTTGAATCCCAGGTGTATATTTCATGTGGATAAAACGTGTTGTATTTGATATTCTTCCCTACTAGACTTCAACCTTCCAAGACCAGTGGTTTTCCTGCATTTTATCTCTGCATTCCAGGACCTAACACAGGGGCTGGCACGTCCAGTGAATTTTGCTTCGTTGAATTAGTGAAGGAATGGGGATCCAGCTCGATGAAGTTATTCTTTATCTCTTACTGCTGTTGAGACCACTGTCCTTCACTGTCCAGGATAGCTTGCACGAGCCACATGTGGCTATTAAAATTTTAATTAAGTAGACATAAAAATAAAACTCCAGTCCCTTGGTGCCACGCGTCAAGGTTTGGATGCTTACCGGTCCCGTGTGTCTACTCGTCTCCAGGTTGACGGCACAGAGAGAGAATATGTCCATCATTGCCGCACGTTGTAATGGACACCACTGCTTAGCCTCTCCGGCAGTTCCATGTTGGGAACAGTCCCTCTGCTCCTTCCCCTGGGGATGGGTAGTCCCTGGTTTTCCCCACCTCGAGGTAATATAACCCAGTTCCTTTCGTCGAGCCACTTTGCAGATAAATTTTGTTCTTCCGATTGGTCTGTGGCTCTGAGCTTCAACACACTTTCATGGAAAGGAGTTTGCTTTAACAGCTTTGATGTGGAAGGCTGTTGGAGATAAAGGCTGCGGCTTTGCTGGTTTAAATCCTGTTCACACAATCTCAGTTGCAAACACCCTTATCCACGGTCATCCGGAATGGAATCACACACAGCTTCACAGCTGATTTCTCCCAGTAAAGGGGGCTCTGGTTTGGGATCCCTGAGAGAAATTTAACTGTTCTTGGTGCTTGATCCTTAGACAACTGGTCAAAGAGTGTTTATGTAAACATCCAGCTTTTAAGAAATGTCCCATAGGTCGGGTCGTATCTGCTTCCCTTACCACCCTCTTTCACAGCCAGGGGTCTGAGGAAGTACAATCCCAATAGCAGCTACTTCCATCTGCATTGTGCTTTCAGTGGTGGGAAGGGCTTTCCGAGAACAGTCTCTCTCTTCTAGGGATGAGCCCTGGTAGCTGGCATTTCTAATGTGCTAAAGCATGAGCCAGTAGGTATGTCGATCTTTAAGCTTAAGTCACAGATGTTGTTTTTACCCTGCTTACATCAGTTTATTATTTTTAAGTGTTATTTATTTTGAGAGAAACAGAAAGCAAGAGAAAGAGAGAGAGAGAGACTGTTTAAGGACCACTCGTACCTTGATGACCTCGGCCCTTGGCTTACTCTTCCCACTTACCTCGGTGTGGTCTCTCTCAGGCCTCCTTGATTCTTCCCTTCTCCTCTCTGCTCAGCCTCTCCAGCTTGACCACCTCTTGGCTCAAAGGCTCCTATCTTGATTTTCCAGGAACTTCCTTGTATATTCCTCTTGTATCTAACGGAGGTAACTCTGGGCCTATTGGTGGCTAAGAACGGCCATTCTTGTGTATTGAATAAGCCTCCTGTGCACCCACCAACCCTGCTGTTTAATCTGACAGCTATATCTGTACTAAAAGTCCCAGACACGATGCATATGGAAGTAATATTATGGTTTTAATGGCAACAACTCTGAATACAATGTCAAGACACAGCAAATTTTGCTATGTACCAAGTTTTCAGTATTTATTAAATAGATAAGTATTTTATTTGTAATGCCCATAAAAATTAAGTCACATTTCACCTATTTTAGAGGAAAAGAAAAAAGAAAACCCTCTTTAACGGCTCTCACTATGAGTTGCTGCAGGAAGAATTAGCCATCAATTTGAGTATTATACATAAAACAGCAATAAATATGATATTCACAATCTGAAATGAGCCTCATCAACCATTTACAAAGAACACCCAGTTTATTTAATGGGGTTGTATTAATACATTGCTGTGAAGATAATGGCTCCAGACTGCTCATTTTAATGAGGGGATGGCCACTGGGTAGACATTCAGTCTACTTTCATAGTCCTACTGAGAAGATGGAATATTTGGGGCGTTTTCTCCCTTGTATGGAATAAAATAAGTAAGTAAGTCAGAAACCTCCTTGCTGAAAGGCGTTGGACATGATTTACTTGGCGAATCAAATCGTGCATGTCTGTCCTTGTTTATTTATGAAACCCAAGGTATTCTGAGCATTCTTACCTCCCGGCTTTCCAGCGGACCCAGTGCCCACAGGTGCGGGATACCAGGACTGTAAGACGACCCGCCCACTGAGTCATATACCTGTGAGAAGTTTGCTACCTCAACCGCCCGAGCGTTCCATAGACCCTTCCAGAGGGTCTGCTTCCTTAGGTGCTGGACATTGTCACCAGTTATTCACCATAAAAGGTGTCAACTGGGCACCTCCCCCAAATTATTCTGGGGTGCATTTTAAGGATTCAAGAATCCTTTGTAATCTGGTTCATGACAAGGGTTTGGCCTTTCTTCTCAGCCTCACCTCCGTATCGTTGCGACTCCAATGTCTTCCTAGAATGTCATCTCATTATCACGCCAGATTTACTCTGGAGGGAGGAAGCCAATTAGTTATTTTCAATTTTTAGAGGGCCAGCCTCCAGAATGGTGAAAATACATTTCTTTTGTTTAAAAGCCACACCGTCTATGGCGTTCGGGTACAGACATGTCCCAAATGGTCTCCCTGTTTCTCATTTGCTCTCCATAACTCAGAGCGATCTTCTTAATCAAGTGTTCACATTATTCCTTTTCAGCTTCCTCCCTCTCCTGTTCAAGGCCCCTCCGTGGCTCCCACTGACTGATCACAAAGCCCATACTCTGTCCCATGACCTCTGAGGGTCTGTCGGACCTGGCCCCTTCCTGCCTCTTAGTTTCTTCCCTCTCCCTGAACACCTAAACAAGCTTGTCTACACCAACCCACCACTGCACCTCAGGACAGGTTTTTGTTCTTTCAGAGTGCTTAGCTGAGACTCTCTTGTTCACTTATTTCTTCACTGCTTTTCTCTCTTCCCATCAAAAATAGATGCCCTGCCTCGAGTGCATGGCTCACAGCTAGGATCCAGACGTCTGGTAGGTAATCAATATCACAGCTAGGATACCTGACGTCTGGTAGGTAATCAATAAATATTTGTTAAAGGAATGAATATGTGAGTTCAGGACTGGCTGGGGATTTAGGCTGGCTTGACTTGCAGGGTCTAGGTGCCTAGAGAGGAATGAGGAACTGAGAAATCTCCCAGATGCCCCTTGATATCTGTTTTGAAATTAAATGGGTAACATTCGTGCTTTCTCGCTTCTTTTCCCTCTGAGTTCAAGGCCTCACATGTACTAGATCGGGAGCATTATTCTACATTAATTTGTAATCTGTGCTCCAAGCCACATCTTACGATGTGGGGCTCGGAGGAGATGTTTCCACCTGCCCTTCCCTCAGACCTTACCCCAGAGGGCACTGATGGAAAGGTGATGAGCTTCTCCCTGCTGCACACCAGTGGCCCGTGCTGCACTCTTGTCTCTGCAGCGACCCCTGCCCCGTGACAGGGGTGGGGGATGCTAGAAAAGGGGCCAGGCTCCAGCAGCTTCGACAGACTTCAAGCGCGACCTTGCCTTGGACAATCTCAGGTCTCATCTGCTCACATGGCATCATTGCTCGGCTTGGGAAAGAGATTTTTGTCCCCCTGAATTAGGAAAGAGGCAGAATAGTAAAATATATATATATATATTTTTTTTTTTTTTTATAAAAGTCTGTGTTGAGTAGAGGCTTGCCGGCAGCTCGGGCTTGAGAGGAGGCGGGAGGGACGGCCATAGTCCATCCCTCTGTCAGGCGTGACCAGCAGGAGTGAGACCAGCAGGCCCTCTGGAGACCTCTGGGTTCTGTAGGGGGGACAATTCTCAAAGTGGCCCAGCTTCCCCGGGCTCTGGGCAGAAGACATGGGTCAAAGCCACACAATGGTCACGCGACCAGTTCCCAAAGTGCTGTTTCGTTATATCAAGGAAAAAAAATATTTCTCTTCATATGAGCTTTCCAAGCCCTTTAACCATATCTTCCATTACTTCAAAGTTCACTTCTGCAGGCAGAGATGAGAAAACTCAGATAATTTTCTGTTTGTTTTTTGTGTGCTTTTGTTTGTTTGTTTTAGAGACAGACAGAGCGCAAGCCGGGGAGGGGCGGAGGGAAAGAGTGAGTGAGAGAGAGAGAGAGAAAATCCCAAGCAGTCTCCATGCTCAATACAGAGCCCAACACGAGACTCAATCCAACCACTCTGGGATCATAACCCGAGTCCAAATCAAGAGTCAGACGCTCAACCGACTGAGCCATCCAGGTGCCCCGCAAACTCAGGTTCTAATATGATCAACATGAGACAACATAATTTAGTGCTCTTCTCCATAACTCCCTTGTAATTGGTAAAGGACACCCGTTATTGTCTCCTGTCCTCTATTTCCACCAGCTGGAACTCAAAATGCTTCCACACCAGCTCTCAAAGCAGATGTGGATGAGGTGACGGGGTGGCTTATATAACACACTGTTTCTAGGGCCTGCATCTCTGGAGATAGTGGTTACTTCCCTTGTAATTTGAATTCTCTCATGTCGCTGCGTGTTTTTGTGTTTTTTTCTCATTTTATTTTGAGTTTCTCAGAAATTTGAAATATGCTAGGGCATGCTGACCCCCGGGGCTCCCGAGGTAGTTGTGAGAGGAGGGCACAGCTGTAGCTTAGTGAGTCAGAAGTTGGGGTTTGGGGTGACTGATTTATCATCCATATCGGGACCCTTGTAGGATCACAGAGATAATATTTATATTGACACTGAACTCTAGGCATTCCCTGGGACCTCTCTGAGAAAATTGGGGTATATGGTTGCCCTGTAACCATAGACTAGTCAGCTCACACTGCGACAAGGGACTGTCATCTGCAAACATTTCAGATGTGAACAGAGAATTATAGTGACACGGAAACCGTTTAGATCCGCTGCGTTAGATAACTTGATTATCGTTTTTAAGTGGTATTTCTTGCCTTTGTTTGAAATAAACTGATTTTTGTGTTCTATACTTAGATGAAACCGTCTGGAGAATGAATCCTCAGGGGGAGGTGGTTTTTCCGAAAACTGGGGTCAGACTGCCTCAGGCTCTACCCCTCATGTGACCACTTTGCAGACTGTGCCTTTATTTTAAACTCGGGGGCCAGAGGCACACTGTTGGTGACATCCCGCGCTCACACGTCAGTATGAGGGTTTGACTGGAGTAGCCCTTCTAAGTGTTAGTTAGGCTCGATGCCCGGAATGTGTTGAGTGTTCAGAAAATGCCAGCGCCTTGTTTGGTCCTCCTTGGCCCTGACGCTTCTCTGTGCCATCAGACAGCTTATCCAGTCTCTCCCTGTCTGTCCCCTCCACCGCCCATTCTCTAAACTCCCTCAGTGTCACCCCTGTACGTGATTTTCCTACTATCCTGATTTTTTTCCAGGCTTTAATTTTACCCTCTCAAATCCAGTATAGCTGGTATCACAGTTCAACACTCTAAAACTCAAGTTCTATTGTCGCTCACGTTTTAAACCTCCTCCATTTGTTCTCAGTTGCCCTTGTGAAGACCTGAACTCTTCAGCATGGCCTCGGGACCCCTCCCACTGGTCCCATCTGCCCCTTTAACCCACCTGGTGCTTCCAGTTCCTCCTGGGGCCTTTGCTGTCAGTTTCGACCAAGCAGCCCCATTCGTTCTTCAGGTTCCAGATAGAGACACACATATCCTAGGAGGTGAGACTTGGGTTCTCTTTCCACTGTGGCCTTTTTGCTTTCCCCCACTCCCCAAGTTGACCTGGCGACCACTACTCTCTCTCTTACCTACTTGGTGAGCGCAGATGAATTTTTCTCACGTTTTTGTCTCCTTGACTGAGTGGACATCACCACAAAGCACACACAAATCATTGAGAGACTTGAATGGAGGATTCAGGGTGATTTCTGTAGCATACATTGCTACATAAATTTAGGACCAAATCCCATAGACAGGCTGGGTGGAACGTAGCTTGCCCTCACCTGCTTCCTGTTATTAGACTCATATTTTTTAGTGCCCTTTACCTTTCCATACGTTAGCGGCTAGGATGTCACAATGTGCTATTGAGGATAAATGTATGAAGAGAAAAATAGTACAAGGCATTGCCTCATGGCGGTTACGTGGAGGCATAGCCTTGCGCATTGAGAATGTTTGCTCTTGGCTTCGGAGAAGAAACAAACTAGTTTATGGGCAAAGTCGAAGACCTTGAGTGACCTTGTAATATTTATTTCTGCGGCTCAGCATTCTTGTTTGGCTTGTTTGTTCATTCTCTGTTTTATTCTAGTTGAAAAAGATTGCCAATTTGCTGATCTCCACATAATCATGGTGATAGCAGGCTTGTTACAACAGCAAACACATTCTGAAATATCAGTGCCTCGACACAGCTAAGCTTTATTTCTTGCTCACATCACAGTCTGATGAGGGTCGATGATTCTCCTGAGTCCTCTGAGCAGAAGATTCCCGAGGTGGTCCTGTTTGCAGTGAAACCTCCTGGAACCCTTGGTTCCCGAGGGCAAAAGCACCACGAAGAAGGCCAAACCTGTGAGTGATGGATGGTTTGTGCTCACTTCCCATTGGCCTGACCCTCATTTCATGGGTGCAGCCTGAATGAAAGGGTCTCAGGAAGCCTAGAGATACGGCTGTTTCATTAGCACGGACAGTAATACCACACTGAGGTGTGGATTTGTTTAAGAAGAAATTATTAAGTGTGTACCTTGTAGGCTGTGATACACAATGCCAGATTCTAATGGAAGCAAGACACAGAATGGAAGGGAAGGAGCTAGAACTTCCATCCCAGCCGCTGCCTCCAAGGAGTGGGCATGTTAGGTGGGTCGTATGATGTTTTCAGCTTTCTCTTTTCTCATTGGTGAAGAGAGGATGTTGGATTTAATGAGCTGTGGGACCCATTTGCCCTTTACAATTCTCCTTCCTAGGAGCTGGCAATTCAACTGGACATGTAAGATGAAAGAAAGCAATAAATACTCTGTTGAGACGTTTAGAATTCCTAAATGAAGGTACGATCAGAACAAAACTGGTTTCACCAGCTGGTGGGGCACCATTTATTATAAACAAAAGGGTCCCATGGCTCCTACAACCAAATCACAATGGTGACGTGTCAATGCTAACAATATTTCATAGTCTCATGTTCCAGTGTCTATATGTTCCCGTAGCTGGACTTCTTTTATACTTGCACATAGGATGACATTCTGCATTTGGAATGCACACAGTTTCTTTCAAACAAGTAAGCTTAAGTCAGGGGAGGAGTCAGTGATTGTGTGGTATGTGTGTGTGTGTGTGTAAGAGAGAGAGACAGAGACAGAGAGAAAGAGAAAGCCAATAATAAATAGTTGAAGGGGATTATGCTTTGCATTGCGTAAATCTCTTGCAACTACTCATCTCTGTGGTTTTTGTGCAAAAGCAGCCATGGACAACATGCAAATAATTGGTTATGGCTGCGTTCCAATAAAACTTTATTTATACAGGACACGGGCTGGAGTTGACCACACTTTGCAGATCTTTGATCTCGGGTCTTGGATATCAGAGTGAACTCTTCCACTTTTATCTGTCCAGCTAACGCTAAGCGCTTTCTACCCTAGTTCCGCATATTTCTACTGAAATATTTTTTTAGGGTGATCTTCACATAGCGTGTCGGAAGTTCTTCAGAGTGATTCGTTAACGACTTTATCTTATCTTGCTCTGTAACAAAATCGGGGCTCAAGACAACACACGTTTACTATCTCACGGTTCCCGTGGTCAGGAAATGCAGCGACTCTTACCTGGATCTTGGGGCTTGGGGTCTCCGATAAGATGGGATCAAAGTGTTGACTCAGGGTTCTCCTGGGAAAGGCTTGGCTTCTAAGCTTCGTCAGTGGTTGTTGGCAAGATTCAGTCCCTGGAGGACTGTCGGACAGAGGCCTCAGCGCCTTGCCACATGGGCCTCCCCACAAAGCAGCTCATTGCCTGAGAACTGGCTTCATCTCAGTGACTGATTGGGAGTAAGGGCAGGACACAAGTCTCAGCATGAGGGGAGCACCTCACCACTATTGTCACAGTCTAGTCACTGGGAGCCACACTCAAGGAGAGGTGAGCATGTCACTGGGAACCACACTCAAGGAGATACATGACCACCCGTAGCTGAGGATTCCAGAGCATGTTCAATAGCTCCCCGCACAGGAACCCATCTCGTCAAGGTACTTTAAAAAAATTTTTTAATGTTTATTTCTGAGACAGAGAGACAGAGCATGAGTGGGGGAGGGACAGAGAGAGAGGCAGACACAGAATCCGAAGCGGGCTCCAGGCTCTGAGCTGTCAGCACAGAGTCTGACGTGGGGCTCGAACTCACAAACCGTGAAATCATGACCTGAGCTGAAGTAGGTCGCTCAACCGACTGAGGCACCCAGGCGCCCCTAGTCAAGGTACTTTAAAGTAGGGCTCTTCTGTGGGCCCGATGATTCATGCGCCAGATTTATGGATCACCTAAAGGCAGCAAAGACCCATTCTCCAGTCATGTGCATAACTGCATTTTTATTCACAAGGAATTTTTGAATATACAAATTAGCATGACTAAGTAGGACTCTAGCATAAAAATCACTTAATTGAATGCTTTCTCAGAAAAGCATAAATAAGCTTTTTTCCCCCATAGATTTGATTTTTCTGCAGGACGTTTTCTAGAATCAGTTATCTGGTGCACCACAACTAAACATACAAAGGAAACACGGTGTTATATGCTACAAACACCAGGCAACTTCCCATTACCTCAGCTGCTCAATTTCTCCAGCATGACAGGTAAAATTTGGGCCACGTGAAAGAATGGATTCTATACTATCCTCCTTATAATGAGAGGGACACTCTGTCCCTATATGAATAAACACAAGAACATCATTTCAGAAAATAAAGCCAAGGAAGGGGGAGGGGAGGGCAACAGAAATCTTGGAGCCAGATTGTGGGATAAAACCAATCTTAAACAGTTTGCAAGACACGGGCATTTCATCGTCTTTTATTTATGGATTTCATTACAACGGGATGCTAATATCCCACGCACTGTTAGAAACCCTATATAATTGGTCTTCAGGAGCACATGGGCCACGAACCAGAAGGTACTAGGTGAATTAGCTGCCTCAGCTCAAGCCTTAACACTTGGCGTGCTAACTGGCTGGATGTGTTTGGTAGTCATTTCCCATTCGCTTCCAGATCCTGCCGGGACCGATCCGGGACACGGGAGACATTAGCCAGTATGAATAGAAGTCCTTATTTCTGCTATTATTGCCTCCTAATGTGGAAACAATGCTTATTTTCATTAGACCCTGAAGGCACCCATTTTCTCAGGCAGCGCAGAGGCACCTGCTAAATCATTCAGCATCAGAGAGGTTAAATATTCATCTCTGGTTTGCATCGTAATAATACGCCTCCCAGAGTCCGCTTCTCCAAGAGGAATTGGCTCCCACACACTGACTGATGGAGGCTTTGGAAATCTGAAAGTTATTCCCATGACAGCAACATTTTCTTCGGCCCGAAGATCTGCAGACTGGACGCAGAAGCTCTCTCCTGGTGGGGGTCAGACCAAATCAGGGTCTGTTGCACGTGACAGGCAGGGTACAGGCTCCCACAGGGTCTGAGGTGACGCGGTGCCCTCAACGCCCAGTGACCAGGCATTTCACTTCAGCAAAATCGGGAAGGAAGTCTGGGAACAAGTACCACACAAAGTCCAGACCGTCAGTAGCACTTTCTTGTCAGACTGCACTCAATCCAACTTTGCATCACCTGGAGCCGGGTCAGCTCCTCCCCGGGGTCCACGGGTGCTCCTCTCCCTCACTTTTTATGATCCAGGAACACAGAACCCGTTTTATTTCCTCTCACGCGCTCTGGGATTTCTCAGCTCCCCGTCTCTGCCAGAAATGCACTCCCGTCCTCTCTTGAAAACACTCAACGAAAGTCAGCCCTGAGAAGTTGGCTTGGATGGCGTGTCTTCTAGAAAGTCTTTCCCCATACATTTTCTTTTCCCAAATCCCCTAGAATATGTGCTTCTTCCTCCGTCCTTCTATCTTATTGCCAAGTATTTATGTAGACATCTTACCCAGTAGACTTACTTCTAGGGGCAAGCACTTTTCTGTTCGTCTCTCTCGACCAATCGTGGAAAGGAGTAGAATGAGTGAATCATTGAGTGAATGAATGAATGAATGAATGAAATGCTACAAAAGACTGACACACAACACCACTAATAGCAATAATGATAAGGATGATGATGGTATTGAAGAACAATGGTGCAAATGTGTGAGACTTTTCCTTAAGCAAAGAGGACCATATAATCCTGTGTCGTCATCTTGCCGTAGAAAGAGTTTGCTTCCGCAGTTGCTAACAGAGTTATTCATCAGTAAACCTAGGAGGTTAACTGTGGTACCTGGGGCTCTCTAGGGAAATCGCGAGGCACAGGTTCCATACCTGCACCAGCCCTTTGGCATGAGTATCTGTCTTCTTTTCTGCCTTTTCCAACGCTTAACCTCTTTCTGCTTTTTGCTCGGATTTTCCCAGAATTGTCACCAGGTGGCTCGGCACAGGAGCGGAGGTCCGAGTCAGAGCTTGTGGGCGGGAGCCGGTGTCTTGAACCTCGTCCCTGCTCATCACTCTGAATGTAGGACGTGGACACAGCCGGGCAGCCAGGGGCTCACTCGTGGGTCGTCATGTGCATTTGAGTGAGCTACTGGAGCGCCTGTTCTCAGAACTGCTAAGAGGTCTGCCCGTGGTCACACTCAATGAGTGCCTGTCACCACTGCTGTCTGCATCTGGACAAGCCTGAATGAGGCCAACGTGGCCAGTGGAGAGGGCGAGGCGTAGGGTGCCACTGCTCTGTTCTGCTCTCGGTCACCTCCACCTCTGAGCTTCACTCTTCTGGGGTTTGGCATGAAATGATGGAAGGGGAAGGACCCTGGGTTCTAACGGGCAGTGCTTCTGTGGTGGTCACTGCATCGATGTGGCCACAAGCAAAAGCAGGAGCGATTTTGGTGGGTTTTTAGAAAGGCAGTTCAAATTCCAGAGCCCAAAGAAGGGCAGGTGAATCAGGGTTTCCCTGGATGTCCCACTTAAAAAATATGGTCTCGGCCAAGCCAGGGTGGAGGTCCCCATCCTTGGCAACTCAGGCTGTGGCCACATGTCACCTTCCTCACACCCAGGAAGTCCTATGGCCATGCACGCCTCTTGCCACGTTCCCATTCAGATGGTAGGTTTCCCCTGAGTTTCCCGGAAGGACCTGCTCCCTGGCAGAGGAAGGAAGGGCACCCACGAGGTAGACGAACTCCCAAAGCTCCACCGTTTAAGCTCCTATCGTTTTCGGTGCCGGCAGAGGTCGGGGGGGTCACAGCCGAAGGGAAGGACTAAGTTTCCTCCAAAGAGCTTAGAGCTCCCTCCACAGAGCGTCTGAGGATAGATCAGTTATTTAGGCCACTTAGGAGAATTCTCTAAATATCATTGCTATGTCTTTGGAAATGCATCTACACAGAAATAAATGACAGTTAACACATCGGTTCATCTTAGAAGGGTTTTGCTTTGCTTTTCATTTGTGTTGAGCATACATCGCCGTGTCTGGGAACACTGGAACCCATTCTAACTTTTCAAGCACGTATTTACATATGGTATTATTTGAGGGACAAATGTCACAACTACCAAACCCGATAAAAAGGTAACAACGAAGTTATCTCCTTTTTGCTATCCATAAAAAACACATTCGCCCTGAGACGCACTCTTAGCAAAGTATCACGTTATTGAGTCTAATAACTTCACAGAAAATATTCATTCAAAACAGAAGGGAGTGGGGAATACATGTTTCGTACTTACTGGAAAAAAGTCCTTTCACTGCAAGAAATGAACTTCCCCCTATCTCTCTTCAACTGTCTGCTTTCATTAAACTACTCACAAGGGCAGACACACCCCCACGCCTGCACACAGGCACACACTCTGTAACCAGTCGAAGGAAGTGGGCCATTTTGGCTCCTGGCAGGCCATTTTTGAGGGAGAACCACCATGGTTTCTGAGGTGAACACAGCAAGCACTCTTCTCCAGTCCATCTGCCACTGACCATTCACTCTTAGTTGCCAAATACATCCCTCTTCCTGACTGGGATCAATGGCCTGTGACAAAAATTAAATGCTGCCTTCAGCTTCCAGATTGAGTGATTTCAGGTCTTTTCCTCTGGAGAGCACCTGCAGGGCTGCTCCCTGACCTTGAATTTCAGGCTTCCAGGCTCGTCACAGGAGCAGCCAAAGGAAGAGTGTGTCGCCATCTTGTTCTGGCGTCCCCTGACTTCCCAACGCCCCCAAGCCACTCCCAGTGAGGGGAGTACCTCAGAATACATGGAAAATACTGTGTCAGAGAGCTGCCTGGCTCACCGTATCCTGTGGTGTCTTTTCTGTCTTAAATTCTTGGGTTTCCATTCCAGTTCTATCCCGAGCTACGGTAGTCCGGGGGGAAAAATAACTTCACTCAAATATGAGGCGGTTATATTAAATTAGTCAGATCAGATTAAGGTCCAACTCGATTCTGAGTGACAAACCTTTAAGCTCTTTTTTTTTTAAACCTTCAATATATTACCTAATGAATGTATTCAAGGATAATCATTATTTATCAGGCTAGCTAGGCAAATGCATAAATCTAAGCTTCCGTGGATTCAAAAATTTCTTAAATATTTTATGTTCTTGGGTTGAAGAAATCTTGGGACACAGAAAAGCACTTTCCCTGTTTCTGCTGTGTCCTTTACTATGATGGCCAACCAATGGGATCCTCAGCTCTGCACAAAAGGAGACGCTGCTAGAGTTCCAGAAGGTGGGTTTGCTTCGACTTACCATTAGGCAATAGTTAAGGTCACCCGAACTGTGGAAGGTGCTACATACTTTGTATGCCAATTGCAACTTTCAGGGACATTTCAGGCACAGGATTGATCTTGCCCACCGTCTGTAATAACTTTTATTAAGAAACGGGCTGAAATCAGATTTCCTCACTTAAATCATCTGGTTTTGACTAATTGCACGTCTCAATCTCTGTGATGTTATTGCACAAACACACGAGGAACCTTACCGTTCTGCGAGGGAAGAGTCCATTTTACTGTAAGTTCTTGTATAAACAAGGGATAATGTGCAGCCGAGTATCCATTTCCCTGCTAAAACTTCAAGACAGTGGCTCACAGAGCTAAGGTCAAACATCAGTGGACCGAGCCAAACCTTAATTTTATTTCTAGTGGGCTCTTTAATCAATGGCATGGATTCAATTTTCAAGCTGCGTTTTCAAAGGCCCATTTTTACCTAAGGCCTGGCTCAAACGCTCAATCAATAATCATTTAAATGTGCAGCTAATCTCAACAAGATAGTGATCTCGCTTTTGAGCCAGCATTTGGGTGATAGGAACAACTCATAGTTGTAATTGGTTTGCAATTTGAAAAATTAATCTTTGCTGAAAGGTTTTTTTTAATATTAAGAAGAATTAAATGGACTTTTTTTTTTTTCCAGTAGGGCTGAGAGTGTCCTTAATATAAATTTCAGCTATCTTGGGTATCCATCACTCAAACTATTATTTTACATTAATAGGACATTCAGAAAGTACTAACACAGACTCTTGCTATTACAACCTCTGGACACAGCCGTGGAGGCCCTTTTCTCCGGGCACCCGACACAGATTACTGTTAATGTGCATTTCTAATATACATAGTGACATGCGCCATGGGGACAGGGAAGGGGAAGGAGACCCAAAATAGATAAACCATTTAATGATCAATGGTGACCATGTCCTATGGAGAAAATAATTATTTTTTACCATTTGAATCCTCGAAACTAGCTGTAGAAAATTCAAGTTTTGTGAAGGCTGATATTAAGAGCATGACTTGTTTAATGAATAGAGAAGGGTATAACATATGGTGGGTGAGGTGATAACATGTGTGGGACGGGCCCAGAGGTGTCAGCACCAAAAACCCTACGGTTGAATTCTTCCTTCCTCCCGATCAGCTCTGAGGTACTCGCTCAAATGCCTCAGGTTCATAATTGAATTTGCCCTGGGTTATCTATCACTGCATCTCCAGGATCCAGAAGCATCTCAGACACACAGTATGCACTCCGTAAATACCGTCTTTGTTGAAGATGTAAATGAATGAGTAAGGCAAATTAAATTCCCTGTCTGGGCCTCCCTGTTCTTATCATGGCAAGTATTGAGGCGGAGCAGATGACAATGTAGCAATTTAAGAAACGACAGAGAAATCTTGCTGCCGCGTCAGAAACTTATTTCGGTAGGAAGCCGCGACACCAATCCCATCCTAACGCCACTAGGCTTGCAGAGACCACGCTGGGGAAGGATATATGTAGGTGTGCAAGAAAATAAGGAGAAATGTTGACAAAATACCTTTGTCTAAGGTTCAAAGATTTTTTTTTTTTTTTTTTTTTTGCCTGGCGCATCGTGTCCGCAGATTCTGGTCTAATTGTTCTCCTTTGATCGCCAAGTCCTTTGGCTTCTGTTGATGTCCAGGCAACTCTAATTCCTGAACCTATTTTGTCCTATCACTTCTGCGATGTTTCAGCCTCCCACTAGCCTGCAATTCCTTATGTTGAGCTCCATGGGTCTCGGAGATGGCTTCCCCCTGATTCGCAGTCACCAAAAGCACAGCTCGACACCAGAGCTACTAAAAAAAAAAAAGAAATTATTTGTGATTTGTGACATTTTTCTGAATAACTTTGTTTCAATATAGAGCTTCAGCAGCTCGAAGACTCTTAATCTATCACTCCCACTTTTCTCTTATATGGACAACTTCTTATGATGGACAACTTTGCTCCCTTGGTGTTGCGTTTCTAACAGGGTAACACAAGTGCTGACGGTCTGGGTGGGACTAAGGCTCAGGGATAGTATCTAGATTCCAGTCCTCAAGGAAATGGTTTGAGTTGCGCAGGGAAGGACTTGCTCAGAAGGTTGTTCACAGAACCGTAGGTCTGTATGATATTCTGTATTTAACCAGTTAGCTGTGCTTACAGTTTACCGAGCACTATGCTAGGTGGTGGGGACAAGAGACAGCAGAGCCACCCTTCATAGGACTTGCGGCCTTGTGGTATTAAAGCACAGCTGTGATCAGGGCCTCAGGAAGCACACAGGCATCTGACAGAACAAGGTGGAATGTAAGTTGTCAGGGAGGTCAGAGAAGGCTTCCCTGAGATCTGATGAAGAGCCAGTTGTGGATAGCCGAAGACATCATGGGGTGGGAGGACATCCAGGCAGGGCAATGCGATCAGCAGCGCGAAAGCAACGGACATATTTGTGGAGAAGATAGCCACGCACATCCACGGACAGAGCAGGGCAGGGGAGGGTCGGGGGGGGAAGGCCGGGGAGGGGAATAATGATGTATGTAATAGATGGCATTTATCGGTCATATTAGTGTTATCTAACTTGAGTCCGCAGCAGTCTCTGATGTAATTATTGTCCTAATTCTAGAGGTCATGAAATTGTTCATGTCCTGTTCATGACAACTGAAATTGTTCATGACAACTGCTCAGTGTCACATGCTTCCATATTGGAGACCCATCTGACTCCGACCTTCAGTGTTGAGCCTTGGATCGGAACGGAGCGAAGGCTTGGAGGGGACATAATCACACATTCACGTAGAAGGATTCATGTGGAAATGTGTATGGGGAAAAGGGTACCGAGGCAGGAGACAGAGGCGAGGGAAGTGTAGGGTGAGTAAGTCTAAGAAATTGAAGATCAACTTTGTAAATCCTGGGCCTCCGTCCAGCCTCATGTGGGTAGTGCGAGTCCCAGAGGAACCAGGGCAAACCACACAGGTAGCACGGAAACTCTACCTCTTTTTCTTTTTGGTTTTTGTTTTTCCGAATACGAATGCAAGCCTAAGGGGGAGAAATGTTACCTGATCGC
Source organism: Prionailurus bengalensis (assembly GCF_016509475.1). NCBI lineage: Eukaryota > Metazoa > Chordata > Mammalia > Carnivora > Felidae > Prionailurus > Prionailurus bengalensis. The sequence goes on from NC_057354.1 coordinate 137,251,017, forward strand.
AGGAAAATCTAGATCTCTTTCTTTTTTAGAGAAGAAATGCAGGCTCCTAAAATCTTCTAAATTTCATTCTCTCTTGAGTCATCTTGGTCCTAATTTACTATCACTTTTTCATCAATAATTAGATTACCCCCACCAGATTAGATAGCCATTCTGATTTTTACCTGCTGCGCTGTTTTTAGCTAAGAGTTTAACAGATTATGCTTTTGATGTTACTGGACGTGACTATACATACTCACGGAAGTAGGTTGGGATGGAGCGTCCGTATAATCATACTCAGATGTGCTCCCAGTTCTTATGTTTGCTTCTATGTAAGAAGGTGAGTCATTTCTCACCAGCAAGCACAGCATCATGGTAGGTATAACAGATTCTAAAAGTAATCGAAACACACCCTCTCAAATAATTTTTACAACAGCATCTCTGGATTAAAATAACAACCACAAGGACAGTGAAGACTTGCAATTTACCTGTAATTATACCCGGGGCAAAAATGGAATTAAAAGATCGTATTCTCCATCACCAGTGATCAGATCCCTGTTCTTGGCTCTGGGTGCTCCCATTTGCCTTCCCATTGGTGGCTTTTCAAAGATCAAGTAACCCTGACGAGAGGTTTCCAGAGAAAACCCAGCTGCTGCCTCTGGCGATTTGGGGAGTGGTCTTCTCTGAGTGACCCGCTCATAACCAAGCCCAATGTTCTTCTGTATGAACTGGGTACTGTGATTTCCCCCTTATGAGTCATTTAAGATTTCATTCCTAAGATTTAATTTGAAGATTTCCACAAAGACATATCCGGAAAGATGTGAGAAACTACACTTGCATGATTTAAATTGAGTAGAGACAGCTAAGTCCCTTTAAGCTGTTAGCATTTTCCAAGGCTCAACAAACATCACCTTTCTATAAATAAACACACGCTTCCGTATTTAGCATGTTGAAATAGGAAGAAGGTAAGTATAGGCAGGCATTGCCCAAAATATATTCTAAGAAACACTAGCCTGGAGAAACGCCCGGGGAAAAAATCTTCCTGATCCGTGTGAATTTTAGTAAAACTGTGCTTATTATCCTTCTCCTAGAGACTTAAGGTAAACTTTAGCATAAAGAAGGCTCAATGGATTTCAATACAAAGGATCCTGTTTCAATATCTTAACCCAACATTTTCCCAGTAAATGCTTAAGATAAACAATTTTCAGGGGCGCCTGGGTGGCTCAGTCGGTTGAGTGACCGACTTCGGTTCAGGTCATGATCTCACGGTCTGTGAGTTCGAGCCCCGCGTCGGGCTCTGTGCTGACGGCTCGGAGTCTGGAGCCTGCTTCAGATTCTGTCTCCCTCTCTCTCTGCCACTCCCCTGCTCATGTTCTGTCTCTCTCTCTGTCAAAAATAAATAAACATTAAAAAAAGGATAAACAATTTTCATAACAATGGCTATTCCATGGAGCATCTTTAAAAAAACTTTTTTTCAACGTTTTTATTTATTTTTGGGACAGAGAGAGACAGAGCATGAACGGGGGAGGGGCAGAGGGAGAGGGAGACACAGAATCGGAAACAGGCTCCAGGCTCTGAGCCATCAGCCCAGAGCCTGACGCGGGGCTCGAACTCACGGACCGCGAGATCGTGACCTGGCTGAAGTCGGACGCTTAACCGACTGCGCCACCCAGGCGCCCCAGCCATGGAGCATCTTTTAAATAATGCCTTTGGAAGTGAAAATTATGAGCCATTGTCTTCATATATATATATAGATATATATATATATATTCATGAGTTCAAGCCCCACATTGAGCTTTGAGCTGACGCTGACAGTGTGGAGCCTGCTTGGGATTCTCTCTCCCTCTTTCTCTGCCCCTTCCCCACTCATGTTTTCTCTCTCTCTCATCAAATTAAAAAAAAAAAAAAGATTCTCTCTCTGTCTCCTTCTGCCCTTCTTCCCCGCTTGTGCACTCTCTCAAAATAAAATAAAATAAAATAAAATAAAACAAGATAAGATAAGATAAAATAAAATAACATAAAATAACATAAGATAAAAAATTATGATAATGAATAAATATATGGGCTCCTTCATTGGTGCATTAAATACCTAACAAGTTTTGGTGTTGTCTCTTCTATATTTTTTGAAGACAGAGACAATATTTTAAGATATGCAACGATTGTAATATGGTATGAAAATATCTATTATCCAACCTGTGCACAGGGTCACAAGAACTTTCAAATGCCTGCGGTCTGTTGACTATATTCACTTAATGTAAATTTAAGTTGGAGGCTAATGAAGATAGAAAAGAATTATTTTTTATTCAAATTTATAGATCCCTCCTGAAATGTATACAAAGACACCTGCATATCCGAACCACTAGGGAAACAGAACCTTCCCCGGAATCAAGAGACAGTTTGTGAGAGACAAGTGACAACTGTTCTGGGGGACAGAGGAATTCAGGCCATCAGAGGCAGGTGAAGGACCAGGATGGGTAGAGCCAATACGTGTGACAGTGTGTTGTTGATGCATGACTTACAAAAGGAGAGGGGTGCCTTGTGACGTTTAGAAATAGATAAGGTATAGAATAGGAGGGCTTTTCTGCCATTTGTGAGTGTTTTGTCTTCACTGATCTAATTTTTTCTAATTTAAAGAAAAAACCATATATATATGGTATGAATGAGAAAATAACATATTATCTGCCATAATATGTATGTATAGGGGGCATACAGAGAAACATGCAGCTTTCTCTGATTAGGTTATACACTCTAAAGGCGAGTCTCTGTCTCGCGCTTTATTCATATGTTTCCCATTGCCGTGTTCTGCAAATCACAGACGTCCAATAAATCCTGCTTTACTTAAAACCCTCCTTAACAGTTTTCCTGATGACTCATTCTAAGAGCTATGTATCAAATATTAATCCTTGACATTACTTCTAAATCAAATTGTTTGTACAAGGAAATATACAGACGTAAAGGTGAAGATCCATGCACTTAGGGGTCCAATGCACCAATGGAGCACTGGGGACAAACTGCACAGGACAAAGCACAATAGGGAATTCTTTAAATAAATGATGATGCAGGCACATGATGACACAGGGAACATTATGTAGTCATTAAGATCGTGATAAAGAGTGCTCACTTCGGCAGCACATATACTAAAATTGGAACGATACAGAGAAGATTAGCATGGCCCCTGTGCAAGGATGGCATGCAAATTCATGACGCGTTCTATATTTTTTACGTATGAATGGATAAAGAAGATGTGGTATATCTATACAATGGAGTATTACCCGGCAATCAAAAAGAATGAAGTCTTGCCATTTGCAGCTACGTGGATGGAACTGGAGGGTATTCTGCTAAGTGAAATTAGTCAGAGAAAGACAAAAATCATATGACTTCACTCATAGGAGGACTTGAAGAGACAAAACAGATGAACCTAAGGGAAGGGAAACAAAAATAATAGAAAAACAGGGAGGGGGTCAAAACAGAAGAGACTCATAAATATGGAGAACAAAGTGAGGGTTACTGGAGGGGGTGTGGGAGGGGGGATGAGCTAAATGGGGAAGGGGCACTAAGGAATCTACTCCTGAAATCGTTGTTGCACTAGATGCTAACTAATTTGGATGTAAATTTTAAAAAAAATTAAAATTAAAATTAAAAAATAATTTTTTAAAAAGTCAAAAAAAAAGATCATGATAAAAAGTATGGAAAACACGGAGATATATTTACACCATGTTTAACTTAAGAAAGCAGTAATAGAGTGAATACGACCTCAGGCCAAATTTGTGCAGAATTACGCACAAATTTAATGTGTAAACAGAGGTAATTTACAATTCATTCTTGAGTGAGAGGCAGCTTACTCCTGGAGAGGACAACCCAGCAGCCACGCCCTAAGCAACACCCTCATCCTTGGACTTCACCACATTTTAAGATGTCAGTTTACTAAGTCGACCAGTGCTGGGGAACAAAGGTTATCTGCAGAATGCCCAGTCTAGAAGAGGAGTTTGCAGATGAATAAATGTAGGGGGGGAAAAAAAAACTAAATCAAGAACTTTGTGTCACTCAGAGTGCCTCCAAAATGGATCCCAGCACCACACACTGTTTTTATGTCCTTGGTCTTAGGTGTGAGCGGAAATCGAGAGTCAGATGCTTAACCGACTGAACCCCCCAGGTGCCCCAGCTCTGTTTATTTTTAGAGCGTGGAGTTTCTTCTCAGCTCCTAAAGATATAGGTGGATCGGAAGGGGTCCAAACCACAAGGATAGTGATTATGGAGAGGGAGGGTCTGCCTTGTACTCGAGGTGGGCAGCAGAACCATGGGCTGAGCTTGGCTGAGGTCCAGCTGTTGGGACAGGCTGTGACTTACCTAACGTATCACAGGCGTGGATCCCATGGCATGAGAAGAGCTAGCTAGCACGAAATAAGAGGGTCGAACCTGAAAGAATAGGAAGAAAGAGGAAAAATATCCCCAAGTGTTCAGAGATGGTGCTGACAGCCTACCATGTTGGAAGTGACCTCATCAAAGACCGAGAAACCCTGAATATGGAAGAACAGAGTTCTGGTGGAAAGAAGAAGCCATCAGGATTGTCCTTTGCTTCTAAATGCTAGAACACCCCACCCTTGAGGCCAGATGACGGATTTCTGGGTTTAGTGCTTTGAGAGGACTTGACAAAATAGCTCCAATGGTTCATGCAAGGATTGCAATTGCGAGTTTTATCTACGGGGAACGTGTACTGCAAAACACAGAAGAGTTTTTGCTGGAAACAGGCATCTTGGACCCGCAGGCCTGGATTTTGGATGAGCTCAACCCCGTGCATGATCTTGACTAAACTGCATCACTTCTCTGATCCCAGGACACAAGCACATTTTCTAAAATGTCTGTCGTATCGTCTCAAAAGACCTTTCCAAGTGTAAAATCTTACTTCCCCCTCTTGTAATTTCTGAAAAATAAAAACTGTCACACCCCGAAGTCCCCTTTAGTCAGAAACGAGCTATATTTTTTTTCATGTTCACAGGAAGCTTGGTCTAATAGACCTCACTGGCTTAACAAGAACTCTTTCCTTTTGTTGTTTGTGTTTGCTAAATTTTGAGTCTTAAAGAAGACTTTCAAATATTGGAGGGCCTCATGTGTACAGACTGAATCCAGAGAAATGGCAAAATCTTTACAGGGCCTGCGAGGTCTTTTAGGGCCCAGGCCCGATTCTAGGGCACACATGTCACTTTTCTTCCACTTGTTCACGCGGCTGCAGCCACACTGCCCTTCTTGACTGCTCTCCATCCACAAAGTTCCTTCCCACAAGGTCACCGGCTCACAAGCCTCTGTCTCTAGAATGCCACCTCATCCCCAATCTCAATCAGTTGAAACCCTGCCGGAAAATTCAGCTCCCGTCACAGAGTCAGGGTGTGCAGCCCAGCACCCAGGCCCGGCGTGGCCTCCCTGCAGACTCTGGTTTGCTTATGTCTTGTCTGGAGTCTCGTGGCTGTGATTCCAAACCACCACTTTGCAGAGCCGAGCTGGAGGCTGCATGGGGTTCATGTGAGGGGCTGGGGAAGATCGGGTTGATCCTGCAGCCTCCTCCCAGGAGCTTGATTGAACAGAACCCGGCAGGTCCTTTGCTTTCCACCTGACCTCCCAGGGGTGATGGGAGAACCGTGGCTTGGCATCCACGGCTGTTTTCTGTTTCTTTGTTTTGGTGCACTTATCTCGGGGAGCTTGCCAGCCTGGGGGACTCCCGAGACATCTTCACCTGACATTTTTCTCCCCAGTGAGACAAGTAGAGAACCTGCCAGTCTGGATGTTTATTTAATAAATGCTTCAGGCACATAGAGCAAAGCAGAGTCTGAAGGGATGTTACAGATAATCAGTTTCGTGTGTGTGTGTGTGTGTGTGTGTGTGTTTGTTTTCAAGTGAAGGTAGCAGACATCAGATGAGGGGAATGAAACCATCGCTGTGGTGCCTCCGGCCTGGATCCGAAAGCAAAGACACTCAACACAGCCAACCTTTCAGTGGGCACAGACGTCTTCCACTGGCCGCAGAAGACGGACCATCAGGGCCACCACCATGGTGGCTCAGACTGGTATCCAGATCACCTCTGTGTCACTAGGAAGCCTGGAAAGTAATGTCAGCAGGACCAGAGTCTCTGAACCCAAGCGACCATAGTGATGTTTCCCAAGAAAATGAGCATTTTCAAAGTCGACTGTAAAGGAAATGTCCTTGGAAGTCAAGTCCGGCACATGGGATTCAGACCGCGTTCGGTAACACTGCCCGCACCGTAAGTCAGCCTGTGAGTCCAGCCGCCGAAAGATATACTACAGTCCACCCCGTCTTTGCTGACCTCATCTTTACGTTTGGGCCACTCTTCAGTGTGCGTGCTACTCCCTGCCTTAAAGGAAACCAGGCATGAAAAGGAAAAAGGTAAGGCACATGTGCCAGCCCGTACTGGTCAACAAAACTCACGGCAAGAAATAAGCATTTCTCGTCGAAGAAGTCGAAGCCAAAGCGGTTGGTGCAAACCTCCCCAGAACGGCCCGGGCTGGGTAGCAGATGTGACAAATGCCTGGCCAGGGGATTAAAATCTTAGGACAAGTTGTAGGAGGTTTTCAATTTCATCGTGGGCCGGCTGTCCCCCAGGCCCCCCAGAGCCTCCCTAATGAGGCGAACCCTCGGTCTGAGCAGAGCTTTGCGGCCTCGCCAAGGGCAGAGTCCCGGGAGAAAGGCACTGAGCAGGCACAGATGCGGCTTGATAGGACCTAAAAGGAAGGCATTACCTGCCCGACTCACTGAGCAGCCACAATTATTACAGGTCTCTGAGTTCATTGTCAATTAGAGTGGCAGTTAAAGCAAGCAGCAGCTGTGACAGATGGCTTGTCTCCAGCTAGTTGTGCTAATGGGATCAGAGCCAACTCACATGTTTTCTTCCCTCTGGAAAGGAAAAGAAAAAAAAAAAAGACCCACATAGTTGTCAATTAGTCAACGTAAAAGGGGAGAAAGCATCATTTCTACAAAGGGGTCATTTCTCCGCTTCCTTCTAATCCCCCTTCTAGCTTTTTGAAGTAGAGATTTTGTTTATTTACTGCTTACTTCAAACATGTTTCAGTGGAATGTTCAACCCAGGAGACATTTTGTGCCGAACCTTTGTTCTGTGTGAACTCACAATACGGTCTTCTCATGATGGCACCTTTTCAATCGATTGGTTAGCATTTTAATTGGCCGACTCTTTTCTTCTGGCTGGAATTTGTAGGCCGTTCTCCTATTTACAAAGTGCGTGGGATCAAAACACGAAAGGGCTGCGTCCGCATGGAGGGGCTCACCCCAAATAAAATCCAGCCCAGGGAATCGGGCTCATATGCATCAGGAAAAACAACCGTGAACACAAGCAAACCACGAGGCCTCGGGAGCGTGTGCGCAAGTACGTTGCACGTTGGGGGGCCCACATCGGGGGACAGACAGGGTCCCATCGCTGTGGTGGGGATGCAGCGAAAGGAGCTCCATTGCAATGGCGCGGTCAGCTGGCGGGTAACTGTTCACATGAAGCCAGGGGCTACTTTTCCTACAGAAACAGAACTCTTGGAAGGCAGGGTCACAGAGTTTTTGTTTTCTTTCATGTGAACCTGTTCATGGCCCTTGGCTTTGGATGTGCAGTGCGGAGCCCTGACCTGCCTCTCCGGCAGCCGAGGAGTGGAGGAGACCATCCGTCCTCATGACCTCCCTCCTGCACGTCTCCGTCGCCCTTGTGCACACAGACACCCGTTTCTAGGGAAGGGTCCCATTTCGCCTGCGCCAAAAGGATTGCTGAAAAACGTCCAGGATAAGAGATGGAGATAAAGACAAAACTGATGATCCAGAAGCAGGAAATCCAAAGAAATTAGTGAGTTTCAGTTCCGAATAAACCACTTTGGGGGCAACACTATTATTCTTTCTGTTTAAGGAAGGTATAGTTAACCTGTGGGGGTTGAATTAAGAAGACACACAAAGCATATTCCGTATAACATAACTTATTTTTCTGGCTGCCAAGGTCATATAGAGCATCGTGGAAGGTTTAGAGAGCACAGCAAAATTTAAGGACAAAAGAAATCTACACACACATACTTGAAGACAATGACCTTTTTTATTTAAAATTAAGTATGTAGGGGCGCCTGGGTGGCTCAGTCTGTTAAGCGTCTGACTTGGGCTCAGCTCATGATCTCGCGGTTCGTGGGTTCGAGCCCCGCGTCGAGCTCTGTGCTGACAGTTCAGAACCTGGAGCTGTTTTGGATTCCGTGTTTCCCTCTCTCTCCGCCCCTCCCCCACTCACGCTCTGTCTCTCTGTCTCTCAAAAATAAATAAACATTAAAACAATTAAAATCAATTATGTAGACCTTTCTTGACTCTTCATTGCAAAGACCCGGAGGAGGTCCTGAGGATACTGCCCACAAAGGTGCCCCCCCAGGACCCCAGGAGACACTCAATCTGCGGCTGGTCCATTCTCAGTCCCCAACAGTTGCTGGTGATGGTGATTTGAGTGTTCCTACCAGTTGGAGGCTTCAGTTCCAGTCCTGGACACGGCCCAGCACGGGAAATTCTGTGCCAGGTGGAACAGACTGTGGGACGGCTGACAACTTCCTTGTTACCCGCTCCGTCGCGGACGAGGCCGGCTGTGAGCACCTGCACCATTGCCACCAACTCATCCCGTGTGTCAGAGGCAACAAGTCAGTGCTGATGATTCTTGGGCCAATGAGGAACATTCTTTGACGAACTTGAGGAGAATCACCAAGAAGCACACAAAAGAAATGGCAATCAAGCACCGTATCCCATACTTTGAAACCAGTGCTAAGGACACACTACTCAGAATCGACAAAGCCTTTTCTGTGACCTCATTGCAGTAATTAGACACTAGATTCCTTAAAAAAAAAAAAAAGGAAGGAAACCAAATACTAGAGAGAGACAGGCCACAGACACCCATCAATTTAAAGGCATAATGTTCAGCTCAGGGACCATGTGTGACCCAGTCCTCTGGACCCTCTCCATGCCTAATGGTGCTGAAAGGCATTTTTTTAATTGTTTGTTTATTTAATGGTTTATTTATTTTGAGAGAGAGAAAGGGGGGTGCAGGGGCAGAGAGAGAGGGAGAGAAAATCCATGCTGTCAGCACAGAGCCTGATGCACAGAGCCTGACTCGGGACTCTATCCCATGAACCATGAGATTATGACCTGATCCAAAATCAAGAGCTAGATGCCCGACCAACTGGGTCACCTAGGTGCCCTCTGAAAGCCATTTCTAACCACCACCCTGGGCCCAAGGACTTGACTCATATCAGGAAGAACGAGACAGGGAGCAGGGAGGAGAAGTCACGACTGTCCATACTATCCCTGGAAACAAGGGGCATGAGCTGTGACAGCAGCAATCCAAGCACCTCGTGTGTGCATGCAGCCCAATCCTGCCCTCCTCTTAGTGGGGGCCGTCATCCCACCGCTGTTGTGGGAACCCCGGGTGCAGAAGCCTGTGTGTCTGCATACAAAGTATAAGATAAACCATGAACAGTCTTCCGCCCGTGCTCCCAAACCCCACGTCTGAGCTTCAATGCCTTTTCAGCAGAGACACGGACAATACGAAAGAGAGCCCTATTGAACATCTAGACAAAAAACTACAATGTTTGAGATAAAGTCACACCGGATGCTATTACCAGCATGTTAGGCATTTCAGACAAAATAAATAGTGATCTTGAAGACATAGGGAAAGACACTCTCGAAAATGAAGCAACGACGGAGAAAGGTTTGTTGAAAACATGAAATCAGTACCCGGAAGCAGCAGGGAGGCACTATGTTTCCCAATGAGCATAGAATTGGTGTCAGAAAAAAAAAAAATTAAAAAGGCAAGAAGGAAGAGGACAGACAAACATATTTGAATTATCAAAGACTGAACATTTCCAAGTATGATGAAAACCATAGACCCACAGATCCGAGAAATCCAATGAACCCCGGGGTAAGATACATGACGAAAACCACGCTGAGGTCGTTGTAATCAAATTGCTCAAAAAGCAGTGAGAAAAAGCAGTATCCTAAAAAGCAGTCAGGGGAAGAAACTATTATCTGCATTTCAAACAGGGAAAAGAAAGAAAAATGACAGCAAATTTCTTGTAAGAGATAATAATAATAACAATAAGGGGGATACGGTGCCACGAAACCTTTAAAACACTAGAAGTAAAATACGCTCAACCAAAGCGTCTCTGTACTCTGCAAACATGCATAATGGGAGTCCCAGAAAGAGAGGAGAGGGAGCAAGGCAGGAAGGAGGTTTGAAGAAACACCTCATTTTTCTTTAATAAAACCCTCTTGGATTGTTATAAGCCTTTTGTTAATTTCCAGAGATCTGAAAAAGTTGATATTGACAATTTTTGTCATTTTTCTTATTACTTTGATAGACAAGTCCATTTTGGAATGCTCTTTCTCTGCCAGAGGAGGGGAACTCCACAGCCTTCATCAAGTCTCTGAGTTTTAAAAAAAAAGCTATTGCAATAACTAAATGTGCATTTGAAATAATAAAATGCCCTTTAAAGTAGAATGTCCAGGGGGAGGGAAAGATTTCATTCTTAAACTATCATATACCTTGTGAATAATATACTCACAGAAAGGCAACCCGTGGTATCTCTCAAGGTAAAGAATTTCTGGCAAATAAATCCATTTGAAATATGACTTTTGCTCTCATTTAGATCTAGAGTTCCTTGCTTTTTTTTTTTTTAATGTTTATTTATTTTTGAGAGAGAGACAGAGACAGAGTGTGAGCAGGGAGGTGCAGAGAGAGAAGGAGACACAGTATCCGAAGCAGGCTCCAGGCTCTGAGCTGGCAGCACAGAGCCCGACGCGGGGCTCGAACCCATGAACCGCGAGATCATGACCTGAGCCCAAGTCAGACGCTGAACAGACTGAGCCACCCAGGCGCCCCTAGAGTTCCTTGCTTTTAATGTGGGGGCTGGAGGGTGGGGGTGGTAGGTTAGGGTCTGGTATTCAAATTCCCATAGCATTCGTGATTTCTCTGCTTATCAGCAGTAAGTAAAACAGACTATTTACACAATTACAGTATTATAATTTACAAGTGGTAGATCATTGACGATATAGAGTAATTTTATATGTGATGTATAAGAAATTGTGAGTTTTCCAAGGTTACCTAACTCATGCACTTTTTAGTAGAATCAGAGCTCATGTCTGCATTTCACTAACCAGCTGTGTGTTTAGATGAAGCTAACATCTCTCATCACTCTTTGTACTTACCTCTGGACAAACAGGACGATTTCAGTGATATAAAAATGCTCGAACCAGTAGTAGCGGATCTTAGAGAAAAAATGATCGCTTCTGTCATACTTCTGAGTTTCTAATTTCTTAATAGAGTTTTTTACATCTGTTTTCAAGAAGCCACATGCTTGTGGAAACAACAAAGAAGTTTGAGCTCAAACATTGCCCTTGCTGCCTTGTCCCTTGCCTGGGTGAAGTCTTAGATGACTTTAGAAGTGCCTTCGACTTTTAGGACAGGTGGTAGCTCTTTCCTCAGGAGATCTCAAGATCCAGACAGCTGCTCAGAGGTGAGAACACCAGGCTAGAGGTTTTACACCTGCATTTGGGAACCTGTGGTAGATTTCCATCTCAAAAATCCACAGAGACATCTTTTCAGGATGCTTGTCCTTGAACTGGTCCCTGCCCTCTGACGTTGTTGGCTTCCCCGGGGCAAAGGCAGCCTAGTTCTGGATGTGCAGAGGGCTTCCTGCTTTGAATAAATCACATACAAGTACATCTTTGTGTTGCTCATTTTCTCAGAGATTCTAAAGAGGAGGAAACAGTGATGAACAAAAACTTAGAAGCCAGAAGCAGATGCATTGCCATCCCTTAAGACAAAGAATAAATTTTATAAATTTAAGGAGAAATGCTATTTCCTTTTTTTTTTAATTAAGTTTATTTATTTAGTTTGAGAGAGACAGACAGCATGAATGGTGGAGGGGCAGAGAGAGATTGGAAGAATCCCAAGCAGGCTCCATGCTGTCAGTGCAGAGCCTATGCGGGGCTCAAACTCGTGAAACCGCGAGATCGTGACCTGAGCTGAAATCAAGAGTCAGATGCTTAACCCACTGAGCCACTCAGGTGCCCCCCAAATCCTATTTCTTAAGAAGGCTCTCTAGAAGGTCATTTTATCAGGATCCAAATGGCACTATAAATCCTGGCTGTCATGATTGAAAACAAAAGGACAGTGACCCCCCTCCCCCCCCGCCCAGATGGCTTACTACTTGGCGAAAAGCATCAAACCTTGTACAGGTCCTTTTGGATGCTGTCTGGGAGGGAGTTCCTTCTTTGTGGCTCTAATGCAGTAGGGCTGGGCAGGGCCCTGCAGCCCGGTGACAAGGTCTTACAAGGGATGATGGATCCCCGCCAGGCTGAGACCGGAAGTCAGCGTTTCCTGGGAGAGGCAATGAGTCCTAATGGTGGTGAGACCAGTCAGCCAGATGGGAATCCAAGCCGTAGTTCAGCATGTGTGTGGGAGGGACTCTGACGCCAGTCTGTGAACAGGGCGGTATCGTCTGGGACTCATGGGCTTACATTCCTACTGGCAAGGCCCGGGCACCTCTTCCGTCAAGCCGGTCCTTACAGACGTAGCGTCCACATTACGCGTGGGAGGCCCTGTGGGGATTGAGGGGGCTGCTGGGTGCAGAGTGCTTGGTGTAAAAGCGACTCCATGAACACCCACCCTCCCGACGCACGTGCACATGCGTGCATAATTGCTGGTTTTTTCCTCTACGTCCTCAGCCATCTAGGCAAATGCCTCTGCTCAGAGATATAGTGTGGTTTAGCAAGCAGACAACGCGTTAACTGGGTAAAATATGAAGCTAGGAATATGGACGCTCAGACCGGATTTCTCGTGGGGCGTAAAAAGTAGTGCCAACAGCAACGTCGCTTGACCACACGCAGATCTTGTGAAAGGTGCATCCTACACATGAAGTCTCAATTCTCAAGACGACATCACAGGTTAGGAGTTATGTTGCTCTGATGCAACTGAACCTCAGAGACCCTGGGTGGCCAGGGTGGGGTCATGCAGTCAGTTAATGTGTCCTGGGAGCCCACTCGAGTTCCCAGGGCTGGGGTCTGTGTCACCTACAGTGCCTTGTGGCCTCTGAGCCATCAGGTGTGGGGCTTGCCATTCTGGACCTCGGTTCTCAGTGGCCAGATCTGTAAACAAACGTGTCCAACCAGCTGCAGAGCTCGACGTAAAGCGATGGTCATTGGACCTGTAATGTGCTTTGCAAATGCAGGTTTTGAATGGCGTGCCTGCTCGGGGATTTTTATCTTTCTGTCAGGCTAGATCTCCCAGGGACTGTTGAATCATAATTTGACTCCTTTCATCACAAACAATCCCTCCAAAGTGGCATATATGAAGATACGAGCTCATATTCCAAGTCAGCCTCAACATTTGGCCAAAACAACATTCGGGATTTCGGGCAATGCTCCTCGTGATCAGCGCATTCACTGGAATGGTTTCTGCTGGCCTCTGAAGGTTAGGTTACTCACTGGGGTGGGTTCTCTCCACCTGACAAGTACCTTGGGGACCTTGCAGGGATCTGATCATGATGGACTCGTCCTGGGAGTCACCACCTGCCAGGCAGGCTCTACCACTGGTCCCATCCCTGTGGCTGCGATGCTAATCCGAGACGCCTTTCTTTCTCCAGGTGCGGATTGGAAGGGAGGCTTCTTGTCCACCTCGTGTTGGCCGAAATTACTTCTTATGCAGGGGACTAGAACTTGACACCTTATCCCTAGATTATCAAACATCATTCCTTTAATGTAAACAGCCCTGACTCTTGCCTGTTGGTGAGTTTGTTGTTTCAAGCCAACGTGCATATACATCTTTACGCCAAATCCTTTTTTGGAATGAGTTAGTGAAAAAAGAGTGAAACTGCATTATTCTGGACAACTCACGGGTATATTCATTTATGCATTCCCGTTTTTAAAAACTTCTCTGCCTCAGGTGTTCTATGAGGTGGCCTTCTAGGACAGAAGCCCTCCGTCGCATTTTACATCAGCAACCAAACTTGTACAGGGTGCTGGCTGGCCTTCCTTGACGCCTCTTGTCGGTTTCTCAGGAAACTAACCAGCGGCCAGGAAACCCCTCCAGCTTGTGATGCCCCTTGCTTACGTCCAGCAAATTCTAGCAAATTCTGACTCCTTATAAGCAACACCCTACCTGCCACCGATCTCACCATATCGTGGAGAAACCCGACTGGAGAGAAAGCACGCTACGCACACCTACACACAAAACCAAAAATCCAACCAAAACACTGAAACAGGCACTGAATATTCATTCCTCTGAAAGAAACAACAGGAATTGAGGCCAATGAGTCGGAGGAGGGCCAGACAGAAGTTTCTGTGTCCAGAAGGACCGCTGGGAGCCAGCGGCCTGCGTTTCTGGCCCCAGAACAGGGCAGTGACTGCAAAGGCATCTTCTCCATGGGCTGGGGAGAGACAATCTCACTGGGTAAAGCACCCTCTGACCAGAGCGGGCCTCGGGAGGGAGAGGGAATGAATTTGAAACAATCTCCCAGGAATGCCTGCTATTTCCAGGGTCTGTGTGTGACCCGTGTGTTAAGATATAAGGTGTCACACTCTGTTAAAAGCTAAATTTGATCAATGCGTAGTGAACACGCGCACCTTTCCTCTTTCTTGTTACCTTTAAGAACATGAAGGGTGCATGATTCCTAATTTGAAAACAAAACAAAACAAAACAGGGAGGATAGTATGTACTGCTCTATTGTTACTATAGATTGGAAGCCAGGACACCTGGGCACCGGTCCTGTTTCCTGTATCCAGGCACAGTGTGGTTTCGGGGACCCGTTTGACTTCTCTGAACTTCTCCCTGCTTCCTGTCCATCGTGTACAGATCCATTTAAAATTTTTTTTAACGTTTATTTATTTTTGAGACAGAGAGAGACAGAGCATGAATGCGGGAGGGCCAGAGAGAGGGAGACACAGAATCTGAAACAGGCTCCAGGCTCTGAGCTGTCAGCACAGAGCCCGACACGGGGCTCGAACTCATGGACCGTGAGATCACGACTTGAGCCGAAGTCGGCCGCTCAACCGACTGAGCCGCCCAGGCACCCCTACAGATCCATTTTAGAACAGATCTGTTCCTCTAGGCCTTTGGTACCCTCACACCGTGCTCAGCCTTTCAGAAGGCCTGAGAAATATACCCCTTGGGTAAGACTGCAAAGTCAACTGGCTAATGTTAGTTTTAATTTTTGTTTGTTTGTGTATTTATTTTTGGGAGAGGCGGAGCATCAGCAGGGGAAGGGCAAATAGAGAGGGACAGAGAGAGAATCCCAAACAGCCTCTGCACTGTCAGCGTGGAGCCCGATGCGGGGTTTGATCCCGCAATCCAGGAGATCATGACCTGAGCCGAAATCAAGAGCCAGATGCTCAACCGACTGAGCCACCCAGGTGTCCCTAACGTTTGCTTGTACCTAGAATTCTTTTAGCCCAGTGTGATGAGAACCAAGCATATCAGGTCTCCACTATGTTTCAGGCACTTTGTACAAAAGTTGAAATGAATTCACAGGTGAGTCACCATCTGACAAATGGGGAGTTTGGGCCCAGAAAGGCAGAGGGGCTCACTAGGACAGTGCCGACCGTTCAGCTGAGCAGGGTGCTGGCTGGAGACTCTGGATCCGCACGGGGTGAGGCCCAGCCTCCTGTGCCTCCACCCTGTGACCACGTGGGTGTCTCGGGATGACAAAGAGCTTCGATTGCAGACGCTCCTTTCCTACAAGAATTGTAAAGTCAAACGAGTTACTGCTTCCTAAGTTCAGCTTAGTAGACAAAGAGTGTCTTGCCACAGGGTCCCTGGACGCGAGGGAACCCCAGAGATTCTCAGAGTGGAGGAAACTGCCTCGGTCCTCTGAGGTCCTGTCTGGCTCAGAGATCCTAAAACTCTATGACTCTGGTCAAAAATAGGTCACGAGTGGATGTTTGATCTCATTTACAATAAATACAGATTTCCTTCCCTGTCCTGCCCTCTGGGATTCAACTCAGGAGCTGTGTGACGTTCTAGAAGGTGCTCATTAAATACGTAACCTTGAAATACATTTCATTTATTTATTTTTAAATATCTTTTATGTGTATGTATTTATTTCGAGGGAGAGAGAGAGAGAGAGGGAGAGAAAGTCCCAAGTAGGTTCCACACCGTCAGCACAGAGCCGGACACGGGACTTGATCCCAGGAACCGTGACACCATGACCTGAGCTGAAACCAAGAGCCAGATGCTTGACCAACTGAGCCACCCGGGCGCCCCTTGAAGTACATTTTAAAGTACATCAAGCAAAATACCGTCCAATACGGTAACACTTGTTTCGAACCCAATGGCTCTTTCTTGAAAATGAGAAAACAAAAACAGGCCCAGGCAGCAGCCCCCCCCCCGGCATTGCCTGGACTGTCCACAGACTCAGAGTGATGTCCAGTTATGCTGGAGCTAAGTTCTTTTTGTCGCCCTTTTGAAGTCGCTTCACTTTCATGGCAGTGTGGATTGAAACCGAGCTTCAGGAAGCACGGGAGACGAGGCAAGTATCATATTTCCTTGCTGAAATAACACTTCAAAGATCGCATTGAAAACCTAAAAATTGCCACATTGGCAGGAGGGGGAGGGCCAGGGACTTCCTTGTTGCAAGGGAGTTGGCTTTGCTTTGTAAGGTCTATTTTTGAAGGCGGACCGGCCCTGTCGGGCTAGGATTTACCCCGGCTGAGGACGGAAACAAGCCTGAATGTGACAACCGGAAATGGCTCCGGGATGCACATCCTGAGTGGAAATGGTTCCGTGTTAGTCATGGGGAGTCGTCACCTTTTCATGTTGCCCATCGGGACCTGCTGACGAGCGGTTTTTTGAAACACACGCATGAGTCCGAGTTCTGAATTTCAGCATTCTCCTGCTAAACCCCAAATAACACTACTCCAGAATTGCATATTGAAAATTATTTCCAAATATGGACCCCTACTAAATGGAAATTATGCATGTTTTTAAAATTTTATTTATTTTTTATTTTTATTTTTTGATGTTTTTATTTATTTTTGAGAGACAGAGAGAGACAGAGCACGGGCAGGGGAGGGGCAGAGAGAGGGGGAGACACAGAATCTGAAGCAGGCTCCAGGCTCCGAGCCATCAGCACTCGATGGCTCCGAGCCATCGACACGGGGCTCGAACTCACCAACCGCAAGATCATGACCTGAGCCGAAGTCGGACGCTCAACCTACTGAGCCCCCCGGGCGTCCCGTTTATGCATGGGTTTTAAACCTGGTGCTTTGAAGGACAGAAAAAAAATTGACTTATTGCTTGTAAGCAAGGAGGGGTGTCTGCTGAGCTGCCAGAGACTCTGGGCCACAGAGATGGGCACCGGGGCCTGCAGAGAGACCTCAGAGAGACGCTTCTTCACAAGGCCACCTTTGCAGGCCTCCCCAGAGGTCAGGAGCCAGGGCTGGGCCTCTGCCCCAGCAGGAGCCACCCCTCTGAGGGTCCTGAAGGTCACCATTGAGAGTTTGTAAGCATCTGTGGTCAGGTGTGCTTGCTTCGGGCAGAAGACATGGGATTGACCTCGTTCTGTATACAACCTGGATGTCGCGGTCCCCAAGCAGTTGACCTCAGCCTGGCCCCTGCTGGGGAGCCAATGCCCAAGGATGTGGGACGCTCAGCCAGCCAGCCTCCCCTTCTCTCCTTTCTTGCCTATACTTACGGCTCTGACCACATCCGACGATCCCAACTGAAGCTCATCATTCCAGCACTTTCTGGAAAGGAGATTACAGAAACAATACCATTTTGGGTCTTAATGTTGTTTTGGTGGTTTTTTTTTTTCCTTTTCTTATGAGAATGTGCATTTATACTGAGGAGCTTTAAAAGAACCCCACCCAAAACAAGAGTGAGAAATGGTGGGACTTGGGGTGCCTACGGACACTGCCTAGAATGTCTGCGGATGGATGCGATACATGTTTGTTGCAAGACGCCTTCGAGAACAATGCGCTTCTTCAAAAATACTCATAGCAGACCCCCTTGCCTTCCAACCAGTTTGTCTACGTCAGACATATATCGTGCTCTGTACCCATCTCGGCCCTGGACACAGGGGTCCGTTCGGCCTGATCACCTGCTCTTCTGAGAGGTAACCGAGGCAAAACACTTTGTCCTTGGGGTGGCAGTCGGGACTCCCTGAGCGTGACGTGGGAAAGCACTTTGCTGATTGCGTGGGTCCCCTAGCCACGTGGGTTTGGAGTGAAGGCACACTCCTCATTCTTGAAAGAGCTAGCCATCAGAGGGACGCCTGGGTGGCGCAGTCGGTTAAGCGTCCGACTTCGGCCAGGTCACGATCTCGCGGTCCGGGATTTCGAGCCCCGCGTCAGGCTCTGGGCTAATGGCTCAGAGCCTGGAGCCTGTTTCCGATTCTGTGTCTCCCTCTCTCTCTGCCCCTCCCCTGTTCATGCTCTGTCTCTCTCTGTCCCAAAAATAAATAAACGTTGAAAAAAAAATTTAGAAAGAGCTAGCCATCAGAAAAGTTCTCAGGTTCTAGTGTCACCGGGCATGGCTCTCCAGCCCAGCCCTGGGCAGGGCACTGTTGCTCAGCTCTCTCCCCGCTGTGCTGCGGTGCAGGGACTCCTGTGGAACTTAGGGAAGAAGTGGCCAGGAAACGTCTCTCACCTGCCATCCTTTGCCCTGCCTCCGGCCTGCAGGGCTCAGCAGAGGACGTTTGTGGGACAGTGAAGGCATGCAGAGAAGCGGTGGAGAGAACCGTCCAAAACAGCCACCCAAACGAGGCAGGGCAGGAAGACACAGGTCGAGTGCATCAGTGTCCCAGCTTGGAGCACAAAGCGAGCCGAGGCTCTGGCCCTTGTCCGGAAGTCAGCTCTGTCAGCCTGAGTGTCAGGGGAGCAGCTCTTCCCCATCTGAGGGAGGGGTCAGTCGCTACTTTGGTTTTCTGGGAGGTGGAAATGCCGGAGAAGTGTTGAAGTTCAAGGAAGAGTGCTGGGACCCACTCATTCCTCCCCGTGGGACCGTCATGAGGGTGAGAACTTGGAGCGGCAGCAGCTGGGGCGGTTGGAGGGGGGGGGAATCGATGACCAGGGAGAAACCAGGGGGAAGATAGCATGTCCCCAACGCCATCAGGGCTGTCTTGGGGCGGACCTGAGCCTGTTCATTGTGCAACAGCTGAGTGAGTGTGGGCAGTTGAGTTTAAAAGGCTCAGGGGGCCCTTGGGGGGCTCCGTCGGTTAAGCGTCCAACTCTTGGTTTCCGCTCAGGTCACGATCTCACGGTTTGAGGGTTCGAGCCCCACATCGGGCGGAGCCTGCTTGGGATGCTCTCTCTTTCTCTGCCCCTCCCCTACTTGCGCTGCCTCTGTCTCTCTCAAAGTAAATAAATCACCTTAAAAAAACCAATAGAATAAATTCCTTAAAAAATAAAATAAATTAAAAAAAATAAAGGGCTCAGGATGGGCAAACATAATTCCTCATATAGAAAGAAACCTTTAAGGACCCTAGGAATCCAAGGACTTCATTGAAGTCGTTTTCTCAGAAAGTGCGACGGCCTTACACAAACGCATCGAGCGGTGCCCCTCACCGTCACCGTCTGGTCTGCGCACACGGGCGTGTGGGAGATGGGGGGTCGCGCCCGCCGCAGTCTCTCTGTCCGTGGGGGCAGCCAGGTCCCCTGGTGACTTGGTGCTCCAGGCAGACGCCCTCATTCTGCCATGGGTGCCAGGATGTGGAAACTTGGGGAAGCACTGCCTTGGGTGACCCAGACGGCAGTCTGTGGCTCTGGGACCGAAAGAAGCGGGCTCCTGGCACTTGCCAAAGACCCCATAGCTGCGCCTTCTACACTCAGGCCCCTCATCAGGGACAAGGCTGCATAATCTGCCCGTCAGGCAGAAAATGATCTCTACCCTCCACGTTTTTGCCAACAATGTGTTATTTATCTCTGCCATTCTAGAGGCTTAAGTTCCTCTTTGAGCTAACTTTTCCGCGGGTTTCCTTCCTTCGCTTGAAACCGTCAGAAAATTTGAGCAGGCTTTCATCTACGAATCCCATTCACAGAGCTGATCTATGCGAGGCTTATCTTCCGAAATGGATCAGTCTGAATTAGATGTGGGTGGGAGAAGCTGATAAGAAAATTCTCTCAGCTGGGGGAGCCGGGGAGCTAAGCGGATTCCGAGCCAACGGGCTCCGTGAGGCAGTTCTGTGTCCCCGTGGCAGCAGCTGGGACCCACACCTCTGCTCTCAGCAAAAGACATGCATATTCAGGAGCACAGCAGCACAGAGGATACGATCGACGTTTAAAATTCATGCTGGAAATGAATAGTTAGATCGTGACAGAGAGGACATTGACAAAGTGGCTCAAGATACTCATTCTGAGCACAGAGGAGTCATCATTTGAAGCTGCTTTAGGCCTTTAATCTGTGCCTCACACCCGGGACGTGGGGCGGAGACGTCGTGGGGTGCAGGGAGCAGGTGCTCTGGGAAGCAGTGATTAATTAGAGCAGTTCTGCGAACTCCTCATAAAGAAAGATGCTCCGAGTAGGGGTGATTTGGACCATAATTTGCCCCCTTCTTGGGATATTTTATAAACATCGCACAGGAAGATATCTGTTCCTTGTAAAAAAAAAAAAAGGTTATAACTAATTTTCATACTGATGCTATGAGCTCTAAAATGTTTGTTACGCAACAGAATACAGATTTCATAAAAAGCCGGCAGATCACACACGCCCTTTTAAAGCATTTTAAAAACTACACAGCGTAAAGACGAGGCATCAGTGTGTTTCTGTTAGAAGTAACAGTGAACATTTTCTCCTCAGATTAAACCTATCGCCAGAAAGAAGGCTTCCAAGGAAAGCATCTAGAAACGACTCTTGGCAGTTATAGAAACTGAAGCCCGGAGTGTAGTCCGTGTCGCCCAAACAGGACGAGGCAGCGTTTTGCGAGCTTCCCGTGAAGGCGATGTCTGTCCTGTGCCAGGGGGCTGCCCCCCGCTCTGGCCCCTGATGACGTCCCTCTTCTCGTTCATTCCTGTTTGTCACTACCCTGCTTTGGCCCACCTGCAGATCAAACATTGCTTATGTTTCTCAGTGAAGAAGAATTAGGTCACCAAAGAGCGAGGGGCTCCCCACCTCACCGCACCGAGTGCAGGCCAACCGGGGCGTGTGGAAGGAGGTGCTGGGGGCAAAGGGGCAGTCAACCAGGGGCAGGAAGATCCTGAGAGCTGAGGACACAGAGATGTATGAGCTCACCATATGGAAAAGACAAAAGACAGCCTTCTTCTCTTAAGGACCGAGTTCTAACGTGTGTGTGGAGAGGGAGGCATGGGCACAAGATCTGTAGGCATCTGAGGACACATCCCTACACAGGAGGAGTACAGTAGCCAAGGGAGGAGAAGACAGGAGGAGCCACTCTTCCAGGGGGAGAACAGCAGACCACGTGTCATCTAAGGTTGCATTAGGCCGGAGAATTCGGTGCTCGATAAAAAACAGACATACCCGCTGTACCAAAGACTTTTAAAAGTTTAGTTTTTAAGTACGTATTTATTTTTTGGGAGAGCACAAGTGGGGGAGGGACAGAGAGAGGGGGACGGGATCTGAAGCAGGCTCTGTGCTGACCACAGAGAGCCCGACGTGGGGCTCAAACCCACGAGCCGCGAGATCGTGACCTGAGCCAAAGTCAGACACTCACAACCCCCTGAGCCACCCAGGTGCCCCTCAAAGTTTAATGAAATAAATAACGGAAATGAATCCGCCTGTGTTTTAATTTGCTAGTTCAGTTGTTTCCAGTGCTGTCATTTTTTATTTAAAAAATAAATAAAACCACGTCTAGGTTCACAGCAGAGTGGAGGGAAGGCAAAGATATCTCACGCCTCCTGCCCCCACCCCGCGCTCAGTCTCCCCACTGTCAGTGCCTCCGTCGGAACAGGGCTCTGGTTACAATCGATGAATCCACATCCACACCCTGTAAACACCCCAGCGTTCTTGGGTTGTTTTAGGATTCTCTCCTGAGGTTACACACTCCGTGGGTTTGGACAAACACGCAACGGCATGCATTCCCCATTATGGTACACAGAGTCGTTTCACCGCCCTAAAAATGCTCTGAGTCCCGCCTACCCACTCAATGTTTACCAAACCTTTTTAGAGGACACACTCTTGGCCAGCGTGCTAGGTGAGGGATAGGACCACAGTTTAAAACATTCCCTGCTTTTCTGCTGCCGGAGACGACTGTGCAAACAAACGAGTGTATCAGAGCATCACTGGTGCTACAAAGAAGTTCTGTAAAAGGCACAAGGGCAAGGAGAGACAGCGCTTTCTACGATTTCCCCCTCGTTATTCTGGGTTCCCTAAACAGCGTTCCCGGAGAAAAACCTTCTCGCCGCGGAAGATGGAACAAGAGGTTGATGAATAACGTTAATGATCAACGAACAGTAACAGACACAGCGAGACGATATTTCAGTTAAATGTAACCAGCGATTCTTCCCCCTCAAATTTCTGATTACTTTTCATCTTCCCAGTTCTCTGTGTACAAGTTAAAATACCCCAGTTAATGTCTTCTTAGTCATCAGATATGTAACCCCCTCACAGGCATTTTGCTGACTTTTCTCTTTTTTGGACAGGCCGTATTTAAATACTGTCTACACGTGGGAGCATCCATAAATCCTGTTCTCCGTATATGCGTAAGACCCAGCCAAAGTAGGCTTTTGTTTTTAAAGCTTGCTATATTTGTACTTTTAATTTAACATTAGTGGGACATCTGCCAAGCTAATATAGACACTTCTCTATGCACTGGAAAACCCAATTAGGACTTGTTCTGAGTTTGATTATCAGTCAGAAACATGCATACAGAAATATTCATTACAGAGCTGCTGGGAGCTGAGATAAAGCACCAGATGGCTGAATTACTGAGTCTCTGTCACTCTCGCCCAACACAGTTTTTACATTTGCTTCATAAAAGGCAGGTGACCAAATACCCTCAGGGCGATGCGGTGCCCATGGGAAGGGCAGCACGTGCAGAGGGTGCTATCCTTTCTTTAAGATGTCACGGGGCCTTTCACGACACAGATGATAATCTGCGCCAATGACTACCGCCCATGCACGGCTGTGCTGGCTTGTGGCTCCTCCGTGGATGGGCTTTAAACTTGAATCGTGGATTTTTGGAGACTGTGTATAGATGTGCTTTAAACTGGAATCGTGGATTTTTGGAGACTGTGTATGGATGTGCTTTAAACTGGAATCTTGGATTTTTGGAGACTGTGTGTAGATGTGCTTTAAACTGGAATCTTGGATTTTTGGAGACTGTGTGTAGATGTGCTTTAAACTGGAATCTTGGATTTTTGGAGACTGTGTGTAGGGTACCCGGAGGCAGGCAGTGGGGGAGATGTTGCCTAAATGCTTATTTGGGGAAGCGCCTCAAATGTGGTGTCTTCCCACCTTCTGGCCACAGGGCTGCAACTGACACCGTGAGTTTCTCCTCTGGAGTTGTCTGGTCATTAAGTGTGGATTGGATCGGATTGGTGAGGCCGATCCAGACATTCAAGAGGACTTGGAAAGACTCAAAACCGGGCCAACCACTCCTCGGTAGGGATGAGGATCAGGAAGAGGCAGAGGTCTTGAAGGATCAGAACACTGCCCGGGATGGGGTCCAGGACCAAGAATGCACAGAGGGGTGCTGGGCAGCCATGAGCCAGCGCAAGGACTGAGGGGGCACAGAGCAGATCGAGCATGAGGAGGCAGTGCAGTGGGCATGTTAGACTCTCTTTCTCGGGACAACTGTTTGGTGTAGGTTTTGACGTTGCCCAGGGTACTTTTTTAAAACGAGATTACTTGGGATGAATGAACAGAATTTTGTAAACTCAGCGAGCTAAATAAACCCCATCCTCCAAAATGGTAGATGGGCAACTTCTTGTACCCCCGTGAATGCCAGGCTGATGAAGTAGCCTGAGTGTTCCTTTCAGAGCCTCTGAATTGTCTTGTGCTCCCAACCTGGCTCAAGGCAACTGTGCTTGAGACACAGTGCCACAAACCGCCCCCTCACGGTCAGAGGCGGCTCAGCACCTTTGCTGTCACGGATTTGTCGGCTAACAGAATCAAAGACTTCTGAGCAGTTTATTTGAAAAGCATTTGAGTAATCCAGCTCCTAATGGCTTCAGTATGTTAGCTATTTCAAACATTAAATATATTATTTTAAAAATGAAAGAAAGGGAAAAATAATGTTTCGTATTGGCTGTTCCATTAAACAATGCCCGTTTCCTGCATTAACTAAGAAACCAAATCAAAGAGCACAACCTTCAAGAAAACACAAGAGTGTGTCTGAAAATGATTAACCTTATTTGGAAGGGAAAAAAAGAGCAAAAAGACAGAATTTGTATTTTCTGAAGCAAGTAGTCTGTTTTCTATCTATCAGCATAACGCTCTCCAAATGGTGACTAGAAGTGATGAAGGCCTAGACCTCAAGAAACTCGGGGTTGAGACAGGCTTGCGTTCCTAAACGTTAAGCATCTTCATAGGGTTTGAGATATTTGGTGATAATTCAAGCACCAACCCGCTCTGCTGGCATGTGTAGTAATGGCGGACACGGTGCTCCGGAGAGTTCATGAAACCTTGATACAAACCAGAAGCCGTTTGGAAACGATGCTTCTGCTCTCTTTGTGTCACTGTGATGTGCTGCCTCTTTGGCACTAACTTTACCCTTCCTTCTGGAAAGGCCAAGAAGATGACCTAGTATTCGCAACATTTTGGCCGGCGCGGCAGCACAGGGTTATAGAGGGCTTTGAGGGAAATTCTCTTCCCATCGCTGTCTGGGTGGGACCCATCAGATCCACAGATTATCTGCGTCACTGAAGTCACAGAGAAAACAGCCAAGGAAGGTGAGATTTCTAATAAAAAGGCAGAATTTCCTGGCATCAGTCAGCAACGAGTAGGAAAATTCTTTCCCAGAAACGAAAAGTTGAAATCGACCTTAGTGGGACAGGAAATGCTCTCTCGCCCTGGTTCTTGAGCAAGCGTTCGGGGAGTAGTCTACGTGTTTTTGAGGATGCTCCTGTGGGGACACATGACCTTTACTTCAAAGATTAGGCTGGGAATTATAGAGGAAGTCTCCTTCCCTGAACTTGCAGAGAAATTCAAGATGACGTTGAATAAGCCATGCACATTTTCACACGTATTGACTCAATTTTGTGTTGCTCTTGTTGCCTGGTCATTTGGGTTTCTCCAAACCCGTAGTAAATTCTCAGTATCCCAACCCAGTACCGCATGGGCAAGAAGGGAAAAGTTAGGATTCCTGCTGGTCCAGAGCAACAGTTCCCACGTGAGGACGCGGGGACACTGACAATGTCCGGAGTGATTGTTTTCTTGTTGCAGATGGAAGAGGGATGCTCCCGGCATCTAGTGGGTAGAGGACGGGGTTCCCACTGAGCATTTTACACGGCACAGAACAACAGAGAAGGTCGCAGCCCATCATGTCCTGAGCACCAAAATGGTGACACCCTGAACTAGAGTCTTAAATGGAAGGCAGCTACAGTAGCTCAGTTTTGGTTAGCAGCAGTAATCAGTTAGGAATCACCAAACAAGAAAGTAAATTTCGAGACGTAAGAACACAAAGCTTTACCGTGTGAATATTCCCCCCGCAAAGGTTTGGCCGTCAAATCTAGGTACTTAATGTGTGTTTCGTTTTGTTTTTTGTTTTGTTTTGTATTGTTTTGTTTTTTTATAAGGTTATGAATTCCTTCAGAAACAGGCTGGATGTAGAGGCATCTCCAGCCTGGTAATTGGAAGGGACTGTACTAGCTTCCAGAGATGACCCCAGCCCACTGGGCAGGTGGAAACTACAGTAATAAAGTCGTTTTTATTGAGATGCAGGGAAGCTTTGTGCACCGTGGCTCTGTGCTGGTGTCTGTGCTAGAAACTTCACATGCAACCTCATGCAAACCTCCCAGCAAGCCTTCAGAATAAGTCAGAATTTTGCTTTAATGAAGAGGAAGAGGCAACGGCTCAGGTGAAGCAATTTTTCCAGGATCTTAAGAATGGGGACCTTCCATTCTCTGTCTTCCGCTTTTTACCTTAATCTCACTGTCACCTTTGTCAGTCGCTCCAGTTGTGACCTGGAAGCCACAGGGAATGTCTGCATTCCTCCGACTTCTTCTGCATCTGTCGGACAACTCTGAGGTTCACGTCAACAGTGCACATTCCTAGCTAACTCTAGGAGCTTCCTCTCCTAACTGATGGGAAGACAGTCCTTTGTCCAGTCTGAGTTTCCTCTTTGTGAAGCTCCCTCCGACCATGACCCTCCTCCGACGGAAGACATACCTGAGATCAGAGTGGGGAAGCTGGCAGGAAAGCCGTGTGCCTTGATGAGCAAACACTGTATGTCTTTATCAGATGATTCCAGAAGTCTTGTCTCTAAGGGGCTCCTGGTCTTTAATGATCTCCAAACACCTAAAGCGCCACAGAATGAGGTTATCATACACACACACACACACACACACACACACACAAATACATAACATAAAAATAAAAGCTGTGCACATTGATAAATATATGTATATTTGACTTGTTTTATCTCTAAAATAATATTTACTTTTAAATTTTTTTTTCAACGTTTATTTATTTTTGCGACAGAGAGAGACAGAGCATGAACAGGGGAGGGACAGAGAGAGAGGGAGACACAGAATCGGAAACAGGCTCCAGGCTCTGAGCCAGCAGCCCAGAGCCTGACGCGGGGCTCGAACTCTCGGACCGCGAGATCGTGACCTGGCTGAAGTCGGACGCTTAACTGACTGCGCCACCCAGGCGCCCCTGATATTTACTTTTAAACATTAGGTGTAGATACACTTAAAGATACATTTGATGCCGATATAGATACAGAAACCGATGCAGATATAGGCATAGATTATATAGATCCAAACTGACCTTTAGGTGGGAAAAACAGCCTGGAGAAAAGCACGGAAGAATCTACGGGGAATTCGGCTTGCTATATATTTGGCATTAAGTTGATGACGTAGAGGGTAATAAGGATCTTCAAATAGGGTACCTGTGTGGGCTTTTTCTTTTCCTTTTTTTCGTGTTTATTTATTTACTTTGAGAGAGAGAAATAGAGTGAGCTGTGAAGGGTCAGAGAGAGAGGGAGAGAGAGAATCCCAAGCAGGTTCCGCGTTCAGCACAGAGCCCAGCGCGGGGCTGGATCCCACGCCCCTGGGATCATGACCTGAGCTGAAGTCAAGAGTCTGACACTTAATTGACTGAGCCACACAGATGCCCCTTATTTCTTTATTATTCACAAATGTTATTTGAGTGTAGCCTTCTGTTTTTATTCCAGCCTCTTAAATTATAGTCTCAGCTCATCAACCGTCACCTTGTTCTACATTGAAAGCGTTCATAATCACGAAGACCCGACTATAAGCCCCTTCAGCTGCTCCCCCAGAAGTCTAATATGTAGCACTGTCATTATCATTTCTGTGGTATTTTACATTTTCCCGTTATTTCTTCTTTGGCCCATGAATGATTAAGGGGCGTGTTTCATACACCTGCACCGGTACGTTTTTCAGCGTTCACTTTCTATCGTTGGTTTCTAATTTAATGACTTTTCTCAGATAATGTACTCCGTATAGTATCGCTGTGCCTATCTTAACCGTTCCTGTGGTCTAGTGTTTTCGTTCCATTGGGTTTACGCACGAAATGACTGTTATTTTCGTTTTGTAAAATCACTGTTTGCTTATATTCACCCACATTTACCAGGTTTTTTGCCCACGTTTTCTTCTGACGTCACGGTCTCTCTTGTAGGAACGATTTTTATTTCCCCTGACGTATAATCTTAAATGTTCCTGCAGTGAGACTTTGTAACAAATACTTTTAGAGATCTAAGTTTTGGTGTATGGGTTTAATATGCACACAACATGCATGTAAGTGTAAGTACATGTGTGTATATAGTTATCCTCTGAAACTGCCTAGTCACTATCAGCTTTGAGCACTGCTCTGGGCTGACCCAGGCACCGTTCTGAAGATCCAGAGACGAAATATAGTTCTGACCCTCGGGAGTGTCACAAGGCCACGTAGAACAATCCATGAGAGAGGCATTTGCAGTGTGCTGGGAGAGCCGTGTGACAGTGGCCTGGGTCAGAAGAGAAGAGACCAACCAGGGAAGCCCCTTGGAAGGTGATGCCGGAGCTGAGCCCTTACCTGGATCTGGAGAAATGGCAGAGGGGTTGACGTGGGCCATGGCGCACAGTGTGAGGGCGCCTGCTGTGCTGTGGGGCCGGCCGGGTCACCGTCACCGGGAGATGTCTGCAGAGAGATGGGGCCACCCCGCTGCCACCGTCCCTGCCAATGATGATGATACCTGTGTCATTACCGTCTTGTTCCATCAATGGCCCTGGTCTGGGGGCCACCTATGCGACCAGGCTGGTGCCGGATTGCCCCCCAACATTGGTGGCAGACACTGGTGGCATGCAGCTTGTCACGTGGTCCCTGTTTCCCCAGCATGCCTTTGGTGCCCGTCCACCTCTCCCACGACGTCTTCCGAGGAAACGCCCAGACGTGCCACCCCTTTCAAAGTGTTTTGGGCAGCGGTTCTCAAAACTACCATGCGATTTTGATGTATGGACGTTTCTGATTTTGTTGGTCTGGGGTGCGGCCTGGACAATTGTGGTTTTGTTTATTAAGCTTTCCAAGGCGACTCTAATGCCCATCAGTATAAGAACCACCAGCTCATAGCCTCTGATGCCTCCGTCAGCTTTGCTCAACAGGGTTCCCCGCAAGACTTGAGCCCCACAGGAAACAATCTGATTGGTTACCTTCTCTATTCTCCCAACGAAGGCATAGAGGTAGTAACATTCTAGTGCACGGAAGATAAATCAGTTCATTACTAGAGAGGACACCGGTGGCAGTAGGCTGAATTCCTTAGTGGAGAGAGGTGGTGTTTATAATTTTTGAAACATATATTCCACAGCTAGTGGGTTAACGCACTGATTCTCTAGGGGAATAAGAAAAAAAAAGAGCCCTGAGTGGTTGCATATCCCACGTTCTGTGGTGGAAATACTCCCACCAGTTGTTTATGAACTGGCTCACAAAATTCCTGAATAGTAACAAAGTCACTTCCCTGTCTGGGTCACACAACTGGATGGGACCTGACTCTAGCACCTCCTTCGTCTCTTGAGAAATCGGTCTGTTTGGGCACAAGGCTGTTCTTGAGGCCGCATGGTTGTTACTGTTCTTGGATTTCATCAAAGCAACTCAAATATATGTTTCATCCTAACATGGCCTGGAAGACAAAGCCAGATTCGCACGCATGCTCTCTCCCAGGACTGCCCTGCT
Source organism: Prionailurus bengalensis (assembly GCF_016509475.1). NCBI lineage: Eukaryota > Metazoa > Chordata > Mammalia > Carnivora > Felidae > Prionailurus > Prionailurus bengalensis. Next base: position 137,280,295 of record NC_057354.1, read on the forward strand.
TTTTCCTCTGTTGTAATCTGTTTTTATGCTGGGGTTGTACCCAATATTTCACTTAAAAGAAGCATTTTCTTTTACCAAACACCAGGTATTTTTTGTCGTTGTTAGATTACGCAATCCCAGAAAGTACTATGTGAACAGTGCATTCCACGGCTGAAAACGGTGACCTCCAAAGCTTCTTGGGATAAGACGGAAAAGTGGCATTTAGACGAGAGGTACTTGCTGTTTCCTGCACTGAGTTGGTGACACGTCCAGGGCTCGGACACCTGCCTGCCACCTCATTCCGAAATGGTTGGGTTTAGTTACACATTTACTAGACTTCGACACGGTTCTAGATGCCATGTTCTGAAACTGGATAATATCAAAGCCTTGACTTAGTTTTGCTTACAACCCAATGGAACATGGAAATATGCGCTATGCCATTTTAACATGTTGTGTTTAGTACAAAAAAGGGGTCTGTCCTGTTTCCTATGGAGGGACTGGGAAGGACACAGCCTAATGGAAATGAGGGCTGGAGGTAGATGGGGAAGTGTTCCTGGCAGGGAGGGCTCCCTTCCGACAGCCGCTGGGTGAGTTACCAGGTGTATATGTGGTGGTGGTGGTGGGGGGTGTATATGTGATGGGGGAAGAGGGGAGGTGTATATGTGGTGGAGGGGGGAGAGGAGGGGGAGAGATGTTCCTGGCCAAGGAATCAAGAGGAATTGTCAAGTAAACACTTGTAAAACTAAACTATCTTATTTTAATTAATTCATTTATTTTAAATTGAATTAATCTTCAGGGTTAAAAAACAACGTATTCTCTCTTTTTTTTTTTCAAGATCACTTTACATTTGCCTGGATATTTTTGTCTTTGGTTATTATAGTGGAAGATGAATGATAGGAACAAAATCTGGTCCATTTGACCAGGCTTAAATAAATGTCACTGGACAACACAATTGGAGTGACAGTCAGCTTTTGGAAAGGAAGAAATTTCACATGGGAAACCCTTTTAATAATAATTAATCATCATAAGTAAGGACTCTCTTCTGTACGGTCATTTTGGAGGAAACTTTGGTGATTTCTTACAAAACTAACCGTACTCTTGCCATACGAACCAGTCATGCTCTTTGGTATTTATTCAAAGGAGTTAAAATCTTATATCCACCTAAAAACCTGCCCACAATGTGTATAGCAGCTTTATTCATAGATAACAACATTTTAAAAGAACCAAGATGTTCTTCAACAGGTAAATAAACAAATAAACCATAAAACATCCAGCAATGGAATATTATTCAACATTAAAAAGCAATGAGCTCCAAGCCATGAAAAGACATGGGGAAAATTAAATGCATATTCCCATGTGAAACAATCCAATCTGAAAAGGCTGTACGCTGTGTGGTCAAGTCAACAACATATTTTAGAAGAGTCAAACTATGGACTCAATATAAAGATCAATGTCGGGGCGCGTGGGTGGCTCAGTCGGTTAAGCATCTGACTTTGGCTCAGGTCATGACCTCATGTTTAGTGGGTTCAAGCCCTGCATCGGACTCTCTGCTGACAGCTCGGAACCTGGAGCCTGCTTCCGATTCTGTGTTTCCCTCTCTCTCTGCCCCTCCCCTGCTCACGCTCTGTGTCTCTCTGTCTCTCCGTAATAAATAAACGTTAAAAAAATAAAAAAAGATGAGTGTTTGGCAGGAATTGGTCAAGGAGGAGTGATAGGCAGAGCACGGAAGAATTTTAGTCCATGAAAATAATCCATATGATATTGTAACAGCGGGTACACGTCATTGACCATTTGTTCAGACCCGTAACATGTACAGCATGAAAATGAAACTAGGTACACTATGGTCATTAGGTGATAATGACGTGTCATTTTGGTTCACCAGCTGTAACAAGCGTACCTTCTAGAGAGGGATGTCGGTCGTGGAAATGGCCACGTGTGTGTGTGTGGCGGGGGGCAGGGAGCACACAGGAACTCTCTGAACCTTCTTCTTAACATTGCCGAGAACCTCAAGTCCCTAAGAAATAAAGTCAATTAAAAAAAAAAAAAGAAAACCTTCCTTTCATCTTTATTTTATCTCAGAAAGAATCGTACCCAAACTAGCATTTTTATGCTCAATAGGAAAGCTGTAGAACTTCTGAAAAGTCAGATCACAATACTAAAAACAAATTCTTTGGAAAGTTTGAGGAAAAAAAAATAGACCGTGACAGTTGCACCACGGATACCTTTGACTGAAAACTTTCATGGTATTTCATTCCTATGTCAAAAAATAAACGACGTGAAAATCAAAGAGCCAACGAAGGGGAGAATCTTTGAGCCGCATGATCTGTATTTCTCATCAACGATTTTGTCATCACAACCAGCTTTGCTAGGAAGTTTACGGAGGTGCCGTCCCAATACACCTGCTCCCACAGGACTCAGTCGTCACCACACTCCCTGCTTCATCCTTGCCTGGGAGGGGCTCGTCTTGGTTCCAGGCTCTGGGTTGGGTCCGGATCTGCCGCACGTCCCCGTGTTTTCGTTGGTCTAGCCGCTACGTGGGGCACCTGCCTTTGATAGCAGAGCACGGCTGCATGTTTGAAGCGTCTGTTGAAAGAAAACAAAATCCACTGCCGTCCCATAAGTCACAGCTCAACAGCAAGGTGTGGGGACACGTGCTCTACTGAGGTAGTGTAACCGAGGTCACATGGCAAGGACAGGGAGTGACTACCTGAGAGCACTAATCCAAGCCACCAAGACTGGCATCTGCCAGGATCTTTCTTCGCTGCAGCTACGAACCCACTTCCATTAGAACAACATTCATTCATTCATTCATTCATTCATTCATTTTAATGTTTATTTATTTTTTGAGACAGAGAGAGACAGAGCATGAACAAGGGAGGGTCGGAGAGAGAGGGAGACACAGGATCAGAAGCAGGCTCCAGGCTCTGAGCTATCCGCACAGAGCCCGACGCGGGGCTCGAACTCACAGACCGTGAGATCACGACCTGAGCCGAAGTTGGGTGCTCAACCGACGGAGCCACCCAGGCACCCCATTTATATATTTATTTTTAAGGTTACTTTTCGTTTATTTTGAGAGAGAGAGAGAGCGAGAGGGAGAGGGAGAATCCCAAGCAATCTCCACGCTGTCAGCCCGGGGCCTGATGCGGAGCTCAGACTCACGAATCATGAGATCGTGACCTGAGCCCCAATCAGGAGTCGGATGCTTCACAGACTGAGGCATCCGGGCGCCCCAGAATCCCTTTTATTAACCCATACCTGACGCCGTCTCTGATTCTCATGTATCTATTGCTATGAAATCTATCATCCGTCATTGTTCGTTACACTTTGGCTAAAGAGTCATCAGGGTTATGAGGGAAGCTTTCCGAAGACAGAGACCCAGTTCACTGCATTTCTTCCCCCTGCTCTGCTCTCCTCTGAGGTCGAATAAATTCCGACACACTGGTCACAGAGGTGGGGTGCCTACTGTCCTTGCCCAGCCCCCCATTCCGACCCAAGCTTCTCTCTGATCTCGTTCACTTTCACTGGCTCTTCTCACCCTGTCCGTTCACTGTCCATCACTCCATCCGCTGAAGCCTGACCTTTGCCCTCCTCTTGGACCCCTCACCGGACCTGTCCTCACTGAGGCCCCGACAGTTCTCCGCCATCAGCTCCGGCACGTGTTTCTGGGTCTTTACGTCCTGAGACGCCTAAGATTTAGCCGATACGTTGTGCGTTCATTCCCCTTTGAAACCCTCTGCTTACTTCTTGCAGAAAGCCACTTTCTCCGGGTCCCCACCGCACGACGGCAGCCGCCCACCCTGCCTCCTTTGCCAGCCCTCCCGCCTGTCGCATCCCTGCTGAGAGAGCCCTGCAGTCCAGCCCGGCGCTCACCCGTGTCCCACCCCGCCCTCCGGTGCTTCCAGCTCCCGTCTAGCCTTCCTGGCTGCTGCTGTCTCTCAACCTGCGGCGCTAGGCTAGGCTGCGGCCTTTCGTCGGGCCGCAGACGACACCAGCCGGACCCAGTCGGCGTCGCTGGCCGAATCCTTGCCAGGCTCCTCAGTCTGTACGTCCCAAACGAAGTGTGATCATCTTTCTGCATAAACTTCTTTCTTTCCTGAAGTCTTTATCTTACCCGCTCAGACGGTCTCAAACTGAAGCTCAGGGGGCCCTGGGGGGCTCAGTCGGTTAAGCGTCCGACTTCGGTTCAGGTCGTGATCTCACAGTCCCTGAGTTCGAGCCCCGCGTCGGGCTCTGTGCTGATGACTCACAGTCTGGAGCCTGCTTCGGATTCTGTCTCTCTCTCTCTCTCAAAGATAGATAAACATTAAAAAAAAATTAGAAAAAGAGCCCCGGGGCCCGGGCAGTCCCTGCTCGCTCTTGCAGGCCCCGTGTTCCATCTGTCACCAAGGCTTTTTTTCCGAATCCTTTCGTCTTTCCTGTGCCTGGCGCTCTGCTCATAACGGCTGCCTCGCGTTACTTGCTAGGAGCCAGTCCCCGTGCTGGCACTTTGCGCCTCACATCACGTTTGCCTCCTGAGGGGAGGAGCCAGATGACACGACGGCCTCAGAGATTTGGAGGATTAGAGAAATCAGGCTCCGAAACATTGTGTAAGTTGTTTGGGGGCTGTGAGCCCTAGAGCTGCCTGAGCCCAAAGTCTAAGGGGGCTGTTAGTTCCGTGTCCACACCTTTCGTGGGCACGTGGTTCCACAGTTTGCATTGGGTTTGAATACTGGGCTTCACCCCCGGTTCTCTGGATGCGATGGAGATAACAGGAGTGACATCTGCTAAACGCGTGCGACGTGCCAGGAGCTGGACGGGGTCGGGGTGCTGGAAGCAGAAACGTGAGGACGGCCCTGCTGTGCCCTCAGTGGCTCACATGTTCCCCGCCTCTGACCGCGAAAGACAGAGTTACAAGCCAACACTGTGTGTGACAAATAATCCATTAATTTTGTTATTCTAGAAACACAGTGACAAACTAATTTGTATTAGGAAACCCCTGACATACTCCCTTTGGGGGCGTTTATACAAAATATCCAGATGACTCAGCCCGAGAACCACGTTGACCAGAAACAACGAGGTAGTAATAATAACGTTTTTTATCTCAGTTATCAGGACAACTTGTCTTTGTTGCTTCAGACTGAGTTACGATGTCCCAGTAATGGATTACGTGGGAAAAAAAAAATCCAATAAGGTTCAGAACTGAAGGCAGACGGCTCAGGATGAGAGAAATTTTGCCAAACGTGTCATCCCCTCAACGACACCCCAGTCGATGCGTGCCAAGGAAATCCACACGTTCAATACGTTCCTCTCTCCCACCTTGCGCGATGTAGACGTATAGACTCTGTTTTTAAGTGGGAATCAGCAATAATGTGTTGCTTGTTCCTTCATGTTAGTATTGGTGATTTAGTGATTAATTATCTGACCGCTGTGTAGTGCTTAAAATAACCCAAAAGCATGAAGTAAATTAGTTGATCCGGAGGAAATTCTGTCGTGCAAATTCATGCAATACAGACCCCCACTGTCACACTCATCGCTGACAACATAAGTGGGTCACCAGTGTGGCTGGCCCCTGTGAATTTATTTTCTCAGACACGCCATACATATTCATGATATCCTGCTGTGTGTCTGTCACCTCGCAGAAGCCCTATCTTCAGAATCACAATTAAACAGAAAATATGCACATTTAGCCACTGAAAAAGAGTAGACTACAGGAGTTGTGGATCTGAGTTTGTTTTACGTTTTCTTTCTTTTTTTTTTTTCAGGATTTTACTACAGATTGGAGGCAACAGATATCTGTCCATATGGTCTTAAAATGGGAGTGCGTGGTCAGTGAGGTATAGGACTCCTGGGCGGGGGGGAAGTATTTGTGAAAGGAAAATATTTATTCGTCCATTTCGATTCCACAGCTTGTTAAACTGCTACGCATCGTACTCTAATCAACATTAAATGCATGCAGATCATGCCAGATAAGGATATGAAACTAAGTGCGAAGTCACAGCCCCCACCCGCGTCCCCCTATGTGCGAGCGACCACGTCCCAACCTTCAGGCTAATCGGTGGTGACAGGATCATGGCATGACTGCTACAATAATAACAGAGCCAGGGCAAGGGCCTCTGTCAGACGGTATTTGTTCATTTGGACATTCTCTTCTCTCTAGGAATACAATGTGTTTCATTAACAACATGATGGAGAGTGGGATCGCCACTTCCGCGGCAGAGATGCACCTGCCTCATCTAGGCTGCAACAGGTAGACACAGAAATAGGAAAAGAGACACATTCTGGATACCATTCATCCTCTGCAAAGATGGCTGTCAGCAAGAGCCAGACATTTCCCGAATGGCCGTTCGCTGTCCCAGGCTAACAGTGTAACTTACTTTTTGTTACTTTATATCAAACTCGGTGACACAACATCTCCATCTGTGAAGGAAAAACAGGTTGAGAAAGTGGGATCTGCCCTTGATTTTTGAGTAAAGAAGGAGGGTAAGGGGGTAAGAGCAGAGCCACGTTCTTTCCTTGTAGAAAGACATGGAATGTTAAATAGTGAACAATCCATTGCCAGTTTTCCCAAAGCGCTCATGGATCCTTTCAGACTGTGCAAAGCAAAGCATTAATTCCATTGGTAATATTTGTGTCGGGGCCAGTCTGGTTAATTTAATATTCTGATTGGACAAGCAGCGGAGTTTTAACAGCTGTTAACTTTTTGGCAAGTAGCTCTGGGAAGGCGATAATGAGATTAGCGTTCAGAGGACAAATTTGCTTTTTTGCTGCATTGAATTACTACGTTGACACCAAATGGTATTCACTCTGAATTCCCTGTATAGGACGCCGTTATCCACATTTGGGACCCGTGATGGGGCCCGCTGTGGAAAACCTGGGGAAAATGGGGTCTTTATAACCTGCGTTCTGCAAGGTCAGGGGACGTTCGTGAGGAAGGTCAAAAGTACATGCTTGACATTAAGTTTAGTCTCCTACATCCAGTCCTTGGTGGGTTGCAGAAGGAGTACTTAACCCTTATCCGTATTTTGACTATTTACAAAATATCTGTATGGTCATCGTGTCATTTGATTCTTCCCCCAAACCCTTTGAAGTACGTTGTAGCGTGCCCGCTTTCTAGCTGAACACGACTGCAGACACTGGCCTAACGTGTACACTTTGTTCGGGAAGCCTGGGCTGAATCCAGGCCTCACTGCGTTGCATCCTGGGGTGTGTTCCACAGCCTAGAAAGGATACGACCTCGGGAGCCTAGAGTCATTGACTCATTTAACATCGCCAGCCATCAGGATCGGTAAATAAGCACTCTTGTTTCCTCAGACAAGTTAGGAAGTAAAGGGAAAAATCGCCTCGGTAAAACTTCCAGAGGAAAACGACTATTTTCTAAGGAATTAGAGGAAGTTGTCTAATTCAAAAAATATTAAGGAAACTGAAGAGAACTGAACCAATTACGTGTCCAGTCCCAAATTTGACACCAATGGCTTAGGGGATGTTTTCTGTGTTCTCACCAGTATCAACATAATATTCCTTAAAGCTCTTTTCAAAACTAATCATCTATCGTCTACACTGGTGCAACCACTCTGGAAAATAGTGTGGAGGTTCCTCAGAAAGTTACAGATAAAACTATCCCAGGACCCAGCCACTGCACTACTAGGTATTTATCCAAACAACACAAAAACACTGATTCAGAGGGGCACATGATCGCCAATGTTTGTAACGGCACTATCAACAATAGCCAAATTATGGAAAGAGCCCAAATGTCCATCGACCGATGAATGGATAAATGTGTATGCATTGGAATACTACTTGGTGATCAAAAAGAGTAAAATCTTGCCATTTGCAACAATGTGGATGGAGCTGAGTGTATTATTCTAAGTGCAATAATTCTGTCACAGAGAAATAAAAATGTCCTACGATTTCACTCATATGTGGAATTTAAGAAACAAAACAGATGAACATAGGTGAAGGAAGGAAAAATAAAATGAGAAAAAAACAGACAGGGAGTCAAACCATAAAGACTCGTCACTATCCAGAGCAAACTAAGGGTTGCTGGAGGTGGGGGGGGGGAGGGGCACGGGCCAAACAGGTGACCGGCATTGAGGAGGGCACTTGTTGGGATGAGCACCGGGTGTTGTACGTAAGTGATGAATCGCTAAATTCTACTCCTGAAAACAATACTACACTGTATACTAACTTGAATTTAAATAAAATCTTGGAAAGAAAAGTGATAATAATCTATAATCTACATATTCTCAAATGCCCCTATATTTACAAATTGACATACAACTACATACAAATAGGCAAGTTATAATCATTCTTCAACTTTTTATTTATTTATTTATTTATTTATTAAGTTTTTTTTTATTTAAGTCTAGTGTAGTTAGCATACTGTGTTATATTAGTTTCAAGTATACAATATAGCGAATCACAAGTTCTTCTATACATTACTCAGTGCTCATCATGAGAAGTGTACTCTCAATCCTTGTCCCCTGTTTCACCCAAACCCCACCCATCTCTCTCTGGTGACCACCAGTGTGTTCTCTGTGGCCGAGAGTTCGTTTCTTCGTTTGTCTCTGTCTTTCCTTTGTTCACTTGTTTTCATTCTCAAATTCCTTATATGAGTGAAACTATATGATAGTTTGATTTCTCTGACTTATTTTGCTTAGCGTTATACTTCCCAGCTCCGTCCATGTCATTGCAAATAGCAAGAGTTCATTCTTTTTATGGTGACTAATTGTCCACCATATATTATGGTGACTAATACGTGTGTGTGTGTGTATATATATATATATATATCTTCTTTAACCATCCTCTTTAACCATCCATCAGTCAACGGACACTTGGGCTGCTTCCATATCTTTGCTAATGTAAATAATGCGGCTATAAATATCAGGGTACATGCATCTTTTTGAGTTCATATTTTCATATTCTTTAGGTAAATACTCAGTAGTGCAATTCCTGGACCTTAAGGTAGTTCTATTTTTAACTTTTTGAGGAACCTCCATATTGTTTTCCACAGTGGCTGCACCAGTTTGGTTTCCCACCAACAGCGCATGAGGATTCTCTTTTCTCCACATTTTGGCCAACACTTGTTTCTTGTGCATTTTTCAACTTTTTAAATGCCTTCACACTATCTTATGAATGTGATACCATTTATTTTTAGGGGGTTAATAAGGTATTTGAATGACAGTTGTAGGTTCCAATCACTAAGTCTAGATAAGATATAGTGGAATATGAATAGATCCTCATCCTGTTGTGAATACTGCTCTTGCCTCCTTATCCATCCATCCGTCCATCCGTCCGTCCATCCATCCATCCAACAGTGATTATTGATCCTACTACGTACCAGTTACTGAGAGCACAAAATTGAAAAAGCATATCTCCCCCTTCAAGAAACGGATAGTACAAATGTGTGGCCTATTGATAACTTCTGTTTTTGTTTTTGTTTTTGTTTTTGTTTTATAACAGTCAGTGTGATCAGTAAGGATTAATCATTTCCACAAACATTTGAATGTGTTTTACTCATTCGCAACTGGTTTATTTGACAGGAAGAATATATTAGCGATCATGCGTCAAAAGGGTGAGGAAATTTAATTAGATAAGAATAAGATTTTTTAAAAAATACTAAATACAACATCCAGGATATAGGACAATATTGGGTTATTTTATTGGCTCTGTTTCTTCCTCACGTGAAAAAAATACTTTTTTTATATTGGTGTTTGATGAACAGAGAGAGGAAAGCTCATTGAAACAATCACACGATAGTGAATAATTTCAGAAGCATTTGGTTGGTGTTTTTGTGGGCATGGCGGTGTTCTTTGCGCCCATATAACCGGTACCTACTTCCCAGTTACCGTATAAATGTTGTTTTGAAAGTGAGATCCGTTGGCTAATTCTGCCACTGATGTTTTGTCATGCCAATCGCAGGACAGACAGCCAGATATCTGTTGAGGGATAATGTGTACACTCACTTCCCTGTGTGGTGGCTTATTCAGAAAATCCACACTGTGAGCTGGCAACTCCTTGGCAATGGAGTGCCAGCTCTGACCCGGCCTCTGATCGACTCCCCAGCGGGGCCTGATGGCCGGTGAAGGTGGCCCGCATTCAGGTATTAGTACGTTAGGTAATTACTAAGTGGAGCTCCCACATTGGCATTGCGGAGACAAAGCAATTATCAAAGAATAATTAAATCACAGCATGAACACAACAACTTTACATTTCACTAAGTCGTTGACTTTAGGTGTTTTAGCTAATTCCAGCTATCTGCGTAGACACAGGTGTCCCAATCTCATATATTCCTGTCGTGCTCCTGATCTAGCGCACTGGGCTCACTCTCTTCCTTTGCACACAGGCACACACACACACGCGTGCGCGCGCGCACACACATGCACACTCGTGCACTGAACTCACCATGCATATTGCTACCAGAAGGTTCCCTCAGCCTCTCCTGCTGCTGCTGTGCGACCCGATTCTGTTCACTCATTTCTCTTTCTTTGCTCTGCTGTTCGTGCACCTGGTCCGCGAGCCCTGCATTCATTCTTCTCAGGGGCTCTTTTTCTTCTGACGATGATCTTAGAGTTTATTCTGGTCCTTCGCCTGGAGTCTGAGAGGTCAACTCCTCTGGGGCCGTCTTCTCTGACTCCACGTGGCTGTATGGGCTCCCTCAGGAAAAAGGCAGGAAAGTCAAATGCATCAAAGGAAAGGCAGATGTGGTCATGAAGGAACCTCCTGTGCCAGATCCTGTGTTTCTGCTCCAAAATTCTCCAGCCAAGTTCTTCCCACCCAAACGTGAGCCCCACAACCAAACCTAAGTTTTTGGTCATCCATGTCTTCTGGAAAGGCACAGAAAACATCTCAGCCTTTGTAACCTTCAGAGTGTGTCAGCTGTCAAAGCGAAAGAAAGAGGAGACTTTGCATCAATTTGTTATCAAATATATGTTCAGTATAACACACTTAGAAGAAAAATGCCTGTTTTTTTTTAAATTTTTGAGCTAGGCTTTTAATGCATCCATATGCATTTAGACTAAAATTTTGTAGAGACACTTGTAGGGACAACATGCTGTTGAAGATTCAATAAAGTAATGAAAGAGAAGTCCATATCGGGGCGCCTGGGTGGCTCAGTTGGTTAAGCATCCAACTTCAGCTCAGGTCATGATCTTGCAGTTTGTGGATGCGAGCCCCACGTCGGGTTCTGCGCTGACAGCTCGGAGCCTGGAGCCTGCTTCTGATGCTGTGTCTCCCTCTCTCTCTGTTCTCCCCTGGAGCTTTGCGTTCCTTCCTGGCTGCCACAGAGTCACAACCCAGAGAACTGGGGTAGACCCAGAGAAGAGTTAACATGCTCCAAGAGTTAACATGCTGGAGCTTTACCTGGAAGAACGGACGATTCGGGGATTTGTGAGAGCTGTGTTCAAACTGGTAAAGGTTGACACAGGCATGGGGTTGGCCATGCTTTCCCAGACCCTAGAGGTTGGTGCCCCGACCACTGGGAGAAAGATTTCTCCAAATGGAATGAATTTTCTAATAGCAAGAGCTTCTCAGGAGGAAACAAATCTCCCTTCACTTTAGATGCTCAGGATAAACTAGTTCACGGATGACAGGGAGGAATATGGCGGAGTTGGGTACCGTGTATCTGTGTAAGAATGTATGTGTGCGTGAGAATGTATGTATGCATGCCATGTATGGGTTGTGCACAAGAGGCTTGGAATGGATGCCCTCTTAGGGTCCTTATGACCCTAGGTGGTGGATTACCTCCCCCATTTCCTGCTGTTTAACACATCTAGTAAGTGCAATCCCTTGCGTCTATGGTTTTGTTTTATTTTTTAACCACCAGTGAGTGCATATGGGTAGAAAGAGGCTGGCCTGGGGTTCAGATGTGGTTTTCACCCAAGCATTGTCATTACTAGTGGTGTCACCTCTGGTAACACTTAGAAAACACAATCTTTGGGGCGCCTGGGTGGCTCAGTCGGTAAAGCATCCGACTTCCACTCAGGTCAGATCTCCTGGTTCGTGGGTTTGAGCCCCGCGTCGGGCTCTGTGCTGACTGCTCAGAGCCTGGAGCCTGCTTCCGATTCTGTGTCTCCCCCTGTCTCTGCCTCTCCCCTGCTCATGGTCTGCCTGTCTTTGTGTCTCAATAAGAAATAAAAGTTCAAAAAAATTTTACAAAAAAAAAAAAAGAAAAAGAAAACACAGTCTTAGGATAACCCAAATCTAAAATTCTTTCCTTATCTAAAATGATAAACCTATATGGGGCGCCTGGGTGGCTCAGTCGGTTAAGCGTCCGACTTCAGCCAGGTCACGATCTCGCGGTCCGTGGGTTCGAGCCCCGCATCGGGCTCTGGGCTGATGGCTCAGAGCCTGGAGCCTGTTTCCGATTCTGTGTCTCCCTCTCTCTCTGCCCCTCCCCCGTTCATGCTCTGTCTCTCTCTGTCCCAAAAATAAATAAACGTTGAAAAAAAAAAATTTTAAATGATAAACCTATATAAGCTACTCATACAGGAGCCCAGACATTTTATGCATTTATTAGCTTTGATGGGGGTGGGGGAGAACCACGATGCAAACTACCTGCACTTAGGGTCACAACGCAACTTCATACAAGTCTCTGTACACACAGACACTTCATTTGAGCACATTTCACAGACATTTAAGGCGCACAGGAGCTGCTCACGCCCCAAACGGCATCTTCTACTTACTGGAAGAATCTTGGGTGAGGCATTCGAGGAAGAAATAACATTTACGCTTACTTAAAGCAATAACTGCGTTGCCATCCAAGACTGACCCTGAGAGTCGCACGTGGATATTTGAACGGTAACATTTGCCTGCGGGGAGGTTGCGCCTGGCCCGGGCCGCCCATTGGACACCTGCCCCTCGAGCAGCATGGCAGTTTCTTCCCCAGACGTCGCCTGCTTCTGAGTCCCCAGGCTTTCTGCTTATTAAACTGCAGAGAGTTCAAATTTGCCATCACGCAACTGGAACTAATTGTCTGAGACGATTTGCATCCATCAGTGCAAGGTTTATGGCTTTTTAGACTGAGCGTAAGATGAATAAATAACGGTGCTTGAGTCATCACTCTGTTTTAGTACTTGCGAGGCGCTGGGTAATCTGACAATAATTTGGGTGCTCTCGCTTTGTCCAAGGGTGGACATCTGTCAAGTTACAGGTTCTGATGGTGTTTTGCAGTCTGTCCACTCACACCCTTTACGGTTGCTACCCTGAAACCAAGGAATCGAGATTTTTTTCCCCCCTTCGGAAGAAATTCTGTTGACGAATTGGGAGTAACTTCCACTTGGAGGGTTCTCTTTTTGGTAACGTGGGTTTCTTCTTTCTTTCCCTGTAATCGCCACCCTGCCCTGTTCGCACACTCCATTCCTTTGCTCATATAACAGATACAGAGGAAACAAATATCACCCGTGCCATCTTGCTGCCTTGATGAGAAGGTACACAGGGGGCCAGCCCACCACACCAGGCAGTGAAGGAAGTATATATATATCCTGGTCTCCTCCCTGTCCCTTCCATGTCAATTGGTGTGGAGGTTTACCAGCTCAGGCTTTTACAAGTGCATTTAATTTTTTTTTAATGTTTATTTATTTTGGGGAGAGAAGAGAGACAGAGCATGAGTGGGGAAAGGGCAGAGAGAGGGGAGACAGAATCCGAAGCAGGCTCCAGGCTCCGAGCTGCCAGCACAGAGCCCGACGCGGGGCTCGAACTCACGGACCATGAGATCATGCCCTGAGCCGAAGTCGGATGCTCGACTGACTGAGCCACCCAGGTGTCCCATCGAAGCACATTTTAAAGTACCTTCGCGTATCTTCAAAAATGATATCTTTTGCTCCTTTCCAGGAAGTGTTTTCCTAGTTAAATAGTTTCACTGTTTGGAAATTTACCTTGATTCCAGCTTATTTTTACATTTATTTTTACCAAATCACTTTAACTCTATCACTTCTCAGGCCCTATTATTACACACAGACCTAGCGGACACTTGTGTGGTCAACGTTTATTGAAAATGAGCCGTGGAGATCGTTTGGCCCGTTCCTGGTTGCCCCCCGAGAGACTCTTGGATGTGTCACCGTGTGTAGAGGACAAAATCCACACTGGGCTCCACACGGGCCTGGAGAAAAGGAAGTGAAACCATGGCTCCGTGTATCTGACAGAAGTAAAACATAACGATGTAAGGATCAGGTCCAGGGAGGCTGTGGCGTGCCGTCCTGTGATTTTACGGCTCATGCCATTCATCACGAGAACACAGGAAATCAGGGAACTCATTTCAGGAAGAGTCAGGCAGGGAGACAGTGTGGACCTGAAATTGAATAAATGTCCCATGAGTACAAAGCTGCTGAGTGTCTCACTTCGTGACTGGGTACAAGGAGCCAGCGGGGCAGTCCAGCCTGGCCTCGGGGAAGTCACAGTCAAAAAACGGACACCTCACAAGGAGACGCAGCGCCAGGCGGTGTCGCTCAGAGATGCGCGCACAAGACGCGTAGACGGGCAGGAGGGGCGGCTTACTCTGAGTGGGTTCAGGGAGGTATTCGCGGAACTGATCGAGGGACATCCCCGGAAGGATGGGTCGAAGTGTGCTGGGAAGTTGCTGAGAAGGGAGGGAGAGACGTGTTCCCCTCCGACCGCCCGGAGGGAGCGGTCAGCTCGGGTGGGCGACTCCTGCCCAGAGTTCAGGTTTGTGTTCACTTGTGTCTTGATCCTTCCTCCCACCCCTTCATGAAACGACTGCCAATTTCGTCTTCACCACCCTTCGTGGTCTTACGGGCAGGACGTGCCCCCAGCTTCAGAAGTTACCATTCCTCCCACTCCCTTTGCCCATCCTGCATGATTGCTTCTCAGCTAAGGTTTCAGCCAGAGGTATGTGCTGATGACTCCAGATCTTTCTTCTGGAACATCAGCCCCGCATCCAGGGATCTCACAGGCTCCTCTGGTCTGATGCAAAAGCCTTGTGCTCGGAACCCCAGCCCCCAGACTTCCCTGCCTCTCCGTACTCGATCTCCAGACAATAACTTCGACCCAGAAATCACCCCACGCCCCTGCCCAACTCTGCCCATGGCTTTCATTTCCTTCAAGATTAATCTTTAAGGGCTCCTGGGTGGCGGGTAAGTGTTCGACTTCAGCTGAGGTCATGATCTCACGGTTAGTGAGTTCCAGCCTGGCGTTGGGCTCTGTGCTGTTAGCACGGAGCCCTGCTTGGGATTCAATCTCTCTCTCTCTCTCTCTCTTTCTCTCACTCTCTCTCTGCCCCTCCCACCCTTCTCAAAAATAAATATTGAAAAACCAGATCAATTTTAAAAATCTTACCAGCATCTAAAAAGTCCAGTCGGCTCCCGGGTTATCGCTTGGCTTCTGGACTCCTGCTGTCCCTCGCAGCAAACGCCGTCTCTGCCTTCAGGTCTGCAGGGCTCAGGGCTTCTGACATCTGGTTTCTTCTGGCCCTGATGCTCTGTGTCACTCATCATCGTTCAGGGAAACCTGCCTGGGTGTCTCGGTCTAGCTGAGATCCCCTCCCTGCGCCTATCTGTAGCACTTAGCACAAGTGTAGTTTAATTGTGGCAAATCTGATAATCACTCAGGACTGTATACAGGTTGCACCAGGGCCGAGAAGTTTATTATTATTTTTGTATTTGCTTTGAGTTTTGTGTTTATCACGGAGGGTAAGTTTCAGTCTGCGGCCTCTCAGCGGTTGGCTTTCCCACTCAGCCCCGGAAATAACAATCAGCCCCAGCAACGCGAGGGTTTTTCACAAAAGTAATAAGCATTTCAGTCTCAAGGAACCAATCTTCAGAGCGCTTGCAAAGTCACGTGAAAGTCATGGAGAAGCGTGACTGGGCAGCTCTTTCTTGAGCGAACTATTGGAACATTGTTCTTTGGACTGTTTACTGCACCTGAGTTTGCAATATTTTTCAGAAACTTCCTCGAGAAATGATTTAAGTGAAAAATTTAAATTTGATTCTTCCACTCATAGAATCACTCCCATGATAAGCTGCATTTGACTTAATTTTGTTAATCTCTGAGCCAAGCTTGCAAAGATGTGCTGTTGATTTTTAATAAAACCCTTCCATAAATCTTTCCCATTGGGCCATTTGAGCCTGGAGCTTGCTTTGAATTCTGTGCCTCTCTCTTTTCTGCCTCTCCTCCACTTGTGCGTGTGTGTGCTCTCTCTCTCTCTCTCTCAAAAAATAAACACTAATTTTTTTTAATGTAAGATGTCCTGTTTTATTCTGTCACCTGAGTCTGAATTGGCCAGACTTCCCAGGTTGTTGTTTTTTTTTTTTTAATTTAACCTTAAAATAAAGCTAATTATTTGACTAAATCAGAAATAAAACCGTGAAATAGACCATTTGTTCAAACTCCAGTCCCCAGTCAGAAACATGGGGTTCAGGTCTGTTAACGCTTTCCAAGGTTGCAGACTGAAAGCATATCGTGACGACGATAACAAGTGATAAACAATGGTTTATGAATTGCGCACCATGTGGAGAAGTCCGGGATGCAAGAATGCTGTTACGGAGCGGGTACCTGCCCTGTGATAGCAGCTCCAACAGTAATAAGAAAAATAAGTCATCTTCTATTTGTGCTCCCCACCAGCCCAGGAGACCGCCTTTTTGGAGTGGAGTTCAGAGAACGCTGATATCCAGGCGGATTACAAACTGGCCTTGCCATTTATCCGCCTTGTATCAAACACCTGCCCGAGACAACCCGTCTCTTAGACAACCGTCTGCCTCTGGCACGTCGAGCCAAGTGACACACGTCTTCTGAAGTGTGCTCTAAATTGCATTGCTGGAGGTCGCTCGCTCTACCTTTCCAAGGGTCCGGGCTCCTCCTGCCTCAGACCCACCCACTGGGATGTTACATACTTCGATATCGTGAGCTTATTTCTCCAGAAAGTGCCTTTGCTGAGTTCTGTTTTGGAAGATTGTTGTGAGTGCTGGCCATGTGATATTCACTCTTGGGCTCTACGAAATAGCATTCTGGGGACGAAGTCAAACATACTTTCAAGTTTTCTGAGAGATCTCAGGGTAAGAGGGTCGTGATTGATTAGAAACCAGCACACGGATGATACCATACTAAGATGAAAGTCCAACAGGATCGTATTAGTACATCAGGTGACTAAAATAGATCGAACGGGTTAAGGGGCTATTTCTGTGTGCTCGATATAACGATATATTGATCGAGGAGAAAATATTAAAAACAATGCATCTTCTTTCAATTTGGAGTTACGATTTACAATGTGCTTCTAAACATTTTTTTCCCCCTCACATCATCCTCATGATGATGTCAGGTAAGTATGCTTATGTACATCTCCCAAATTATGCATTTTGGTGTGTGGTGAGGCTTTTTTAAAGGGAAGGACAACGTGAAGGGTCACTTCCATGATAATCCATTTGTACATGGCCAGCCATGGATACTCAAGGAAGAATGGGGTTTGACATTAGGTGGAGCAGCGTAACAGTGGCCATTTTATTTATTTTATTTTTTCTTGTTTACTTATTTATTTTATAACATTTTTTTTAACGTTTCTTTATTTTTTGAGAGACAGAGCATGAGTGGGGGGAGGGGAAGAGAGAGAGAGGGAGACACAGGATCGGAAGCAGGCTCCAGGCTCTGAGCTCTCAGCACAGAGCCCGACGCGGGGACCGAACTCACGAACCGTGAGATCATGACCTGAGCCGAAGTCAGACGCGTAACCGACTGAGCCACCCAGGCGCCTCTGTGTTTATTTATTCTGAGAGACAGAGAGAGAGCGTGTGAGCAGCAGAGGAACAGAGAGAGGGAGAGAGAGAATCCCAATCAAGACCATCACTCAGCACGGAGTCTTATGCAGGGCCCAACCCACCAACGGTGAGATCATGACCTGAGCCGAAATCAAGAGTCGGGTGCTTAACCAATTGAGTCGCCCAGGCACCCCACACAGGACATTTAGGATTTGGAAATACCAATAGGATGATTGCAAATTTTAAAAGTATACTTATTTCAGTGGTTGACCCACAAGGGATGGTAAGGATGATGACAGAAGCGGGGTGATCATAGCACAGCAGCCATGATCGTTGTTGCCTGCTGGTGTTTGCAAGGAACCAGTGGAAATAGCATTAAGAAAAGGTTGATTCTGCCCGAGGTAGCCACAAACACATGAAGAAACAAGATAGAAACCTAGGAAGATCATGAGGTTCCATTTATCCTTTGAGAAAGGCCTCCTTAAAGGCAGTAAGTATTAAACTAGAAAATACACCTATTTTTCGACTCTGCAATACCGTTTCGGTGACCTCTGTTACAGATACTAGTGCAGCAGGTGTGAGGATATGTGTATGAGGATGTTTGTTACCGTATCTGCCAGTAGGAAAGGGTTGAACAAATGTGTTCTTTCATATTAAATTCATAGAGGGGGCGCCTGGGTGGCTCAGGTGGTTAAGCGTCCGACTTCGGCTCAGGTCACGATCTCACACTTCGTAGGTTCAGCCCCTCATCGGGCTCTGTGCTGATAGTTCACAGCCTGGAACCTGCTTCGGATTCTGTGTCTCCCTCTCTCTGTTCCTCCCCATTCTCTCCCCATGCTCTCTCTCTCACCCAAAAATAAATGAATAAACATTTAAAAAATTATATTCATATTACAGAATTGTATGCAGGTGTTTAAAATGGATTATCTCTGTATCCATTGACCTTAAGGCACAGCCATATAAACTGAGAAGGCAAATGATGGGATATTGTGTAGAGTATGGCATTGTTTCTGTAAAAATAAATGAAAAATAAATCCACATTTTCAAGTGTATGTGAATGTATGAATTTGAAGGAATACAGTCATCTATTGAATTGTACACAGTAGGATATAATGCTAGCTCCTTTCAGGGAAGAGGATTGCAGGTTTTTAGACACAATTTTTAACTTTTTATTTTTTTTAATTGAATTTTATTTTTTTAATTTACATCCAAGTTAGTTAGCATCTAGTGCAACAATGATTTCAGGAGTAGATTCCTTAGTGCCCCTCCCCCATTTAGCCCCTCTCTCCTCCCACACCCCCTCCAGTAACACTCTGTTTGTTCTCCGTATTTAAGAGTCTCTTCTGTCTTATTCCCCTCCCTGTTTTTTATGTTATTTTTGCTTCCTTTCCCTTGTGTTCATCTGTTCTGTGTCTTAAAGTCCTCATATGAGTGATTAGCTTTTTCTTTAATACAGTTGTATGTAGCAGATTATCTGAGAAGTGGCTTAGCCCCAAAAATATACATGGACTTCAAAGGTATGTGCAGGCAGGGGCGTTGCACCCTGCCTACAGATTTCAGCGATGACCCCCATTTCCTAAGGTTCTTTCTGCTCTTGTTAGCACGGTGACCTTCACCCACGCCTCGTTCTCACGGTCCTCATGGTCGCAAAGTGACCACACACTCCCACATCCCGTCTTAGGGGACGGTTCCCAAAGGCAGAAAGGGTTCTCTCTCTCTCCTTCTGTCTCTCAAAGAATCACCAGAAACCAAAGCCCTCTCACTGGTGTTCCTTCCAGCTTCCAGGCCTTCGTGCCCCGGAAGGCTGAGAGGATGTGGATGGGCCTCGTGAGGGTCTATCCTTGGAGGTAGAATCTGCCTGCAAGGACCGGGTGCGTGCAAAGAGAGGGAGCTGCCCCAAAAGTCTTCCACAGCCCATTACTCTTTACTCAAAACAAAGTGCTCTGCGAACTAGACAAACACGGAACACGTGACGAAGAGCATAAAAATAGATTCCAATTAAAAAGGCAGACTGGGGGCGCCTGGGTGGCTCAGTCGGTTGAGCGTCCGACTTCGGCTCAGGTCATGATCTCATGGTCCGTGAGTTCGAGCCCCGCGTCGGGCTCTGTGCTGACAGCTCAGAGCCTGGAGCCTGTTTCGGATTCTGTGTCTCCCTCTCTCTGACCCTCCCCCGTTCATGCTCTGTCTCTCTCTGTCTCAAAGATAAATAAACATTAAAAAAATTAAAAAAAAAAAAGGCAGACTGTAAGACCGTATGGTGCACTTTTGTTCTGCACTTAAACTTCCCAGAATGTTCGGTGGGCATTCCCAGGGCAGCAGGCAACAGAGAGATGTCTTCTGTCATTTGTCAAAAACCTGCCGTGTTTCGGGGTGAGCAGGCTGGCTGGGCCGGGACAATCCTGAGATGCAGATGAACTTGACCTGCGTGGAGCCTGCGGTCAAGTCCAAGTTTGGCTTTCAGAGACCTGAATAGCTGAGGGGTAGCTGCTTTTGCCTGAGTCTCCACTGAGGGTAACTGCCTCTGGGCACAGGTTGGGCCAGCAAACCTTGGTGCAGAAAAGGGGTATGGTGGGGGGTGGGGATGGCTGACAGAAGCCCCCACCACACTCCTGGAAGAGAGTCCACAGAACCATGGTGGTGGTTCTAATGATGCGTTCTAATTGTCCTCTGACATTGTGAGGTAGTGCTCGCTCGTTTACTGACAGAAAAAAAAGGTAGTGACAAAGAAATGTTATTTGCAAGACCGTAGACTTTATTTGATGTCAGTTTTGTAGCATAGGGAAAATTTACATATTTTTAAAAGTTTATTTATTCTTGAGAGACAGAGAGACAGAGTGCAAACAGGGGAGGGGCAGAGAGAGAGGGAGACACGAATCAGAAGCTCCAGGCTCTGAGCCGTCAGCCCAGAGCCCCACGCGGGGCTCGAACCCATGAACCGTGAGATCATGACCTGAACAGAAGCCGGACGCTCAACCGACTGAGCCCGCAAGGCACCTGAGAATGTAAGAAGCATTGGTGAGAGGCCACCCAAACTGGGGAAATGCTTCCCCGTGTCTAACCACAGTGCGTCTGTGTCCCACTGGCCAAGCCACCCGTGTACAGCCCAGAAAGTGCTTCTGTTCCGTCCCGTGGGTCTGGATGTCTGTCCGCACAGCAGAACCATACTGTTTAATTGCAGTGGCTCTCTAATATCCTTTGAAATCAGGACACACGATGCCTGTAAGGTTAGTTTTCTTATTCTCGACATAACTTTGGCTAGTCAGGGTTTTTTTGGAGTTCCATATGAATTTTAGGATTTCTGTTTCTATTTCTGACCTGCACAGCTTTGGTGTGTTGATGGAGGTTGCACTACATCTGCTGATTGCTTTTGGTATGTGGACGTTTTAACAATATTTAACGTATGGGGTTTATTAATGTTTTGGTATATCAATTATACCTCAACAAAACTGTCAAAAACATTTTTAAAAGTCTTGCCCAAACCTTGCAGATTCTCACCCCGGGCTGCGCTGTCCCCGGCTGCCAGTGGGGCTTTAGCATCAAAGAGCCATCCCATTCTTCACACGCCAGCGTTAATCTTATTAAAATTTATTATCACCCTTTTTTTTTTGTAGGAAGACATAATTTCTTAAAAAGGCTACATTCAATGTTGTGGAGTTGGGATTTTTTCCCCAACACTGCTCTTTGATCGCTCTCTGTTTTTTTAAGTTTATTTATTTATTTTTGAGAGAGAGAGAGAGAGAGTACGAGTGAGGGAGGGTCAGAGACAAGGAGAGAGAGAATCCCAATCAGGCTCCACACTGTTAGTGCAGAGCCTGACTCGGGGCTCAAACTCACGAACCGTGAGATCGTGACCTGAGCTCGAATCAAGAGCCAGACACTTAAGCGACTGAGCCCCGCCCCAGGCACACAAGGCTGTTTCTTCTCTCTACTTCCACTCTAGTAGACTGCCCACTTGCCAAATTGAGCCTGAAGCTTGCTGCTGATTGACCCTCAAACTAAACATGACTGTCACAATTTTAAAAGTTGGTTCGGAAAGATGCAAAGAAAATACATGTGGCAGAGACCTTGTGCGACCTGCAAAACCCAGAATATTTACTAACTGGCCCTTCAGAGGAAACATTTACTGACTCGTGGTTTAAGGTGTCAATTTTCACTTGGGTGATGTTTTCCTGATTCACTTCTTTTTATTTAATTACTTTATTTTTAATGTTTTTTTTTAATTTTAGCCTAATTGACACACAACTTTATATTTAAAAAATTTTTTTTAATGTTTATTTATTTTTGGCAGAGAGAGAGAGACAGAGCATGCGTGGGGGAGGGGCAGAGAGAGGGGGAGACGCAGAATCCAAAACAGGCTCCAGGCTCCGGAGCCGTCAGCACAGAGCCCGATGCGGGTCTAGAGAAGTCACGGACCACGAGATCATGACCTGAGCCGAAGTCCGACGCTCAACGGACTGAGCCACCCAGGCGCCCCTACACACAATTTTATATTAATTTCAGGTGGACAGCATGATTTGACAATTGTATACATTAGCTGTGTTCGTTGTGATAAGGATATTCTTGGTCCGCATCACCTGTTTCACCCATTCCCCTCACCCCCACCTCCTCTCTGGTAACCATCGGTTTATTCTCTATAGTTCAGAGTCTGTTCGTGGTTTGTCTCTCTCTTTTTGTTGTTGTTCACTTGTTTTGCTTCTTAAATTCTACATGTGAGTGAGTCACGTGGAATTTGTCCTCCTCTCACTCACCTATTTTACCCAGCATTATATCGTCTAGATCCATCCATGTCATTGCAAATGGCACGATTTTATTCTTCTTCGGGTGAACAATATCCCATTATACTTATATTTATATTTATATTATTTGTATTTATACAGACACCACATCTTCATCATCCATTCATCCATCAGTGGACACTTGGGCTGTTTCCATATCTTGGCTACTGTAGGTGGTGCTGCTATAAAAATAGGGGCACATATATATA
This sequence comes from Prionailurus bengalensis, assembly GCF_016509475.1. NCBI lineage: Eukaryota > Metazoa > Chordata > Mammalia > Carnivora > Felidae > Prionailurus > Prionailurus bengalensis. The sequence goes on from NC_057354.1 coordinate 137,302,936, forward strand.
TTTTTTCAAACTAGTGTCTTTGTATTCTTTGGGTAAATACCCAGTAGTTCAATTGTTGGATCTTATGGCAATTCTATTTTTTTTTAATTGTTTGAGGGACTTGTGTTTAAACAAAAAGGGACACGTCTATATACAGAGAGACACTTGTTCATTTAACGGCTGGAATCTGGCCGTGTGCGGTCAGGATTTTTTCCCATCCACTGACACAGGTTGTCAGACTCGCTCTCCCTTGGGCAAGGCGTATGACTTCTCAGTACCAAAATGTCCAATTGGGAGCTTTACTAATCTCGGGCTCATCTCCTCCCATCCTCTGGGTTCACAACTGACCTTTGGCTCAGGGGTCCACACAGAAAGGGTCACAGGGTCCTCTCACGCCTCCCTTGTCTCAGCCGAAAGCAGGAAGAACTCCTTGATATATGTGACCTTCTTTCTTTCGTCTTCTGATTCCAGCCCTCAAGAGCTGGGACTCAGAGGGTGGAAGAGGAGAGGGGACACGGTTCTCCCCTGTGGCCGGCTGATACGTCCCGGTGAGTGTCCCAATGGCTTACCGCACTGTCTTTGCGGAAACCAGCCGTGGCTCTTGGGCTGCTTCTCACTGTGGTTGGCACAGCTGGCCTCTGTGGAAAAGGTGCTTTCCACAAATGGTGCGTGTGGGTTTGAGGAAAGGTGTTCAATTCACCCTCACTCTCTTGTTACCAAGGACCCTGTCCAAAGGGTTCCATATTCCTTTGACTCCCGCCAGAAGCCGGGGTGCCCAACCTCCCTTGAAGAAGCACTATCACTTTTCCCACTGCCTCTTTCCACTGCGGGGCACTTTCTGGAGCCATGGGGTCCCCACGTTTTTTTCCACCTTCTTCAAGATCCAGAGAGAGCAGGAATGCAGACTTCCCCATTAATAGCCCGCATGCTAACCACGGCTTCTACTCACCCTCCTGGCTTGGGTCTCTTCCCCATGGGTCACGCTTTCAGAAATCCTCAGGGAAGAGAAAGGTGCCAGTTTCTAAGATGGCGCATGCCCCGCACACCGCGAAAGACGCCCAAGATTTCCCGGCAGCTCCCCGGCCACACATTTCCCTGGAGCATGGAGCAGGCTGGTCAGACACATGACTGCAGCCCAGCAAGCACACAGTTTGGGAAAGGTGCTATCATCCTTCAAGCAGGTGCCCTTGGCCCCAGCAAGGGACCTCACAGCGGCTACTCCCAATCAGCTGGGGAAGAGGGATCTCTTTTCTTACTTCTTCCCTCTCTACCTTACGAAAGTTAGGCCATCTTTTCACCATGTTGTTACTTGTTTGAGTTTTTGCTGATACAATTTTACATAGTTGAGTTTGCCATTAATTTTCGTGCTTCCTGCGGTCGTATTTAAAAGGACTTACCATACTCTAATATTATGTACAGATTTAAATCTTTTTCTGAAGTACGTTTAGAGTTTTACGTTTTGTCGTTGAAACCATAGCTTTGGCCACTTTTTATTTTGAGGCTGGCATGAGACAGTGAGGACGACTTTGTCACTTTTTCTGTAGGATTCTCTGGAATCCAATGCCACCTATTAAATAAGATGTATATGTAGGGGTGCCTGGGTGGCTCATCTGGTTAAGCGTCCAGCCTTGATTTCTGCTCAGGTCATGATCTCATGGTTCGTGAGTTTGGGCCCCACATCGGGCTCCACGCTGACAGTGCAGAGCCTGCTTGGGATTCTCTCTCTCTCTCTCTCTCTCTCTCTCTGCCCTTCCCCTGCTCATGCTCTCTCTCTCTCTCTCTCTCTCTCTCTCTCTCTCTCTCTCAAAATAAGTAAATAAACTTAAAAAATAAATAAGATGTATTTTTACCTTTGCATTGAAATACCTACTGAATCCTACTTGGTATGTAAAATTCTGTCTGAAATTCCTATCTTAGTTCATTACTGTGTTTCTCCACTTATACGCTAGTATCAAATGATTATTTAAAGAATGTCTTTGTAATAGATATTTGAGGTCTGTGGAAGTTTGTCTCTGCTCCCAACACCCACCATAAACACAGAGTACACTACTGATTTTTTTTATGAGTGTTCTTGGATATTTCTAGTATTTTATAAGATCTCTATAAATGGTATTTTAAAAATATTTTATTCATTTTGATTTGTTTATTTATTTTTAAGTTTTTATTAATTTATTTTGAGAGAGAGAGAGAGAGAGAGCTGAAGAACCCTGAGAGCATGTCCTGGGGTCAAAATCAAGCATCAGATGCTTAACTGACCGAGCCCCCCAGGTGCCGCATAATGGTGTTTTTATAAGATCTATTTAGGATTTTTAACCGACTCAGTCTTAAGTTCTTGAGTTTTTTGTCTAACAGGTAAGAAACTTTTCATCTTATTCAGTGTTGTTTCTGCATTAACATGTGTGCCTAGTAGAGGCACTCAAATACGTTTGAGGGAACCCAAGAGGTGATTCTCGTCCAAGATCTCACATTCAGAGGCATATCCACGTCTAAATCTCAGCTCTCTTGGTCTATCGTAAAGATTAAAGGAGGTTATTTATCTCAGAGTATGTTATGCAGAATCGGGTGCATAGTAGTAGAAACCTGATACTCCGACAGTTTTTCTTAATAGCCTTTCACTTAATAAATCCTGAAGAAGGTGAGGATATTTTCTTTTCTTTCCATTTCCTTAGTCCTTAAAACTATGGAGACAAATCACCTTTAACAGAAATTGTAGCAATTTAGAAATACCCAAGCAGTTTGCTCAGATGCATTTTCAGGAGGCTAATTCATCATAAACCAACAAATTGAGGGCAAAATGAGTTAAATTCACAAGGTAAGTCACGAAGGCTTGGATTTTACTGATGTCCATGTTGCCTCTGAATAATGGAATCGCTATCTATTGACTGGGTAAATGATTAGATGTCTCTACATCTAATTACTGAGGAAATTAGGCAGTTCTGCCTAGGCCATCCATACACTTTCTATAACACGAATTCCAAGCTTGCGTCTGAGGGACAACCTCTACCCTTTATTGTGCTGGACACAAGGCAGTGTCACTTTCCCCAAGGATTAAATGAGAAGGCATTAAAGTGATTTCTATCATAAAGAAAAAAAATTCTCTCAGGGCGGGGTGCCTGGGTGGCTCAGTCCGTTGAGCATTCGACTTCGGCTCAGGTCCTGATCTAGAGCCCCCGTCGAGCTCTGTGCTGACATCTCGGAGCCTGGAGCCTGCTGCGGATTCTGTGTCTCCCTCTCTCTCTGCCCCTAACCCACTCGCATCCTGTCTCTGTCTCTCTCAAAAATAAATAAACATTAAAAAAATTCTAAGAAAAAAATTCTCCCATTTATGTTGGGGAATGATTCATCACGCCGTGCGGAACCCCCTCTTGAATCAAGAGCTGCTTCTATTCACAACATCCTTAACGATAGCCAAGTCAACCTTCTAGCGTAAGACATGGTATTTCTTCTCTCTTTGGACTGAGATGAAACGTTTCCTTCCTCCTTTCCAAGAGGGACTCAGTCTTCTGGTTATGAATCACATGTTCTTCTGCCTGTGTCTTTCGTTGTTTCTGCCACGCTTTCCTTGTTGAAATATTCATAAAAGACCCTGGGCTCGTGTTCCAGTGACTCACATCACGGAAGAAGGAAAGCTGTGATTTTGAGCATAGGGTAAACCTCGGCTTGAATAAGGATCTGGCATCACGTTCAACTCTGAGATTTGCCCCAGATACCAAGAGACGGCTTTCCCTGGTCCGCACGCGAATGGCAAAGCCGGGCCTCGGATGAAATGTCCACTTTGGATTCATGATGCAAAAAGCAGCATAAAAAGTCAATGTTTACATGAGGCCGAGAGTTGAACACACTGTGCATCCCCCCCCCCCCCCCCCACCAAGCAGGTGGTGCGATTTTGCACACGGGTCTGAAAGCACCAAGATGCTGCCTCTAGGGCAGCCGCCCTACACCTGGGTCTGAATCCAATGAGGCTTTGCCTGTCAGTGCTTTCCCTCCAGCCGGCCCCTGTGTGCAGTCCCGACAGCTGCAGGCTCTAGAACGTGATGTCCGAATGCTCTAAGCTGCTCTGCGCGTGTGCGTTCACACAGACTACCTGCACACACGTGTGTGTCATGTGTAGACAACAGAGATGTGGCAGGCGAGGGCCAGCTTCCTCTGCCCTATACAGCTCCACCCTTTTCGGGAAGGATTTCAGGATTGGGTCTTTCCAGAAATGCATATTTATGCTTTGTTGCTACAATTAGGAGAAATGCCTAAAGCCCGACTGGAACAGGCTCTGTCCACTCCCGTCTTTTACTGTTAAAGGTATCAGAGGAAAGAAACGCTTTATTGAAGGTCTACCTGTTTTGCCTGATAATGAACCGATTCCCTTGTTTCCACTGGTACCTAACATGTGTTTTCTGTGCATTTCAATGCACGTTCTCCTTAGAAGGACAGGTTGGAAAAATTATATATTGGACATCCAAAGAGGAAGGTTTTGTCCTTTCACGCACGCAAATAGATGTGCTTTTGTCCTGCTATGGCGAGGACAATTTTGAAGAGCATTCAAACTTGATGTTGACACGTGCCTTTCAATGATTTAAAAACTGCACACTTTTGAGTTTTTAACGTGCTGTGCAATTTGGTTGCCCCAGCCCACACCCTGGTGACCCCTCGTGAGCCCAGCCCGCACCCTGGTGACCCCTTGTGAGCACACATTCACACGGGGCACACATCATCCTCAGCTCCTGTGCCAATGGTGAGCCTACGGGCCGAGACGAAGGATGTCAAGCTAAAGCCAGGCCTTTCCCAAGAGGAGACAGCTCTTATCTTAGACAGAGAGAGGCCAGAGGAGTGGCCCTGGGGACAAGCCTTCTGGTCTCTCGATTCCCAGAGAAACACATTTCACCATCAGTCCTGCCCTCTCCCCGCCCAGCCCAAGGGCCCCTGCAACGACTCACACTAAAACTACCTGGAGAGCTTTTTCTTGCAGGGATTGTGTTTCCCATCATGCATATGGTGGGAAGATCACAGATGAGAAATGCGAGTGCCTGGAATAAATACTACATGAACCCAGAGACGCAGGCGGGCCCTTGGGAGCCACCAAATGAAATGCCCATCAGTCCTGGATGCACCACAGCCCCCATCCATTGGCAGCTTCCTGCCTCATTATGCTCAAATCAGATGTACGGGGCTGGCCCAGGGCCTGCCGTCCGGTTAACAGAGAAGAGTGTGCTGGCGAGAGGCAAGCATCTCCAGGCCGTGTGAAATGCAAAGATGAGGTCAAGGAGAATGGACTGGATCGATCAACAATGTGGCAAGAGGGGGGCGTCCGTGACCCATTGGCCCTGAAATCCATTGTAAGGCTTCCTTCGGCTGTTCAGAGTGTGCTGGTTGGCCTGGTGCCGTGTGTTCACTGGGTGCTCTCCTTGCAATTATTTGTGCCGGGCTGGCTACAATTCACAGAATAAAACAGAGAGCAGGTGGTTCTCCTAAGGAAGAAGCATAAGGAGACGCCGAGTGACCACCGCTGCCCCGTGTAAACTCTGGAGCGGGCTTTCTGTTCCTGGAAGCGTCGGCAGACGAGGCTGTGAGGCTGTACAGAAAGCAGAAACACCGCAGCGCTGGCCTGCTCTGATGCCCGCAGTAGCTCCCACCGACCCCGTGCGAAAGGGTCCCTGTGTGCACCTGCTGAGACATCCATCCGTGAGCTAGTGGCTTACTCTCAGAGCCCAAAGTGAATAGCAATCGGAATCTATAGCCATGTAAATAGGAGTCTAAAACTATTGAGGAAAACGCTAGTGTATTTTATCTGGGGAAAACAGCAAATACTTCTAAACTAAGTCTATACTAAGACGCTTTGTGTGAATATGCTTCCCCTGAGAAAAGGAGAGAAAAATGTTTCCAGATATAAGAGTAGCTCTAGTTAAAGATTCCTGTTGTGTTGTGTTTTGTTTTGTTTTGTTTTGTTTTTTCACTGTGAAAGAACATACTATAGGGTCACTCAAAGCATTTGGTAAACTTTACAGTGGGTCCTTAAATTAATTAGTATAAAAAAGGGATAGTTAGGTAGGTAGGTAGCTAGCTAGCTAGCTAGCTAATGGGGCTCTACTCCCTTCCATGGTAAACATCACATGAAATATTTTAAAAAAATTTTTTAATGTTTATCTATTTTTGAGAGATAGAGAAAGAGAGCACAAGTGTGGGAGGGGCAGGAGAGAGGGGGAGACACAGAATCCGAAGCAGTCTCCAGGCTCTGAGCCATCAGCACAGACCCCTACGCGGGGCTCGAACCCACAAACCCTATGATCATGACCTGAGCCGAAGTTCAACGCTTAACTGACTGAGCCACCCAGGCACCTCCATCGTATGAAATATTTATTTCCATTTGTGTTACAAGGTGAGGCTGGGCTTGAGGCAAAATCAGACTTTGGTTGCAAAACAATACATTGAAGATGCGCTAACTTCACGGTGGTAAAAAGTAACACCGATTACTTCTCGATTCTCTTTCCCTAAATTCCGACAGGGTATGTGGGGGATTTGCACCTTCAATTTCTGAAAAGTGCCTCCGGTTGTGATTAAGATGGGACCTGGGAGAGGGAGTTGCTTGCTCTGGTGTAGACTTAGAAATGCTGTCCGGAGCATACACTGCGCGGTAACCGATCACGGAGAAGGGGCTGGCAGGTGGTAATCCGTGTTATTGATGCTTACCTTGGAGCGGCACACTCCCAGATTTCCTGCAAAGCTGCTGATTTGATTGTTCCTTAAAGTGCTCCTTTCCATAATTTATACAGTTCAAGCGCCACCCTGACTGTAAGCCATGCGAGAAATGAGTCCCTTGGACCAGATAACCCCTTGAAAGTTATTTTGGCGATTCCAAACTTGGCGTCAAGTAAGGAAGCTGACATTTGGAGGGGGGCACAGGGTGTACCAAGGAATTGATGAGTTCAAAATAGCACGAGCGCCAGCCAGCTGCCATGTTGGTTGGGCTTTGTCGCAAAATACACAGTGGCCCTTCACACTTGTCCTTCACTCTCCAACTTTGCAAATTCTTGTGAAGTCAATGAAGCGGTTGCACCGCCACAGTGCAGAGGGAAACCTTGAGAAGCGCATCATTTCATGGAACAGTTCTGTGGACGTATCGTTCTGATATCATAGAATTGTTTTTTCTCCAACAGGAAGCAAAGCGAAATGACCCACCATCGTGTGTATGGAAGGAAAACCTTCTCCATCTGATTTTTTTTTGGCAGATGTTTACTAGATGTTTCCAAATATGTTCTCCACGGTCCCAATATGGCACTGCTACGTTGACACCTGCCATCCCTTTTAGAGTTAAAGACCCTTGGGCTGCCGTCTATTCTCACACATCGCCACGTGTGAGAGAGCCAAGAATCTGAGGGAACAGAGCTGGGGAGGGAACCGGAAACCACAGGGTTGCTAAATCACCATGTGGCTAAACAGGGAAAACCATCCAAACCCCAAATAGCTAGAGGCAGAGACATGACGCCATCCTCTCAAGGGTCACGGGGAACCAATAAGAGAAAACGGCGGAGGCGAAGTGAAGGTGTTTTGTGGAGCGTTCTCGGAGCCAGAGTTCGGATAGCATCGGTCGTCCTGGTGGTGTTCCCTGGCTGGAGACGGGAAAATCCAGTGCCGACAATGGCTTGGAGGCACACCGGTCTAGCCACGGTGACAGGAGAGCGCCAGCAGGGTGAGGAGCAGGATTAGGAAGTGGTCCAAGACAAGCATCCTATCACCTGGAGTGATTTACTTCAAGGCAGGATCCAGAAGCACCCTCTGTGAACCTGGATTAATGGGTGAGTTGATGAGCACCAGGGATCCAGTGATGTCTCCCAGCCCATCCTTGAGGATAGACTTTCTGTGCCTGTGATCTGGGGCATCACTTAATTTAGACCAGCATTTCCCCAACATCAGGTCTGGGGCACCGCCCCTGTGGTCTGTGCTTTGTTGAGATCAAGAGCGGGGCTACTACGGCTTAGAAATGTAATGCAAGAGACACACGTTGTGTCAAATTTTCTAGAAGATTCATTAAAAAGATTAAACAAACAGATAACTCATTTTCTTTTTCCTTTTTTTTAAAAATATTTTTTAAGGTTTATTTTTGAGAGAGAGACAGAGATGGAGTGCTAGCAGGGGAGGGGCAGAGAGAGGAGGAGACACGGAATCCGAAGCGGGCTCCAGCCTCCGAGCCGTCAGCACAGAGCCCGACGCGGGGCTCGAACCCACGGACCGTGCCATCATGAGCTGAGCTGAGGTCGGACGCTTAACCGACGGAGCTACCCAGGCGCCCCTGGATGATTCATTTTCAATAGAAATTTTATATCGTCCAGTATAGCAAAAATACTATTTCAGCAGATTCCTGTAGTCGCCTTTCCAGCGCCCATTAACCACATGTGGCCAGCGGTGTCGTGTTTCAGAGCACTGAGTACGGTCACCTATTGAATAGGTGTCTTTAATTAGAACCACTGCCTTGTACTTTGGCAGTTTCACTCTGAAAGGAAATTTTGGTATCACCGTCAAAACCTTCAGTGTGAGGTAACAAACAGGTTTTTCTACTATGCATCGTTCCATGACGACTAAAATTAAATAGAATGGTGATATGCTACTTAAGATTAAATTTAAAGTAAATTAAATTCCTATGCTACCTAAAACTACTCATGAGACACCATTAATTCATAAGGTAAATATGGAGAAAAATCTGACCTAACCAATGAAAATGGTACCTGGGGCCCTCCACTGTATCTCACAAAGATGCTTTGTTTGGTGTGTTTGTTTTTTTCCCTGCAACTCCTTGTAACGTATGGGAAGAGCCATGATCTATCTCTATAATACAGTTTAAAAAGTAGAAGTGAAAATTTTACTCTGCATGAACATTAGGCATATCAGATATCTAACTTGGCACTTTTGATAAAGTCGGGACAAATTCATTTTCATAAAAAATGAAAGGATGAGTATAATAAAATATAATTCAGACACATCATAAATTCTATGTGGTTTTTTTTTTCTCGGCTTTTCTTCAAAAAAGCCTACACTGCTTGTGTCACAGCAGCACCAAATCGACACAGTACCTCTTTTAGCCATTAAATATTCACAACAAACTTTAAATGCGATTCTCGTTCATTCTGAAAAATTATAAGGGGGGATTCTGTGATTAATACTAGATTCATGCCTCTTCAGCAAACGAAGTTATGACTACTTTGCCCTGCCGTGTGATTTGTATTTATGTCATAAAATAAGTTACCATTTCAAGCAATGTCCCTGTCATATCATATCTACTCAAAGGCACCAATTCACTTTGGCTTCTGCAAAAAACTGTGAGCCACAACAGACCAGAAGCCCACAGAACCGGCCGTCTGTGCTTTTGTGTATCGAGAGCCCCAAAGACCATCCCATGCTTTGGAGGATCCTCAGCAACAGAAACGCCGTGATACAGGTTCCCCCGCACTCTTCCTCGTATCTCCAGCAGGCAGCATGAGTCCCGGCTGTCCAGGATAGGAAGGGAAAGTAGAGAAGCCAGATGGACAAACGAGTTCGTAGCCTGCCATGCTGTGCCTGTCCAGCTGCAGACCCAACTTGGCATTACAGTGGGATCTTAGCTCTCTTCTTCTGTTTGCCGGTCTTTTTTCACCTTTCAGCCGTCTATGCCGCTCATCGTGGCTCTGGAGTTCAGATTTAGCATCTGTCTATACGAGGGATTCTCAGCTTTGGTGCTACTGACACAATTCTGTGTGGCGGGGCTGATCTGTGCCTTACAGGACGTTCGGCCGTGTCCCTCGCCTCCACTGACCAGGTATCAGTGCCACCCACACTCAGGTGTGACAACCAAAATGTCTCGTATTGCAGCGCCCCCCCTTGGGGGACAAGATGGCCCCCGACTGAGACCCAGGATCTAATGTCTCACCTCTCAGATGGTACATGCTATCGTTTTTCCTGGGTCCTGGTGTGGGCTCTCTCTTTTAGTTTTGATTTTCACTGTTACTCAGGATTATATCTGCTCGCTTGTAATAAATTTAAACACACAGTCCCTCCCAGCATGCCCCTCTTCGAGGCCCTCATTCCAGCGACAGACCACTTGGGGACAGGTAGAGAGGTGTGGAGTAAACACATGTGCAGTGGTGAAAACACGCTGCCAAGAAGCAATAGCAGGAACCAGAAGCCAAAGTGCAAATGTACAGAACAGATGTGTTCTAAAGTAGGCTGCCTGGCAATCGTTCAGACAGGAGTTTTAAGCATTTTCCCCAAATTTTAGATTAATCTTCACAAAATGTCCTCTCCTGACTGGCCAAAGACACATTTACCATCTTAAAAAAATAAAAATAAAATAACACCAATGAAACACTCCCATGACTTAAACACATTACATAGTTTTAAATATGAACGCATAGGGGCGCCTGGGTGGCGCAGTCGGTTAAGCGTCCGACTTCAGCCAGGTCACGATCTCGCGGTCCGTGAGTTCGAGCCCCGCGTCAGGCTCTGGGCTGACGGCTCAGAGCCTGGAGCTTGTTTCCGATTCTGTGTCTCCCTCTCTCTCTGCCCCTCCCCCGTTCATGCTCTGTCTCTCTGTGTCCCAAAAATAAATAAATGTTGAAAAAAAATTAAAAACAAAATAAATAAATATGAAAGCATAATAATAATTACTTACACTCATTTGTAACCTCTAGAAGATTCTGTGGAACCAACTCGTTGACTATAGTAATTAAAAAAATAGAGCAAACATTCTTGCCACTTTTCCTGTTTAAACAGTAGCTCAGGGGCCCTTGGGTGGCCGAGTCAGTTAAGTGTCTGATTCTTGGTTTCAGCTCAGGTCATGATCTCACAGCGCGTGAGATCGAGCCCCCCGCACCAGGTTCTGTGCTGACAGCGTGGAGCCTGTTTGGGATTCTCTCTCTCCTTCTCTCTCTGCTCTTCCCCCACTCATTCTCTCTCTCTCTCTCTCTCTCTCTCTCAACATATAAATATTTTTAAAATATACCATGTATTTAAAAAAATAAACAGTAGCTCTGGGTAAGCAAATAGTTGATGAGGGGAAATGTGTCTTTATGGAAAAACTGCAGCTAATAATCACATAAGTAGAAGTAAATTATCAGTGGAAGTAATAATCTAATAATTAGTGGCCCTAGGCAATGGCTATCAAAGGGCTGATGAGTTTTAAAGAGAAAACAGAGAGAGAGAGAATATATCTCATATTCTTTAATTTTTTTAAAACATTTTTTAAACATTTATTTCCAATCTTGTGTTTCTGCTTCTAGAACTAAAATTGCTTCCAGGACACCTGGGTGGCTCAGGCGGTTCAGCGTCTGACTCTTGATTTCCGCTCAGGTCATGATCCCAGGGTCGTGGGATCAAGCCCCATGTCTGTTCCCGCTGAACACGGAGGCTGCTTGAGATTCTCTTCTCTCTCTCTTTCTGTCTCTCTCTTTCTTTCTCTCTCCTCCTCCTCCTCTTCCTCCCCCTCCCCCCCCCTGCTCGAGCACACACTGTCTCTCTAAAAAAAATAAAAATAAAGAAGATAAAAAAAAATTACTTCCAGTATTTGGCATTGTATCCTGGATCCATACTCAATGTATTTATTAATTCTATTAATTAACTCTAGATTCATTCGGATTTTCTGAAAATACAACTCTGGCATCTCTAAACACCAAAGATCATTCTCAAGCTTCTTCTCTAACGCAAGGCATCATCAGTACAGGTATCCACGAAGTTCGATGCACATAAAACAGGACCAAAACACAGAAAACTACATCTGGGCCCATTAGCTAGAGTCCAGCGGCCATGAACCAAAAAATAATGAGCAAATCTTACAAGTAACCATGAGGGAAAAACATCTCATCAAGGGGACCTGAAATGAGAGCCAATTCATTCTAACAGTGGATATGGGCTGATGGGCTGGAGGGTCGTCAATGAGAACGCTTAGGGCCATCACATCACATCCAGGATGTGGTGATATGGAGACGTGTAAATCAGTGATGAAAAATCCACCTTTTTGAAACGTTCTGCTTCTCTGTCTATGCAAGCATTCGCACATGACCTTGGAGCCGGCAAAGTGTCTTAGGAATAAGCAGACTAGCGCATTGCCTCTGGAAGTGATCCGTATTATTCCCATTAGGTAACTCTCCTCCAAATTTTCTCCATGACCCCCACAGAGACCTGGGAATACATTATTAGAAACTGGTTTCCACGACTTTAGGTCCTGACCCTTTTCTTTAGATGGGAATGGAGCCTAAAAGTGACAACTTGAAGGTTATAGCTCTTGAGTAAACGCATCGCCTGTACTCCTAAAAGGTTTCGGTTTTAGAAAACTGAAGGTGAGAATAAATGCATTATAGTTTGTGGATTTATTAGGGCATCGCCCAGTGAATAATTATCACAACATGTATGATACACATCTCAAACACTATTTTAAATGACTTATAATATTGATATCTTTTATTAAATTTATTATTTTTATGTCATTTTTTACACTCTCCCGTATCTGTCCTTTCGAGATATATTACTTTTCTCAATTTGGGGTATTTTTGCTGGTATTGCGAGATTTGGCACAATCATCGCATGTGTACGTGTACTTCTCTGTGATTCTTTTTGTTCTGATAAATCACTCTTATGTTAGTGTTATTTCATCACGTAACACGTCGACTTTGCTTAAACGTCTCATTCTTTTCTCACAAAAGTATACCTACGGAAGTCCACTAGAATTAAGGGTTTTTTTTTTTTTTAAAAGTTAGTTTTAAATATATTTAGGATCTTACAACGACGTGTTCTTTAAGAAAGTTTTCGTTTATCCCTATATTTTTTTCCATCTTAAAGCACATCATTTCTTTAACTTTTGACAAAACGACTGTTAGAGCATAACCTAGTCCATCCCCTCGGACATCACAGTTCCAAGAGTTAACTTCCCTTTAATTTTCCTTCCCCGCTTCCAAAATCTTCTTTATCCCAGCGATTTTTGTTTCCTCCTAGGGCAGAGCGCCAGGAGTGAGGACAGAATCATGCTCTGGAAACACAGCCATCCATAATCTTTGGGGGCCAGAAAAGAAGTTCTCCCTTTCTAGCACCATGGCGTCTGGGTACGTTGATCACCTGTGCACCACATGCGTTCATGTGAGTAGGTGTGGCTGCAACTCAGCTTTGCTTCTGAAGAAAGAGGAGACGCCCTGTGCTCCCTCACCTGTTCTGTGCAGCCTCCTGAAAGCAACTTAACTTTTCATGCACCTCATGCAGGAGAGAGGCAGGCACACAAGCATCGGTGGGCGTGACACGTGCCACCAGAGTGCCTGGGGCCCCAGGTGGCAACACAGGGCTCCCTTGACTCCAGAGTCAGGACTGCAGCTACTTTGGCCATCTCCGTGAGCACCGGCCCAGGCTTCAGCATGTGAGCCTTGGCATCTCTTTCATGTCTTGTTCGGAATCAGTGGAAGGTGAAATAAAGCCATCAGCTCTCGTAGGTACAGAAAACTTCGCTGCGGGGCTCTGAACTCCCTCTGATTGCCAGCTCGTGTTCTCCTGTGCCCATGAAACTTTGCTTCCTGCAGACATAACGTTTTGGAAATTGCACGCGTCCAAAGAAAAGCCTGCTCTGAAAGCACGGCTCAAGCGCCTTTCACCGTTCCGTCACTCCCCCAGAGCACGCCCACAAGAATGATGTGATAATGGGGCGCCTGGGTGGCGCAGTCGGTTAAGTGTCCGACTTCAGCCAGGTCACGATCTCGCGGTCTGTGAGTTCGAGCCCCGCATCAGGCTCTGGGCTGATGGCTCGGAGCCTGGAGCCTGTTTCCGATTCTGTGTCTCCCTCTCTCTCTGCCCCTCGCCCGTTCATGCTCTGTCTCTCTCTGTCCCCAAAATAAATAAACGTTGAAAAAAAAAAAAAGAATGATGTGATAAATGTAAAAGCCTATGTTATGAAAAAGAGTTTACAAGGCCCTTGTAGGGGGAGCTGCCTACATATTTGCTCGTCGATGGTGAAGCATGTCACTACGGATCCGTCAGACAACAGGTCCCCACTGCAAGGGGAGGGGCACATTACAAGTTAAAACCTGAAGACGCATCACCAGCGGGCAGGGCTCATCTTTTATTATCATCACGGCCATCATTATGATTCTTATCCCCCTTCGTAGACATCGAGAGAACATCACAACCAAGGTGTTCACACTTGTAAAAATAAAGTTATGCTCTTTTTTCTTTTATGTTGCGTAAGGCTCAGTAACGATAAATACCTTGTACTGGGGTGGGAAAAAAAAAGAGCTGTTGTCGATGTAGTCAGGGGGACAGGATGATCTTCACCTCTGCTGTCTCACTGCTGGTGAGGGAACAACTGAATAATCGATAGCAGAAAACGTGCCTGACGTCAGCACCACTGGCTTACTCGGCAGGTGCAATCGCCTCACGCACGGAAAGAGCTTGTATAATTTTCATTAAACGTGTTTACAGATTTTGCCAACATATTTTCAATGTCTGAGAAAATAAAAACATTTCCAGAAACCACTCCGTGATGGTGCTGTTACCCACGCCTTGGGTCGCCTTTCTTGTCTTTCTGCTCACTCTCTCGCATCCCGTTGTGTCTCGAGGCCCACGTTTTATTTGGCCACATTCCTGCTCTAGACGCCAAGTTCTTGATTCCGAATCTTCCTGTTCTAGATTCTTGGCAGTGCTGCTAAATTGATGTTGGACTTTTCCCACATCTAGGGTATTTGTTTTTCTCATTAACAAGTGTGTGCCCGTGTGTGTGTGTGTGTGTGTGTGTGTGGCTTCAGTGTATTTCACCATCACGTGCTCTCCCTACGTACTAATATGATGACTTAGGGTATTTAGTCTTTCAGGGATATTTGCATTTCAATAGGATTACCAGAAAATTGAAATACTTTAAGCTTGCCAAGTCTGGTAATGTTGGAATTTGGATTTTCAGGTAGAATACCTTTGTCGTGCTGAATCAATCATCTACCCTGGGCATGTGCCGACCTATTTGTCTTGGCCTATGTGGTCTGTTTTATTATAGGGTCTGGCTCCCAGCTCTCAGATGTCAGACCGCCCATAGGGCCCATAGGGCCTGTCCCTCCTTCTGTTCAGGCATGGTACCTTTGGTAAGCCTTATGGCAGAAGCCCACCATGGTTCACTGAGGCAGCTGATTTAACCTGGCACTAGATGTATCCTCAGTGTCCTGGGTCAGCAGCACCAGGTAAAAAACACTGTATGCCCAGGCCTTGTTGGACACGGCATTTTTTTCAATTTAGGGAGCAACTTCTTTTTGGGTTAGTTATCAGCCGTAGAAATAGCAGCAACTCAGATAGATGTTTTGTTTTTGTTTCGTTTCTCTTGCAATGCTGTGAAAAGTCAAGAGTGCATAAATCCCGGGATGCCCAGCAAAGGTGAGCGCAGACCAGCTTTCTAGTCCTTGGGGCTCAGTGTCACCAACTTGCAAAGTCTTCAATCTCATTCCATGATCCTTGTCTCGTCTCTTCCGGAGCCTGTGGGGCTCTCAAGTTCCGTTAACTCGCCGCGCGGACGAGAAAGGTGGAGGAGAGGTCAGCATACTGGTGTTGCAGTTCAGCTCCGAGACCTCCAGCGAGGCTCCCCTTAAAGAATACCTAGGAAGCACGGAGTCCTGTCTCCGCTGATGCTTCCAACACTACCTCTGGAGGGATGAGGAGGGAACCAGGACTGGCCACAGAGAGAAGCTGAACCTCCATAGAAGCAAGACAAGCATGAGCCTTCCCGACAGGGAGAGCTGGAGACAGAGGACTCATCAGAGTTGCCCCTAAATGGTTTGGGTGTGGGTAGCCTCTGCAAGCAGTTACCGGATGTGGGTCCCTGTGAACCTGTGCCCTTGGGTCAGAGAGTCCTTGGCAGAAGGAGCTCTGAAGGAGCCTCTAGATGGACAGCAAGTCCATCTGTGAAGGGGATCAGGGAGGCACATCTCGTTTCTCTACAATGAGAACAAGGCTCCTTGCCCTCGAAATGACGACTAGACAGAACACAGAGGAATTTGGGGGCAGAGAACTTCTCTGGACGGCAACATAATGGTGAATACATGTCATTGTATATTTGTCCAAATCCATAGAGTGGACAACATCAAGAGTGAGCTCTGGGGACACCCGGGGAGCTCAGTCGGTTGAGTGTCCGACGTTGGCTCAAGTCACGATCTCACAGTTCGTGGGTTCGAGCCCCATGTCCGGCTCTGTGCAGAGCTTTAAATAAAAGCTGGTTAGAGAACATGGAAGCATTCATCCAAGCTCTGCACATCTGTGTTAACTAGTTAGTTGTTAGCAGTTGAAGGCTGGCCAGACATGGAATATTTGAATAAGATCATCTGGGGCCCCTGACTGACGCTCAGTCAGTTAAGCGTCCGACTTCAGCTCAGGTCACGATCTCGCGGTTTGTGAGTTTGAGCCCCACGTCAGGCTCTGTGCAGACAGCTTGGAGCTTGGAGCCTGCTTCGGATTCTCTGTCTCCCTCTCTCTCTGCCCTTCCCTGCTCACACTCGGTCTCTCTCCGTCTCTAAAAAATAAATAAATGTTAAAAAAATTTTCAAAAACAGAGCGAGTTCTAATGTAAACTGTGGACTCTGGCTAGGAATAACTTACCAATATTGGCTCATTGATCATAACAAATGTACCGTTCTCACAGGATGTTGATAGCATGCAAGGCTGTGTGTGTATATGGAAACACTGCTCCATTTTGCTGTGAACTTAGCACTGCTTTCAAAATAAAGTCCATTAAAAATAATAATGTTAAATAGCAAGGCGTGTTTAAATAGGCTAAAACCAATATTGCGATCACGGACTTCACGGTCTCAGGTGAGATCGGCAAAGACCCTACGAGAGCAAAGGCCATGCGTGAACATAGGCAAACTTGTAGCTGTGTACGTTACATTCTCCAGAAAACTCGTGCAAAAGTCAAATGTCTAAGGACGCTTGGCTGGCTCAGGTGGTTGAGTGTCTAACTCTTGATCTCTGTTCGGGTCATGATCCAGGGTTGCAGGATCGAGCCCCAGGTCGGGCCCCATGCTGAGTGTGGAGCCTGCTTGGGATTCTCTCTCTCTGCCTCTATCTCTGCCCCTCCCCCACACTCTCCAAAATAAAAATTTTTACCAACAGGTGGGCCGCTTCTGAAACGTCCACTTTGAGAAGTCAGCCTCCTAACCCTCGTCTCCCGTTCTTCCAGCTGGGTTGTGCTGAGGCCTCCTGGTTTGGACACAAACCCCACCCTTGCAAACATCTTTGACTTCCTTACACGTCCCCTGGATCATTGTACAGCCTGCTTCATTATCTTCTTACACCAAACGTCCGCCCGCCGAACATTGCGGGACGAGGCTCTCACATTCTAGTGGTTCCTCCTGAAATCCGTAATCACCGATCTCAAATAAGCACCTGACATGTGCCAGGAGGGAAGGTGGGGGCAGGGCACGCAGGGACCACGTTCTTCCTTTTCCCCTGCTCTTTGCTGGCTGGACCCCCGTCAGAATAATGGGTGACTATGAAGAAAGAGGAACGCCAGCAACGCTAGGTTGGATCCGTCTCGAAAGGATGGTGTACGAGTCAGTGAAAGAAATAATAGATCGCGAATGGCCAGAGCAGGGGATAAAAGCGAGTTTATTCGGAACCCGCCAAAGCCTTTCATTGTTCTGAAATGACTTCCAGAACCACTAACCTGATCAGGGGAAAATTGTCTGCAACTCTGACACACCCAACACATTGCTTCTTCACCTTTTTGGACTCTCTTAGACTAGCCATGCTCCTGTCATATTTTTCAAATATTTTGGCATCACCTGTCATGGCCCCTGGACAGATTTCAGTAACAATAAAACTCAGGCTCAACTCAAGGGTTATGAGACCGGAAAACATTTGTGGAACGTATGGTTTAAATTATTTTTTCTGTGTCTGGAAAATTAGTAGATTTCTTACCTACAGAAAGCATAAAAACGTAAGGGTAGATATGTCCTGGTAAAATTGCTATAACATCATATAATTTATTTGTATAACTGACTATAGATGTGCCTAGATATTTAGCAAAGCCTCGCTATACTATGACAGCTTCCAGATAGAGTATTGAATATTTCCCTCGGAACAATGCCCGTAACAGATAAAAACTACACATTACAGATGTGGGAATGAAATTAATGTTAAGTGCCTTCAGTGAGCAAGGCTGCAGAGAGATTTCTCTCTCTTATGACAATGCGTTTATTTATGTGATACTTTGTCCGAAAACATTTTAACTGGCAGAGCATCACACGCGTCATGAAAGAGAAAGTTAATTAACAATAAATAAGAAGATAGAGAAAAAGGAGAACAAAGGTAGGAAAACAGTCTCTAAAAAATCAAAGGGAGAGAGAGTAATTTATGAATTATTGGGAAATAGTAATAAAAATGAAAGTTACCATTTTGAAAATGTTATCTGAAATTCCAAGAATTGTTTCCTTGGCTTGTGTTTCCCTTCCCAGGTAACGTTTCATAGCTTGGTTGTTACGTCTCTCACAATCTACAGAGACTCATACGTTATTGTTAAAATATAGGGACTTGCTTCCTAGCAGGGTGCATCTGTTCTGATTTGGGTGGGGGGTTGGGGGGCAGTCCTCTCCCCTTCTGGAATTCCAATGGGAACGCACGACTTCTGTGTTTGCAGGACCTCACGTCTTACACTTCTTTTTGCTGTTAGGGCTGGGAGTAATTTCTGGGAACAGCACCAGTCACCGAGGAAGCCTGCTGGACAGGTGTGTGAGGGCAGCTGAGGGCAACAGCTTTGAGGAGCAGCGATTCCTGGCTGTCTTCTGGAGCTAATGTGATGACTGCAGCAGAGACTTTCCAAGAAATAGTCCAAAAACATGCGAAGAGCAACGGCAGCATCATCGGGAAAGGGTATAATTTCTTGGGGTAATTACCTGGAAGAGGAAACACTCACACAAGCCCACATGTGGTGCTGTCTTTACCTGGAAGCCGGCTCTGTGGGCGGGGGCTTCTGATTCCAGAAGAACAAAGAGACAAGATCACTGGGTCCTGGACCAGGAAGAGGAGATGAAAAGGTTATCCCGCAGACACTCGATGGAGTTTCAAAATAGACTGAGGATTACATGATGTTCTCGCATCAATATTGGATTGCCGAGCTTGGTAACCACGGGGTTTTGGGTTGCGACTGATGGAGTCCTTGTCAGAAAACACACATGGCAATACTGGGGGCGGCAATAGGTTAAAGATCCTCTCACATAGCCCAGAGAAATCATGCACGTGCATGCACACATACACACGTACCTGTGTGTGCGTGTGTGTGTGTGTGTGTGTGTATGAGCGTACGTATGATGTGTGTCTACGTGGCTGTGACTACTCAGAAGGGCTGTTTGAGAGTCCTTCTGCTCTTGCAACTTTTCAGTAAGTACAAAAGTAGATCAAAGGGTTCAAGCACCAATAATGAAGACAGACAGTCTCTGCACGCGAATGTGTCTCTGCGTGTCTCCACAGGCCCACCGCATGGTACGGTTTAAATAAATAAATGCGAGTCACTTCTACGACTCGGGCAACAACAGATGTTGGCGAGGATGCAGAGAAAGAGGAGCTCTTTTGCACTGCTGGGGGGGAAGGCAAACGGTTGCAGCCGCTCTGGAAAACAATAGGGAGGTTCTTCAAAAAATTAAAAATAGAACTACCCTACGGTCCAGGATTTGCACCACTAGGTATTATCCAAAGGATATAGGAGTGTTGTTTCAAAGGGGCACATGCAGCCCAATGTTTACATCAGTGCTATTGACGGTAGGGAAGGGGTAGAAAGAGCCCAAATGTCCATAGACTGATGAATAGACAAAGTTGTGGTCTCCATACACAGTGGAGTATGACTCGGCAATCAGAAAGAATGAAATCTTGCCATTTGCAACGACGTGGATGGAACTGGAGGGTATTATGCTAAGAGAAATTAGCCAGAGAAAGACAAATATCATACGACTTCACTCATAGGAGGACTTTAAGAGACAAAACAGATGAACCTAAGGGAAGGGAAGCAAAAATAATATAAGAACAGACAGGGGACAAAACATAAGAGACACTTAAATACAGAGAACAAAGTGAAGGCTGCTGGAGGGGTTTTGGGTGGGGGGGATGGGCTAAATGGGCAAGGGGCATTAAGGGGGACACTTGTCCGGATGAGCACCGGATGTTATACATGGCGGGGGGGTGAACCACTGGATTCTACTCCTGGAATCATTATTGCCCTATATGCTAACTAACTTGGATGTAAATTTTAAAATAAATAAATAAGTAGATAAACAAACAAACAAACAAACAAAACAAAACAAGTCATTTTTGCCTGTACATAAAATTTGGGGAAAAAAATCTATAATAACATTTTAAAGCTCACCATCCATTATTAGTTATTTTGAGTAATTGCTTCTAGAATTTTTAGAAGCTACAGTTTATTATATAATGTAGGGTACATTTTGTTATCTTTTGCAGTCATACGCCCAGATTTTTTCATTTGCCATTTTCCTGAAGTCCCTTCCATGCCACTAAATATTAGTCATCGTCCTATAAGGTGGCAACACATTGCGTACCTGGGATTGTTTCGTTCAGCAAGCGACCCCGCTGACGTGAACTCCAGGTAACCGGCCCCGCACCTCTACAGGCGTCTGATTTGTACTCTGAAGTCAACAGTTCTGGGCAGGTGTGATGGTTAATTTTATGTGTTGACTTAGCTAGACTATGGTGACAATGAGGGGGGTCACACAGCAATCTGGACGTTACTGTCAAGATATTTTTAAAGAGGTGATTAATCTGTACTCATCAGTGGACTGAGTAAAACAGGTTTCCCTTCATAACATGATGGGTTTCTCATCATCACTTGAAGGTCTGAAGAGAAAAGCACTGAGGAAGAGGGAGTTTCCTCTTCTGGGGTTCCAGCCTGCTGGCCTGCTGTGCACATTTTGGACTCGCCGGTGCTCAAAGTCTTACGAGCCGATTTCTCAGAATAATCTCTATCTAGCTATCGTCTCTCTGTCTATGACCTATTTATCTATGATCTATTTCTCCGGGTTCTATTCCTCTGGGGAACCCCAAAGAATGACGCTGTCCACTTTGAGTAAGTTAGTTAACTTCTGTCTTTGTTTGCATCTACAACACCGAAATAACAAGCGTACTTACTCCACAGGGTTGATCTGAGAACAAAATACGCCTGGCTTCGATGTGCTTAGAAATTACCTGGTTGACCTCCCAGCTCGTGGATGCTAGCTCTTTTTATTACAGCTATTTTAGAGTTTTTTCCAGTCTAGGAACACTGTTAATAGTATCAGGATATGCGTCACTGTGCATACATTCCTCTAGGTATTCTGGATCCTTCCCTTAGCCTCTACCAAGGTCAGTTTCAGAACCTGCATGATGTGGCCTCCAGCACTGCTCTGACATCCCACCTCATTCTGCCCACATGGGCTTTATGGCCGTTCCTCTAATTTACCAACATGCTTGCCCCAGGGCTTTGCTATGTGTGGTTCTCTCTTCCAGGCGGAGGCACTGTCCTGGTGCGTCGACTTCACTTATGTTGTAACGGCCATCTTCCTTTAAGACTATTCTAGATACTAGATCAGACATAAAACCCATCATTTGTTTCTTTCTTTGATGTTCCCTTTCTACTATTTTGAGTGTTAAACTTGAGTTGTTTCGTCCAGTTTATTTGGAAGTACAAGGACATACTCCAGTGTTCACAAGTAGCCGGGACTGGTGATATGGAACCAGGTTAAGAGCACACAGGATGTGGGCGGGGAGTGAGGTGGCCAGGCCAGGCGGACATGAGTTTGTTTTTCAAGCTACGTGGCAGCTGTTGACGTGACCGATGTCCACGGTGCTTCGTGAACACAGCAGACATCTACGGGGACTCCCTCGTTCATCACTTTTCATGACTTCCTCTGGCTCTGTTTCTGTGGTTTCTGTCTATTGACTGTTGGCTGCGCGTGGCCTCAGCCTCCCGGCTTGTTCTTCCTGCCTTCTCTCTGCACCAGGGGGCTTCGCGAGGTCTGCTGAGAGGCTCAGCTCAGGATGGAGCCATGGCCTCCTAGGTAGGGTGACCGTAGGGGTGGTCGAGAGACTGTCCGTGGCGCCCCCTGTGGTTTGCTGTCTTTGGCACTAACGTGGATGCGGGGTCCGATACCAGCAGGTGGGAAGCAGGACAGCGGGCTTCCCATGAGGCAGGGGTACTTTGTGCCCTGAGGCTTCTCAGAGCTGCTGACTGACAGCGCGGAGATCTCTGTGGCCCTAGGTGACAGTGCTCCTGTTCCCTCTACCAGGTGACCTCAGTATATGATCCTGATGAAACGTGACTCACAGCTGTCCATCGTAAACAGAATGACGTATTTTAGGGTTGGTGAGCAAACGGTGTCCCACGAGAAGCAATTGCTTCTCGACTTTACTTTTTAGGACTCCACCCATGTCGGAAAACAGAGGTCACCTAAAATCTGCTGCTCTCGCATTGCTTTGTGCTTTCGTCTAGAAGAAATCTGTCTCGTTAACCTGTGGTTGACACATCTTTCCCTTGATTACGAAAGAGAAGAGAATGATTTCCATATGGCTTACAAATTTCTTTTATAGATAAATTCGTTCCATCTTTTACCTCAGCGTGTCAGGTAGAGTGAAGAGAAACTTCAGCAGAAAATGAGAAATATTGAGGAAAACAGAGGAGTCGGAGTTGGCTCTTGTGCGCTCGGCCCCGCTCTGTCTTCTGGTGCGGGAGCTCGGGGCAGCGTGGGGGGCTCTGCGCCGGCCCTGAAGGCGGATCTCGGTTCGGCTCTCCACCGGCAACCCTGCTGAGGTCTATAAATATGGTTTAAATGCACCTCTTGCTGCAAGGAGAAAGGTCCGCCTGTTCACGCTGGGCCACCTCGTCCCTACCCGGAAGCCTGGAAGCCACACTCTGCCGTGCTTTCTCCCCAGCCAACCCCGGGCCGTCTTCCAGGTCTTGGAGTTCCCTGCCCCTTCCCTGATGGGACATTCCATAAGTGCTGCCGTTTCTGGAAGGACAACGTCCCTCCCAGGTACCTAGCTCCTAGCTGTCCTTCTCATCCTTGACTAAGATCCATTTGGTGGGGGGGGGACACAAAATGGCTGCACATAACCCCATATATGTGTATATGAATGTGTGTGCGCATACGCATGTGCCTATGTGTATATACATGTATATTTCACATCCGCTGGTGTTTTGCAGAGTCCAGACATATCAGCTTAGGTAAAGAAATTGATGATTAACGGACCGTTGTCCCCTTTGTGTATAACCTTGTTTTATACAAGGACCAGTTCCTTTTTTCTTGGTCAGCTTTGTAACCTTCACTCAGCTGTAGAGAGAAGCTGCCATATTATTTCACTTTGCATACCCTTAAGAAGATAGCAGACGTTGGTCGCAGGAGGCTCGCGTTTAATCTTTCACGATTATCTGGATTCCGTTTATGAGTTCTACTGATCAAACTGGGAGCCACCAAAAGCAGCAAAGCTCCGTGACCCACCTTCTGTGGCTTGTGTGGCGAGACCCTTTTTTCAGGAAGTATTGTGATACGAACCACATCATCTGCTGTCATACAACCTGGCCAAGGGAAGAGAAAGAGAAAAGAATCTATAGCTATGCTGAACTTGCCGGCTTCATGAAATTCTAAGGTAAGTACACACAGGGCTAGAGAATGAAATCAGTAACAATGTATCTGGATTTTTCTTAATATCTTTCACAAGAAACCAAGATGTAGTATATACAGCATGACTTTCTCAGAATCACAATTTATGATGTAATAAAATAAATTAGCATTATTTTATCAAAATACATAATTTATATAGAATTTTTATGTGCTGAAACTAACAAGACTTATTTTAAATATCTAATTATGGTCATAATTCCCATTTACCTAGAATTATAAGGCTCTAGATACGTTTTTATTTTTTATTTTTTTGCCTTTATCCTTCACATAAAAATAGCTTTTATTGCCTTCTCTACACTTGGAAACTTTACAGGGATGCTGGAGTCACAGATTTTAAAAGTCTTCAGACTTCCCTGATCTCCGAAAGCACAGAGACTTGGTAATAGGACTTTACTCTGAAAGTGTGTCCACACATTAAATAGCGTCAGCATCACTGTCTAATTCAAAATAATAATAATAATAATAATAATAATAATAATGTTACTTTCTAAACCGAGGAGCTTTTGCCAGTAGGGCTCACGAATGCCTTGAATCTATCTTCCCACAGACACGGAGGTGCAGTGAGCCTCAGGCACAGACAACGCCCGCCCTGGGGCCCTGGGCCTGGGGCTCAGGCTGTGGGTCCAGCAGATGAAATGAACTGGGCTTCCAGTCTCTTGCGAGTGTTTTTGAATTTCCAGTAGAGATTTCAGATTTTTCTTCCTGAGCATTTTAAGGAGCCATCATTTAAAAACAATTCTTTAATGTTTTATTTATTTATTTATTTGTTTATTTATTTATTTATTTATTGACTGACTTATTTATTTTGTTTTTGAGAGAGACAGTGTGAGCGGGAGGGCAGGCAGAGAGAGAGGGAGGCACAGAATCCGAAGTAGGTTCCAAGCTCCGAGCTCACAGCCCAGAGCCCGACACGGGGCTCGAACCCACCGACCGCCAGATCATGACCTGAGCCAAAGTCAGATGCTTGACCGACTGAGCCACCCAAGCCCCCCCTAACCAGCCACGATTTTAAAGTTCTCTTTTGACAGTGTCCATTCACACGTGCCATGAGTCTACGTAAACCATGCACGCTTCGAGAACGGCCCGTTGTGGACTCTCCCTCTGAGCTGAGGACGTGCACGCCCAGAGCCCTCCCACACCCCCTCCTGGTCACATGGCTACCCGGACAGCAGCTCCACACGGCTGGATTCGGGTCCCTTCCCCACCCGGCCAGCACTTCTACCACTTCCTGCTGTCACTGGATGGGGTGCCTCATCTCCGCAGACCTGGTTCAGGTGTCTCTCCACACGGGGGGTTACTTCTGTCCGCCTTGGAACTGATTCTTCTCTCCTGGGTTCCTTCTGTCTCTCCCAACACCTTGCATGAGGCCCCACTTATCCCTGATAATTCTCCCTGTCTGAAGTCTGTTTTGTCTGACGTTAATATAACGGCTCTAGTAGGTTTAGTGCTTACTGTATCTTCGTCCAGTCCTTTAGTTTTCACTTGTTTTATCTGTAGAGTATATTTCTTATAGACAGCATCGAGTTGGGTCCTGTTGTTTTGTCCGCTCAGAGAACCTCTGGATTTTATTTTATTGTATTGTATTGTATTGTATTGTATTATTTTATTTTCATCTCTTCTCATTTCATTTTGTCTTCTTTCCAAGATTTTATTTAAATTCCAGTTAGTTATCACATAGTGTAGCATTGGTTTCAGGAGTAGAATGTAGTGATTCATCTCTTACCTACGACACCCAGTGCTCATCCCAACAAGTGCCCTGCTAATGCCCACCGCCCATTCGGCCCATGCCCCCCACCAACCTCCCCTCCAGCAGCCCTATCTCTCTTGTTAAAAGTCTCTTATGGTTTGCCTCCTTCTCTGTTTTTAACTTATGGCATTTTTCTTCCCTTCCCATATATTCATCCATTTTGTTTCTTAAATCCCACATGTGAGTGAAATCATATGGTATTTGTCTTTCTCTGACTTATTTCCCTAATACACTCTGGCTCCATCCACGTGGTTGCAAATGGCAAGATTTCATTCTTTTTGATCGTCCAGTAATATTCCATTGTATCTATAGACCACATCTTCTTTATCCATTCATCCATCGATGGACATTTGGGTTTTCCCCATAGTTTGGCTATTGTTGATAGCGCTGGTATAAACATTGGGGTGCGTGTGCTCCCTTGAACCTCTGTCTTTTAATTGGTGCACTTAGACCATTGATGTTTAAAGTGACTGTTGGTAGATTTGTTTGCACCTGTTTTCCATGGGATCTGTTTATGTGTCCATGTTCCTCATTCTCTACCTTCTGCGGTTTTGACCGAACCCTGTTCATTATTCGCTTTTGCCTTCTCTCTTAGTATGTCAGTTATACTTCTTTTAAAAATATCCTAGTGATTGCTCTAGTATTGGCGGTCTACATTTTTAACAATGTAAATCTGCCTTCAGATCACACTATATGCATCGTGTGTGGTACGCCTATTTCAAAACAGTATTCCCAATTACCCCCTTAGAACACCGCTGGTATTTATTTCTCTTGTACACGTACTGTAATCACCCAATATATGGCTCATATTGCCACTTTAAACGGTTACCTTTCAGATAGAAAATGGTATTGTTTCCCTCTGGTTTGTTTCAGCAGTCTCTCTCTTTGAAAATGTAGTGACATTTTAGGATTGGACAACAAAAACAAAAGCAGTGTTCAAGAGGAAGAGAGAGTCTGAGGCTCCAGACGGCACCTCTCCCAGCTCTGCAGACTGGACACCTGCATCGGTCCTGGCTGGGGTGCGAACCGTGGGACATGTCTGTGGCTGGGTGGTCATCCCATTTCCTCTGTCACCCCTTTGTGCTTGGACCCCAGGGCCAACGCCAGCTAGCTTTCCTCACCGCACTTGGTGGGCACGCTTCCCACAAGCCCGTGCGGTGAGTGGCCGAAGGAAAGAATGGAAAAAAACAGGTCCCTCAGTTGTCCTTAGCTTTTTGCCCAACGGTGAGTGCTTGTTGTCCACATGTGAGGTTTTTCTGGTCTCTGCATTTTTCCCACAAGGAAGCAACTGCAGTAATCGCTCAGGAGAAAAGTCCGGAGGCTCCTGGTTGAGAGATAGGAATGGAATGAAGACAAATGAGAGGGAAGAGAAGGAAGCACAGGGTGGACCCCTGGTGAAGTCCATGAGGACGGGGAGGTGGAGGTGGGGAGAAAAGGTCCAGAGAAGGGGTCTTCTCAGGGGCGGAGGCCAGGAGGCGCTCTGGAAGCATGGAGAAGGAGAGCATTTCCTGAGGAGGAATGGAGTCAGCGAGGCCAACGGCACAGAGCTTGAAGAGACTAGGATTTACAGAAGACCACGGAGTTGGGAACAGGGCATGGGACCCTCTCCACAGCTGCACTCAAGTGTGGGGCAAAGAGCGTGGAACAGAGTCAGGAGTCGACAGCACACCAGACATCAACCTCCCTTGGAGAGACTGGTCTCGAACAGAGTGGTGGGGCTGGTGGCGATGAACTGACAGAACAAAAACTCACTTTTTCTGAAGAACGAGAAAGACTCATCCTAGAAAATCAGGTTTTTGCACATGTACAACATGCCTAAATTACCATGTTACTAGAAAAAACAGCACTGGGGTGTGTGTGTGGGGGGGTGATAGTTACTTTTCAATCTCTAGCTTAGGCTGACTTAACCCTTTGAGGTAAACAAATTGGATTTTATTTCTGTGTTCGTGTGTTGTAACTTTTTTTAACGTTTATTCATTTTTGAGAGACAGACACAGAGTACAAGACGGGGAGAGACAGAGAGAGGGAGACACAGAATGTGAAGCAGGCACCAGGCTCCGAGCTGTGAGCACAGAGCCGGACGCGGGGCTTAAACTCATGAACTGTGAGATCATGACCTGAGCCAAAGTTGGACGCTCAACCGACTGAGCCACCCAGGGGCCCTGTGTTTGTGTGTTTTAAAGTCTGTGTTAGGTATAACAGTTAACAATGAAACCAATTTTAAGGAAAAAAACCTCAGAGTTCAATACCAAAGGCTATGCTATATTCGCTCTGTTTTATAATCAACAATTAATTAGCCTTTAATAAAATACATTTTTTTAATTTTCTACGTGGGACGTAACCAGATTCTTCTGACGACTTAGTGTGCAACATTCCCCCCTTATGCACAGCAATCCTGCCTGTGTGCCCATGGCCTGGGCGCTCCGGGGTTTCTGCAGCTCTCTGAGTTCAGAGCTACACTTTTGGTCTTCGTTCCCAACACCCCAGTTTTTAACTCACATTAAGTACTCCTCACCCACTAGATCTAAGTATGCTGTGGAAGGTTCCAGCTCCCACCAAATCCCATGTCGTGACTCTGCCTCTGTGCTGATGTTGAAGATAATGTCCATTAGACGTGCGCGAACGTAGAGTTCACAGTGTCATGTGAAGAGACAGGACACGTGAATACCCTCTGAAGTAAGGGAGCAAACCTGTCCTGAAGCATGAGTGCATTTCCCATAGTCTTCTGCAAATGAATAAGTTACATTTTCCACCTGCAAGGACCCAGTGACACAGTCCCGCCCCAGAGCGCAGTATATTTCTTCAGCCTTGCTCTTGGGCTCTATTTTGCCATCTGAGAAGACAGAAACCGTACTTATTTATCCCTGCGTTCAAGAACTGTAAGCAGGTGACAGTGTTTTCAAGACAATGGTTCCTCTGTGGACAGACAAGTTGCTTTCCCAAAGTGGGAGGTACTGAAATTAAAGAACGGGTGTTATTTTTCAAAGACCGGCTACCTCAGCATAGACGCATCCTCTCAGATCTGCCCACTGGGCAATCTTTTTATTCTATTTTATTTTTGTTTATTTTGAGAGCCAACGGTGGGGGGGGGGGGTTGGTGGTGGGGAGGTGGGGCAGAGAGAGATGGAGAGAGAGAGAATCCCAAGCAGGCTTCACCCTCACAGTGCAGAGCCCAAGGTGGGGCCCAAAATCATAATCTGAGCCAAAATCAAGAGTCGGTCGCTTAACCAGCTGAGCCACCCAGGTGCCCCTTTGGGCAATCTTGATTTAAGATTCTCCAGAAGTCCACAGAATAGGATCTTTGAGTTGTGATGAACTTTTCAGTTGATCTAGTCCAACATTCTCGTTTCTCAAAACTTCACCTGTAACGTTTGTCTCTTGTTACTGGAAGGAGGAAGTCTTCTCTGGACCCACTGGGCACATCATGGGCAGTGGCCTACAGTTCTTACTACTATTAGTTTCTACTGCAGTGACTTTCAGAGCAGGTACCTAGTGACCACAGGGTGACTACCCTGTTAGTCTTGGGGAGCAGGGTCTCTGGTTGACTCATACCAGAATCCACTGGGGCACAAGGCCACGTGCTAAAGGAAGAGCCTTCGGTAAGTATACACGACATACGTAATAGCAGGTCAGTTACGTAGATGAAAAGCCAAAATCCACACAGATCTAAAAGCTTTGACCAAGATCTCAGAGTTTTGGAAATAAATAAGTCAAGGATCCACATTCCTTATCTGCAACCCCGCAATATTCTTTCTACTGTAACTCGTTTCCTCTTTAAAGTTATACAAAAGGATTAATGAATTTCAATTAAGGACTTCTTGAGTTTCAAATACTTAATCATAGAAGGAACACTCTCTGCTTTGGTCATTTTAGAAAGCTGAGAAACACGTCAAAAGAAAATTAGAACTTCGCTTATTTGCACCCACGGGCAACCTATATTTAAATATGAGGGTGTCGTGTTCTGCACCGGGGGTTACCGAGAAAGCTTTCAGACACGTGTTCATGGCTAGTCTTTCCTCTTCTCTTAATTTTTAAAAAAGTTTACTCATTTTTGAGAGAGAGACACAGAGTGTCAGTGGGGGAGGAGCAGAGAGAGAGAGGGAGACACAGAATCCGAAGCGGGCTCCAGGCTCCGAGCGGTCAGCACAGAGCCCGATGCGGGGCTTGAACCCACGAACCGCGAGATCATGACCTGAGCCGCTTCACCGACTGAGCCACCCAGGCGCCCATGTTCATGGCATTTCTGAGTGCAGGCAAGAATGGTTTGGGAGCTGATTGGGTTTGGATACGGTGTGTTGTGGATGAAGAACAGAGGTGAGTGAGGTTTCATTTGTACCCCCTCATCCTGTTGCGAACAGTATGTGGCCAACTGTGCTAAAGTCCTTAAACATCCAGCCTCTATTTCCCTGAAAACACTTCATAGCATCAGAGAACGGAGGAACGTCTGGGTGTCTGTAGTGGAATTAGAAGTGAGCATTCAGGGGTTTGCTCAAGGGAGTAAAATGTCTGCTTATCCAATCAGCACCTGCGGACACACAGGATGGTGTGGGCTCCAAGGACCCAGAGCCACATCTGTGCTCCCATTCTTTGGGGATATGTCACTGACTAGAGGGAACAATGGTGAGAAAACACATAAAATATGGCACTGTGGTGAATGCTTTGTTAGAAATATCGGCAAGCGGGTAAGGGAGCCCAGATAAGAGAGCGATTACTGTCGCTGGTGGGACCAAGGAAATCTAGGGAAGCCGTGGTATTTCAGGTAGGTCTGGGAGCACTGGAAGGAATTTGCCAAGAACACGTCGGGAGGAGTAGTGGCCTGGGACGCAGGAGGAAAGAAACGAAGCTCAGGGACTTGGGAGGGTGCTCTGTGTTGACAACCAGTGGGGTTTTTGAGCTCATATGTCAGAGAAGTTTAATTGCTTCTTTTGTTCAATTTAGGAAATATACCCAGTAAAAGAATTACAGTGTTTTTTAATTGCCATATCCTTCCTCCCACCGTGGGTTAGAGTGTGCTTTGGGCCAGTCTCTCCTTACAGCCCTCTTCCCCTTTCTTTCCAGAAAGGGAAGACCTGAACAGGGGATAGAAGGTCATGGTGGTGTGTAATTAGAATATTTTTAAAGACAGCCAAGCATTACGCTGAATGAATGCTAAATGAGGAAACAATAAGAAGGAAAACACTAGGGGCGCCTGGGTGGCGCAGTCGGTTAAGCGTCCGACTTTAGCCAGGTCACGATCTCGCAGTCCGTGAGTTCAAGCCCCCCGTGGGGCTCTGGGCTGATGGCTCGGAGCCTGGAGCCTGTTTCCGATTCTGTGTCTCCCTCTCTCTCTGCCCCTCGCCCGTTCATGCTCTGTCTCTCTCTGTCCCAAAAATAAATAAACGTTGAAAAAAAAAAAAAGAAGGAAAACACATGATCAGACACCTGTCAGAAGTCTTTATGATCAGACATTAGAAATGCTGTGGGTCTGTGCAGGACCCATGAGAGGGAATCTTACCCATCATGGTTCCTGAACTAGTCCCACATAATTCTCCTAATGAAATTCTGAGCTATAGTATGTCCTTTATTTTATTTTTATTTTAGAGAGAGAAGAAGAGAGAGAAAGCAGGATACAGAGGCAGAGGGAGAGAGAGAGACAGAGAGAGAGAGAGAGAGAGAGAGAGAGAGAGAGAATCTTGGGCAGGCTCCTTACCCAGCGCAGAGCCCAATGCAAGGCTCAATCTCATGACCTGAGCCAAAATCAAGAGTCAGATGCTCAACCGACTGAGCCACCCAGGCACCCCAGGTATGTCCTTTAAAACCCAATAGTAAGCTATCATTTGGGAATCTTCCAGCCAATGTTAATATAGACTATTTTAATTATCAACACTGGGCAAGGCACAATAAGGTGTCTAAAAATGTAGGAAGTACGGCCATGTTTCCAACAATAGCATCTGCTGGTGAAGACACTGCCTGTGGGCCCACCAGAGTAGCTCCTGGGAAAACAGGACAGCGGCAGTGACAACCAGGGGCACACGCGTGGGGGCAGGTGCTCACACAGAGTTTATTAAACATGTTAGTAGAGCTATTAGGCTCATAGATGGTGACATCAATGAGAATTAATAGATGAATTGGCAGGAAATGAGCAGGTTATTTTAATGAGACATATGAGCTTATTTCGCTACTTTGCATAATTCAATGGTAGCTAGATTTTACAAGGAAAAAGAAGGCATGCGCATTACAAAAAGAAAAAAGGATCTGTCATCTATTTCTTTCCAGTCACAGTGCAAAGCCCTGAATCGGTAGCAAGACCATATTTATGGCTTATTAACAGATGCGGTCCCCTGGAGCCTAAATTGTATTTAAACACAGAGGATGGTCTTCTGTGTTCTCCCCTCCCCAATCTAACCCCTAATGTGACAGCAGCAGGACCTGCGCGAAGCAATGAGGTCATGAGGTGGACCCCTTAGGCTTGGTATCAATGCCTTTATAAAAGGGACCCTGCAGAGCACTGTCACGCTTTCCTCTAGGTGACGATACAAGTCTGAGATGTGGAAAAGGCCACTGAATTGATCACACAGCCACCCTGATTTTGGACTTCCAGCCTCCAGAAGGGGGAAGAATAAATTATATATATTTTTTATCCACAACCAGGCCTCTGGTATTTTGTTAGCAGCCCGAATGGGGGGACTGAAACACTGGGGTCACGCCCTTTGCTCCCTTCCTCAACAGCCACCTGCAAGGGAGAGGCCAGTAGGTTGAAACTAAGCAAGATTCACCACCCCTCCCAGGGCTGTGGTTGCCCCCGGCCAACCAGGAAGAACACACCTTCTTAAGTTAAAAGGAAGTGGTCATAGCCGTCAGGTAGGAAACCAACAGAACGGAGAGCAACCCCGTGATGTGAGGGTTATGCTCCGGGCAGTGCATGGGAACCCCATGCTTTCAATGGGAAAGCTCTGTGCATTATTAATAATAATAGCATTATTATTATTAATAATATTATATTATTATATTATGTTATATTAATTATATTATAATTAATAATAATTAAAAATTATATTATATAATATTATACATAACATATAAAAATATAATTAATTATATATTAACTAATTATATTATATTAATTAATTATATTAATATATTATATTATAATAATATAATATAATAATAATATAATAACTTTATTATTAATAACCAACCCTTCGGAGCAGCTGCCACAGACTCTGCAAAGTACTGAGCTTTGCAAAGTACAGGGCTTTTAGGGTACTTACATACAAGTACAAGTGTACTCACATACAAGAAGCTTTGTAAGTAACAAGCTTCCTGAGCTTCATGACTTAGGGAATCTTTCTTCTCATCTGTGGTGACGAATCTGCCTTCTCCAGATCATTGTGTAAATAAAGTTTTCTTGATCAACAAGAAATGACACTATGGATCGGGTGGTCTACTATTAAAGAGCGTCTACAGACGGTCGTTGTCCAGCCTTCTCTCCCACCATCTTTCTAAAGGCCAACCTATGGGTAAAAGCTAAAAATAAAGAAAGGAGAAGACGGAGCTTCCTAATTGCTCTTAAACAGGCTTTCAAATGTAGATTTCCCTTCTCATTCACTTGAATTGACTGAGGCATTGTCCCAGGCTCAGAAGTTGGAGAAGGCAGGACTGGAGGATTTTGCTGGAATCTGTGGAATTAGCTGTGGCCTCGGGCATTCTTGCCTCAGGTGTGAAACCTTTCAAGGAGGTGGCCTTGGGGGGGTCACCAAGGGAGGCTGGTGTTTTGAAAACAAAGTGAGGTGATTGAAGCACATTGGATTTAAAAAGAAATCCTTGGTGACTTGAGGCCACAGTGGTTTGCTTCCAACAGGCGGCACCTACTTCAAAGGGCCCCCCCCCTCCAAGGACACCTGAGCCCCCCTCCCCACCCCCCACACCTCCAAGGACTCCCAAGCATCTCTAGCCACAGCTGCGTCTCTGGCTTTGTTTGTTTTTCTCTGCAGCTCAAACCCTGAACACTGTACCTCTCTGAGGACACTGGGGAAGGGGACGAGGCGGTGGCCTGCAGACAGAAATGTGGGTGCTGCCAGGAAGGAGACCCCTAGCAGGACCCAGTTCCAGTGAACCTTCCTCATGCAAGTCAAAGACAAACACAGAATGACCTCC
This sequence comes from Prionailurus bengalensis, assembly GCF_016509475.1. Lineage (NCBI taxonomy): Eukaryota > Metazoa > Chordata > Mammalia > Carnivora > Felidae > Prionailurus > Prionailurus bengalensis. The sequence continues at coordinate 137,336,428 of NC_057354.1, forward strand.
GGCCGTGAGCATCCAGCAGAAGAGAGTTCCATCTAAATCTGTCAAAAATGCTTCTCTTTCCATGATTTTAATAAATATGATATGGGATGTATTAGTCATGGTTCTCCAGAGAAAGGAAACCTATTGGAGATAGGTGATGATAGATAGATAGATAGATAGATAGATAGACAATAGCTAGATAGAGCCAGAGAGAAAGAGAGAAAATCAGCTCACAGGATGGTGGGGACTGGAGACCTGGAGAAGAGTTGATACGGCATTTTGAGTCCTAAGGCAGTCTGCTGGCAGAATTCCCTGTTTTGGGGGGGAGATGATTCTTAGTTGTTACCGGCCTTCAACTGATTAGTTAAGGCCCGCCCACTTGGGGAAGTAATCCAAGTTATTCAAAGTCTACTGGTTTAAATGTTAATCTCATCTAAAAAAACCTCCAAAGAAACATCTAGAATAACACTTGTCCGAATATTTGGGTACAGTGGCCCAGTCAAGTTGACATAAAATTACCCATTGTGTGCGGTTTAATCTGCACTTAAGTAAGGACTTTTATTTCGTCTTGAACTTGCCGAATTCACTGAGCTGCAGTCCTTTTCACCCATCCTCTTACCTTCGTGAGGGAAGAAGCCCAACCTGGACACAATAGGCCTCACGCAGCTTTGGAGAATTTGTGCGCATAGAAATGCACCTTGTGTGGAACGGGAGCCAAATGCCTCAAACAGACCAGGTGGTTCACAGGTAAAATAGGATTAATCTCAACCCACCTGCTTATTAAAACGTCTTTCTCTTGGTAAAAAATAAATCCTCTCACCCATGTGTTGCTGGTGGTTTTTTTTTTTTTTTTCTTTTCGTGTTCTTTTTTTAGGCCAGCAAAAAAGGTTATGCAACATAAACTATCGCGGCTTCAAATGGGACAGCGGAATATCAGAAAACATGGGGCTGGAAATGCCACTGAATCACATGATCAACACCCGAGAATCTTACTGACAGTATCCACGGAGGCTGTTGTTGGCGCGACGCTGGAGGCGTCACCCCACCTTGCTCTTTTGGCAAGGACGTCGCTGTCATTTTTGCCTTGGGAGGTGGGGACTGGATAGAGCCGCCGGTGGCTGAGGCTTACCTGGGGGTGATGCGCTTGCCCCTCCGCTATACACGTTCCCTTCCTTCTTCAGCCTCGCTCCAGCCTGCAGGGGCTTCTTTCTTATTTTATTTTCGTCCCGCAGGTGGTTCGTCAGCCAACCAAGACCTTCATTGCTTGGAAACAAAGAGGTGACTGACCTTAGACTCTTGATTACAAAAGGAATTGAAAGGCCGGCGTCTTTGGTAACAGGACCGCTCAGCCAGAACGGTCCTCTGTGTCTTTCATTCGGCCGCCGGCCGCCAAAGCCAAGGGAACTGCCTTTTTGAGAAGTCCCTTGGCCTCCAACCCTGTGCCCCATCCCTCGTTGTAACCATCACCCAGGGGGCAGTGACACCTGCAGGGCTCGCTGCTGCCCTGGCCGCCAGAGGGGACCTGAGGCTACATCCATCTTTGTGGACGGTGTCGCCGTGTACTTTGAAGGGACGCGCGTGGTATGCACTCCGATAGACCTACGTGCCGGTGACAATAGACGGGAAACAGTGTGACGACACAGCAAGCTCACAGATGGTAAAGTACAGGGGCAATCGTATAGCGGATGCAAATTATCTGAGATCACGGGAAGAAATAGAAATAAATAATAAGCTTTTTGACGTGTGTGTTCCCTTCACTCTCTTAGATTTCGGAAGTTTAGCTCCTCAGCCTGGCAGAGGAAGCGAGCTGGCTTGTGTCTCTACTGACACGGGCACTAATCCCACGGCGAGCGCTCCCCCAAAACCTTCCTGGAGGCTCCGACCCCAAATACCTTTGCACTGGGCGTTTAGGGCTTTCACACACAGCCTTTCTCAGGTATCTCCATGCATCCACGAGATGGGCCTCACGTCCCTCGGGGATCAGTGCACGATTTACAAGATTTGACGATCGGTAAGGGTGCTGCGCTCACAGAGAAGTTGTGTTTCTGCAGGTGGATGCTTGCCGCGGTTAATAGGACCCAGAATCTAAGAGTGGAAGCTGGAATCATAGCTGTTCCCAGCAAATGCTGTTGGAATTTTGATAATGGAAAAAAGACAATGCGATTTTTGCCATTTCATTGAACCTGTAGATCACTTTCGGTAATACGGACATTTTAACAGCATTATTTCTCCCAATCCATGAGTGTGAGATATCTTTTCATTTATTCACATCTTCAATTTCTTTCATCAATGTTTTATAGTTTTTCGTGTATCGATCTTTCATGTCCGTGGTTAAATTTATTCCTAGTTATTATATTCTTTTTGATACGATTGCAAATGGGATTGTTTTCTTAATTTCTCTTTCAGGTGGTTAATTATTAGTGTATGGAAATGCAGCAGATTTCTGTATATTGATTTTGTATCCTGTAACTTTACTGAATTAATGTATTAGTTATAACAATTTTTTGGTGGAGTCTTTAGGCTTTCGGAAGATATATATTATGTCATCTGCAAATGGTGACCATTTTGCTTCTCTCTTTCTCATTTGGATGTCTTTTATTTCTCTTTCTTGCCTAATTGTTCTGGCTAAGACTTACAATTCTGTGCCGAATCAAAGTGGAAAAAATAGGCATCCCGACAGCTTTCCCTCCAAGAGTATGATGTTAGCCGTGGGCTTGTCACGTATGGCCTTCATTATGTTGAAGTACGTTCCCTCTATGCCCACTTGGTCGAGCGATCTTTTAATAAATGAATTTTTAATTTTCTCAAGTGCTTTTTCTGCATCTATGGAAGTAACCACATGATTTTTATTCCTTTTGTTAATGTGCTGTGTGTACCGTGTTGACTCATTTGTGGATATTGAACCGTCCTTGCATCCCTGGAGTAAATCCCATTGCCGTTCCCTTCTCGCAGCAGCCACAGAAACCAGGGCACCAGATGTAAGAAATGGAGCTCCCCCCTGCGAGATGCTGGCCCTCTAGAGCATGGCAGAGGGGAGGGCACAGAGAGTGCTCGTCTCTGAGGTCTCAGGAAAGGTTTACCATCAGCCTTTAGATTTCATTACAATTATATAATTTAGTTGCCTTTAGTTATAAGCTTGTCCCTGAGGCTGTAGCTATGAGGAGAAGCCAGCGGACCTCAATCCAGAAAGACTGAGCTCCTAAGACTGTTGTCTCTCGCTTGCCCTAAGAGTGGTGGCTGTTTGCGAATAATTTCTCCTATGGTTACAGTCCAGTGGGACCCATGAGTGGATGCCCTGCTGGCCACCAGAGCCGGGGAATGTAGATCTATTCCCTGACAGCAGCCGCAGAAGCCATGGCACCAAAGATATAAACTCCTTTCTAGAAGATACGGGCGGTAGTGGGTCCCCTGGAGGGCACAAAGTCTGCATCCACTGGCCTGTGTCACCCGAGAGCTCCTCTGTAACTGTGCCAAACCTGCCTCTCAGGCCAAAGCTCCTGGACAAACTAAACAGGCATCTTCCTCAGAAAGAGTGGGGTGGGTGCCAGTCGTTTGACTGGGCAGTGCCCTGGGAGACGTAGTCGTCCCTGAACTGCCTCTGTGATTGTGACATTCCCGTGGGACCCAATAACGCGAGCCCTCCTGGCCTCCAGAGCTGGATAATCAAGGGGCATCCCTAAGGTCGTGGCCCCCAAAACCGAGGTATCAGACCTAAAAACCAGAGCACTAAAGGTGTGTAAAGCCCCTCCGTGGGAGACGCTGGTGGCTGGGCACAGCGTGGGGGAAGTGCTAAGATTGTACCTACAGAACAAAAGGATAAAAGAAAACAATGGAACAGAAAAACAAAGAAAAAGACAGAGAGATGGATGGTCCCCACCAGCTTTTGCAGGACAGAGGGAAAGCCAAAGGATGGCACCCGCCAGCCTATGTCCCTGGAGAGCATCCCAGCAGGTTTCTGCCCATCAGACAATGCTTGAAACTCAGGAAATGAGTCTCTGTCACATAAAGTCTGGGCACTTCTCGAAAGGCTATTTCTGTGCTGGGCCTTGGGGCATGAGAGGCTGCATCTGAGGCCTTCAGGAGATGTGCCTCCAGTGACCCTGGAATCCTGTGAGTAGGAGACCCGTGGGTGGTGTGGGTTGAGCTGTCTTCCCCCAAAAAAAGATATGTTGAAATCCCCAACTTCAGTGCATCACAGGATATAGGGTCCTTGCAGATGTCATTAGTCAAGATGAGGTCGTGCTGGAGTAAGGTGGGCCCTAATCCAATACGACTGGTGTCCTTATAAAAAGACAGCCGTGTGAAGACAAAGACACACGGGATGGGGGGGAGGCCATGTGATGACAAGGCAGAGATTGGAGTGTGCAGCTACAGGCCAGAGGATGAGAGGTTGGCCAGCGGCCCAGAGAAATGGGGAGGCAGGAAGGATTACCCTACAGGCTTCAGAGGGACCCTGGCCCTGCTGACACCTTGGTTCCAGAAATTTAAGCCGCCCCATTTTTGCTCCTTTAAGACAGCCCTAGGAAATGAAGACTATAGCTACGCCGTCTGTGTGACATTGCACCGCATTCCGGGGGTGAGGTTTCAGATGTCTTACTATTTACGATGCTGCGTTTGATAAATTGGTTAGGGTTGCGTTGCTCCTTTGTAGGGACTTTTTTTTTTTTCTTTTTTCTTTTTTGGTTTTTGCTTCGCCATTAACCAGTGATTACAGGGACTCACCTTTCGCACTTTGGAAATACCCTTCCAGTCTTCAGTGTATGACTTTAGCACCCATTAATGATGGATGATCCTTGACTGAATCCATTATTTTCATTGGGGTTGAAACAAGGTGTTTTCTAATCCCTTCCACATTTGTTGAATTGTTATTTCTGAAACGATAAACTGTTCTTTGTGAAGGGAGAACGAGCGACTGTGGTTCTGCAAAAAAAAAAGCAGGAAGAACATTGAGGTGTCACCAGGAACGATGCCACATGGCGTGATCTCAGACCCCTCCCACTCTCATGCCTCCCAGTCACGTGGACCGTTGACCCAGCGGGGTGCAGTAGAGAATGCGAGTGTCCCCTTTTGATGCGGCAATTGTCCTGGATTTGCCCAAGAGGAGCCACTTCGACCCAACCTCTCTGTCTTGCACACGCATCCTGCTTGGTCTAGCGGACATGCTCGTTTTCTGGCAAAAGTAATTTCGGGTGACTCTGTCCTTCCCTGTCCTAACATTTCTCCAAGTGTTTCTTGGTTCCCTGGAAACACTGATTTTGATCCCTCTGGTTCCCACAGCCTCTAAGGATCTTTTCTTTTAGGGACTTTTGGTAGACAGAGCGAGCAAAGTTTCTTTTCACAAAAGATCCTGAGCTAATAGTGATATTTCCTATTCCTGGATAAGAGTTCAGGGTATTTTCTGTCCTTCTTTGATGTTATCTCTGCGTATGTTTTCCCGACACTGGACATCTCAGCTTCTCAGAACGTGAGTACAGATTCCAGTATGTTCTATGATGTAAGCTCCCATTTGTTCTAGCTTTTTTGTGTGTGACTTCTTCAGACACATTTTAATGTTTCCATGGCAACACTTGTGAATATTTAAGTTTCTTCTTATTTTTTAAAGTTTATTTATTTATTTGGAGAGAGGGAGAGAGAGAGCAGGGGAGGGGCAGAGAGAGACAGGGAGAGAGAGAAAATCCTAGTCAACCTCTGCACTGTTAACATGCAGTCTGAGGCAGGGCTCGATCTCATGATCCTGGGATCATGACCTGAGCCAAAATCAAGAGTCAGATGCTTAACCGACTGAGCCACCCGGGTGCCCCAGTTCATTCTTATTTTTTAATCTTGTTCTATCGCTGTTATAAATGACCACTGTATTTTCTAGCATGTATTTTCTTTTGTATTTTCTTCCATGGGCCAAGAAGATATAATTTAAGAGTGCCTACCAGCTTATAATTATTGTATCTTCCAGTTTTATTGAAACATTTATCTTTAGGAAGCATTCCTGCTTATCTGCATTCAGTTTTTCTGTGGCAACCTCCAAAGTCCTTGTTGTTAAAGAGCTATTTCATGGATTCAGGACCTCACAGGTCCTTAGTCTATTTTGAGTTTGTTTATGTGTATGATGTAAGACAGTGGGTGGGAATGCAAACTGGTGCAGCCACTGTGGAAGACAGTTTGGACGTTCTTCAAAAAATAAAAAAATCAAGGGGCGCCTGGGTGGCTCAGTTGGTTAAGCGTCCAACTTCAGCTCAGGTCATGATCTCAGGGTCCTTGAGTTCGAGCTCCACATCGGGTTCTGTGCTGACTGCTGGGAGCCTGGAGCCTGCTTCAGATTCTGTGACTCCCTCTCTCCCTGCTCCTCCCCTGCTCATACTCTGTCTCTCTTAATCTCAAAAATAAATAAATGTTAAAATTTTTTTTTTAGATAATCCTGTTTCACTTGTCAAAATCTAAATGAAATCAGTGTTTTAGTATTTTATTAGAAAATAGAAGGACCTTTTAATTATTGAATTCTTCAAAAATTGCTATTAAAAACTTTAACTTTATGACATGAACACTTCAAAATTCACACTAATGCCCTTCCAATTGATTTAATGTTTCCTGGTCATAAATACAAATAAACTAGCACGTAGATCCTTTAATTTTCAAAACTAAGGATTTCAAAACACACCTATTTTGCAATCAGTAGTTCAGATCTTTGGGACATGTGTGAAAATGTCCCCATTGTAACAGAAAGTTTATGTCCGAAAGACCACAATTTTACAGCTCTGTGTGTTGTAAATTTTGGAGTCTTCTGACCCTGACCTCGATTATTGGTTGGAGCATAAAAACTGAATTTGAGCTTGTGATGAAGCTGGATAAAGCTGGAATCTTAGCCTTTTAAACTGGGGATAGGTTTAAGACTCCAGCACCATTTAAGACTCTCACAGGCCGTGGGTTCAAGCTCTCTGCTAAACATCGGGCTCTTCGCTATTGGCATGGAGCCCACTTCAGATCCTCTGTCTCCTTCTCTCTGTTTCTCCCTTGCTCACGCGAACTCTTTTTTTCTCTCAAAAAATAAATAAAAATTTTAAAAAATTAAAAAGACCCTAGCGTTGGAGAAGGAATTATCTTCATGGCTCATCAGTCATGAACATTTGCCGATGCCCACCATGTTTAAGTTTCCTCTTTGGTGGTAAAGTAGTGGGAGTAAATAATCATCGTAACGTGCTGCTCCGAGGCAAATGAAGACCCCCCCAGGAAGAAATGGGCAGGGATGACCAGTGACCATGAGTGGCACCACAGTGACCCCCTTCCACAGGATGCTTGTGGACCAAATGAACAACTGACCGTGCACTAGACCTAAACCACTTCTCAGGCCCTTCAGCAAAACATTCTGATGATTTGCACACACGCGATTTTCTTTGATCTGTAATCCAAACGATCTTTACTCCAATATCCAGAAGTGAAGACAATTGGTTTCTGCTGAAAGAAAACATTGTTTTTTCTGCCTTATCCGTGAGGGGAGAGATGATATTTAAAAGTAATAAACTGTGTGTGCAGAGAAAATGACTTAGCTCCCTGTGGTGTATTCAGTGAATTATACAGTAAACTTTCATCTGCAGGAAACATATTATCTTTTACACCAAGCGTTGGAATCTCAAGCGGTGGTTATAAGACATTATTTTATACGCGTTTCACTATGTCGTCTCTTGGTTTCAGCTTAGAGGATTGGTTTATCAGTGACACATCACAGCAAATTAATAGGTACAGATAAAACTTTCCATAAATATTCATTACACCTCATTACTGCAAATTAATGAGATATTTTTAAATTAAGCCTCGTCGCGTTTGGTGCTGAGGATCTTGTTTTAATATACGATGCTCAGAGATAAATGACGGTCGTAAAACTGATGAAGCTCATTATGGAAACTTTTAGCCAAGCTTCTTTAGTAGCAATTTGGATACGGCGTTGACTACTGTTAATACCTGATTTTAGAAGTCATGAGACTTTTTTCTGTCTGAATGAAGACTTCATGTGTGTGTGTGTTTGTTTGTTTCACTTGCAGTAGGGACCTGAGCAAATATTTCAGGATTCCTCAAGAAAATCAGTGCAAACAGTTGAGGGTAAATTCTAGAAAGCAGCCAGAACGGGATTCACCCTCACTGTGAGGCATGTCGTTATCTAAATGGCCACTAAGTTGGAGCTTCGCGTCTCTGTGAGTTCACACCGTGAAGGCATCACTGTCCGCTTAGAATCTGAGAAGAGCTTGCAGATTCCATTTGAACTAGATCATTTTTCAGTAGCTTGCTTCTCACACCCTCTCTAGAGACTGGTTTTATTGAAAATCCTCACTTTTGCTGTCTTTTAATTGTTCTTCTAGCATTCTCGTTGTTTTGAAGTTGCTGTTCCAGCATGATGCGAGCTCCTCCTCACGAACACGTCAGTAATATTCTCTCAGAAGAGAACCGAACGGACACCATAGCCTCACGCCAGAATAGTGTAACCCCTCCAAATCCATCAATAATTAAAGCCATCTTCTGTCACGTCTGTGAAAGATTCAGTCATTTGACTGAATTGATTCTTTTGTTCATCCACACCAAGAAATAGATTTAGCCCAAATAGCAACATGTCCAGGGTCAAATACTCTAAAACTTAGAGCCAAATCTTCTGACCTCTTTGTGCCTTTCTTAGTTTCCTCATCAGGAAACGGAAGCTATTTTATTAGATAATACGGAAGTTAATCGCTAGCTATAAAATTCTACGATTCTAACTACATTTCACATTCATATTTTCTAGGAAATATAGCTTTCACACTATGTACGTTTACTAACCTCATATCTTCTGTAACGAAATGATCTGCATTGTTTAGAGACTAAATATCTCTATCCCTTCCTTAATTAAAATTTCGTAGCGAGCACCCCTCGAATATAAGCCTTGTATGTTTATGAACTTTGTGTCCAAGGGACTCAGAACAAGACCAGGAATGCGACTCAGTGGGCATCGGAATCAAGAATGAGCAGGGGCAAGGAATCCATATGAAATGCAGTGGTAATTAACAAATCGCAAAGCTTTTATGATTAAGTGGGAATGGTAGAAAACAAAAGCAGTTGCTGTACAAGATATTGTGAAGGTCATTGGGGTTACAGAAAAAGTGCAATCAACTGATTCTGCAAGCTTCCCCTTCCCCCGAGGAAAATGCCCTCCAGGACAAGGGGTGGTGGGTTTAGAAGTAAACACTTCAAATCCAGACTAGGGAGTTGGAAATCCAGAGTAAGAAGTGTCTTGCTTATTCTTTATCTCTGTTGCTTTGTTGTAGAATCATGTTACCTGACACCATGAGAAAAAAAACAAAAAACAAATCAGAGTATTTGTGGAATGCTTTTTGAGTGCATGGATCAATTTGGGGAAAACCAGCATTCGTATCATGTTGTCTCCTGCATGGACATGTTTTATCTTTTAATTTGTCCAAGGTTTCCTTAATGTTTTTGTTTTTGTTTTTTTTTAAATATAAACTTTCATGCTTTTCCATAGTAGACATACACATGTATTTTTAAAATATATTGTTTGTCACAAATACATTATTCTATAGTAAATATAAAACTTTCAATCCATTTGCTACTCAGATATAAAAACCCAATTACCTTTAAATCATAGCCTTATACTGTGCAACCTAGCACAATCCCCATATTCATTTTGGAGATTTGTATACAGAATTTTGGGGGATTCCTAAAAGGACAATCATCATCTATAAACGATAGCAATTTTGTTTTGTTTTTTTTCTCTCTCAGCCCACACACATTCCATATATTTTCCTTTACTTTTTGCTTACTAGAAGACCCATATCCATTTAACAATAAATGGGGAGTGGGAACATTTATACTGTTTCTGACTATATTAAACATTTTATTTTCTGTTATATCATATTATATATTTCCTATCATTCCTTATCAGGTTATGCAGGTAATTTTCTACTCCTAGTTTGCCACGAGATTTTATTATGTGTTGACTTCCATTACTTGAGTTTGGAAATTCATGCTTTTCAAGGAAATGGTCCACATTTTGCCCAGGTATTAAAATGCACTGGCATACGTCCTTCATAATATTTTCTTATTTTTTCAGTCTTTATTACATGTGGGAATAATTCTCGTTGGTCATATTGGTTATCTGCGCATTTTCTCTGTATTTTTTTCCTTGGCCACCATCGCCACAGGTTTGACAATTTCATTGCACTTTCGAAACAACAAATCTGGCATTGTGAATCCTCTGAATGGCATCTTTGTTTTCTATTCGATGAATATCTGCTTTTGTAGTTCTTACTTCCTTTTTTCCTACATCTTTGAGTTTCCTTACTGTTGCTATTTTCCTTACTTCCTGTACTGAGTACTTGACCCATTCATTCCCAGCCTGTCTTATTTCCCAGCATAAGTATGTGTGCTTTAAACAGCCTCTTAAGACCCTCTTCAGTTTGACTTCCCCTCTGCCCTGCTGTTTTTGGTATGTAGCACTTCTATTTTTATTTATTAAAAGTATCTTATAATTTCAATTATGATTTCACATATGATCTGTGTTATTTAGAAGTGTGCTGTTAAGTTTCTAGATGCATATTTTAGAGCCGTGATTCTCAAAATATGCTTCCTTGACCAACAACACAAGCGTCACCAGGGAACTTGCTAGAAATGCAAGCCCTGGGCCTCACTCACTCGACTGAATCAGAAACCAGGGCAGAGCTTCCCAGAAAGGTGGATTTTGAAAAGCCTTCCTTTTGCTTTGGATTCTGTGTCTCTTTCTCTCTCTCTGCCCCTCCCCCACTCATGCTCTGTCTCTCTGTCTCTCATAAATAATAAATAAACATTAAAAAAATTTTAATACAAAAAGCCCTCCTTGGGAGTCTGATGCTTACTACACAATCATATTATTTATAGTAAAAGTAGTTGTTTAATGGCAGAAAACGCACTGTGGATGATAGTGACCTTCTAATGTTGCTTTCTGCGTAATTGGCATATGGCTTTAGTCCATTTTCATAAAATTTCCTCCCGTGCTTCTGAAGGATGTGCGCTCCACGATCACTGGGTGTGTTAATGACACATTTATGACCCCAGAATGGTGATTTGTGTTGTTTCACATCTTCTGGTTCTTAATGTTCTCCACGATTGATTCTATCAAGTATGTAGAGAATGGATAAAAATCCCCAGCAGGATGGGTTTTCTGATTTCTGTCCTTTCTGGCTTCCTAATTTTGAAGGTGTGTTTTGACATGCTTTTCCATTTACTTTTTAAAGGCAATTTTCCAAAGGTATAATTTAGATGCCATAAAATTCACCCATTTAAAGTTTGCAATTCAGTGGGTTTTGGTATATTTATGAAGTTAATTTCTATCAAGTATATTTTACAAACTTTTTACACTTTAGTACATTTTGTAAAATATACCTATGAACTTAAATCTAATCATGATACTTTTTTTTTTTTAGGTGTTTATTTATTTATTTTTGAGATGGAGACAGCACAAGTGGGGGAGGGGCAGAGAGAGAGGGAAACCAAGAATCTCATACAGGCTCCACACTGTCAGCACAGAGCCCTACGCAGGGCGTGATCTCACGACCCTGGGATCATGACATGAGCTGAAATCAAGACTTGGACTCTCAATCAACTGAACCCCCCACCCCTCCAGGCACCCCACGAACTTAGATTATGTGATGTGTCACCTCATGGTGGCCTTGATTTGCATGGTTCTAAAGGCTAGCAATATTGGGCTACATTGAATACCCTGTCATGTGCTTATTAGCCACTCCTATATCTTTGGAGAAACACTTATTAAAATCTTTTGCCGTTTTATTTTTTGTTTTATTTTTTTTTTTTAATTTTTTTTTAACGTTTATTTATTTTTGAGACAGAGAGAGACAGAGCATGAACAGGGGAGGGTCAGAGAGAGGGAGACACAGAATCTGAAACAGGCCCCAGGCTCTGAGCTGTCAGCACAGAGCCCGACGTGGGGCTCGAACTCACGGACTGCGAGATGGTGACCTGAGCCGAAGTCATACGCTTAACCGACCGAGCCACCCAGGCGCCCCTCCTTTGCCGTTTTAAAATTAGGTTCTCTTTATCATTGAGTGCATGCTTTATATCTTTTATAAGTTCTAGGTGCAATTCCCTTATCAGATATACAATTTTAAAATATTTTCTCCTATTCTGTGGAGTGTTTTCACTAGATTGATAGTGTCCTTTGAGAACAAAAACCTTAAATTTTTATGAAGCCCAATTCATCTATTTTTGTTTTTGTTGCTCATACTTTTGGTGTTAAATCTAAGACTCAATTGCCAAATCCAAGGCCATGAAGATTGACCTTTTTGAGTTCTTCTAATAGTCTTATAGTTTAATGATTATTAAATAATAATAATAAATTACTAATAATGCTGCTGTGTGCAGTGTCTTCTACGTGTAAAGTGGACCAAATCTATGAATCATATTATTTAAATTTTTCACATCCTTACTGATTATTTTTAACACTTATTCAATCAGCTCTTGAGAGAGCATGGTATGATCTCTCCTTAACACTTGTGAATTTGTCTGTATCAATTTCAGTTGATTAAATTCTTGTTTGTATATTTTGAAGCTATTAATTAGTCACCTAAAAATTTGCATATACTATAAATGTACATTTAATACATATATGTGTGTCTGTTATCACTGTGAGGTGTTTCTTGCTTGAATTCAAATCTGTGACTTTACCTATATTAGTTTTCTTTTGATGAATGTTTGTGTGATATACACTTTCTATCTTCTTGTCTTCAATCTTCATATATCTTTATGCTTCATCTGTTTCTGCACAAACCAAGATAGACAATAAACACTAATTATTGGTCACTAGATTGGTGTCATAACCAAGTAAACCCTGATCAAGCCCAACATCTTCCTACCGAGAGCATTCTCAATTCAAGTGTAGGTCCAGTAATTTATCAAAAATATTTGTTGAGTGTCTACTCTAAACACGTAGTTAGTGAACACAACAGATGCTGTCACTTCTTACATAGAACTTGAAACGCATCAGTGTGATGTATCCCTTTGTAAATTGTTAATCACCTCCAGTTACAAACTTTGTTATTATGGTTGGATAGTAATTGCTATGCTTTCCCATCAACTTTTTTTTTTTTACTTCAAGCTTTTATTTAAATTCCAGTTAGTTAAAATACAGTGTAATCTTGGTTTCAGGAGTGAATTTAGTGACTCCTCACTTACATATAACACCCAGTGCCCATCACAACAAGTGCCTTCCTTAATGCCCATCACCCATGTACCCCATTCTCCACCCACCTCCCCTCCAACAACCCTGTTTGTTTTCTATCGTGTCTGTTTTATGATTTGCCTCCCTCTTTTCCCCCCATGTTCATTTTTTTTGTTTCTTCAACTCTACATATGAGAGAAATCTGATGGTATTTATCTTTCTCTCACTGACTTGTTTTGCTTAGCATTATACTCTCTAGCTCCATCCACATTATTATAAGATTTCATTCTTTTTTATGATTGAATAATATCCCATTGCATATATGTATATGCATGTATATATATATATATATATATGCAGTAGAATATTGCCTGGAATATTGTGTGTGTGTACACACACACAGACACACACACACACATACGCACGCACAATGGACACTTGGGTTGCTTCCATAATGGCTATTGTTGAAAATGCTGCTGTAAACATCAGGGATACGTTACCTATATGCCTTTGAATCATTATTTTTATATCTTTTGGGTAAACACCTAATAGTACAATTGTTGGGTCATAGGTTAGTTCCATTTATGACTTTTTGAGGAAACTCCAAACTGTTTTCCAGAGTAAACTGCACCAGTTGGCGTTCCCACCAACAGTGCACAAAGGTTCCCCTTTCTCCACATCCTCACCAACACCTGTGGTTTCTTGTGTCATTGATTTTAGCTATTCTGACAGGTGTGAGGTGGCATCTCATTGTAGTTTTCGTTTGTATTTCCCTGATGATGAGTGACGTTGAGCATCTTCTCATGTGTCTGTTAAGTCATTTGTATGTCTCCTTTGGAAAATGTCTGTTCTTGTCTTCTGCCCATTTTTTTTAAGTGTGTTTATTTTGAGAGAGAGAGAGAGTGCACGACCAGGGGAGAGGCAGAGAAGAGAGAGAGAGAGAGAGAGAGAGAGAGAGAGAGAGACAAATTGAGAATCCCAAACAGGTTCTGTGCTATTAGCACAGAGCTTGGGGCGGAGCTCTATATCAAATACCAGAGATTATGACCTGAGCCAAAATCAAGAGTCAGAGGCTTAACTGACTGAGCCACTGGAGTGTCCCTTGGATACTAATTCTTTTTTTTTTTTAATTTTTTAAATGTTTGTTTATTTTTGACAGACAGAGAGAGAGAGAGAGAGAGACAGAGCATGAGCAGGGGAGGAGCAGAGAGAGATGGAAACACAGAATCCAAAGCAGGCTCCAGGCTCTGAGCTGTCAGTACAGAGCCCGACACGGGGCTCGAACTCACAGACTGTAAGATCATGACCTGAGCTGAAGTCGGACGCTCAACTGGCTGAGCTACCCAGGCACCCATGGATACGAATTCTTAATAAGATATGTCATTTGTAAATATCTTCTCCCACACTGAAGGTTGTCTTTTAGTTTTTTTGACTGTTTCCCTTGTTGTGCAGAAGTTTTTTTTGTTTGTTTGTTTGTTTTATCTTGATGAAATCCCAATAGTTCATGCCTGCTTTTGTTTCCCTTGCCCCAGGAGATGTATCTAATAAGAAGTTGCTGTGGCCAATATGGAAGAACTCACTGCCTGTGTTCTTCCCTAGGATTTTGATGGTTCCCTGTCTCACATTTAAGTCTTTCATCCATTCTGAGTTTATTTTTGTGTATGATGTAAGAAAATGGTCCAATTTCATTCTTTCGCATGTGGCTGTCCAGTTTTCCAAAACCATTTGTTGAAGAGACTGTCTTTTCCATTGGATATTCTTTCTAGCTTTGCTGAAGATTAGTTGACTATACACAGCTAAACCTTGCGTTGCGAGTAACTTGTTCTGTGCGTGTTCTGCAAGAGGAGCAAACGTTTCTAATAAATTTGAACATGATAAACGAGTAGTGTCTTGCAATACAAGTAGTACATGATGCCAGATATCACATGATCACAACCGAGCCAATGGTTCTTGGAATTCACTTTGGAATAGGAGTGCTTTGGATTCCAACCATGTTTCTGGAACGAATTACACTCCCAAACCACGGTTTCACTGTCACGCTGGGTCCATTTATGGATTTTCTATTCTGTTCCATTGATCTATGTGTCTGTTTTTGTGCCAGTACTATACCGACTTGATGGCAACAGTTTTGTAATATAGCTTGAAGTCCAGAATCGTGATGCCTCCAGTTTGCTTTTCTTTTTCAAGATTGTTTTGGCTACCTAGGGTCTTTTGTGGTTCCATATAAATTTTAGGATTGTTTGTTCTTGCTCTGTGAAAAATGCTAGTGGTATTTTGATAGGGATTACATTAAATGTAAAGATTTCTTTGGGAAGTATAGTCATTTTAACAATGTTTGGTCTTCCAACCCATGAGCATGGAATGTTTTTCTATTTCATTGTGTCATCTTCAATTTCCTTCTTGAGTGTTTTATTGTTTTCAAAGTACAGATCTTTTACCTCTTTGGCTAGGTTTATTCCTAGGTATCTTATGATTTTTAGTGCATTTGTAAACGGGATTGAATCCTTGATTTCTCTTTCTGCCGCTTCATTATTGGTGTATAGAAATGCAACAGGTTTCTGTATGTTGATTTTGTATCCTATAACTTTACTGAATTTGTCTATCATTTCTAACAATTTTTTGTGGAGTCTTTCAGGTTTTCTACATAGAGTATTATGGCATTTGCAAGTAGTGAAAGTTTGAATTCTTCCTTGCTCATTTGGATGCCTTTTAAATCTTTTTGTTGTCTTATTGTGGAGGCTATGACTATCAGTACTATGTTAAATAATAGTGGTGACAGTGAACATCTCTGTCTTGTTCCAAACCATAGAAGAAAAGCTCTCAGGTTTTCCCCATTGAGGATGTTTTTAGTGGTGAATTTTTCATAAATGGCCTTTATGATATTGAGGTATGTTCCTTCTATCACTGCTTTGTTGAGGGTTTTATCAAGAATGCACTTTGTTAAGAATTGTCAAATGGTTTTTTCTGTATTTACTGAAAGAATTTTTTTTATTAATGTGGTGTATCAACGTATATCTCGTTGACTGATTTGTGAATATTGAACCACACACACTTGCAACTCAAGAATAAATCCCACTTGATTGTGGCGAATGATTCTTTTAGTGTACTGTTGGATTTGATTTGCTAGTATTTTCTTGAAGATTTTTGCATTCGTGTCCATCAGGGATACAGGCCTGTAGTTGTCTTTTTTAGTGGCCTCTTTGTCTGATTTTCAAATCAGGGTAATGCTGGCCTCATAAAATGAGTTTGAAAGTTTTCATTCCATTTCTATTTTTTTGGGGGGGGGAATAGTTTGAGAAAAATAGTATTAACTCTTCTTTAAATGTTTGGTAGAATTCCCTTGGGAAGGCTTTTGGCCCTGGACTTTCAATCATTGGGATATTTTTGATTAATGATTCAATTTCTTTGCAGCTTATTTGTCTGTTCAAGTTTTCTATTTATTCCTGCTTCAGTTTTGGTAGTTTACATATTTCTAGGTATTTATCCATTTCTTACACATTGCCCAATTGGTTGGCCTATATTTTTTTCAGAATATCCTCTTATAATTGTATTACTGTGTTGTTGGTAGTGAGTTATTCTCTCTCATTTGTCAGTTTATTAATTTGGGTCTTTTCTCTTTTTGATAAATCTGGCTAGTGGTTTATCATTTTTATTAATTTTCTTCAAAGAACCGTCTCCTGGTTTTGTTTACCTATTCTACTAACTTTTTTGTTTCTATATCAATTATTTCTGCTTTAATCTTTATTATTTCCCTCTGCAGGCTTTAAGCTTCATTTGTTGTTCTTTTTCTAGCTCCTTTAGGTGTGACGTTAGGTTTTGTAGTTGAGACTTTTCTTGCTTCTTGAGGTAAGCCTGTATTGCCATATACCTCCCTCTTATGACTGCTTTTGCTGCATCCCAAAGGTTTTGGACTGTTGTGTTTTCATTTTCATTTGTTTCCATGTATTTTTTTTTAATTTCTTCTGTAATTTTCTGATTAACCTACTTATTCTTTAGTGGGATGTTCTTTAATCTCCATGTTTTTGTGGTATTTACACATTTTTTCCTTGTAGATGACTTCAAGTTTCCCAGCATTGTGGTTGGAAAATATACATGGTTATGATCTCAGTCTTTGTATACTTATTGAGGCTTCATCTGTGACTTAATGTGTGATCTATTGTGGAGAATATTCCATGTGCACTGGAATAGAATGTGTATTCTGATTTTTTAGGGTGAAATGCTCTGAAAATACCTGTAAAGTCCATCTTGTCCAATGTGTCATTAAAAGCCATTGGTTCCTTGTTGATTTTCTGTTTAGATGATTTGCAGATGAAGTGGGGTGTTAAAGTCCTCTACTATTATTGTATTACTATTAATGAGTTCCTTTATGTGTGTTAATTGTTTGATATATTTGGGTTCTCTCAAGGGGGGGGCATAAATATTTACAATTGTCAGCTCTTTTTGTTGGATAGTCCCCTTTATTATGCTATAGTGCTCTCCTTCATCTCTTGTTACAGTCTTTGTTTTAAAACATAGTTTGCCTGATGTAAGTATGGCTACTTCAGCTTTCTTTTGACATCCATTAACATGATAAATGGTTCTCCAACCCCTCACTTTCAATCTGGAGGTGTCTTCAGGTCCAAACTGAATCTGTTGTAGGCAGCATATGGATGGGTCTTGTTTTTTGTTGTTTTTTTGTAATCCATGTTGACACCCTATGTCTTTTGATTGGAGGACTGAGTCCATTTACATTCAGGATAATTATTGATAGATATGTATTTAGGGCCATTTTATTGTTTGTGGTTTTTTTTTTTTGTCATTTCCAGAGATTTTCTCTGTATCATTTTAGTCTTTTTCCCATTCAAAGAGTCCCCTTTAATATTTCTTGCAGGACTGGTTTAGTAGACATGAACTCCTTTAGTGTTTGTTTGTCTGGGAAACTCTTTATCTCTCCTTCTATTTTGAAGGATAGCCTTTCTGGATAGAGTATTCTTGCTGCAGATTTTTCCCATTCAGCACATTGAAAATATCATGCCACTCCCTTCTGACTTGCCAAATTTCTTTGGAGAGATCTGCTGCTACCCTAATTTGTCTTCCCTTGTAAGGTAGGGACTTCTTTTGTCTTGCTGCTTTTAGGATTTTTTTTCTTTTTCTCAATATTTTGCAAATTTAACTACAATACATCTTGGTATTGGCCTGTTATTGTTGATTTTGATTGGAGTTCTCTGTGTTTCCTAGATTTGGAAGTCTGCTTCCTTCCCCAGATTTGGGAATTTTTCAGCTATAATTTTGTCAAATAAAACTTGTACCCCTTTTCTCTCTCTTTCTTCTAGGACTTCTATGATACAAACATATCTCAATGGAATCATTGAGATTTGCTTTCATGATTTGCTGATTACTGAACTTAGTTTATGCTGAGTGGCAGGGGAGAGAAATGGAGCACCTCAGCTCCTTTGTCCCCAGAAAGGCAATGCCACCTTTCACAGACGCACTCCAAACAGGGACAGTCATCTCTCCAAGTGCATCTCTGGTGATCCACAGATCATGCCCTCTGCACCCAGGTTACCTCCTTGCCTTCTGTGCAGGAGTAGGGCAGCAGCCTCAGAGCTGTACACAAGCCTCACCATAAGCTCCAGTCTCCAGTGGAGACCCACTGATTGCAAATATGCACAAAAATTAACCCCTCTCATTTTCCCAGTCAATAACTTCAGGGAAGTGTTTTCCTTGTGTGATCCCCTGTGTATTCCTCTGTCTTCACTTCTCTACATGACCAGGGATCCCTCCCTTCTGCAACACTCCATTTCTCCCCCAAACTATTCTTCTCCCCCAAACTATTCTACCTTTCACGATGGGGCCTCTTCTCTCTCTCTAGTTTCACAGTTTGTTCAGTCAGTCCACAGATCGATTTCTTGAGTATTCAGAGTGATTTGATATTTATCTAGTTGTGTTTGAGGAACAAGGCAAGCATAGGGTCCTTCTACTTCTCTGCCATCTTAGTGACCCCTACCTTTCCCGTCGGCTTCTGATGAGGAGAGACTATGGTCCCTGAGATTGATTTGGTTGAAGATCATAGGCATACTACATCACTCAGTCTTTCCTTTATCCAGTTTTCCAACCAGATTTTTAGGACAAAATACATTTTATGGTAACAGTATTATTATTTTTTTTTAAATTTTTTTTCAACGTTTATTTATTTTTGGGACAGAGAGAGACAGAGCATGAATGGGCGAGGGGCAGAGAGAGAGGGAGACACAGAATCGGAAACAGGCTCCAGGCTCTGAGCCATCAGCCCAGAGCCCGACGCAGGGCTCGAACTCACGGACCGCGAGATCGTGACCTGGCTGAAGTCGGACGCTCAACCGACTGCGCCACCCAGGCGCCCCAGTAACAGTATTATTATTATCTGGATCTTATATGTAGATCATTTCTGTTAAATCCTCTCTAGGATCCTCATTTGGCAGATGGCGAAACTGCTGTTTAGAGAAACCAAATCATGACTTTTCTTTTTCTATGTGGTAAGTGGCAGATATGAGACTCAAACCCAGTCTGATCCAGAGCCTATGATCCTAATCAAGGATATTATTTACAAATAGCAGTTTACAAACACCCTGTTGTTTATAAACAAATGGTCTGAAATATTGTGGATGAATTGAATTGTAAATGGAAATCAATGGTTGTATTCTCGATATTCCAGAAGTCATCTAAATATCCTCGATATCCTTTTTTTTCATGTGTTGTGCTTATGTTTTATTTTGGTAATGATTCTATACATTTGTAAGTACAAAGTAAATAAAATATAATTATAAAGTAAAATAGATTATAAAATATATGTGGTGTTTGCTTTGTTTTGCTTGTTTTGGTGGGGAACTGAAAGTTTTCTGGAGCCTTAGTGTATCTTCCCTTCTCTCTCCGTAACGTATCAAATCTGTCAAAGACAATTCTTCTACGTTCAAGATTCTAAATGTAGTCTTTTTGCGATTAAATATAGAACACATAGTATTATATATGAAATACTGTAGGAGAAATAACGTAGTGATATCCAGTCATATAGAAAAAGTCATAGCACTTAATGGGGCACCTGGGTGGCTCAGTCGGTTAAGCCATCAACTTCGGCTCAGGTCATGATCTTACAGTTCATGAGTTCTAGCCCCTAATCGGGCTCTGCGCTGACAGTGTGGAGTCTACTTGAGATTTTCTCTCTCCCTCTCTCTCTGCCCCTCTCCAACTTACGCTCTCTCTCTCTCAAAATAAACAAATAAACTTAAAAATTTTTTTTTAAAAAGAAAATAAACTGTCATAGCACTTAAAGAAAGCAATGCCAATAGACAAAACACCACTTTCCTAATTCAGTGCCATCGGTTTAGGCGATCCAGATGATGTGCATGAAAAATTTACATTTCTGGTGACATAGGAGCTCACCTAGAAAATATTATTTAAACGATTCTTTTTGAAATAAGCTTTTTGTCCCCGCAAAGCCCTTCACCTGCTACTTAACTCCACAAAATATCCCAACAGAGTCTAGGAAACTGTCCTTTAGTATTAGCTACTGGCTTATTCTCCTTCAAGCTGGTGCTATTTTTCAACATCGAGGTGTCCCTAATCATGGGTTGGAATGAAGGAGCAGACGATACACTGTCTTTGAATTAAGAAAAGGTGGGTTCTGACAAAACCTTACTAACATTTAACCATGTTATATTTGGCCCGAATGGGTCACGGATGCCAGTTTTCGAGGGCCCAGGACCACGGTCCCGGTGCACCTCCCTCATTCCAGGTGCGGTATCTTACGTGATCTCACCTAACATGGTCTCAGACTCATCCTATCCGCTCTTCCTCCCCTTGCCTAAACATATCTGTCAGACTTCATCCTTTGCCTTTAGGTCTCCAGGGTCTGCACGATCCTCTTTGCATTTATTTTTCTTCACTCTGACTTAGAATAGTAAGGTTTGGATTGTAGAATAGATTCTGTAATGTATGCATTTAGTTTAATTTCATTACAATTAAATCACAGATGTTGGAGTCAGGATCAGGATGAGAATGCACTCATGTGTTTGCTACGGGCTGGGCCCCCAGGGGGGGTTAGGATGGCCTGAGCTCCAGCAAGAAACATCTTCTCTGCTCACCGGGCTGGAAGGGCTCTTTTGGGATTTAGGGACCGCCCCTTGGACTTCTACCTGAGACGGAATATTTTCTGTTCATCCCAGGAAATAATGCTGAAAAATGGTGTTCAAGTTTTAAGCAATGGATGCCTGGCTGGGGACAAGACTTGAGAGAATCTGTGTGAAAGCTTCCCTGTTTGGTATAATAAGAATATTTCATCACACTCGTGGTGAAGATTGTGCATGGGGGTCGGGGTGGAAATGAGCACCTCGTGCTACTTAAGCAAATTCAGAGCAGCTTTTCAAATGACTCCCAGTCGCAACCATGGCTAAAATTAAAGATTGTGACTAGTATAGACAGCTTTCTGCTAATGTAAACTTCTAAATAGTAGAAACTATGTGGGATTAAAATATTTTCCATTTTTCTAACGTTATTATGCTATATATCTTGCCTTCTCTTGGTGTTTATAAATCTATCAAGCTTTAAAGCAGAGTCTGCCTAGCTTATAACTGATTCGTATTCTCCAGGGTTGGCATATGTGCTAAAATTCATAGTATTGCTTCTTTTCCTTTCAGGCAGTAAACGATGCTTAAAGATAAAAAAAGAAGAAAAAAAGATTTATAAGAAATAAATAGTTCAACAGATCAAGTAGCCCCAAGAAAATGCTATTTAATGTTGTAAATGTATATCAATCAGAAACATTAAATTTTCCTTAAAATACAGATATATATTTTTTAATTAAGGAAGCAGAGGTTTTGCAAAATGCTCGAAGGGTTTTGCCAAACCAAAAGATATCTGAAAGCTATTTTCAGTGCTCGCTCAACAGTCGCTTTTCTCAGATTCGGTGGTAATACACTACCAGGGTTTTGACATCTCTCATTTGCGGGGAGCAGGCGATTGGAAAGCAAAAGAAAAGGCAACCCAGGCCGGCCAAGAGTGGAGAGCAGGAGATTCAGATCGCACAGAGTGTTAGGTCCTCCTGGGTGAACTGGGAGCCAGAGTTCACTTCTCTAATACCGGATGGCAAAGCCCCACGAGGCCAGTGCGTGAAAGAGCCACGATGAATGTGGCCATTTTCTCTGTGACGACTCCCTCATTGTGTCACTTTCGTCCCCAAACTTACTGCCATGTCCTGGTGTCATATAGTCTAACAACTGGTAGAGAGCAGCCCCGTCCTGACATCCGACCAGCGTTTTCTGAAAGGACAATCTACTAACAGACCGAGGTTGCAGAGCCTGGAGAGATAAAAGGAAAAAAGAAAAGAAAAAAGTGTGGCTATTTGATTTCTCTGGGTGAACAGGTTTGGTGGGGAAAACATCAGGAAATATAAACAGAAAGGAGACATAATGAAGGAAGGAAAAATAATGAGTCCTTTGGAAGGCACAGATGAGTTTGGAGAAACAGCTCATTTTATTAACCTATTTTATTTATGCATAATTTCATTAATATATGTGTTTCAGAGCAATTTCACTTCACTGTTTCTTTGTTGCCCTAGGCCGCGCAGTGCCTCAGAGCACGGGGCTGTTTTCTAGACGTTATCATGCGTGTTTCTCCTTGCTTTGGATTCGAAGCCCTGTAAGCCATGGGAGAGAGATCTTCGGCCACCTTGTAGAATGTGTATATATGATGGACGCAGAGCCTGGCTGGATCTTTAAGAAACGTGTGTGCGTGCATTGCTTACGGAGCAATAGTATTTCATCCACCTTTTGTGTTTCCAATAGCTTAAGTTTGCAGACATATTTCAGGCTCATATGGAATCGCTCTTATAACGTTCAGCACATGAGCCTCAAAGTCAGAGGTATGTGTGGTTACAGCCTTCCTCAACTATACTGTGTGGCAAATTCCTGATCCCTGTTTAGTGACACGTACTCGTTTATACGGTAGTGTTTGTTTTGCACAGTCCTTACTAGGCATCAGTAAAATTTGCTAATTTAGTTCAATAGTCATCATCAGAGGGGCGCGTGGGTGGCTCCGTCAGTTAAACGTCTGACTTCAGCTCAGAGCCTGGAGCCTGCTGTGGAGTTTGTGTCTCCCTCTCTCTCTGCCCCTTCCCTGCTCATACTCTCTCTCTCTCTCTCTCTCTCTCTCTCTCTCTTTCTCTCTCTCAAAAATAAATAAAGCATCAAAAACATTTTAAAGTAGTTATCATTAGAATTAATTGAGGTTACATTTAGGAAAGCATACATACTTAACACGGGTACATTCACATAGTGTATTTTCTACTTTTTATATAAACACAGGTGATACCGCTACTCTACTTTTTGTTATTGGGTAGCGAGCATCCCTCTCTTCCTGCTTCTAATACGTTCCTTTCACTTTCTTTTAAACCATCACCAACAGCGTCGCTGAGGGATGCCAACTTTCCCCGATGGTCTCTGCAGGACACTTCTGACTTCTGACTGCCATTCAGTCCTGAAGAAATAACCACATGTCCACATTTGTATGATGGCAGAACTCCATATCTGCTATTACAATCTGTTCTGGTTGTCTACTGCTGCAACGCTCAGGACCCAAGGCAACAAATATTGTTTAGTATTGTTAAAAATTCCTGTGAGTCGTGAATTCAGGGGTGACATCTCATGGTGCTGCAGTCCGAAGGAAGCTAGGGTAGAGATCATCTCAAAAACTTTGCCATGTACATATCTGGTGACTTGGCCAGACTCACACTGGAACAGGTGGAGCTCCTTGGCATCTCTTTCCGTCTCCACGTGGTACCACTCTTCACGTGATCTTTCCGGAATCGAGGCCCTGTAGAATAAGCTTTCTAAACTTTGGCTGAGGACCGTTATAGTACAAGACCCAGGAGAGAAGGGGACAGGCAGAATCCGGGTCATTTTTTATAGCTTTGTCTTGGGACTCACATAGCATCACTTCTGCCATATTCCATTGGTCCAAGTAGTAACAAATGTCTACCAAGATTCAAAAGTAAGAAATATAAACCCTACTTCTTAATGGAAAAGTATCAAGAGGCCCAATGTAAGAAAAGCTTGTGTCATGGACAATGGATTTGGTTGGTCACCTTTGGAAAATATAATTTGCCACAGATGTGTGTGTGTGTGCATGCATGTGTCTGTATCATATACAAGTAGGTTATAAAATGATATACAAGTGATGTTATTAGTATAGATGGATAGATAGATAGAAAGATAGTTGTTTACTTATAAATATCAAACTATCTACCTGGAAGGCTATACTTCGAGTTATATTCCCAAAACCATTTCAGCAAATTGAAAAGCAAATCATTTTAACAACCATCCGTTAACTTTACAAGTACAGGCATTTCTCCAAACACACACAAATGCCCATAGGCATATGAAAAGATCTTCAACATCATTAACCGTTTAGGGAGATGCAAGTCAAAACCACAACGAGATATCATGTCACACATATTAGCATAGTTATAATTAGAAAAAAAAAAACAGTATTGGCGAAGATGTGGAGAAATTTCTATACTTGCATCCTGCCGATGAGAACGTAAAGTGGGTACAGCTTCTGTGGAAAATAGTGTGGAGGTTCCCCCCGAAATTAAAAAATAGAGTTGCTCTATGACCCAGAGTTCCACTTCTGTGTCTGTGGAGAGATTGAATGCGGGTTTTGAAGAGTTATTTGTGTACCTTTGTTCAGAGCAGCTCAAGTCACAACAGCCAAGATACGGAAGCAACCCAACTGCGTGGCGATGAATGAATGGATGTACAAGATGTGAAGTACACATATAACGGAATATTATTCAGCCTCGGAGACAGATTCTGACACACTCTACCGTGTGAACGAGTCTTGAAGACATTACACTAGGTGAGATAAGCTGGTCACGAAAAGACCAAGACTGTATGATTCCACTCAACGAAAGTCGTCAGAATCACAGAGGCATGCGAATAGGGGGTGCCAGGTGCCAGGGGAAGGAGGATTGGGGAGTTGTAGTTTAAGGGGGTTTCCATTGGCAAGATGAAAAGACATGTGGAGACTGGCCACACCATAGCGTGGACGAACTAAATGCTAGCGAACGGGACACAAAAATGTTTAAGATGGTAAATTGTAGATTTTTACCACAATTTGTTCTAATTTTAAAAGCACATTAGAAATTACTTCAGGTAAAGTTGTTAGAACATGCATTCTGAAGTTAAAACATCTGAAACTCGACTTTTTCCCTGACTTCTCACTGTGAATTTGGGCGATTTCTCTGCCATATCTGATGCATGTCTCCTCCTCTGTAAATTGGAGGTAACGACAGCACACTCAGAGTGAGAGTTTGTATGAGAGGACACATTATGAAACGCTCAAGATAGTGAGTCACACATATTAAGGGTTCAGTACATTAAAAAAAATGTTTTTAACATTTATTTATTTTTTAGAGACGGAGAGAGACAGAGCGTGAGCGGACTAGAGGCGGAGAGAGAGGGAGACACAGAATCCGAAGCGGCTCCAGGCTCTGAGCTGTCAGCACAGAGCCCGACGTGGGGGTTCGAACCCATGAACTGTGAGATCATGATCTGAGCCGAAGTCAGATACTGAAACGATTGAGCTACCCGGGCACCCCCAGTATATTTTTATTTAAAAGATAACAGCAATAGTTATAGGCATTATAGACCCTATGTGTCACGTTTTGTTTAAGAGTAAATTACGTGACTCAGAAAAGTCTGTGATGCTAGTATTTGTTTGTTAAGAATAAGGGGGCTTTTTGAGTTCATGTTGTATGTGTATATTTCAAGTGTGCATTTTTTTTAATACCGTGAACTGGTGGTTCGCTTCTTAGCTCTTCGATTTTACAGAGTCAGTACAAACAAATGTCTCAGGTGCAGCAGCTATATCATAAAATCTCCATGGAAGGAACCGGGCACACACTTTAGGGACATTGTTTTGCATTTTATTAGTGCTTCCTGGTCTATGTTTTGCAATCTGTCTGGTTTTGCTTTATACATAAGATAGCCCCGCCCCCTCATTAATCTCATACATCTTCCTGAAGTTGATCTGACTACGATTTACTATTAGACCTTCTAATCTCTAGCTTTCCTTATGATTGTGTTACAAACACTTACTATATTCACCTGAAATTTACTGATAATTGTTCAGGGTGATAGTTATGGCATATTATATATTTTTGGTATTTCTGTTGTCAGGCGAACATAGACAAGACTGCTTCCCAGCAAAAGAAACGTAGTCTTGCTGTAGCAAACGCTAACACCTTTTCAAGCACCATAATATCCCTCTTGATTTTCTTTCATACTTTTGTTTTTACCACAAAAGAGCAAAATACAACTGTTGAATACTTCATGTATATCATCATATCAGTAAACATTATTGGATATAAATACCTCTTTAAGAAAAATTAAAATGTCACTTTTAACATAGTGAGGAATGAAGTTACCAAATCAAATGACCTTCATGGAATAGAATAAAATATTAGTTTGTTAATCACGTACGAACATACTAGGAGATGATGGTGACCTTTCAAAAAAATAGGCCTCTAATCTATTCCAAACCAGAGTATTTTGATTACATAAAGTCCTCAGATTTAAATTGCAATGGGACGAGTAGCTAAATATATCCTTTAAGTTCTGAAAATATCTCTTGAAGTGATCTGGGTTTCACAGATTAATTACTTTCGACCTGCATAGCATGTGGACTCTTCGTTCAGATTTGTTTATTCCCTGTCTTTGGACATCTTGTGTATACCACCTAAACAGTATTCCTTGATTTCTCCGCAATCAGACCATGTGAAGATTCTTTATAAATCCAGTTCGAGTTTGTCTTCAGGTCTTAAACCTGGGACTCATTATTTATTATGAGCCAGCATATAGGAGGAATAATTCCTGTGACATGAATCACGCGTCTCTTACCGGTGTGGAGGGAGTGCGAGGTAGGTACAAGAGACAGAAGGAGACTTCAGTTTTAAATATTATGCAAAGAGGTAAAATCACATTTCCCGATAGTTTAAAGCCAACTTCATCAAAGCTTTATAAGCGTATTAAGACAATTCATATTTCAACAAAAGGCACACACTTATATGGAAATTCCTTAACAAATAGTGGAAAATATATGTCTTTAATATGGATTTTGACATAAAGGAACCTGCATTAATATAAATTAAAGTCATCCGGCGATATTAATGTGATTTCTTACTTTCCCTTCTCTGAGCCCTCCTGATATCTATGACCCAATGAAGGCTGGATCAGCGGTACTTGGTGATTTGCATGTACCGTGACACTTTGATGTTTTACGCATCTGCCCGAAACTGAATTCTTCTTCCTGAAGTTCCTCTGCTGCCCTGAATGTTTTCATGAATTCTGAGATACCCTTCAGCAGGCCTTTAAACGAGGGAGTCCACAAACTGAAAATAATTGGGGAAAAAGCAGATTACATATACTCCTTGTACGAAGTGTTCACGTAAGTGGTAAATAGTTACTGTTAAGTGGGTGAATGAAATAGTCTCACCTAAGCGAAGAACACCGAGAAGTAGATTTTGTTTAACTCTCATAGGATTTCCCGGTTTTAAGCTTTATTTTTAGCGCCTATCGTGGAGTGATCAGACATTCCATAAATGTGGTGAATAAGTCAACTGGTGCGCAGGCTGGTTTCACAATCGCATCGCGCCATGTCTCTACAACTTAGGACGCCGAGTGAAAACAAGTGGCAGGTGGAAAATTTGAGTAGACCCAGTTCAATTGATTTGGATGAGTCTGAGTATTCGTAACACCCGATTTCACCGGTTACCCCTTGTTGGCAGAAACTGGGCTCCTCCTCTGTCTGTTGAGGCCTTTCTGATATCGCCCTGAGACTGTGGGGGAACCCTGTCTGTGGTCGTTATCACGAAAGCTGTGCCAGTTCTGCTTTTGCAAAAATACCGTTTTCCTCTCTTCTGTCTCCAGACTTACAAATGCAGTGAGATTTCAGCATGACTCCAGGGCGAACAACCAGCTTCTGACCCAGTCAGAGGGAAGAAGGAAGCAGATATCAAGGCATCACCATTTCACCTGTCAGGTGGGTACGCACAAACACATGTATTCGTGTCCGTACGTGTGAGTGCACACACACACACACACACAGAGAGAGAAATTTGGGAAATGTGCAAATTTGAGAACATGTGCAAATGGGCTCTAATGCTCATTAGGTAATAAGTGGGATGCACCCACCCACCCAGTAATGTTGACCCCCAAAAGACACAGATAATAAACACATCCTTCACAAAGTCAGCCAAAAGAAGTATGTCCGAGAGTGGAACATCAGTATCCTTGGAAGCAGTGTGGTGTTCATCTTCTTTGGTTAGAAGTGCAGCTTGGTGACATAGCCATTGGAGTAGTCTCCCTAATTTCAAGGAAGAGGATGATCTTCAGAAATCTCGGAGGATAAACGGAAGCACTCAATTAATCGGTAGTGTTGTGACGCGGTCAGTCATGATACTCGTTTGATTTTGGTGTGAATATTTCGTCACGTGACTCTTTAAGACTGAAATAGCTGAGTGCACTTGAGTCATGGTGATTTCTCACTAATTTCTAGACCCTCTGCCCCAACTTCTGCTGCATCGGGATATCTTCCTCATCCCAATCTATGGTCTCATGGAAGATTCCACGATTGCTTTATCGGAGGAAGGAAACAGAGCCTGGTTTGCTAAAGATCGCGTATAATACGCTGGCACTTGTGAAATGGATGCAGGGTCAGACTCCGTGAACTGAAGGAGGGGCGGGGAGGGGACTCCTTCTGGGCTGAACTTCAAACAGCACTGCCACCCATGAGCTTCCTGAATGCCTTATTCCTTACCAAGTATCCCACCAAACACTGCTCCGACCAAGTGGCTTATCTCACTGAGAAAGTAGGGCGGTAAGCGGTGGAACCCCATGACATTCACTGGCTACCACATGACCGTCGCCTAGAAATAAATGCTCTGGCACAGAGTAAGTAGTGAAGACACAGTGATGATGCTGGTTTGGAAACAGTGCCTTTCAAGTCTGAGGTGATGCCTCCGGGGTATGTAATCTGCTCTAAACTGTTGACACATACGTTACGCTTATTCTTTCTCAGGTACATTTCATGGAGTCAGAAACCAAGCTGCAGGGATGGAAATAGCATCGGACCATTACACCTGACAAGCCACCTGCGAAGTTTGCTTCGTCTTCCAGGACATTATGCTCTGCTTGCTGAGAGGTGTTAGTTCTCACGGGAAGAACACTTACAGCAGGAGACAGCACTGCTACCCCCAAAACCAGAAACTAGACAGCTCTCTCGTCTCAAATGAAAGGAAGACTACTGAGTTGACTGCAGTCACCGATCCTGGTTGTCAAGAGGAGATAGTTTGCTGTCAAAGCAGGTGAAGAAGGAAACCAGGATGTTTTCTGGAACATCCGGTAGGTTCCAGGTTGTATTTCTGTGGCACTTTAAAATGACAAAAATTCACATAAATGTGCAGCAACTCATGGGGTGCCTGGGTGGCTCAGCCAATTAAGTGTCCGATTCTTGGTTTTGGCTCGGGTCACGATCTCATGATTCCTGGGATCTAGCCCACTGTTGGGCCTTGGGCTGACAATGCGGAGCCTGCTTGGGATGCTCTGTCTCTCTCTCTCTCTCTCTCTCTCTCTCTGCTTCTCCTATTCTCTCTGTCTCTCTCTCTCTCAAAATAAATAACTAAACTTAAAAAAATGTGCAGCAACCCTATACAAACTTGCACCACTCAGCAAAGTTTTGTTCTGTCTCACCAGAGCTAGAGTTCTGCTCAGCTGAAATACCGGCTGAGGACAAAGGACCCATGAAAATATGTAGTAATGGTAGAAGCCATACCTCCAGATCAGTAGCAGATGTCAGAGCTATAATCTCACCCTGGTCAGCACGGATCAGGTTCGGTTGGGACAACAGGTGAACCTGGAAATCTCAGGGATTTAATACGTCACTTGGCTAATGCCAAGTTCAAGGTAGGTCAGACAGTTCACTGGGGTGACTGCCTTGGAGGCTTCTTCCAGCTGTAAGCATGTACCACACGTGGCTTCCAGGCCTATGGCAGGAAAGGAAGAGAGAATATGGAGAACTCACCCCAACGATCACGTATCTCAGATTAGAAGTGACAGCGACCACTGCAGCCCACAGTCTGTTGTCCAGAAATTTACGGTTCCACCTAACTTCAAAAGTGGCTACAAATGTATGGGAATGAGAGGAGAGTGAGCACTTTCTCCCACACTGTGTGTGTCTTTTTCTTTGTTGTGTTATACACACGCACACTGCCCCCCCACACACATAAATACACACACACACATATATGTATACACACATATGCACACACATACACATATATGCATACGCATATATACATACATACACATACATAGACATACACATTCACACATATATTCATACATATACATGCAAACACATACATGTACACAAACACATGCACATACACACAACACATATAATGCACACATATGATACAGGCACCCATTTACACGTAGGCACATGCAAACATACATGCACACACATACGCACATACACATATTCATATGCATACATACCTACATACAGACATATTCACACCCACACATAACGCAGTTTTGTCTTTGGTCACCTTTTCCTTTCAATTCTATGTAGAATAAAACGTGATAGTTGTGATTAACTGTATAATTTTGTGGAAGGTCACAAGATGTTTAAGTAGCATTGTGTCAGAAGTAGAATGATTGTTACCCAGAGACAAATACAAGAGATCATAGACATTTGTGGAAGTTTGGATTCATTTTGGGAAAAGGGGCAATGGCTTCATATTTGCCAGGCACCAGTGGGGACCTCGGTGGCCCCCTGACTTCCGGCCCGGGTTCCTGCATCCCAGACATCATTCCGTAGCCTTTAAAGCATCACCTTCCACTACTTAACCCTCCCCTATTATGCCATAAGTACATCGGTTATAGCTTAGATCTTTTCCCATAGAATGCTTACTGTGTTTCTGATTCCCACTTTGAACTCTGAACAATACAGTTAAAAACATTGCGAGATCTGAGACATGAATCCAGTCTTCTGATAAGTGTTATGCTATTTTGTCACACTCAATCCCACTGTGTTTGGCATGGAGAAAAACAAAAGAATCACCCACGTGTTAGTGGCCACAGACAAGATTTTTCTCTGTTTTGTATTTCAGAGACTACAGATACTTCCTCAAATTGATGAACGATCATTGAGTAGAGATTGGTAAAAGTGTGACTTTACCAGAGGATACTTTATATCACCACTTTCTTAAAAGTCTTCATTTCATAGACCTGAACATAGAACCGTCTCGTTGACTGACTTTCTGGTAGCCAACTCGACTTCGATTCAGAAATGAAAGGCCGGGTCACTTGTCATCCAAACTATACTTATGGAAACTGAGCTACCAGTAATTTAGAAGAAAGTTGTACTGTGAGACCAAAGGCGTTAATATATATATATTTTAAATCCAAATATGAATTAGTAACATAAATGAAATGCTAACGCTTAGAGGGGACCTAGAAACAGACCTGAATGGCTGGAGGAGACAATGCTGGTACAGATGGAGATGAGTCCCAGAGGCTGGGACCTGGGCACCTGGGGTCTCAGGGTGCGTACACGGGTAAGCTCTCGCACAATACCAGTTCGCCACTTGATGTTAGGTGTTTGAGCAGCAGAGTGAGACATGAAAATGGCATCTGAAGGAGGCAATCCCCACAGGGAGGGTGGAGAGGAGGAATTACAGGCAATTTTTCCATGTGCCGTGGTGACAGAGACCTCTGACACCCCCCCACCCCCCAAGGAAGGATGGCCAAATAGTGACCGCGGTCCTGAGAAGGCAGTGTTTCAGTGAGCCCTACGCAGTGAGAGAAGGCTCCGGAAGGTAAGGGGGTCTTCCTGCCATTTATTTATTTAATTTTTAAGTTTATTTGTTTACTTTGAAAAAGAGAGAGAGAGTGAGCACAAGCAGGGGAGGGGCAGAGAGAGAGAGAGAGAGAGAGAGAATCCCAAGCAGGCTCCACACTGTTAGCACAGAGCCTGATGTGAGGCTTGATCTCACAAACCGTGAGATCATGACCTGAGCCGAAATCCAAGCCAGACGGTTAACCGACCGAACCACCCAGGTGCCCCCACTTCTTGCCATTTTATACTCGGGGTTCTTGGCTGCCTTGCCCGGGCATCCCTTCGATGCCATCGGCCCCAGGTATTCTTGAAATCACCCTGAAACCAACAAGAGCTTCAAACCTGAATTACCCTGTAGGGTTTCTCTCTTTTCTGCTGCTTAAAGACTGAGTTCCCGGTAATGTAACCACGGGGCAAGCACCATTCGATAAAGAAAGGAGTTGATTTGGCAAAAGAAAATGAGGTTCATTGAGGTACTATTTCTGTTACAAGGTGGGGGGGGGGAGGACTTGCATGGAATGAAACAAAGAGATCTGCACCAGCTCTAGCTCGTGCTTTGCTCGAGCAGTGCTACCATTTTGGGGAAGACCCCAAGGGTCACCTTGTTACGGGAAGGCACTTCCCGGGGGCAATAGCCGAGCTCTGTGGGGCACAAGTGCACACAGATAAGACGGTTTTCAGAATTAATGAGTTTAATAATAGAATATTTGCTCTATGTTTGTTTCAAGAAAAGACCAGCGAGGGTTTCAACCTTTTAATAAACTATGTTCCCATGTTGACAATGTACAAATGAGATTTTTTAATATGTATTTAGGTTACGTTGGCAGGGATGTTTCTAAATTTATATTTATCTGTGCATGTGATTATACTTACCCCATAAACGCAGAGTTAGAGCCCCTGTCAAAAAAAAAAAAAACTCTTTTAGGGTATTTTTATCTTCACTATTTATAATTGAGTTGCATGGAAATGGAATTGAGAGAGAGCTGTGTCGGTGATAGGGCGTTTCCACCTTGATTTAAAGAGAAAGGTGAATCATATTTATAACCTTTGGTAGAAAGTTGGGGTAAAAACAGAGTTTCCCGCCCACAGACCTCTGAAGCCAGATTATGGTGCCTGCTCTATTTTTTGTGAGCATGTGATCAGGGTATTGATCTGAGGTCTCCTTTTCTTGTGATCTCTTTTATTGTAGCATCGGTGCAATGCTGGCTCGTCGTAATGGGCTGTAAAGTATGCATTCTTCGTGTGTTTTCTGGAAGACAGCACGCAGGTCTGGGGCCATTCCTCCCTGAAATGTTTGACAGACCCCATCGGTGAAGGCATTTGGGCCTGAACTGTTTCTCCTGAGGTGGTTTAAGGACAAGCTCGACTTCTTTCATAGATGCGGCCGAGCTGGTTTTGTATGACTTCTTCCCAGTTTGAAGGTATGCCTCCTGCAAGAAATGTGGCAGAATGTTTAAAATCATCCTGTAATTCACTCTAATGTTTGTAAGATATGAAGGGGTAACGTCTCTTTCACTTCTGCTATCGCTCCTATGTTTCCTCTTCCATCTACCTCGTAGCAGAGCAAGAGGCATACAATTTTACATTTTCCAACCAGCCGTTGATTTTATAAACTCTCTCTGTTGGTTGTCTACTTCCTCTTTCATTGATTTCCACTCTTTATTAATTCCTTTCTTTTCCTTAATCTGTAATAAATAGGCCCCCCCCCCTTTTTTTCTCTAGCTTCTTAAAGTAGAAGATTGTATCATGGATCTGAGGCCTTTCTTTTCTAATCTAAGCATTAAGAAGTATAGATTTCCTTTCGACTGAATTAGCTGCAACCTACAGTATTATTAAATACTGATTCTTGGGGAGCCTGGGTGGCTCAGTTGGTTAAGCGTCCGACTTCGGGTCAGGTCACGGTCTCACGGTTCGTGAGTTCGAGCCCCGCATCGGGCTCTGTGCTGACAGTTCGGAGCCTGGAGCCTGCTTCAGAGTCTGTGTCTCCCTCTCTCCCTGTTCCTCCCCTGCTCATGCTCTCTCTCTCTCTCTCTCTCTCTCTCTCAAAAATAAACAAGGATTGAAAAAATTAAAAATAAAAAAATGAATACATAAATACTGATTTTTAACATAATTCGGCTCAAAATATCTTCTATTTTTTAGATATCTATATTTATCTCATGGGTTATTCAGAGATATGTATTCAAGTTCTTAGTACTTGGAAATTTTTGTAGGTCTGCTTTTTATTGGTTTTTAATATAATGTCATTGTGACCAGTACATTCTCTCTGTGTGATTTCAAGTTTCAAATATTCAGAAGGAAGTATTTTCTGACCTAATGTAAAGTCTACTTTAGTGAATTTTCCATGTATATCTGAAAACAACGTATTCTTCTGTTTGGGGGTTCCGTGTTCTATAAATACTAATTAAGTCAAGTTGGTTGACAGTGTTCTCAGGTCCTTTGCACCCTTCAAGATTTTCCATTTATCTATTCCACAAATTACTGACAGAAGACCACTGAAATCCTAATGATAATTATGATTTTTTTTCCCATCGGTCCTTTCATTTCTGTGAGTTTTTGCTTCACGTCTTTTGTATCTCTGCTGTTACATATATTTAAGAATGCAAAGTACTCTTGATTCATTCAGCACTTTCCCATGTAAAATGCTCATCCTATTCTTGGAGATATTTCTTGTTCTGAAAGCTCTGTGCTCAGACCTTAATCATTCCAGATTTCTTAAGACTAGGGTTTACATGACATGTTTTTTTTCTATTTTTGTTTTTTATGTCTTTTTACTTTTAATGCACCTGTAGCTTTATCGTGAGAGTTTGTTTTACACATCATACAGTTAGATCATCCTTTTCCATCCAGTCTGATTATCTCTGTTTCCAATTTAGATTATTTACAGCTAATGTAATTTTTATATATTTGGGTTTAAAGCCCCCGTTGTATTTATTCTCTCTATCTCCCATGTGTGCTTGTTTTCCTTTTCTTTTCTTATTTTGTGCATTATTTTGGATAATCTGCATTTAAGGACTTTTTCATCATTTACGTTTTATCTCCATTTCACCTGCACTATATTGGGTAATAGCTAAAACTCTGTGTTTTATACTTTTAGTCATTGGTTTTGGAGTTTTAAAATGTACGTTTAATTTATAATAATTATACCGTCAAATTATATGCCACCACTACAAGTATCAGTTAAAAACCTACTGGCAATAAAGATTGCCCCTTCCTCAAATACTGTGCCATTTTTTAACAAATCTCTTACTCCTACATAATGTTACAACCCCCCAAATATATTAGGGTCCTTTTGTTTTTATTGGTTAATTATTTCCTTTTTTTTTAACATTTATTCATTTCTTGAGAGAGAGAGAGAGAGATAACAAGCTGGGGAGGGGCAGAGAGAGAGGGAGACAGAGAATCCGAAGCAGAATCCAAGCTGTCAGCACAGAGCCCGACGCGGGGCTTGAACCCACAAACCGCGAGATCATGACCTGAGCCAAAGCCGGATGCTCAACCCACTGAGCCACCCAGGTGCCCCTTAAAGATTTTATCTTTAAGTAACCTCTGCACCCAAAGTGGGGCTAAAACCCACAGCCCCAAGATCAAGAGTTGGATGTTCCACTGACTGAGCCAGCCAGGAGCCCCATTAATTACTTACTTTTTAATAAAACCTGAGAAAAATAGTTTCATATTTTTACGTGAAAATACATTTGCATCAATATATACACCTTTTTTCAAGTTGTCACACTCCTCCACATACGTCTGTACTTCCCTTGGGTATCATTTCTGTCGATACCTGAGGGCCTTTCTTCAATATTTCCTCAAGTATAGTTCTCGTAGTAGCAAATAATCCCACCTTTGATTTTGCGGAAAAAAAATATTCCATCTTTAATTTTTGAAAGATATCATCACTTGATATAGAATTCTAAATTGACAGCCTTATTTTTTTAACACTTCAAAATAGTGTAATCAAATTTTTATTCCTTCTTTCTCTCTCCTTTTTTTTTTTTTTTTTTTTTTTTTTTTTTTTGCTAAGAAATATCAGGTCATTCCTAGAGTTTTCTCCTTAGATGCAATCAGTATACACTTTTGTATATATGATCTATAGATTTTTTTTTCTGGAAGCCTTAAATATACTGTCCCCTCATCACTCATTTTTACCAATCTGAGTATGATGTATCTTCTTGCTGTTTTCTTTGTTTTTATATTGCTTTGACTTGAATTGCTTCGGGGATCTGTATGTTGACCGTTTTTATGAAATTTGAAAAACTGTTCACCGTTATTTCTTCAAAACCTTTTTCTGCCCTTTCTCCCCACTTCCCTTCATTTTGTGTGCTAATTAAATGTATGTTAGACCTTTTGATATTGTTCTACTAGTTACTTAGGTTTTTTTGTTTTTGTTTTTTTGT
Organism: Prionailurus bengalensis; assembly: GCF_016509475.1. Lineage (NCBI taxonomy): Eukaryota > Metazoa > Chordata > Mammalia > Carnivora > Felidae > Prionailurus > Prionailurus bengalensis. The sequence goes on from NC_057354.1 coordinate 137,372,896, forward strand.
TTGTTTGTTTTTTTCCAGCCATTTTCCCGTTTCTTCACTTTGGTTAACTTTTTTTGCTATGATTCAAGTTCACTTATTGTTTCTTCTATGGTATCTGCCCTCTGATTGATTTTATTTGGTATATTTCTCATTTCAAATATTACATTTTTCAACTGTATAAGTGCCATTAATTTTTTAGCTTCCATTTTTCCCTTCTTCTGTTCATTTTCTAAACATTCGTAAACTCACGTATAGTAGGTATTTTAAAGGGTTGTCTGGTAATGTCGTCATCTATTTTTTTCTGTGTTTGGTTCTCTTGGCTGATTTTTATCAGGTTATCAGTCACTTTTGGCGAGAGGTCTTCTTTTCAGTTTTGTTTTGTTTTGTTTGCAATTTTCTGAATTTGTCGTCTTCCTGAGATTTTGGATGTAGCACGATGGAATGTTTAAATTTTATTGTCTTCCTTTGAGGAGTTTGAAAGTTGGTTCTGAAGTTCCTTTCAAATCAGCTTCATTCTTTCAGGTTTGATTTTAAGGTTTGTAAGAGAAGGTCTAGAAAAGCTTTTTCTCCAGGCTATTTTGGAATCCGTACTACCTTTTGTAGTCAACACGGTCCCTGGGTTTGCCTGTCACAAACTCTAATATCTCCCACACCCACTCACCTGTTACTCTGGCCACAGGAGCAGGTCAGGGCCCCGTGCAACACTCCGTGAGAACCTTACGCAAATGGATGGAGTCCCTTTCTTTGTAACACTGCTTTCTTTGATATTTGCCATGCAAATTCCAATTTCCACAGCCTCCCTGATCTCTTAATTTTGTATCAGCGAGACAGTGAGTCTCTGCTGGGATTCCTCACTCCTGAAGCTGTGCCCAGAAAAGTCCCGCAGGCAGAAAGCTGGGACAATTGTTGGACCCGCGTCATTAATTTCCCTTATCTCAGGAATTACGGTTTAGCTCTGCATGTTGCCGGTATCTAAAAACATGCCTGTTAAACATTTCGTCCAATTTTCTCGTTGTTTCCATAGCACCATAATCCTCAGATCGGTTATTCCTTTATCGGTGGGATATTTTCAGTTGTTTATCAGAAGAGTACCATGTTATTAATATAGTGAGTATGGCGAACACATTGCCTACAATTGCGAATATTTTATTATTTCTATTTTTTAGCTTAATGAAATTTCTGAATGTCTTTCCCGACTAGTATGGTCCCTTCTAGCCCCTCCCCCACCCCCGGCCTTTAAAGAAATTCATCTCTTTCACACGATGGCATTCAATGAAAAAGCACCTTACCTTGGCAGGGTTAACTCTGCTGCAAATCGCGGGTGGGCATCATCTCACTGACTGCGAGTTACCAAAATTCTGCAGCCTGCATTTTCTTCTGGATGCTGGGTTTCATGGATGAATTGCTATCAAAAACCTGTGTAAAATTTTAGACGCTCACTACTCGAAGGGGGTGTTGTCCGCAGACCAGCAGCGTTAACATCAGCTGAGAACTTATCAGAAACGTGGCAAACCCTCAGGCCACGTGCCAGACGTACCGAACGGGCATCTGCACTTGAACAAGAACTCCAGATGTGCTGCACACGCTCAAGACCACAGTCCACGCTTCATGGATCAGGGTCCGTGTGAAATTTTCCCGGCCTGGCTCACCTGGCAGGAAGATGTTTAGATGCCGCATTGAGAACCGCCACTGGTAGAAAAGCAGTTTCTGTGCTTGGAAGTGCATGCGGTGCGTTGTCTGGCCGTCCTCAGGCCCCTGCACGTCCCTGGAGAGCCCAGAAGGGCTCCCGCATGGCAGGCATGTCTGTGCTATCATCAAGGACTCCAGCTGAGAGACCCTAACTCAGCTCCTTTAAGTCTGAAAAGGCAGGAGCGTGATCTACTTAGGCGCATTTCTTTTAAAATGAAATTCGATTTACATCTGCGCCGTCACCGGGACTTAAGAAGGCATCTATTGGGTACGTTCAGCAATATCTGCCAGCTAATGGGGCAAATGGGATCACTCAGTATGTTTCTTTTCCTCCAGTGTTAGCCTGGGAGAAGAGGGACGTTTGAGGAAGCTATTTCCTTCTGTTCTAGGATTTGATTGGGAAGACAATGTGGGAAGAAGCGAAAGGAGCCTTAAAAGAAAAAGCACCTGTCTTAACGGCCCTCCTACTGCATCCTGCTGACAGGTCTTCAAGAAGTCATTCTCTTCCGTTCCAGCTGCCCCTGGGGGCCACATATCCGCAGGTGTGAGGGCGGTCACCGCAGCTCGCCCTAGGAAGCAGGTACAAAGATTTAGTCCCGTCTGTGGACTAGGGGTGGAGGGGGGACAGCACACAGAGCAGCAAGTGACCGCGGACGATTAACTGTGAACAGTGGGAGAGCTCCCGCCCAAGTCCTCAGGTTAACGTTGATCTCTTTCCACTGCCAGCCATGGCTACCCAGCATCTAGGAGAAAGAGACAGAGATCGAGATTTTGAAGCGCTGACAGCAGTTATGTTGTGCAGAGTGGGAAGTCCAATCTCTAATAGGCACACGTTGGCTTAGTGACAAAACAAAACAAAACAAAATCCCAACACCTCGTTACGGGGGGGGGGGGGGGGGGCGGGGAGGGGATGTGGCTTTTAATTATAGTTACTGTAATCAAATGTTCTTTTATTACATTTCACATCTACCTTCATACAAAGACATGCCAAGTTTTACATCAATTTGCGGATAGATCTGTGTGAAATGAGGAAACATACAAATATACTAAGAATGAATAGAGTATCCAAACAAGAAGTGGGCAAAACATTGAGATTTTTCTTTCTGTTTGTCTTTTTTTTCTCCTCTTGGCTCTTTCTTTCTCATATATATATATTTAATAGTCCACCTCTCTCTTTATTAATTTGCTTATTGCTTGACATTTTATTGAGCACATACTATTATTATGCATTAGCCTCTGAGAACACCCTACTGAACAGTAGGAAATAACTTCCTCAACAGTCAGAAAGTAGAATCTCATGGAAAATATAGAGCTAACTCTGTGATCACTTTGATGAGTGTAGAGTTACTAAGCAGGTTAAGTGCTCTGTGTGGGGCTCTGAAGGGTGAAGGAAGATGGACAGTCAGTGAGGCTTCTGAAATGAGAACAAGATGTGTTTACTACCAGAAACCACACCAGGCCCCAAGGCCATTTGGAAAGAGGAACCCTGGAAAATCTTGGCAATAAAACACCGTCATTGTGACTCAAGTGCAGAGTGAATCAGGGAGGGTGGTGAAGAACCTCAGAGAAGGGTTGAAAGGGAGTAATTCTCAAAGCCACGAACGGCATTGAAAAGGTTTTGACCTGGCTGTGTGGGGAGCGGGTGTTGGTGGTCACCCGGCCTGCTCTAACTGGCATTTGGAGGAAGCCATTTTTGCCTCAGGGAATAAAATAAATTTTAAGGGGGTCAGAGAGTCTGAAGGGTACCACTTGGGACGTTGTGTAACCCGGGCAAGACTCAATTACTGTTTGAACTTGGTAGTGACAGTGGTGATGAACAGAGGTGCACAGACTGGAGTATTCAAGTGATGAAGCTGAGAGCATCTAGGGACAGGGTGATTGGACATGGCGGCTGAGTAAATGCAGGTATCCAGGATCCCTGTAAGCTTTCTGACCCGCATAACGGAACAAACTGAGGCACCAGGAACCAGATGGAGGATGGTGGGAGAGACCCTTTTTGGGCATATGATGACTTTGTTCCCGGATACACTGCAATCTCAGAGAAGAGATATCTGAAAACCATTGGTCAATGGTCAGACAAATTGACCAGTGAGAGAGATTAAAGCAAACACCAAATCCCGATGTAGGTTATGTTTGTGCTTTGGTAAGCGTGTCAGAGCGAGTGTGTTCATGTGTGTGTCTGTGAGTTGATTCTTTAGTAAACTGTGGGTTCTTCTTGAGTGTCAGTTGAATTCTAAGCAAACACTTGGTCTTGGCATATGTGGAATATAGCAAAAAACGAAGTACATGTTGTAAAGACAGATAAATTTACATGAGATCCTGATATTTTCTCCTATTTACTATGGAATTTTAAAGACATTATATAACCTATCAGAACTTTTGTTTCCTTTTGGACAAAAGCATAGATAATTCACCTTAACTCTGAGGGTCATGGAAATAATTGAGGCAACATCTATACCTATGCCTTACCTAGCACAGAGCCAGGCACAGACTCATCTTTCGACTAATGGTAGTTACTCTCTTTCATTATTCAAAAATCCCTGATATATTCCTCAGAAGAAGGATCCGAATGTGGAGAGTTTAAATGAGAATTTCAACAGAGATATTCCCTTGTAGACGAGGCGGGCTCTCACTGAACGGGTCCATTCCTGCTCAGACGTTTTATCTCTTATGCTGCTGTAGTAGCTCAGTCTCTCTAGAATCCCCACAAAGATGAGTCTTCTAGGTGTGGTATTAACTGATGACTTCAGCTAATATATTTCATTATCTCTTAGAGATATTCAGTTGTATCAAACACTTTCAAGTGTTGAAAATTATCCCATGACAATCAAAGACAAAGAGGCTGGGCATGCTGTCTACTAGCCCTCACTCAAACTACAGGGCTGGCTCCCTCCATGGAACGTCAAACCCGGAGACCATTCCCCGTATGCAAGCATTCTATTGGGAAACACAATAGTTTTAAGACAAGAAGCAGTCCTACAGAAAAACAAACATTATTTTTTAATTTAAAAAAATGTTTATTTTTTTTGAGGGAGAGATAGAGAGCAAGCGAGGAGGAGCAGAGAAAGAGGGACACAGAATAGCAAGCAGGCTCCAAGCTGTCAGCACAGAGATCAACATGGGGCTCGAACCCACGAACTGTGAGGTCATGACGTGAGCCGAAATCAAGAGTCAGGCACTTAACCAACAGAGCCACCCAGACACACAAAACAGAGATAATTTGTAATGATAAAATGGTCAATACATCAGGAATATACAACAACTTAAGAATGTAGAAACATCTAACAATATAGCACCAAACTGCATGAAGAAAACCTAACAGAGATGTAAAGAGAAATGGACAACACAATGATCAAAATTAGAGACGTCAATACTGACTTCCCGGTAACTAATAGAACAACTTGACAGAACATCGGGAAAAGAATATAGACGTTTTGGGCAATGCAATCAGACAACTTGATCTAATTGACATTTACAGAACATCTGTCTCAGAATTGTATAATACACATTCTTTTAAAATAATTGAAAAGTCTCCAGGATAGACCATATGCTGAGCCACAAAACAAGTTTCAATAAATTTTAAGAGACTAAAAATCTGCAAAAATATAATATTCTCTGATCATAATGAAATGAATTTAATGATCCACAGTTGAAAGATATCTTAGAAAACTGCAAATATATATAAGTTAAACATTTTACTTCTAAATAAGCCATGAAACAAATATTAAATAACAAAGGAAATTTTCAAATGCTTTGCTATGGATGAAAACAGTAACACACTATCTCAAAATATATAAGATGCTGGTAAAATAATTCTTAGATAAAAAGTCATATCTTTAATACCAAGAAAGAAAACAACTTGGTGTGCCTGGGTGGCTCAATCAGTTGAGCCTCTGACTTTGGCTCAGGTCATGATCTCACAGTCCGTGGGCTTGAGCCCCACGTCGGGTTCTGCGCTGACAGCTCAGAGCCTGGAGCCTGCTTTGGATTCTGTGTCTCCCTCTCTCTCTTTCTCTCCCCCGTTCGTGCTCTGTCTCTCTCTCTCTCTCTCTCTCTCAGAAATAAACATTAAAAATAATAAAATGAAATGAAAAAAAGAAAGAAAACAACTTAAGATAGATTCCATCTTAAGAAACAAACAAATGGAAAGGAAAACAAAGGAAAACAAAGAGCAAACCAAATCCACTATAAAAAGAAAAGAGTATATCATTAGAACCAAAATCCAACAAAATAGAAAAGATAAACTGATAAAGAAAATCAAAGCTGATTCTTTAGAATAATCAACAAAGTTGAAAGATCTTTAACTAGACCACTCAAGAAAACTAGGAGAAAAAAATTACTAAAATCAGGAATTAAAACAATAATAAAGAAATATTATAAACAGCTTTGTGTCAACAAATGAGATGACCCAGATGAAATGGAGAGATTCTTACACATTATTGAATGTCACTCAAGGAGAATATAATTTGATGAATAGAGCTTTAGCAAGGAAAAAATGGTGCGTAAAAATCTTCCCATCACAAAAATCTGAGGCCCAAATGACTTTACTGGAAAATTCTACCCAATATTTAAAGAAGAAATGATGCTGATTCTTCCAAAAAATTTTTTCCGAATGTAGAAGATGAAGGAACACTTCCCAATTCATTCTGTGAAGCCACTGTAGTCCTCATATCAACACCGGACAAAGATATCACAGGAAAGGCCACTACAGACCAATATCGTTCATAAACATACTCACAAAAACCCTGACAAAATATTAGCAAACCAAAATCAATCACGTATAAGAAAGATTATATACCATGACTGAATGGGATTTATCTTTGGAATGCAAGGTTGGTTTACCATCTAGAAGTCAATCAATGTAATATGCCGTACGAACAGAATAAAATATAAAGTAAAGAACATAAGGGAAGAGAAACAAAAAATACATATAAAAACAGGAAGGGGGACAAAACATAAGAGACTCTTAAATACAGAGAACAAACCGAGGGTTGCTGGAGGGGCTAGGGGGGGTGGGGATGGGCTACATGGGTAAGGGGCACTAAGGAAGACACTTGTTGGGATGAGCACTGGGTTCTATACATAGGGGATGAATCACTGGACTCTAGTTCTGAAAACATTATTTCACTAGATGCTAACTAACTTGGATGTAAATTAAAAATTAATAAATCAAATGAAAAAAAAAAGAAAAAGAAAGAAAACACATAACCATATCCATAGGGGAAGAAAACACATTTCACAAAATCTGTTTTCTTAATAAATAATATTAGCAAATTAGTCATAGAAAGTTCTGTTTTATAAAGGTACTAATCCCATTGATGAGGGATATCCCCTCACGACATAACCATCTCCCAAAGGCCCCCCAAGGCTTTGGGGGTTAGAATTAAATGCTGAGGGGGTATCAACATGTAGACCATACAGCATGGGACAAAGCATTCGCACACCGTCATGCTCCCCCAAAATTCATGTGCTATAGTCCGTACTCCCGGTGCCTCAGAATGTGAGCTTATTTGGAAATAGGGTCCTTACAAGGGCAGTCAGGTTAAAGTGAGGTTATTATCGTGGGCCTGATTCAATATGAAAAGTGTCCTTGTAAAGTGGAAACTGGGACACAGAGACACATAGAAGGAAAGTAACGTGAATGGACACAGAGAGAAGGCCATTTGTAGTTTGACCGAAGTCGGAACAGGTTCCCCTTCACAGCCCTCAGAAAAGACCGCACGTGTCGACACTTTGGTTTTAGACTCTCCTAGTCTCCGTCAGTGTGAGACCAGGCGTCGCCGTTGTGGAAGCCACTCGTTCTGTGCTACTTTGCCACGGCCACCCTACGACACTAAGATGTGCATCGTGTATATGATCGAAGCCTCAAATGTACAATACGCAGGCAGTGCTTACAACTCACTCAAAAGAAGACAAGGAACAAAAACGAAAAGTGGGCAGAAGCCTGGGTATAAAAGGGTGCTGAACATTATCAGTCATTAGAAAACTTGAAGTTAAAACTGCGGTTAGTTACCGCAGTGCACCTATTAGAATGGCTATCATGAAAAAGTCAAGGGTCCCTGACTGGCTCGGTCCGTTTGATTTCAGCTCAGGTCACGATCTCACGGTTCGTGGGTTCCAGCCCTACGTTGGGATCCATGCAGACAGTGTGGAGCCTGCTTGGTATTCTCTTTATCCCTCTCTCTCTGCCCCTTCCCTGCTCATGTACATTCTCTCTCTCACTCAAAATAAATAAATAAACGTGAAAAAAAATAGATTTTCTCGGGGCGCCTGTTTGGCTCAGTCCGTTAAGCATCTAACTTCCGCTCGGGTCATGGTTTAGCGGTTTGAGTTTGAACCCCGCGACTGGCTCTGTGCTGACAGCTCCGAGCCTGGAGCCTGCTTCGGATTCTGTGTCTCCCTTGCTCTCTGCTCCTCCCCTGCTCACACTCTGTCTCTCTGTCTCTCTCAAAAACAAATAAACATTAAAAAGTAAAAAAAAACAAAAACAAAAAAACATTTTCTCCCTCTGCCCCTCTCCCCTCCTTGTGCTCTCTTTCTAGAGTATAAATAAATAAACAAACAAATAATTTTTTTTTTAAAAAGTCAGACAATACCAAGTGTTCACAGGCAGAGACTGAAAGTCTCAAACATTTCTGGTGGAATGTAAAGTAACTTAGCCACTTTGGAATCAGTTTCTTAGTAAGTTAAGCACAAAGTTGACATGTGTCGAAACGAGTCTAGTTCAGGAATCTACTGAATGAAAACACACACGTACAAAAAGCCTCATACAAAAATACTAGCAGTGTCATTCATAATAGGCAAAAAGTGGAGACCGTGTAAATGTCCACCAGCTGGTGAAAGGACACACAAAATACCTTATGTCTCTACAGCAGAGTACTACTCAGCGCTAAAAACGGAAGGAAATGCTGATGCACAGGTATGCCACGAAAGCATCTTGATAGCTTGGCTCAGACTCATGACCTTGCTTTTGACCTTTTCTCCCTGCGGATGCTCTCCGCACAGATCCGTATCCTAGCCCTACACTCCCAGCCTCACCGTAGTGAGCCCTTCCGTCCTGCCCTGGCCTGACATACCTCCATACATACATCCCTGCTGGTATGAGGTCCCACCAGACTCTCCTGGTTCTGATGTTTCAACCTGACTGTGACATCCTGACGTCCAAGGATCGTTGTTTTTAGAGAAGGGAGGAAAATCTTTGCTCTGTGAACAGAGATAGTAGCGTCTCTAATGGTCCTAGAGCAGTGCTCCCGATTTCTGCCTCCGTATCACAAGTCTCCCTAAATACCTGCGCGGCCTCACTTTTATACTTCGCTTCTTCCGGTCTGAGTCTTAGCAGAATACGTCCAGGTTTTAATTAATTGACACAGTGACTGTACATTGTTGTGTATATCTGAGCAACTGACATTTAAGAGAGATGTCTCCTTGATGGTATTTTATTATAATAGTCCTGTTGCCAATAAATACGGGAAAGGGCAACATAATTATCCTGAGGTTCTTTTCAGACAACACTAAGCCATTAATAAGATGGGAGTATGCTTAAATAAATGTCCGATAAAATACGCAACCAAGGTTTATGTGTTCTATCTCTTTGCTACACGTTGCATCACACTATGATTACAGCCTAATGCAACATGACAGCGGCCTCATTTAGCGATGGAGTTTTATCCTTGGTGGTTTTATTTACAGAAATAGATATTTGGTCAAATTGATATCTGTATTTATCAAATCACTTGGGGAACATTCACTGGCATTATTTTCTCGTATCCTATTTACGTAAAGATCACAAATCTTTTATTAAATACTATTTTGATATGCAAATATTTTTCTTTACATTAAAAACTAAGATATAAGTACAAGTGTACAAGACCGAACGTCAATAATAAATCTGTAGGCATCTTTCTGTGCTGTTGTTGCTCAGAAAAAAAATAGACCAAGTTCGTTTTGTGCTTATTCTCAACGTGATATTTCGGTGTTCCAAATATGACGTTTAAGAGAGTGTCCAAGGGGTATTTTTCAGTCTTAGCCAAAGCAAACAGGAGGAAAGTACAGCAGGTGTTTCTTCTGTAGAGAAATCACCAGCCTACTCCAGTCAGAGAATCTCAATGCATATGGCACATCTCCCAGGAAAGCAAGATGATCAGAGAGGCATCGGGTACCGGAGGCACTCAGTGGGGGACCTAACCTAACGTCAAACTCCGGGTGTGTGATGTTTTGTGATGCTCTGTGCAGAGATTTAGTGAAAACTGGTGAGAAAACCACGCTGTGTGTTTAAGGAATATGCCCAGGCCAGCCTTACGTGGAAATGCACATCTGCAACGATTATCTGTAGAAAAATCCCACTCGTGGGGTGCCTGGGTGGCGCAGTCGGTTGAGCGTCCGACTTCAGCCAGGTCACGATCTCGCGGTCCGTGAGTTCGAGCCCCGCGTCGGGCTCTGGGCTGATGGCTCAGAGCCTGGAGCCTGTTTCCGATTTTGTGTCTCCCTCTCTCTCTGCCCCTCCCCCGTTCATACTCTGTCTCTCTCTGTCCCAAAAATAAATAAACGTTGAAAAAAAATTAAAAAAAAATCCCACTCGTGCTGAAACGAAGAAGATGTATGCGTGTGTCTGTGTAGTTTCTACACTGAGTAGCCCCCTGTGAGCTGGAACATGCATCTCAAAGTTGTGTCTCCTACTCGCTAACTTTACACCCTTGAACAAGTTACTTCTTCTGTGATCCTAAGTCCATGTGTGAATGGAAGAAACATTGCCTACATCACAGGCTGTTCTAAAATATTTTTTTCATGTTTATTTATTTTTGACACAGAGAGAGAGAGAGAGAGAGAGCATGAGCAGGGGAGGGGCAGAGAGAGAGGGAGACACAGAATCGGAAGCAGGCTCCAGGCTCCGAGCTGTCAGCACAGAGCCCGACGCGGGGCTCGAACTCACGAACCGTGAGATCATGACTTGAGCTGAAGTCGGACGCTTCACCGACTGAGCCACCCAGGCGCCCCAGCAGTTATGCTATTTTGTAGAAAATGAGAGATGGTTTTCTACTTGCATGTGACCCCTTATTGCACAGAGGTCAATTAGGGGAATTACTGATTATGAAACTATGTATGTACCAGCTCTTGGGTGCTACTCCACGAGCTGCACCCCAGGGTCTAAATAAGTAACTTCTCATCTTTAAAACCGCTCTTCCAAAGCAGACATGCTCGTTTTATAGATGGGAAGAACAGGCTCAAAAGAGTTTGAAATATTTGACCGTGAACAGGTTCCAGGACTAAGATTAAAACCCAGGTCCATGAGCACAGTGACTGCCTTCCAACGAATGTGGTGTGGACAGGGAGCAAGAAGCGAGTTTACAGACACAACCTCAGCCAGGTAGCGAGTGGAACATCCACGGCGGTAGGTCATGCCAAGCATATACTCTAGATACGATGTGATGAGAAGGGAACGATAACTTCTGTGGACTTCCTTCCCCGGAAAACCATAACCCCGATCTCATCATGACAAAAGCATCAGACAGATTGCAGTTATCGGACATTCTACAAATCACTCATCTAGGACTCCTCAAATCTGTCAGGGTCATCAAAATCAGGCATGTCTGAGAAATTTGCAGAGCCTGAAGGAACCTACAAGCGATGTGACAAGAAACGCAGTGTGATTTTCCTAAACCAGAAAAAAAGGGCTTCAGGAGCAAACTGAGGACATGTGAAAAAAAACTAGGGACTCTGGTTAATAATAACGTGTCGGGTTTGGCTTGTTAACCGAGGCAGGTGCACCGTGCTGTGGAACTGTGTTAATAATAAAGACAACTGAGTGTGGGGTATAAAGGGAATCTCTGTGCTGTTTTCATTCTTTCTTCAGAAATCTAAAACTCTCCTAAAATGAAAAAGGTTATTAAAACACAACCTGGCCTCTGGTAGCAACCCTTACTATTATATCACAAGTCGGAGTTTCACGATAGCTGAGAAGTCTACAATCTCTGTGTGGAAGGACGACACCCAATCAAAGGCAGTTAATTTGCTTCCGGCATAAGGACCTTCGGGCTGGGAACAGGAGCGTAAGTCAGTCAGGCACAGAGATTCGGGGATGCTTCGTGGCGCACACCTTGCCTGTGTGACGGGACAGGGCAGCGCCAGGAATCCTCGGGTATCCTCGTTGCCCTCTTCTCGGTGTCTGGCAGAGGAACCCAGACACCACGAATGATTAAAACAAGAAAATGATGAGTGGATGAACGAACCAAAGTAACATGAGTCCAACTAAGTGATTAAGACAAAATCGGGAGCTCCTGGGTGGCTCAGTCGGCTGAGCGTCCAACTCTTGGTGTCGGCTCAGGTCATGATCTCATGGTTCGTGGGATTGGGTCCAACATCAGGCTCTGTGCTGACAGCATGGAGCCTGTTTGCGATTCTGTCTCTCCTTCTCTCTCTGCTCCTCCTTTGCTCATATGCACACGCAGGCAGTCTCTCTCTCTCTCTCTCTCTCTCAATCTCTCCAAAAAATTTTTAATTAAACAAACACACACTTAAAACCTAAAATCAAACAACCACCACCCCCAAAAAAATAATCAACCCAATGAAATCAGAGAAGTCATTTAGCATAATGTTGAGAAAAACACCCAGCAGATTGACTTTGTTCTCTCTCCGATCCCATGTGTGGGGGTTTTACAGGTATGGACTGTGTTCCTCATGCACCAACGACTATTTCCTTCTTGATCTCTGACTCAGCATCACATCAGACCCACACCATCCATATCCTCATGCTGGCATCACTGGCCAGAAGTAAATTTCCGTTCAAAATCCACTGGAATGAGAGTCTTTTTTCTGGAGAATAATGTGAAGTAAAAAAATCTAAAAAAAAATGCTGTTTTGAAAGCAAGAGGTTGTACGGAGGAGAGGAAGTGACTGGAGATGTTAGCATTATTTTCAGGTAAGTGGGCAGAAGAGCATTTTTGTTGTGCAATTCTCTTTCTGCGCAGCATTTTTCTTCTGCTTGGAATTGGCTGTCTATTACATAGAAGTAAACCGAAGTGTCTGCAATATGCCAGAGCTATTTCCTGCGGAAGAAAACAGTGCTCATTTTTTATATAAATGTTGGACTTCGTTTTCACGGCCTCTAAATTATAGTCTGTTGCAAAATTGCACACCAAGACGTGTTTTTGTCTGAAGAAGACCCGTAATACATCCAGAGCCACAAGGCAATGAATACTGATTCTTCAATAATTCAGACGCTTGCCCTGACTTAGAATAAAAACTGGGGACAATACGAGAGCCGCACAACCTCTCGGACTGTGTATAATACGGCTAATGGAGCATAATCTATTTTCCTTGAAGGGTCTTTATATAAAGGATCTGCCATTTGTTTCTTTGTTTGCTTTCATTACAACACAGACATTTCCCCAAAAATGTAGCTTGTAGAATTCCCTTCCTGCGAGCTCTGAACCAGGTTCTCTGACCCATATTTACGAAGGTAGGAGGAAGGTGGTCCTGCAAGGATCACATGGGAGAAAAGAAAAAAGAAAGGCCTGGGTTTCTCCTGGGAGCCCCCACACGCCAGGCAGAGAGAGGGGGCCACTCAGTGGCGCGAGAAGACCCATGCTGTTCAGGGTTGTAACTCTTCTCCGACACAAATACCCTTTCAAGGGGATTTTAGGCTCTGATTCTTTGTTTTCTTTTTCATCTTATAAATTATCAAAGTAAATAACATCCTAAACACACATGACCACACACAGATAATAATGGAGAGGAAGCAGTTCCATAGGTGTCCCACTCACAGAGAAAACGTATTACCAGGGTTAACTAAACATGTTTCTAGAAATTGTCTATGCTTAGATTCAAAACATACACAAATGCTAACAAAAATGTACGTGCGCCTTCATTTTATGCAGCTTCTATAAAACCTCACTACAAAATAGGGATCTTAAACAACCGAAACGTGCTCTCTCACGGTTCTGGAGGCCAGGAGTCTGGAACCAAGATGTTGGCTTGTCCCGGCTCACTCTGGAGGCTCTAGGGGAACGTTCCTCCTTGGAACCTTGGTTCCTGCTTGGTTCAGCCAGCATCATGCACTGCTCTCATTGGAAGCCTCTTCCAGCTTCTGATAGCATCATGTGTATCTTGGCTTGTGGCCACATCACACATTTCTGCCTCAGCCCCGTGTCTCTGTGGGGCTGGGATCCTCTGTGCCTGTCTTTGATAAGGACACCAGTCACTGCATTTAGGGCCCATCCTGAATCCGGGACGTTCTCATCTCGAGATACTTAAATCAATGACATCTACAAAGACTCAGTTTTCCAGAGAAGGTCACATTCACAGGTTCTGGGGGTGAGGGCATGGCCATATCTTTTGGGGAAAGACAATTCACCTGACCGTAAGGCATATGTGTGAATGTACACACACACACACATACACACACACACACACAAATATAAATACATAATATCAGTCAAATCCCCAGCAGGAAACAAATGGAACCCTCCAACCGGGATACAGCCAAGAGGATTTAGTAAAAGGTCTATCTGCAAAGGCCTAGGTGAGAAGGAAAACTAGAAGGGTTAGTGCGGGCCCTAAAGCTATTATCAGCCCCTCCCCCCACCGAGGCAGAGGAGAGGCTCACAGAGAGCAGGGCTGTTTGTCAGGGAGGCCGGGCGGGCCCTCAGTCCTGGAGCAGGTGCAGCCAACTCCCTGACCCGCTTGCTCCTGCCCTCTCACCTCTAGCAGGACACCCCCCTGGGCCAAACCCAACTGGAAGCCGGAGGCTGGCCTCTCAGGCCAGAGCACCAGGCAGAGAAAGGGCGACCGTGGGTCTGGAAACATGGGCAGAGCCCTTCCAGCTCACAGGGGGCTACTCAGCGTAGAAACTATACAGACACACGCATACATCTTCTTCGTTTCAGCACAAGTGGGATTTTTCTACAACTATCGCTGCAGACACGCATTTCCACGTAAGGCTGGGCTGGGCATAGTTGTTCAAACCACAGCGTGGTTTTCTCACCAGTTTTCACTAAATCTCTCGAAGAGATACGGGACAAGGTTTCTGAAGCTGTCATAGGCTAATGAACACTTAGGTTATCCCACTGTTTCTCAATTACAATAAATCTGCAGCAAGTGTTCTTGGACACGTGTCACGAGCAAATTCCCAAAATAAGTTCTCAGAATTCAGCATCTCGGTAAGAGGCTTTCTGCGTGTCCCAGCTAATGGCTATTTCCAAACCTACTTCTGCAGATGTTCCGACAGCCTCCGCAGCTGCCTGGGTACAAAAGTGCTTCCCCCCTCGCCGCCCCGCCTCTGTATATTCCTGAGCACTGGGAACCAGAAACCTTTGAAAATACTAATTATCTGAGAGCTAGCCTCTGATTCCATGGATTCTTTCCTTTGGAGTCACCTTTACTACACTCCTGCAGGATACGCTGCCGTGTGGAAATAGGGCCAGACAGAGAAAAAACGAGACTCCTCGGATGAGAAGATTTTGGTTCAGGCCTCGGCGGGAACACGCACTCGCTGGGTGACCATGGCAAGTCACGTTACCTCTCTGGGCTTCCCTGTCCTGTATACAAAGTGGGAAATAGAAAATCTGCCTCAACTTACCTCAGAAGATGGTGGAAAATATGAAATTATACATAAAGATATTCCCCATAATCACACAAAATACCTGCCTCTCAGATGACCTCCAAAATAGAACTTATGCTCTACTCTTGTGAAAAATGATTGCCATCAGGGGAATTTTCATTTAGTTTTTTCCTAAGGATTATTGAATCCACTGTCGTAGTCCTTTGTATTCGATCCTCGGCCGAGAGATTGAATCAAAACCTATAAATACTCACAATAATTGATAATCCCAGGTGAAAAATGATGAATGTATAAGAATCATTCTGTTCTTAAATCCAACGCGTTTTCCCCAAGGTATAATTTTTTTACAAAATTTATTTAACTATGTCAGGCTCATCAAAAGCATATTTAATTCATTCCGGAGATAAAAAGCCTGCACAACATTCCTCATCCAGTCAGGACCAAATTTTGTGTTGTTGTCCACAGTGCAACGTACCTAGAGAGGAAATTTCAAGTCTTAGGGACCTCATCTGTAAAATGGGTTAATGATGATCGCCCTACTACCCTATATCACGATCCTAAAGCATCCAGGGCAGGGGACACGGTCAGGATTAAACAAAAAACATATAGTCTGACATAGGACCTTTCCCCTTCCCTGACCTGCAGAGAGCATGAGATGGAGCAGCGTGCTCAGAGATTAGAAGGAGAGAAGGTCAGCTAGATGGAGACTTTACTAGATGTTCCCAGGGACAGCAAGAAGCCACGCTGCTCAAATCAGGACCTGCCGAATGCACATGGAGACTGGTCTTCCTCGGTGGTTCCTGTCTTCCAGAAGCTCTGTCAAGAGAGACTGTCAGGGACAAGGCGTAGGATGGGGAGGCTAAGTATTCTTCTAAGAGGCCCAGCAATGGGAAATCCGAGAAGGCAAGGGTTTGAACCGTTTGTGGTTAAAGTTATTTAAAACTGCCATCTTATCCAAAAGGCATTTGAATGTGCAGTATAACCTTGGTTTGAGAGCATTATTTGTTCCAGAAGCACGCTTGCAATCCAAAGCACTCATATATCAGTGCAAATTTCAGGAACCATTGACTCAGTAGTGATCATGTGACATTCAGCATCATGCACTACTCACATTGCAAGACATCGCTCACCTAGCAAGTGCAATTTTCTCAGAAACGTTTGGTCGTCTTGTGGAAGAGTCGCAAAACAAGTTGCCCGCAAGCCAAGGTACTACTGTATTTCAAATGACCAAGTATTTCTAAATTACTCAGAGTTTGTTTAAAAGGTTGGAGTTTTTAGGCGCAGCTGGTTGGCTCAGTCAGTGGTGCAGAAGACTCTTGATCTCAGGGTGGTAAGTTTGAGCCCCATGTTGGGTGCAGAGATGACTTAAAAATAAAATCTTAAAAAAAAAAGTTTGGAATTTGTAGTCCCTGAAATTTGGTTTGTAGATTTCATGTTGATTTTTTTTACTAAAATTAACTGTGGGGACAGCATTCTGTTACATAAACAATGATTGAGGATAATATTATGATGTACTCTATCTAAATCACAGAATGGAAATGGAATACATCATCACAATTAAAATCAGGTCTCATAAATATGTTCTATAAGCAAAATGGTGGATGTGGCTGGCTATATTCTCTTCTGACTTCTTTGAGTTTTGCTAGTAAAAGACAGTGATTTATTATTCTTTACATGTTTGGCTAAATCGCTGTATAGTATAGTTAGTATATTCCGTCACCAAACAAAATACATTTTAAACAGATGTAATTCTATAGTGAAGGCAGAAGTTGGGCCTTCCTGGTGTTATAAGTTATTTTTTCCTAAACAGACAATATGCTTAACTTTTTGCTTCCAGCCCCTAAATATTTATTTATTTATTTATTTATTTATTTATTTATTTTGTCCTAAAATTTGCCTGAATCTCTCCCATGAATAAAGAGATATCATTTCACTGCGTCATACTGTCCATGTATTTTCTGAGAATTCTAATGTATGAAATACACTCGACACTAAAATTTCACTGAACCTTTGTCCAGTTCCTATGTCACATCACGAATCCAAATATCTGAGGGTGATCTTCAGTTCTGATTTGACCACGTGCATTGAACAAACCTTTGGAAAAGGAAATTTCTGTTGGTAGAAAGTTGGGTGAACTCCCCCCAGTCGTGTTGCACATCTGGAGAAAGACTATTGGGAATACTTCTTTCTTCTCCATCCAAAAAAGTAAAGAGTTTTGGGGACAAGAGATGAATCTCCAGCAGCAGCCCCCTCTATCCTTCCATCACGTCTTGAGTGTTCCCCACATGATGTTTATAACAGGGTGTTATATTAGCAATTTTGACGAAGGCCCTGGGGTAGAAAACACTGATATGAATGGTGAGATAGGCCATCTGTAGAACTTTTGAACTTTTATTTTTTTAATCTTTAAAAAATTTTTTATGTTTAATTGTTTTTCAGAGAGAGAGAGACAGAGCATGAGGTGGGGAGGAGAAGAGAGAGAGGGAGACACAGAATCTGAAGCAGGCTCCAGACTCCAATCTGTCAGTGCAGAGGCAGGGCTTGAACCCACAAACCGTGAGATCATGACCTGAGCCAGAGTCGAATGCTTAACCAACTGAACCTCCCAGGTGCCCCAAACTTTTGAACTTTTAAAGGAAAACCGTCTGAGGGTAGAATCCCCAGAACACCCAGAGAGCATAGGGAAAGCTTTGGAGTGAAGGGTTTTGTTGACAAGAGTTGTGAATCTGACCTCCGAGGGGGCAAGGGTAGGGGTTATCTGACTCTAGCCTCACACTTAACAAGGTGGCATTGGAACCACCACCAAGAGAACTTAAAAATTGTGCTGCTGACCTCATGGGATGCCATGGACTTCCCCAGTCATGCCTGGAGACTCTACTGGGGAGGGAGCTTAGATCTTGCTGCTCTAAGGGTGTCTGCACGGGACGTGTTTCCGTGTTGGATGGCCCTCACTGTAGGTGTGTGTTCAGGGAGGAAGATGCCTGTTTCCAGTGGGTCACAGGTGAGCTGTGAAGACATTGCCTTAGGTCCTTTCTTATGCCTGCCTGAATGTAGAAATCTCTCAGCAAAGGAGAACCGAAAAAGTAAGGGCTGGGGCAAGAGTCAAGAGACCCAGAATAAAGGACGATGACGAAGTGAAGGGGGATTCTAAAGAATCCTGCCAAATTCAACAAAGTCAGGCTTTTTAAATACGTATTAGTTAAAATTTCTCCCTTATTACAGTGACTCCCCATCCTCCCCAGCAGTCAGAAAAGGTGAGAGAGGAGGTAAGCAGGGGGAGGGGTCTGACCACGGAAGGAAAGCAGATGTGTGGAAGGTACATGGAAATGGGCTTCCCCATTTCTGAATCGAGACCTTGCATTATGTCTTAAAATGATTATACCCATTCGAATTACCTAAGAATGATTAGGAAATTCTTGGGCCTACCAGAATTTTCATTCAGGACAAGGTAGAAACTTCCTTCACTAGATATATTTCAAAGGGATTATAGGAGCCAAAATGAAATGGGCTTCTGAGTAGACTCTGCTTGTTCAATATTTTCATTACTGTGGTCACCGGTTGACTGTCCACATTGCATAAGACACTTTGAAGTTTTTGTGGGCAGAGACTCTGCCCTTTCATCTCGGCCTAGCGTAATTCATGGCAAACAAAAATTACTGAATCAGCAGTGTCCAGGTGGCTCAGTCGGTTAAGTGTCTGACTTTTGATTTCGGCTCAGGTCATGATCTCACTGTTGGGTGGGATCAAGCCCCACATCAGGCTCTGCACTGACAGCACAGAGCCTGCTTGGGATTCTCTCTCTCCCTCTCTCTCTGCCCCTTTCTTTCTCAAAAATAAATACATAAATATAAAAAAGTTACTGAATAAATACTTTGGAATTTTTTGGATAACACAAGACTAAAAAAATCTGTATTCACGTGTGTGTCTGGAGACATTATGTTGCTTTATCATGAGGGCTCAATCTTGGAAATATTGCAGGCTTCTTTTCGCCCTTTCACTGTGACTCCCCATTTACTTCCAGGTCATGGATCAGGGGACACCTGCTTGCGTTCTTAGTGTGGTCTGGAAAACAAGAAAATATCTGAATCATCGAGGACAGCTGAGGAAAGAACAGAAAATGAACATCTTCCACAGGGTTTTAACACACTGGAGGAGAAGCCTTTCACTGAGTTTTCTTCCCAAGTCCACAGGCAAGGAGAACAGAGCAAAAAGAACTCACGTGGTTAAAAACAAACAAAAACAGAACAAGAAGAGAAATTTGGGACTATGGTTCTAAACAAATATAGGCTTGAGAAGCAAGGCAAGGTCCTCTCAATAACTCTGGGAATTGTCAAGGTGGGTCACTAGTCTCAGCCATCTGGCTGGAGAACAGAGCCAGACCTCACAGAACTAGGGGCCATAGGCTTTGTGGAGGGTAGGACGGGCTAATCGTTGAGAAGACTGACTGTTTGTTGGGGGGATTCAGCAAGCATGGGCCAGTGGGATCATCCGAGGGCCCCTGGTGTGCTTTTGCCCCGCACACAGCCTTGACTTTTAAGAATTCTTGCCATTTTCAGGACAAGGATTTCTGCTAAGTGGACCTTTGTTGGTTCCAAATGACATTGGTTCTAAGCCCAGCTGGCCATTCAGCTGCCGTCCACCTGACTACCTGGGTTAGGGCTAGGACCATGACACAGGTGAGAAACATGTTTCCACTCTGATGAGCGAAATGCATGGTTTACGTTAACTTCCATGGAGAGTCTCCGTGAACATCATGGCCATGCCCACTCCATGTCAGGAAAAGGCTGGACCCTCACCTATGTTAAAAATTAACCTATTCTATATTACTTTGTAAGCTTTGCAGGAATTTTCATTGAACTTTCTAGACACCATAACGTTTTATTTGAAAAGATTACTTCTTTCGAGTTGAGGCCTTACTCCTCTCTCTCTCACTGTCCCTCTCTCTCTCCTTCTCTTTCCCTTTGTCTCTCACTGTCTCTCTCTCTCTCTCTCTCTTGCTTTCACACACACACACACACACACACACACACACATTCATGGCTTTCTCATCTCGTCCCACACCATATACTTAATTAACCAATGTTATAATTTAGAACTAATTTTCCAAATGTCATGAGATTTGTGGTTAAAAGCAAAATCGGCAGGTAGAACCATCAAATAAATACCTGGACAGCAGCCTCACATTCCCTGTTTTTGGCTCTGGCAAGAGTGCCACCGATGGTCATTTTCTCCTTCACGGAGCTCCTGGGGGCACCTCACCACCTGCTCATGGCAGGCAGCTTCAGTGCACTGACATGGTCTGCATGTGTCTATGGAAGGAACGCATGAATGTCTGAGCAATCTCCTGTCCCTTCTCACTTAGGAAGCCTGGGGCTTGGCTCCCTTGTCATTCAGCTTTCATTATTCAGAATCCCAACCCTCAGACAGGCATCTGCAACCATTCGTATAGGGGAAGGAAACCGATGAACAAAAGAATTAACACAACTACCCTCTACCTAGTATGCATGTATGTGTGTGTGTATTTCTAATGTAAGAATGTGAGTTCATTCCATATTTATGCATTTACTTCATTAATTTTTTATTCCTTCATCCTTAGATACTGAACATCCACTCTGGACGCAGGCTGACTCATTCATTAAGAAGCATCGGATAAACCTCCTCATGGACTCACACAGCCCTTCATAAGGCACAAGTGGGAAGCCCCTAACTAATGCGAAGGTGTTGGTTATTTCGAACTCCCAAGGACAACATCATACATGTATAAAGTGCGGGCAAAAACCAAATTAGACTTACATTGGTGTCTACCCCTTCTAGAAAGATCCTTTGTACTCTTCACGGCTGATTTCCAGCCATGTAAAACTTCAGTTAGCCATAGAACTGTATAGGTTAAAAAAACCCTTTAATATAAGATATTAGGTTAAAAAGAGGGAAATTTACTGGGAAAGTTCACTTATTAATGTTACTATTTAAATTGGGAGGCCAGCATTTATGACACACGAGAAATGTGCGGTGAAGGAGTGTTCGTGTTCTCCCCATGACATTTTTCTTGCCTCAACTGTCTCTCACCTGACCTGGGTATGCTGGAGGTCCCCACTCACAGATAACTTTGGTGATGGCTCTGGAACCAAGTCTGAGGCAGGCAGCAATGTAACCGGCCCTCCAATGACACTCACGATCACTCACAGAGCATACAGTGGCCAGGTCACCTTTGTTAGCTTATACAGGGACTCTGTTATTCCAAGATCTAAACTGTGCCCTTCCCACCATTACCTTCTGTTGACTTACTTAAACGTAATGCACCCTGAAAAACCATTTTCTTCAGTGTTGACTTTTCAACCAATGCCTTAGAGTAATGCAGCTATGTTATCAGTGGCCATTACGAATTATTGGATCAAAGACCAAGTTGAAGGGATAAATGAAGGGTGTCAATAAATCAGTCAGGGGAGGGGGGATGGGGTCAGATTTTCTCTACCCCAAGAGCACAGTCCATTCACCTTAGGCAACTGTTTATAAATTTCATGTTTTATTGTGTTAAGGGTAGAAAAACACATTCGCTATCGCTATCAGAAACAAATGTGTTGGCTTTGGAAGGCCCTGCATACTTTGCCATTGACCTGCAGGGAAAATCCCATTTTAAATTTCAGGAACATCTAACCTCAGGTCCCTGTGAGTAGGTCTTCATAAGCGCTAAATGGACTTCATTCTGAGTACAACCCCTATCTTAAACTCAGTGTATGTCGGGTTGAAGTAGATGCCTGTCCATTTCACCATCTCAGGATGCTATCAGGGTCATGGATTCAAGGGTAATCTGGACTTAATTGTTTCTCCTTGTTGCTTTGCATTTCAGGCA
This sequence comes from Prionailurus bengalensis, assembly GCF_016509475.1. Lineage (NCBI taxonomy): Eukaryota > Metazoa > Chordata > Mammalia > Carnivora > Felidae > Prionailurus > Prionailurus bengalensis. The sequence continues at coordinate 137,394,969 of NC_057354.1, forward strand.
GAGCCAAGAGAGAGACCTGAGCCCCGGGACAGAGAGTGAACTTGGGTAAATGTTTTAAACGTTCTTGAGCCATTGAGATTCTTACTCTTATTTTTCTTCACAGCACTACTCTTCGTCAGGTGCCCAGGAACATCAAAAAATTGATAAACTTTCTTTGCCCCTTATGAACAAGGCCTCTTTTAAAATCATTTGTATCTGTTATGAGCTTGTAAATTATTCATCTTTTGATTAATATGCTAATTAAGGATTTGCTCTTAAAAAGGTATAAATATCTTTCATTGCCTAAAGTAATTAGAATAAGTAATTACTTAAACATTATGAATCTGATGTTAAATAATTACTACTAGAGAAAAAGGAAAGAGATACAAAAATACGCTTGATATAATTTCAACTGTTGAACCAAATGACAACATTTTAGGTTGTTTATATAAATATACGCATATGTTTTGGGAGACATTAATACTTGCTTCCTTAGTAGCCATCATGTCAGTTTTCATTTCATTGACAATGTAGAATATGGTTTTGCTCTCCTTGGGCCTCTTTAGAAAAAAAGAAAGAAAGAAAATATAAACTATTCCAAGTACTTCTCATGTAACTGTGTGTATTTTATCTTAACACTTACTCAATAATCAATTTTTAAGTGGCTAGTATTGCCAGGTGTGATGCAAAGTGCTATGGATGCCAAGTTGAATAAAGCGTTAGAAGGACCTGTATCATTTGCAAATTATTCTGAGGCATTACAGGGATCACTAGAGTATGGAATCTTGTCCATCCTTTTAGATATAATCTCTAAAGTTAAGATTATGTTTGTTAATGGGGAGCCTGGGTGGCTCAGTCGGTTGAGCGACCAACTTTGGCTCAACTCATGATCTCAGGGTTTGTGAGTTTGAGCCCCATGTAGGGCTCTGTGCTGACAGCTCGGAGCCTGGAGCCTGCTTCCGATTCTATGTCTCCCTCTCCCTCTGCCCCTCCCCTACTCATGCTCTGTCTCTCTCCGTCTCAGAAATAAATAGAAACATTAAAAAAAAAAGAAAAGATTATGTTTGTTAAAAACAAAAACAAAACTTCAATTCATATCCTGTAATACATGTACACTAATTCTTCTCCTGATCCTTCTCCTCCTCCTCCTCCTCCTTCTCCTTCTTCTTCTTTTGGTTTTCCTCTGACTTTCAAGTCCCCAAATTCTCATATGGAATCAAATACAAAAGATCTTTGAATTCGATTTTTTAGCAAGGACCAGACAATCTATTACCAAAATTATTCCATTGGGAAAAAAATAATCATTTTTTAAACAACATTGGCAAGTTAGCCTAAGAAAACAATTCAAGAGTTTCGTGTGTATAGATTTTCTACAATGGAAGAAATTCATAAATGGTAAAGGGGGAAAATCTCCAAGGTAGTTGCTAGGGAACGATACAAAAGAAAAGAAGACAAGTACACACTTAAAAGATGCTTTCTCGAGACTTGTTACCTCCCATAATATTGTTGGTAAAATATTACGTGAAGAATCTTGTGAACTTATACTTTTTTATATATTTTTAAAATATTTACTCATTTTTTTTTAAATTTTTTTTTCAATGTTTATTTATTTTTGGGACAGAGAGAGACAGAGCATGAACGGGGGAGGGGCAGAGAGAGAGGGAGACACAGAATTGGAAACAGGCTCCAGGCTCTGAGCCATCAGCCCAGAGCCTGACGCGGGGCTCGAACTCACGGACCACGAGATCGTGACCTGGCTGAAGTTGGACGCTTAACCGACTGCGCCACCCAGGCGCCCCTCATTTTTTTGAGAGAGAGAGAGAGAGAGAGAGAGAGCAAGCACAGAGGAGGAGAAGAAAGAGAGGGAGAGAGAATCCCAAGCAGACTCCGCACTGTCAGTCCAGAGCCAGAGGCAGGGTTTGAACTCAGGAACAGTGAGATCATGACCTGAGCTGAAATCAAGAGTCGGATGCTTAACTGACTGAGCCACCGTGGCACCCTGAATTTCTACATTTTTAAAAGCAAAGCTTGTCAAGTGGTTCATGACCTAAAATAGATCAATGGCCAAAGAATCAGGAATAATCTTCACACAAAGCACCTACACGAGTTACCCGCTAGGCCATCATGGCAGTTGTGGTCATTTATACAGCAATACCGAGGACCTCTGAGTTTTCAGAATTTCTCTTCTGTCTTGAATTTACCTCAGTTACTCAAGAAAAGATATAGCTTATTGAACAGATGCCCTCCCGAACCTAAATTCTAAAGGGAAAACGATGTTTATAAAAGATTACATGAAAACTCCAGATGGAGAAAATTGGTTGCTCTAGTACATACTTACTGATGGGAAAGGGGATTGGGATGTGAAACAGGCACTTCTCATCCAATTTGGCCCCAATATCTATATCCTTGGTTCTCAAAGTATGGTCCCTGGACCTTTGTTAGCATCAGCATCCTCTGAGAACTATAGCCAAAGATAAGAATTTCCAGACCTCACCTAAAACTGACTAGACCAGAAAACCTCAGGGCTGGAGTTGAGTAATCTGTGTTGTAACAAGCCCTGTGGGTGATTCTGATGCAAGAGTACCCGACCTATATACTTGACACACGGCTTCCCCGCCACACAGTTGTAGGTTTGGGAGTATCAGCCGACAGAGAGAGCCTGTGATTGTGTCTTCATGGCCTGTCTTGCTACATGTTTTTAATGTTGCATTTCCATATATATCACCCAGCACGGGGACCAACACGATGTAGATACAGGTATGAGATCCAGAGACATAAACAGTTGCATCTCAGATTCAAATTAGTTATGAATCTTAGAAAACAGAACCACACTTGAGCTGCACAGTGCAAACGGGCTTGGAGGCAGGTAGAGCGTGATCCTAGGAGAGGTTGATTTCTTTCTCCTCCTCTCTGCCTTGCTCCCCCCGCCCCAACCCCAGCCCTCCTTCCCTCTTCCCCTCCACGCTGATGGTTTTCTTGGCAATGTACGCTAGACGAGGAAAAAGCTAACGAACTTCTCAAGTGGAGGCTTCTGGCCATCCTCAATCCATTTATTTTACAGATGAGGAGTCCCAGGCTCAGAAAGATATTCCTGTGAGTCAGTGGGGTCTCTGCTCACCATTCCCTTCAGTGATGTGGGGAAGCCATGCCATCACCCAAGGAGCACGAAGCAAAGCAGCACCCTTCTGGTGTTCAGTCTGTGTTTAGACTTGTCGATAACTGGACGGTAAAGCGTAGTCGACAGAAGTGAGAACTTCACTCTGTTCTCAGACGCCAGTTGGCCAGGTTGCTTAATTTCATCATGACGGAAATATTTCAACATCTTTAAGGGAGGGAATTCTCTAAGTAACTTTTTGTAAAAACAAGCCAAAAAAAAATTTACACTACTATTTGGAAGGGTAATTGCATTAACAATACTAGTCGGTCTGCACTGTAAAAAACTCATCCATGAAAAATCTTCAAAGCTTTCTCAAAAAATTTAAAACACAGAAATCATTTTTCTTCACCAAGCTTAATGAATCAAGTAGAAAAGCTTATGTTCATCTCCAGAGATATGCATAATGTGTGGCATATAATAGGTCCTCACTCAATTGTTTAATCAGATAATTGAATAAATGAACACAGAGCACAGCAGTCACTTTCAGAGTTCAGTCTCAGGGTCTAAGCGAACCTCCACGCAGAGATTTCTGCCACATCACCACCTAAGAGAGAAGGTGGCATTTGATTCAACAACTTTCTATGAGCATACACCATACACTCAACATAGATTTCTAAACAAATAAATATCCATCAACGTACGGTGATAAATGTGACAAAAACACTGTTTGCGAGGCACTGAAACAGTATGGGTGGCTTGATTTATTTTTTCCAGAGGATCAAGACATTCTTCCACCTGCAAATGAAATCGGAGCTTGGTCTCGAAGGGTGTGTGCATGGAGAAGGACAGTGGGTAGAGGCGTTCCAGGAGCTAGAAGGGCCCCCATGAGGCTCGGTGGCACGCTACAACATCCTGTCATGGTCACTGAATGAACCATGGCAGTCCCATTTCTGGAATCAAACATAACAGGTACAATTCTTAACTCACCTTCCACGGAGAGTGCCGCGCGGATCCAAGACCGTATTCACCCCGAGCCATCTTCTGAATGCTTCCTCAGATGCTGTGTTCAGACGCCCTCCAAGAAACCAATTCCTGCATGAGCTAATCAAGTCCTTCTGAGTGCACCTACGCTCTTTAAACAAACTGAGTTACCTTATTTTCAGTAACAAACTGCCTGATGTCTCCCTGCGAGCGCTCTGTGCTCTTTTCTGTAGTTGCATTAAACACACTAGTGAAGGAATACCTTTCCCCGTGGTTGCCATGATAGTTTAAGAAGTGAGCTTCTCAAGCCCATGCCCAGACCCTCAAGATTTTATCTCCGAGTCAAGTTCGGACTATTAGATTGTAATGATGGCTGGTTTGGTGAAGAAACAAACGCATGTAAAGCAGACTACCGAGGTACGAATAAGCAAGACCTGAAGACTGAAGGCTCTCCCTGGGACCGTGTGGTAGGCAGTGGGTATCACCGGAGGGACTGCCTGGGATCGTGGCAAAAAAAATGTCCTTGTAGGAAGAAAATGTGGTCTCATGACAAACATGCATTCAGACTAGGGAAAAGGGAAAACTTCTTATTTCATTGGCATGTTGTTGGATCCAGTAGATTCCAGTGGTTTTATTACATGTCAAGTTTGGAGAGATACCTTACAGGGCTCCTCAGAAAGATTGTGCAATGCCGAATGCCTTGCTCGTGAAGACCTGTGCTAAACCGATTACTGTAACTAGACCATGAGAGCACAGGTTGGTTAATTTGTGGAACGAATGACACCCCTGTGATAATGGTAACCTGGCAAGTGACTAAGCCTCACTATCTATTAAGCACTTCCTTTGCCCGGACAGTATACCAAATAGACACTTGTATCTCATTTATACAGCACCCTCTCAGGCACGGGCTATTTTCTCCATTTCGATGAGGAGCTTAGGGAGCACAGGGGTTGTTTTGAAATCCCCGTTAATAGGTGAAAGAACCATGACTTACACTCAGCTTATATCAAGCTCCAATGCCTTCCTCCTCTGCCCATACCCGCATCGCAGGGTGTTCTCTGTGTATATGGCCAGAGGCACAGCTGCTCGTCTCCACCACTCACCCCTTGTCCCATGCACTGCTCATGGTGCCCGCGTCCCCCCGCCCCTCTGACCCCCGTTTCTCACTTTAAGGAGGGGCATCACGATTGTTACTGCACAGGGTCACTCTGAAGGTTAAATGTATTAGCGCCCGGGGAGTGCGCAGCCCATGCAAACGTGATTGCTTCTCTCTTTTTTGCCGTGTGCCTCTCGTTATCAAGATCTGCTGGAGGGGACGCTCTGCTTGTTGTGTTTGTTGTTGCTGTTTTTAATTCTGTTGCAGCGGTGCTCACGATTATTGAAGGACCACTACCTTCTGGGTGACATGCTAGGTTCTGGCCGTAAGAGCCTGTGACTTCAGGCTCCGTGAAGTGAGTGCATGGGTCACGTCAGGTCCTCCGTGTGTTGAGGTCTGTCAGGTCACAAAGGGGGCAAATAATTTGCAGGTGCATCTTAGGGAGTGTGGTCTTGTCTAGGTAGATACTCCTTTCTCTTTTGACGGCCTTATGCGATTATTTCTTTAGCGCCTGAGCCTAACAGATATTGAGCCTAACGGATAAGATAAAGTCGCTAGGGCTTTCTAATCCATCAGGGAATTCTCTTCTGAGTCTTCTGTTTCAAAATGTGTTTTCGGTTCCTAGGGACGCCTGGGTGGCTCAGTGGGTTACGCGGCCAACTCTTGATTTCTGCTCAAGTCTCCGTCTCAGAGTTCGTGGGTTCGAGCCCCACGTGGGGCTCTGTGCTGCCAGTGCAGATCCTGCTTGGGAGTCTCTCTCTCTTCCTCTCGTTGCTCCTCCTGCACTCTCGCTCTCTCTGTCTCTCACAAAAAGTAAATACATAAAATAAAAATAAAAATAAGTTAAACATATAAAATAGAGTTTTGTTTCTAAAGCCCTCAAAGATAGAAACAGATCTATTTATGTAAGCAAAGAGCAGTAACTATTTTCTTCTCTTCCTTGCTGCCTACGTTAATCCATAGCTTCGGCCCATTTGTAGACAGCACGATTGTTCACGCTTCTGAAGAATGAGTCTGGGCTGCACAGAGCTGCTGACACTTGCTGGAAAAATGACGTGTCTCTCAAACGTCCCTTGTCCATTATCCTTCCGCGGATTCTGTCCACCTGGGATTGAAGTTTTGTTTTCTGTGCGTCACCAAAGCTGGCACTTTCCTTTCTGACACCAGAGACATAGCCCGGGGCAGGGCTTCCCCCATTACCAGCACCCGCTGCTGACAGATGCCAGCCCTGTGGCCACCGGGGTCCCCCACAGTCCCGCAGCCTCCAGATGTTCATCATCCGGCCCAGAGCTGCTTTGTGGCAGCTCTCTCTCTCTCCCCTGGAGAAAGAGCACGGGGAGAGGGGCAACAGAGTCGATCTTTCTAGAGTAAAAGCTCTCAAAAGTAGACATTCCAAAGCATCGCATGTATGTGTCTATTATTCTTTCACGTAAGGGTGCAAACAGGCACACGTTTCTTGGGGAGTCCTGACAGCACGAGCGTGCTTTGCAGAGTAGGAGGAATTTCTTTATGTTACCATGGGGACACCTGAGTATGAAGAAATATAACCTTTCCCTCCCCCTCAGCTCTTAAGATAAGTGCAGAGCTTGAAGCCTTTTATCTGTGGCTATTTATTTATTTATTTATATAAAAGTCCAACCTGCCTCATTTCCCTTCTTTACGATTTTATGAAAGGCTGTTTCTTTGCAGAAAGAGTGTGGGCCCTCCCCAGCGCTGCCATGCATGGACCCCACAGGACCCCGGGCCTGCCCCTCGCCTGCCTCCATCACCAAGCCCGGGATCCTTCCCTTATGAGGCGGGCAGGGAGTGAGGGTGGCACACAGGGACGAGGACCCTGGCAGACAGATCGGCACCCAAACCCTGTGCCACTGCGCCCCGCAACTGAGAAACTGTTCATCAAGAGCTGGACACACGGAGGTAAACTGTCGACCAACGTGAGTTATTATAAATCAAATGGCTTTTGACCTTGGCAGATGACGCACCTACCCTGGCTTCTGATAAGAATCTGACCATCTAGAAGGTTCACTCATTTAAAAGGAGGAGATGTTGAAGCTTGGGAGAAAATAGGGCCGCTCATAACTGGAGCAGTTCATCGGGCTGCCAGAGAACATCCCTGCGTCCTGATGGAGCCCACGCATGACCAGCCCCTCAGAGGGAACACAGAATGTCTGAGCAAAGTGGACAGCTTTCCCAGGAAACAGCCTGTTTCAGCGCAAGATTGGTCTTGATGTACAGGTCCGTTTAATGAAACGAATCTGAACTTATGGATGAGAAATGAGGGACTCCATACTTGAAATTTCGTTCAGAAAACACTTAGGGAGAACCCCATCTGCAGAGGAGATGGAAATCATCCAGAAAATGTGGCTCTCACGCTAATGATGAGAAAAAGCTGGTAAATGGCAGAGTTTGCGGAGGGGGAGGGGGGGTCCGGCAACAGAAATGAGGGAAATTGCCAACACATCTTCAGGGTCCCGAGGGCTTGCGGTGGGCCAAAGTCACAGGGCAGAGTAACTGGGACCCCGGTCCCAAGGGAAGCCCCACGCAGCAACCGCCCCCCCCCCCCCCAGTGTCCCAGGCATGCAGGTACCGAATGTCTCACTTCCCAAAGCTCAGTAGAGTTCTAGGACTCTGGGACGGCAGAAAGACCTCCAGGCTCAGAGCCCCAGAAAACAAGAAAGCATTTGCTGCTTCTGGGGGGAGACCCATGCAGTTGTGCCTGTCCTGGGTGGGGGGGGAGTGCTGGCTGCTTCTGCTAAGGGCGGGTGGCAACGCTCTGCCCAAGTCCCGTCCTCACCCCAGATAAGAGCCCAGCACCAAAGAGAGAGCAATGCCGGTCTACCCCCAGGGGAGGACAAAGGGCAGGGAGGGCACAGAGGGGGCTCCCTTGGGTGCAGTTTGGAGGGTCAAGGAGAGCTGAGGAGAGACAGCTGCTCTAGGAAAGAAAGCACAGACCCTCAGTCAGCACCCCTGCCCCCAAGTGCCCCCAGTGGCGGGTGGTTTTCTCTGATTTCTGAGGTTTTTAAACATTTTACCAACTTTCCCTTTAGTAGATGCCCCCTGTCCCAGCCCTGCAGGTGCTTGGCCCCTCTTTTCCCACTGAATGTGTCCTCAGAGCAGTCATGATGGAAACTGCTGTCTTCTCCAATGGTTTCACATGTAGGATTGAGTCAATTATATTTGGAAGTTCACTGTATTTCTCTTGGGTAATGTTGGATGATAGAAGATAGATGATAGATAGATAGATAGATAGATAGATAGATAGATAGATAATAGGTAGATGATAGATGATAAATAGATAGGTAGATAGATAGATAGATAATAGATAGATGACAGAAGATAGATAGATAGATAGATAGATGACAGAAGATGGATAGATAGATAGATAGATAGATAATAGATAGATGACAGATAGAAGATAGATAGATAGATAGATAGATGATAGATTGTTCAATGATAGATAGATAGATAATAGATTAATAGAACGATGGAGGGATAGATATATAATACATAGATGATAGATAAACAGGACTGTAGATTTAGATAGTCTATGCTATATTCTTAAAGATACAGTATTAGACAGGCTCAGCTGAGACTGTCGTATCATCTCAGTGATTTTAATACAGCCTAATTGGGAAGTCTATGTCATCATGATAATGAGTTTTCACAAAGTGTACTTTGGCTGATATTAAAATTCCTACACCGACCTTGGCTTGGTTGAAATCTGCTGCAGTGTATTTTTCTGTCCCTCCAGAGGTATCGCTAGCTGAATCATTTAGTGATTTTTAAAAATTTAGCCCGATTCTATTTGCCTTGTCGCTGCTGTGCGCACTCCATCATTTTTAGTGCGCTGGTTTGGATGGGCGTCTGTCGTAGTCCCGGGTGCCATCCCGCGCACCTGCCCTCCGGCTCTTTTCCTCCTCTCACTTGCTTTTTTGGGACCGACTATTTTTGTCATTCTTTTCTTTGCCTTCTTTGAATTTGGGAGCTATACTCTTCCCTTCTATTCTTTTAGCACTTAAACTGGAACTTAGACACTGTGTTCCTAATTTGTCAGAGTATAAAATTTGTAGATATATTTATCCTGCTTCTAGAAACAGAAAGACCCTAAAATATTTTAATTCCTTTTATTCCTTTCCTGATTACTGTACATGTAACCATTTTGTATTTTTTCTACATCCCATTTTTAACCAGATGAAATGTTGTCACTATTATTCTTAGATGTCAGAGTTTATTCACGCCTACTCACGTGTTTATACATTTCTTTACTCCTTCTGGCATCTCAGATCCTCATCTGCGATTACTGTCCTTCTTCTTGAAATGTAACCTTTATTTATTTTTATCTTTTTAAGTTTATTCAGTTTGAGAGAGAGAGAGAGAGAAGGGCAGTGGCAGAGAGAGAGAGAGAGAGAGAGAGAGAGACAATCCCAAGTAGGCTCTGTACTGTCAGCTCAGTTAACTGACTCAGCCACTCGGGGTCTCCCGAAAAATAACCTTTAGGGCAAATCTGTTGATGGTAAATTCTCCCATTTTTTTTCTTTGTCTTAGAAGGTATTTTGATATTTTGGTCTTCACTCGAATTTAGGTCACGGAATGAAAACTCAGAGCTGCTTTCAGGCTCATGCTGGAGAGGCTCCTTTGCAATCTGTTCCATTGTTGACACTAACAACTTTGTCAATGTAACTGTCCTTGTGTTTGCAGGCATATAGGTCTTTTATGTCTAGCTGCTTCCAAGGTTTTCTCTTTGGCTTTGGTCTTCTTCATGTAATAAGACTATGTCGAGGCGTGAAAATCGTCATTCCTTTTGGTCACAGGACAGGGTGGAAGAGGTGAGCAGGCCCCCACACGGAGGGGTGGGTCCTCGGGAGTCCCTGTGAGTGACTTCCTCCACTGCTGCGCCCCACCTCTGCTACACTGAGAAACCCAAGGTCAGGTTCGCCGGGTTTCCAAATGAGCTGAGGCATCACTCTGATTCCGTCTCTGAGTCCTTGGCTGCCATTCTCTCCTTCATTCTCCATTTGAGAATTCTGGAGATTGCTCAGAGCTGCCGGGTCCATTTCCTTGGTGGCTCTGGGATCACTAACTGCCCTTCCTGTGTGCAGGCCCTTGGTGCCCTTCCACGTCGCTGCGAAAGAGACTTGAGAGTCCTGGAAAACCCAGAACTAGACGTCGACACCATGCACGCTGCTGTTGGTGCCTTTCCTACAATATGCATGCAGCCAGCTTCCCCGTCTTCCCATTGCCTAGGGGGTCACCTCCAAGCTTCGTGTCTAAAGCCAGACTTAGCCCGGTTTTCTCTGCCCTCTCGTGCGTGGACCCCGTGACTCACACAGCCCGCAGTCCCGGGTCTGTCTGCTTCCTGCGACGTGCCTTCCTGTAAGCTGTTTCCTTTACTTGAGACACTTTCCCCGTCTCCTTTTTCTGTGCTTCATCAATCTCCTCCTTCTCAACGGAACTAACTCAAGAATCTGTGCTTCCTGGGGCACCTGGGTGGCTCAGTCAGTTGAGCATCCGACTTCAGCTCAGGTCATGATCTCACAGATCGTGAGTTCGAGCCCCGCGTCGGGCGCTGTGCTGACAGCTCGGAGCCTGGAGCCTGCTTCGGATTCTGTGTCTCCCCCTCTCTCTCTGCCCCTCCCCTGCTCATGCTCTGTCTCTCTCACTCTCAAAAATAAACAAAAACAAATTAGAAAAAAAAATCTGTGCTTCCTGCACTCAGCTCTGCTCCCACACTAGACTGTCCCTTTCCCCCATGACAGTCCCTTTGTTCCTACATGTACTTTGCGGTCACATCTGGGCGTTTCACCTTGCTTTTACTCCTAGAATTCACGTCCATGGACACTCTCAGAGACCACACCGCCTGCTCCAATAAGACCCTTCCCCACCTCTCCACCGTGCTGCAGGACGGCACCTCTCCATGGTCACCCCCTTCAGTGTTTCCCGATTTGCAATTCTGTGATGCCCACACGTTGAGCTGCCCCTGTCTGCACCGGAATTGTGCACGAGAACGGTGGACAGATTGAGGTGAGTTTAACTATGCTGCACTTTGATTTTTCTTACTTTAAGTAGGTCTCTAAATGAGAACGAATTCCTTGTTATGTCCCAATCAAAATGACAAAAGCCTTAAAAGCCCCTCACTTATAAAAGGTATACCCTTATTTTGATATTTTATGAGACACAGAAAAGCACCTAGAAAGAGAAGAATAATTACCCATAACTCCCCACTCAAAGGCAACTATTTCTAGTATTTCTTTCACTGATTCATGATCCTTTTAGCGCTCACAGAGTCATCATTCTGTCTGAAGATTTGTATTTCCTGCCCTCTTCCATACACTCACCATATACATCTTCTCTGCAGCTATAAGCTTGTTATAAATAGTATTCTAACATTTCTGCACATTATTCCATAAATAGAAACATCAAAATATACTTAATCACCCCCATCCAGTTGGAACTGTGGGCTGTTTCCAGTATTTTATTAATATATATATATATATATATATATATATATATATAATGATGCAACAATGTGTTTTTTTTCCATAAAGGATTTTTCTTATATTTTATTTGTTCTTTAGGATAGATGCATGTTAACTATAATTACCAAGCTAAGGGATATTAATTCTTTTATGTTTCTTTATGTAGTATACCAAATTTTAAAAACAATCTTTTAAAGGGCGCCTGGGTGGCTCAGTCAGTTAAGCGTCTGACTTTGGCTCAGGTCATGATCTCACCGTCCATGAGTTCGAGCCCTGCTTCAGGCTCTGTGCTAACAAACAGCTCAGAACCTGGAGCCTGCTTCGGATTCTGTGTCTCCCTCTCTCTCTGCCCCTCCCCTGCTCTTGCTCTGTCTCTCTCTGTCTCAAAAATAAATAGGGGCGCCTGGGTGGCGCAGTCGGTTAAGCGTCTGACTGCAGCCAGGTCACGATCTCGCGGTCCGTGAGTTCGAGCCCCGCGTCAGGCCCTGGGCTGATGGCTCGGAGCCTGGAGCCTGTTTCCGATTCTGTGTCTCCCTCTCTCTCTGCCCCTCCCCCGTTCATGCTCTGTCTCTCTCTGTCCCCAAAATAAATAAACGTTGAAAAAAAAATTAAAAAAATAAATAAATAAAAACATTAAATTTTTTGTAAATAAAAAAAAACAATCTCGTAAGTGGTGAAAACTCAGACAGCTATGAACTACAAGACCAATTCCACTTTGCTTTTGCAAGAACAATGAGTTGTTGGATTTGTATTTATGTGGGTGAAATTATTAATACTAACTGCTGGTTTATTCACGCAAGAGAAAAAACCAAAGGTGGTGATGTTACTGCCTTGCCTCCTGAACTCCGAAAGAGTGAAGCCTAAGGCATTTCATCTCCCAAATTTCACCATAAATGTCGATATCATTACAGATATCCTATGCATCTTTTCTGACCTTAATGTTTTCCATTAGTCTTCATTTTTCAAGCTCTTTTGACACCGCAGAGCTGGAAGAATAAAAATAGTTTGGAGCAAACTCTATGAGTATCATCTATATAGTTGGTGTTTTTGTAAACAGATACCCACGACCAGCATCGCTCTGGTTTTACAGAAAGGATTTTGCTTTTAAGCCCTGCTAATGTCTGGACATAACGTGCATGGAGGGAGTACAGCTTTTCCGAGATGCATTCTGCTGTGTGCAGCTGAAGGGGCATCAGATAATGGCCTTCGCTACCAAGGCCACGATATATCATAAGCGAGCATAATTAGCTAAAGTTTGCTGTCGCTTTCCCCCGTCGTTCTCGAGAGCCATCTATTCTATTGTCGTTACATTAGCTAAATATAGTTCTAGCAGACCTGACTCTGAATCACCCTTAACTAGATGTCCCAAGGCAGACTGGCCTGACTTATAATCAATAGAAAATAAAGAGCAAAAGCTATAGATGTCATAAAAAGACCACATTTCTATCAATTACTTTGGAAGGCAAAATTCAAAGTGTATGTTGGTTCAATTTTGGGTAATGCACAGCAAAAGCTTGTTATGAATAGCCAAACATGATTTAATCCCCACTTGATTTATACGGTTAATGGCGGGTTTGCCTTCATGGAGTAATTTATGGGTCGTTTTAGGAATCTTTTTTATTGGATAAAAAATAAAATTACAATGGTAGATCGAAACGCTAAAGAAATATTTGGACATTTTTTTCATCTTTAAGCGAGGCTTTTAAGGAGGTTAAAAAAAAGCCTTGTGTTGAAGTAATGTGATAGACGCCCTATTTGAATATTCTGTATATAATATTATATTTTTAATCATATGGTTACAACCTTCTGTTATTCCACATCAGCTTTCAAAGAAAAAAAAAAAAAAAAAACCTGGGCATCATTTACATGTTGGAAACAACTTGAGAAACGTTATTTCCAGTGTCTTAAAATTTATTGAAATGAGGGGGCAAAAAAACGGCATACAATTCTTTTTAAGCAAGAGGTCGCGAGTTTTCACGTTTACTAAGAACACGTGTACGTTAAAAGAAGAGGCAATTCCTTCTTCCTCACCATTAATTGTCGGCCTTATTGCCATCAGCCAGCTCATCATTCTTTTCCTGCTGTTGTAAACATCAAGGTCATTTGGAGATTCTGCCAAAATGAAGATCGTTATGTACAGAGCAGTATTAAAGCAGAGAGGCCGAGCCCTGGGGCTGCCGAGAGTTCTGAGAAATGAGGCACTCAGTTAATGCTGTTTTTCTCTAGATAAAGGCAGACTCTGCTTAAGAAACATTCTTCCAGGGTCGCGCGAAGGGACCGTAACAACTACTGAAATGTCCCCCTCACGCGAGTCATGTCCACAGTGCTGCTTCGTGACAGCCCACAGGGCAGGAACGATGGTAAAGGACGTGTCACCTGGATTTTCCAGGAATCGGATGCCAGGAAGTCCACCTCCAGTCTTGAGGGGTTCCACAGACCTGCTCTCCAAGAAAGCTGTCAACACAGACTTAAATAGGAACCATCCAAAGGTTCTGGAAATGCTCCTAAGGACAACGAGCAAACGAGGCAATATCTATTCTACCCATCCCACGAGAATTTGGTAGGACAGTAAGAGGCTGTGGTATTTGAACTGAGATCACTCCATCCCTCCCTGCGTCTGCCCAGGAGGGCTCCCCGCCGCCCACCCAGCTCCTTGTGGAAAGGCCTTACTCCTTTGGGGAGTGGGCTGCGAGTTTCTTATTCTGCTCCCACTACCTTTTGCTAGGGATGAGCTTTGGGCAAATCCAGTCATCCCTCCCCCAGGCCCCACTCGTGGGGCAGTGGTTCTGCCTTGGGTGGGGCTGACTGAGAATACCCTGGATAGCCTGCCCCACTCTCCTGAGGTGGGGGGGCATGGTGGGAGAGGAGTCTAGAAGGACAGGGCTACCATCCCTCTCCATCCCCGAAGACTCAGCTCTTACAGCCGAGTGTCACCACAGAGAACTCAGTTGACCTCCTGGCAACGACAATTGCATCGGATCCAGCAAGTTCTGGACGAGAAGTAAAAAGTCGGGAAAGTCAAGAACGCTGTGAGCGCCACAACAGATGGCATCTTACCATGGAGATTAAGGGCAAGATCTTTAGAATTCTCTCGACGGGTTTGGATCTAGCTCTCTGACTCGCTAGATCTGGGTTCGTCAGCACGTGGCTTAACTTCTGTGAGCCTGATGAAAAGAGATTGCACTTACCTGGATGGGGAACTGGAAGCCTGAAATTAGAGCCTCTCCTGGAAGCAGTGTTTGCCACGGTTCAGTCAGGAAACAAACCACGCCAGTCATTTTCAATAGAAGGACGAAAATCTAAACAGCCGAATTGTAGAACAGTCTAAGCAGGTTTCCGTAAAGAATTGTCAAGAAGGTCATGGAGAAGAGCACTAAGTCACGAGGGAAGAAACTCTGAGGGACTGGAGAACTGGAGGACTGGGCACCAGGACTGGGAGACTAGACTGGAGGACAGGGGACCAGGACTGGAGGGGCAGGGGAGATTTGAACGATTACAACTTGGAAGCCTGGAGCCGCCCGCAGCTGCAAAGTCACCCCGCGAGAGAGGCCCAGAGGCTACAGACGAGAGCAGCTTTGGTGCTGAGCGCCACTGCAGGGTGGTGTCCCGGGGACGGACGCAGACGGGGAAGTTCCGGAAAACGGGGCCTCACCTCCCTCGGCCTGGCACCTCGCAGCATCGTCTTTGGGTAAAACTAGATGGAGGGCCAGGCAGCAAAGCAGGGACACGGCCTACAGGGTCCTGAATCAGCATCACAAAGCCACGTCGAGAAGGCTGGCTGGGAGCAGGGAGACGACAGTTTGAAGCCCTGTCACAAGCTTCCTAAGAAGCTACGCTCCGTAAATTTTAGTCACCGTCATACGTGCCTGTGCGACCAGTGGGCCTTCGGGACATGGAAAGTCTCCGGAGTCACCATCCACAAACAAAGGGCATCAAAGGAGGGACATCCCAGCGCTTGTGGGAGTTTTACTTACTCCTGGGCCCTGCGTTCCTTCCAGACTTGTCAAATCACCGACGTCCTTTTTAATCATTTTACTTCCAGCAAGAAGGTATCTAATTTGGGCCCAGTCACTACGGCATCATTCTTTGGAGAGCTAGAGTCTCCTGGGAGGGAATGTCTCTAAACCTGGTATTTGGAAAAAGTGCTGCACAATTTTGCGTTTGGATTTTAGGAAATATGTTCAACTGTCTGCTATACATTTCTCAGCAGGGTCCTGGTGTTTTTCACTACACTGAACATTTTGGGGATCTAAACCATTATTCACACCCGGGTCCCTTGTGGCAGGAATGGAGGGATGACGCTCAGATGTCCCCTCAAGGAAGAACCCGTCCACGGGCTGCCGGAGGGAAGCCAGTGGACTCCCCAGCAGCCGCACCACGGGATCCCCCGCAGCATTTGAATTAAAGTCCCACCCTTCCCAGGAAGTTCCCGGCCAATGACCATGCAAGGCAACAGTACTAGAACCTGTCCTGCCCCATGCAAGATCGCTGACCTGCAACTCCTGTTCTGGAGCCTTCTTCAGCTCTGCACTGCAGGGCGAGCCTCTTCCAAACTAGCCCTCCTTCCTTCGTCCCCTCCATTCCCGAGTCCAGGCCTTCCCTGTGCTCTGAACTCCTGTTCCCTTTCCCACTGTCCTCCACGACCATGACCTCGGTAAATTTTCCTTCTAGCCTCTTTTGATGTCCATAAGTTGAACCTGCTGTGTTTTTTTTAACAGCTTTATTAAGATAAAATGCATCTGTGTGAAATGTACAGCCCAATGGACTTCTATCCACTGAGATGTACCCCCATCACCACCATCAATTCTAGAACGTTCCCAAACCCTTCCCCTCCACTCCACTCCAGTTCTCAGCAACCACTAATCTTTTCGTCTAGAGATTTCAGGATTCTAGACATTTGATATGTAACACGTAGTGTTTTGTGACTGGCTTCTTCATTTAGCATAATGTTTTTAAGCTTTATTCACGTGGTGACGGACATCCACACTGCATTTCTTTCCATGGCTGAATAAAATCCCATCGTGTGGCGAAATCACGTTGCATTTATCTGTTCACCTGTTGATGGGCAATTCAGTTGTTCCCATTTTTTTGGACTGGTATGTTTTGAGTGATGTTTCTGTAAACATTCACGGACAAGCTTTTGTGCGGACGTAAGTTTTCATTTTTCTCGGTATATACCTAGAAGTGGAATTCTGGGGTCATACAGGAATTCGATACTTAATCACTAGTGGAACTGGCAGACTGTTTTCCAAAGTGACAACACTATTGCCCATTTCCACCAGCTTCCCCAGATCCTCACCAACGCCCGTTGTCTGAGCTTTCCGGTCTAGTCATTCTGATGGGTGTGCAGTGGTATCTCATAGTTTTGACTTGCATTTCCTGACGATTGATAAGGCCAAGCATCTTTTCATGTGCCTGTTGGCCATCTGTAGATCTTCAGAGATTGTGTCCCTGTGGATGGCCTCCTTTCTGGAGTCAGTGTTCGATATTCTGATGGCAAGAGGGGTCCACTCAGCTTCCTTACCCCCAGGCCTCTATGAAACTTCCCAGGCCTACCCGGCTGGTATTTGAGGCTGGATCACTATTCTACCTATGAATCTTCACAATTTCACTGGCTTTGAAAGTGCCCTTGGGCTTGACTTGCTCAGAGTTTGCTGCTAATGACGTCAGTTCCTGTGGGATGACATCAGGATACCTTTTATTATTTTATTTTATTTTATTTTATTTTATTTTATTTTATTTTATTTTATATTTTCAGAGAGAGAGAGCACAAGAGGGGGAGGAACAGAAAGAGGATGGGTAGAGAGAGGATCCCAAGCAGGCTCTGCCCTGTTAGCTCAGAGTCCGACACGGGGCTCGATCCCCTGAACTGTGAGATCATGACGTGAGCAGAGATAAAGAGTCAGATGGTTAACTGAGACACTCAGGTGCCCCAGGAGGTGTCTTTTATAAGGCCCATCACCCTATGTATCTCCTGAGCCAAGGCTCCCGAGCTGGGGTGGGGGCCACGGCTAGCTTCTCTGAGGGATCCCACATTTGGGTAGCTGAGCGGCCGGTGGGGCCTGGGAGCAGGCACTTGAGCTTGCCTCTCCTGGTGGCAGGCAGGGATGGCAGGAACCCAGCGACCTCAGCCTGCCACAGCTCAGGTCGAGGGGTGCTCAGGAGTGGGTGCTGAGCTTGCGTGGGACTCAGTCTCCTCACCAGAGGCAGTGGAGAAATGCTGACGTCTTGCTTCTCCAGGGAAACAGAGCCTTCCCGCAGGGAGCTGGGGACTGGAGTCCAGGCCAAGGGACCCTGTGCTCTTGGCTACAATGTCTTGCGTGGGGTCTCCACACCCCTCCCTGAGCCGGGATGGTGAGGGAAATGTTGTCTTGGTGTAAATATCATGGACTCTCTTTTGTTGCTGAGATTTTGCAGATGTCCTTGAATACACGTTTTTTCATTTGCTGCTTGTGCTTAGTACCCTACAGAAGCCTCACATGGTTTTTATAGTCTCCACTGGTTTCTCTGGGCAGCAAGTTACCAGAGTTCTGGCCTCCATCATGTTGGCAGAACGCTCCTCTTATTGGCAAATGTATTCTTTGCAAACAAGACTAGTTTGTAAGCCAACCAACACGGAGGCATTGGATGACATGATACCTGCCCCCTGAACTATAACTACGAGTGGACATGCGTCTTGGAGGTAAGTGATTACTGCCATGCCTAACTACTGGGACCCAGCTCACGAGGTCAAGAGGGAGCTGAGAAGGTGTGTGTGTGTGGGGGGGGGGGGGGTGTTCTCTTAGTACCAGCCAAAGAAATGGAGAGAAAGAGCTTCCTGGAAAATCATCTGGTCCAACTTCTGTTGCACAAATGAGAAAACCAAGGACCGGAGATGAACTCTTCTGAAACCGCTTCGGTAGAAGCGATCTCATCTAGAAGGCACACCTCCCACGTGACCCCGTGCTCTCTCCACAAATAACTTGTGACGTTGGCCGCACTCAGCGCCTGTGACCGGTGATGCCGGAGGATTCGGAAGTGGAGCCGTTGCTGTGGGGGTGCCGTCAGGCAGGTCTGGGGGGGCGCGGAGGGCTTTGTCTCCGCAGGGACAAGGACAATGAAAGTAATAGGATAAGAACCAAGACGCATAGCAGATCTACCCTGTGTGTGTGTTTCTCGAAAATTATCTCATTTCGTTTAATGCATTGGTGGTACATAAGGAGGTAGTAGCTACAGTACTCAGCCATCGGTCAACCTAACTACCGGTCCCTGTGATGTGATGTGATGTGCTGAGGCCCTAAATCCAGGGACATCATCTCCCGAGGAAGTCTTCTTCACTTCCTAGAGCTCCCCTTCCTCGACTTTTCCAGAATACCCCACGCACTTCTTGTGCATCAGCATGGTGCGGTTTCGTGCGTATTTTTCTACTAACTGGGGCCATGCCTTTTCTGTATTTCCCTCCCTTGTCACATATGGATATCCCTTGAATATTTGTTATCCCTGCTTTATAGATGGGGACGCTGGACCTTGGGGAAATAGCTTGGCCAGGGTGCAAAGTAATTAGTAGCAGAGCTGGGCTGCATCCCTCAGTACCCGACTACGAACGCGTGCCCTACAAACTACATCCCCATCCCCGGCCACGTGTGCCGGTCTTGAGGCTGGTTAGGATGTACTTGTCATACCCGTCCTGCTCTTTCTCAGGGTCTGCTCTACCTGGCGGGGAGTAGATACCAAACACGCATTTGCACGTTGACGGAATAAAATCTCCTTCATCCTTGCTGACTCTTACCCAGCTAGGAAAACAGTGTGATCGGCCTGCCTTGGAGATATCGGCCATAGGAGGAAACTCTCTGCTCACATCATGTTGTGACCTAAGGAAGCATGGGTCACCTGCATCACTGGAGAATCAGGACCACAACAATGAGTTATGCTGGAGTAGATTCTAGTTCATTTCAAAAATTCTTTTTTTTTTTCTCTGCCTCTGGACCTTTGCCAGCTGCCCCCTGAAGCTATATCTGATTCCATATCTCTGGGGGCTTTTAAAAAGAGGGTGCCAACTGCTTTCTTGCCCGGCATGTTGTGGGAGAAATTTATGCATCAGAAAAGGTGGGAGTTTTTGACAAGGACTGCATATGATCGTCAGTGGGGGAGATTTTACTGATACCGGGGCTCTGCTTTAAGCCAATGAAGACAGAGTTCAGTGGGCAAAAGGAGCCCTACGTGGAGTTCAAAGGTTATCTAGTGATTCGAACGGGCCGCTAAGATCGGGAACAACAGAATTAGGGGGTTGGACAATAGGGAGGAATCACAATTCTGTTGCATTAGAATTTTTAAAAATATGGATAGATGCTCAGGTCACTCCTGAAGTATTCTAGTTCAGAATTCTTTGAGTGGGGCTTAAGTGGGAGGAAGCCCCTAGTTTATAAAAGCCTCTCAGGGATTAAGATGAGCTGTCCTAGCCCTCAGGTGTAGACCCAGAACATCTGGGTCAGAATGCCCACCTAGAACCGTGCCCCATCCAGGCCACAGGCCAGGGTCTGGAGAAAACATTTAGCTTCCAGCTCTGTCCAGACCTAGCTGATCTGACTGTCACGTCTCCCCAGGTTCAGAACCTCCCTCAGCCCAGGTCTGTCCCTGCTGGTTTCTCCAGTTCTCTGGACATTTTGCAACCTTGAAGGCCCAGAGGGGTCTGCCCTCCCAGGGGCCAGCATGGTGCCTTGAGGGAGGCGCCTTTCTCCCATCTCTGCGTTGACAGAAAGCCCTTGACGTCTTCTGTGTTTAATATCAATTCGCTTTGTAACATCAGTAGTCTCCGGGTGCCTGCCACGTCAGCCTGATGAAAGGAGATTTGAGAAAGATGAAGTTATTCGACACTGGGCCTTTGTGAACCACGACATGAAGTGAAGGGGGCTCATTCTGAAAACCTCTTTCTCCAGGACGCAAAGGCAGGCAAGCTGGCCATTCTCTTCAACAAAATGCACGCTGTAACCGAACAGGAGGAAAAGCCTTCCCTCTATGTGACTTAGTATCAGCCATCAACCACAAAGGCTCACGGACAAAAATGCATGGATTCGTCACCAGGTAGCCCTTGAGAATGCCTGGAGCGCGTCTCCTGGGTCTTCTATTTCATCACAGGTAATTACAGGTGAGTTACATGACAGATCCCCAGCCGTTGTCCTCTTGTCTGGAACGTGCTGCTGTTTTCATCCTAAGAAAATGTATTACAACATGTATGGGAAAGGGTAGTCATGCTTATAAACTAGTTTACAGATATGGATGTATTTTATGGATGTGCATAAAAATATTCGATACACACACACCAAGAGACACCTCAAAATGATGAATTGATCATTGTTTGCTGATCGTTACATATTGTGCAGTTACCGACCATCACAGAGTTCTGGCTGAGAGTAAAATAAACTCACGCACATTTGTGTTTTTCTCTAATTCTCTCTCGGTATCTCTGAAGTGAGAAGTTCAAAATCACCGAGGGCAAACATCATCATTATTTCTGGCAGGCACTCACCAAAACCAGCATCGCCCCAGATGCTCGCTACAGACATTGAACTCTGAGAATAATCACATCAGTTCAGACCTCTGGTTAGTTCACAAGGTCTAATTTAAATGCTGATGATGCTTGGGCATTGGCTTTTAAAGAAAATTCTTTACGGGAAACTCTACTGCTTTCCAGAAGGCCTCTGCTTTAGACATTCTAAAATCCAGCATCGATCAGCCAGAGAACTTTTCCTGTTCAATAATGATAAAATTAAATATTACTATTTTTACAAGGTAGACCTTGCAGGGATGAGATCTGGTGTCATTTAATCCGTATCTATAGCTGGATGCCCCCTTGACCTTTTTTGTTGTTGCTTTTGAACTGGCTTCTGGGGATTCATTTGGCGATTGGTTCTTGCGCACTCTAACCTAACCGACCAGTAAGAGTGAGTCCATTCGGTGGAGCAGGTCTACGGCTGCTCATTTTTGTCAGTACTTTGTCCTGATTCTTGGAAAGATGACTGGAACTTTGGATCTGGCTTCCACACTTGAAGACTTGGCCATACTCCTGCCATGAGTGGGGACGACTGTGCTCCACTTCCATTGTCACATAAATTCTTTTTATGGCTTGTTCACTGACATATCTCTAAAATACAGAAAACTGCTTGGTCAACGGGAGGCACCAAATAAATAATTTCCGTAGTTTAAAGAAGCGCTCTTGACTCCAAGATTCTCCTCCAGCCAAATCTTGACTGAGATGTGGTTCCAATGGAATATTTTTGTTTGGACACCTTGCTGTTTCCTCAGATACAATACCTCTTAAGCTGAAAGTTATTTTCTTCCTTACGTTACTTTCTTTATCTAAAGTACACTCAGCCTCTTAATGTATAAATATATATATTTAATATACATATATTTAAACACACATGTATGTATATGCATATATAATTTGCATAATGATGGTAATAATTATCATTTACTGATGTCTCAGTGACTGGCATGGAATGCTTCTATTATTACAGACCTGCTACAATAATCTTGAAAGACAGTATATGCTATTGGCATGTTATAGACGATAAAGTTGACATCAGAGAGATTGATCAATTTATCCAAAGTCACACATACTTCTGTAGTTGGATTTAAACCCAGGTCTGCTTACATTTTATGTCCACATTTTTTACGCCATAGCCTCCTACCTCTCAGAATCATAATATACCTGCTTTATATCTCTGTACTGTAAGAGACCATGACGCTGTAAGATAAGAGCCTGGTTCTTTCTCTTGTTTATGTTAACAGAGACTAACGTAGTATCTGGCATAGTCTGGGTTCAACAGATGTTTTCAAAATGCCTCTTCTTTTTCTCCCCCTCATTTCAGCCTAAGTCTCTCCCCTCCTCCTCTTCATACACACTTTCCCCAAGCATATATGCCTAAAACATTGTTGATTCAACCCTCAATAAGACTGAGACAATTCTTTCCCATTACTCGTGGCCCTTTGCTAAAGTAGACTTTTGTCTATGATCAGATGATTGCAATTGCCTCTGAAACCCTACCCCACCTCTTCTCTCTCTCTCCCTTCCAGTCTATCCTCCCATAATTTATCAAATCTCCATCAGGTTTCTCCCCCTAAATGCCATTTGGACGATCCATTTCTAAGCCTCCACCCCTCCAATAGTCCCACTGAGCCCACAAGTGGGAATCAAGGGTTTCCCTGGAGATCATGGCTTTCCGAAGGACAACGCTTCTTTTGTCCTCCCTGGACCTAAGCTGGTCTGACCCTTCTTGAGCAGGCTGACCGGTCCTCTTCATTTTCCCTGGCATCTCGCAAGCTCCTACTTGGGATTCTGAACATCACGTAAGCCTCTTACCTACCGGCTTAAATTCGGGCCCGTGGGACCGGTCGGTTCTACACAGCGATGTTCTCTGGCTCCGTGCCTCTGCTGTCTCCTCCCTGCGACCCGTGTTCTGGTGCCCCATGTGTGGTCCATGTTCCCATTCCCATGCCTGAGCATGTAATCTTTTACAGCGTCCCCCCCCTCCACGGTTCTTACGTCATTTTGTTTCTCACGACATGGCCCTAAAGGCAGCAGAGAGGGAACCCTTGCCTCCACTTGGTGGACAGGAGGTAAACTGGTGAGTGTAGACCACCGACCAAAGCGCAGAGAGGGTGCAAGTGGAATCCACATCCATTTCTTCTCCCAGCACACCATGTGCCATCTGTCCTGCTTGTTTTCAGTCTCCTTTTCTGGGTCTTAGTGAACAGACACGAGTCCGAGAGACCCTACGTCTCCAGTCCGGTCCCCCATCTTCTGACACCAGGGGCAAGTCTGGGTCTGGTGACCACTACTCACGTGGACGTTCTTGGCAGACAGTGGCAGTGTTGGAAATAGAGTGATCTCGGGGCACCTGGGGGGCTCAGTCGGTTAAGGGTCCGGCTCTTGGTTTCGGCTCAGGTCATGATCTCGCTGTTTGTGAATTTGAGCCCCGCATCAAGCTCTGCACTGACAGGGCGGAACCTGCTTGGGATTCTCTCTCTCCCTCTCCCTCTGCCCCTTTCCCACTCACATTCTCTTTCTCTCTCTCTCAAAATAAACAAATAAACACTTAAAAGAAAAGAAGAAAACAAAAGAAAAGAAAAGAAAAAAGAATTATTTTTTGTTTTCAACAAGTTGTCTTCAAATGCAGAAAACAAAATAAAGCATCCTCAAATAATTTGAAGATAACCATTTTGGTGATTGATGTGATTGGTAAGAGCTGAAACTTACCAACTCTCTAATGTCTACTCAAATAAATGGTGCATGACGTGGGGAAGTTCCGTTAAACTTGTTTAGTGTCGATTATTCACTAAAATAAAACTAAAATAATTTGTGCTGTATCAGGCTCTCTTCATGTACCATCTTTTTGGATTCTCACAAATTTGTGAGACAAGTGTTACTGTAGTTCCATTCAGTGATGAAAAAAAAAAGAGAAGCAGAGTTCAAAGGGGCCCAGGTAATGTCTGTGCTGAATTCAGGAATTGGATTCATGAGCACATATTCTTTTTTTGCTTTTTTTTTTAATTTTTTTAAATGTTGATTTATTCTTGAGACAGAGACAGAGCGTAAACAGGGGAGGGGCAGAGAGAGAGGGAGACACAGAATTCGAGGCAGGCACCAGGCTCCGAGCTGTGAGCACAGAGCCCGACGCGGGGCTCGAACCCATGAACTGTGAGATCATGACCTGAGCCGAAGTGAGAGGCTCAACCAACTGAGCCACCCCTGCGCCCCAATGAGCACATATTCTTAAACACCATGTTAAACTCAACTGTACTCAAACTATTCCTCTAATCCAGTGGGGTTCTTTAAAATGAGATACCATTTGTTAAAATTTAGCCTATAACTGCTCATCAGGATGACTTAAGCACCCATATACTTCTGAACTTTAAGTTCATATACTTAAAGAACATAGATGCATCCGTTTAAGTGAAGAGTTTCCCTTAAGTAATGTCTATGTGACAATATTGTTTTGATGGAGTCCCACCTGAGAAGAACATTTGGAACTCACATTTCTCTCTAAAGACTGCAACACCCTTCTCTCAAGCCCAACTATTTATGACTGAGAAATGAGAAATAGTTTCATGAGAACAGACGACCAACACGAAGTCCCCTACGAGCGGTTAATCAGGATAAACGTTTCCCAAGGAACAACTTACTTAATCCTTTCAAGAAGCCTCTGAACTACAGGTAATTTTCCCATCTTACAGGTGCATAAACCAAGGTATGGGGATGTTAAGCACCAGGCCCCAATCTGGCAGGTTGTGGAGCCAGTGTTATAACCGAAGTGACTGAGCTCCAAGCCCCGCAGCTAGGCTTGTCCTATTGTGCTTTCCTCCCACAGAATGGGAAGAAGTTGCCATCTGGTCCCAGCTTGTAGCTGTAACCTCAAGATCCCCGACTTCCCATCTGTGATTGATGCAGGATTGTTGGTGCTCTGGCTTCCAGGCTCCTGAATTCCCGGGGGAAACACCCTTCCTGGCTGGATTCCTCTGTCCGGGACTTTGCACAAGGGGACATCTTCAACCGACTCAAATCATATGGAATGCTAGTCATATAGGTGTGTGGAGGAAAGAGCCACTGTGCATTTATACTGTTGATGGCTTTTGCTGTTTTGAAAATGCCATTTAGGCACTAGGTTTCAAGAGATGGTCTCCAGCGCCAGCTCTGTGCAAGGGCATCACAAATCCAACGGGTGAAAGAAATAGGGGGAAAAAGAAATGTAGGACTAGAACCCATTTTAAGAAAGTGCATTTTACCTGAGACAGGGTTTTGTAAGAGCTGAGCATGCTGCGACTCACCTACACCTGTCACTTTGAAAAAGGAACTAAGGATTGATTTTTTTCAACCGGTGTCTGCATCTTCTTGAAAAGTAGATTGATTTTACTTTCCACTCGAGAAAGATGCTCTTTTAGCGCTCACCTTCTATTCAAGCAGCCTGGGGCTGAGGTGTGAGTCCGAGTGAAATACCATCTGCTCCGTGAAAGCACCACACCGTCACCAGGACGCTTTGCTTTCTGAGCACGCTTCGGTAAGGGAGTGTGGATTCGTACAAAAATGGAAGCCTAGAAAGGTGAGCTTCAGATCATTTTCCAAGTCAGTAGAGAGATTCCTAGGCATCTGCCTCACATCATGATCCTCTTGGCATTTCTTGATTGGAAGGAACAGAGAGAGAGAGAGCATGCTTCTCTACCTCCTGGCGGCAGTGACTGCTTCGTCCTGCCCCTTATTAAGAAGCAGCCTTTCGCAGATGGATTCAGTAATACTTCTGTTTCTTCGAATAGTGAGTGGAAGGTGTGGAATCAGATGGACCATTCATGTGTCTTCAGAAGTTTCAACAGAAGAGATTCTGTAGCTAAGCGAGTAGACACGATTCTGCATGTTAACATGGCTTAAGCCCCTTGCTAATATAACGGAATGCATGCGAGTAAGCATATATTTCTAGAACGCATGTAATGCTGTGATCTCAAATGCATGCAGGGACTAGAAAATAACAGTGGAAACCTAGGTTGCTGTATTAAATTTCACACACGTGTGAAGTTTTTTCTCTGCTATAGCCTATTAGTTAATATGCTGTTATTGATTTGTTTGCATTTTATTTGACTTGAATTAAATTGTGTGTGTCCCATTGAATATAAACCTTTCACTCACTGAAATATATCTATATAGTTAGAAAATAATGTTACACATTATATATGTATATATATGATACATATATACATATATACACACACGTAGATATGTACACAATCATATATAGAGGCAGCCACAGTAAAGCATAAAAGACAATTTAGCTTAGCATCATAAAACTTGCATGTAAATTCTAGATCTGCCTTCTGCCTCCTATGTTCACCCTCTGACACTCCATGCATTCAGTGCACTTACCTATCAAATAAAAATAACAATAAGCACCTCTTTTTTTCTAGTGTTGAGCCTGAACTCCATCAACTCGTTAACTTGTCTCTCATAAATAAAAGAATATCTACTGAAAAAATTCTAAAAAGAGAACAAAACTGACACTAGAAAGGAGATAACTCTCAACTGATGTTACTCAACTTTGTGTTTTATCTAATATTTATTAAATGCTTACTTGGTGCCATGTGCTTTTTTTAATGTTTATTATTATTATTATTTATTTTTAAGAAAGAGAGAACAAGCAGGTAAGGGGCAGAAGATCCCTCTGGCCCCCATGTGAGGCTCAGACTCACGAACTTGAGAGTATGACCTGAGCTGAAGTCGGCGCTCAACTGACTTAGCCACCCAGGTACTCCAGTGCCAGGCACTTTTTAAAGCCCTTTTAAATGGACTCATTTAGGGGTGCCTGGGTGGCTCAATTGGTTAAGCTCTTGACTCTTGGTTTCGGCTCAAGACATGAATGATCTCATGGTTCATGAGTTTGAATCCCATGTCAGGTGCTGCACTGACAGAGTAGACCTGCTTGGGATCCTCTGTCTCCCTCTCTCTCTGCCCCTCCCCAGCCTGTGTTCTCTCTCTCTCTCTGTCTTTCTCAAAAAGCAATAAATAAATATTAAATGGACTCATTTTGTTCCAGAACAATCTAAGGCATGACCATGACCGCCATTTTACAGAAGAGAAAACCACGGCATACAGAGCTCAAGTAATGGTCCAAGTTGTGTGCCTTCACTGAAGAGCTTTTATTTATTTATTTATTTATTTATTTTTTTGCTTCTCTTTTATTGTTATCGTTGTTGTGTTTTGAAGTAAGTTAACCGAGTTTATGTCAGGATGTTCAGACAGGTGAATTAAAACAACACTCACAGAACCACACAGAAAATTCATTCCTCAACGTGCTAAAATGAGTGAGAAGACAAAGTACCACCTGGGAAAAGTTTACCCAACATACTTCTGCAAGCATCCTCACAATGGACAAGATGCAGATAAATCAATTTGTTTTTTTTTATTTTTATTTATTTTGAGAGACAGAGAGAGAGAAGAGAGTGTGCAAATGGGGAGGGGCAGAGAGAGAGGAGAGAGAGAACTCAGGCAGGCTCCATGCTGTCAGCACAGAGGCCAATGCAGGGCTCAATCTCACAGACCACGAGATCTTGACCTGAGCCAAAACCAAGAGTTGGACACTTAATCAACTGAGCCACCCAAGTGTCCCAATTCGGTTTTATACCTTCACCTGAAAAACAATAAAATTTGGTAGCTAAATGATGAAAAGATAGGTTCTAGGCAATAAAGCTTATAATTAGAATCAAATGGTAGATGTTGAAATTTTGAAGAACCTAATTTATTTGAAATTAGTTTTCTGTGAGAAAACTTAGTAGGGATACCTACTAAGAGTTATCTTTGCCCCAGACCACATTATTGTTTCTCTGCAAAATATTTTCCAATTCTTTTTCCAGAAATAAAAACAAAACCTGTATAAATAGCTGTTTGAAGAGAACTATAATTTAGGAAAATGGACAATACCCATTATAGAGTCATCAGACACATTTTCAGTCTTCAGTGTTATTCAGTAATGAAAGTACCCTTATCCTACTTTTTAGAGACATTATTTGAGCAAACACATAGTTTTTTAAAGGGTAGAGTTAATATTTAAAACTAGACTTTCATTTGATTTTTCTTTTTTTAATATTTGTTTATGGGGGGGGGCAGGGAAGGGGAGGGGGTGGGGGGACAAAAGATCCAAAGAAGGCTCTCTGCTGAGAGCAGCAAGCCCAGTGCAGGGCTCCAACTCACAAACCATGAGATCATGACTTGAGCTTAAGTTGGACACTTTACTGACTGAGCCACACAGACACCCCTGATTTTTCTAACTCTGAATTCCAGTTTTTCGCACTGATGTAAAAAATAAACTCAAGTAATAGCGTTTTAAAAATTCAGAATTACTATTAAATTTGTAGAAACACATTGCAATTAACTTTCAGGCACGTGAGCTAACTTATCAATGCAAGCTTGGATAGAAATACTCCTGGATATGTTTCCCTGAATCTAATTTGCATCTGACAAAACATCCAAAGAATTAAATGTGCAAATACTTAAAATGGTCATCGGTATCAATAGCTTAAGTTAAGCTCTTAAAAGATGAGGTTTAGGTTAACATTCCTAGAAAATAATTTTGAAAATAGAACTTTCTTGCCTCTGTTACCCAAGGGCTAGGCATTACCAGCTAACTCTGATGATGCTTGTGTGGGATGAAAACTGTGATCCCCATTTCCATTTTAGGACTCGTGATGAGAATGACTGACTAAGACTTTCCTGGGAACTGACAGTAAATTCAGTGATGATTCCAAGATTTATATTCAACTTTCATTGGCTCCAAAGCATAGAGTATTTCTGTCAAACCACTCATTAGATATGACTGAGTCCATAAGCCCATGCAGGGTTCGTTAATGCTGCCTGGAGCTGGTCCTGACATCCCTGTCCCTGGGCTGATGTTCCAACGCCTCCAGGCCATCACATCTGCCTTCTTGGCGCCTTCTCCCTTGATGGCTCCGCCATTCAGTCCATTGCACTCGTAAGAGACCAGGAATCACCCGCTTCGGGAATCAATGCCCAACCTTTTTTCAAAGATGCAGAGAGAGCCTCTTCCTAACATCTCTGGAGTCTGGTGCCAATACTCAGTGTGAAATTGAGAAAGTGTGTGAATTCGAGAAGCTCAAAGCCAGCTGGAGTGGTGGAGAATTCCTAACAGACCATTTACCTTAATAAGCATTTGTTGAGTGTCCCTTTGTGAAGGATTCTAAGTCTCTTTCTTTGCAGAGATATAAAAATACTACTAGTTTCCTGGGAAAAAGAGCTATTCGGTGTGGGAGGATCCTCAGAGAAGAGAGTAATTGGGGCTGTCTGTGTCACTGGGGGCCAGAATGCTAAGGGCCTGCAGGCTTTGTTGAGGAGTTTAAACTTCATACTGTGAGCATGAGGCAATCAGCATCCAGTAATTTTTGAAGTTGAAAGATGTGTGTGTCAATTCTATATTTCTATCAGCAATTCCTGTGCAAACAAAGAGATTGGAAACTGGGAATTTCGTTGGCTGGCTGTCGATCAGAGTAGGTGAAAGTAACAAAGACCTGAGCTAGTGTGGTGGTGAGGTTGAATGGTAGAATAAGCATATGAATTATTTCAATGGGAGATTACAGAATTGTTGACAGATGGGATAAGGAGGGCCAGTTAGGAAAGAACCGGGAAGACTGAGGCTTTTAATGGGAGTGCCAGCCTGGGTGGTGAAGCCACTAACTAGTTGGAAAGAGACATATTTTGATGGGTAGTTAAGAACTACTTCTTGGAATTGTGGGTTAAGGTGTCTTTTGAATCTCCCAATGGATTTGCTCTTGGAAATAAATGTCTGTAGTTAAGAGAGTTTGGGGTTGGCAACGCGAGGATCTTGGCTGTTGGCTAGCGGAGAAGGACTTTCAAAAAGTCACACTGGGCAGTGTTTCCATTTAGCACACGGTTGCTCCACCACGTCTTTCCAGAAACACCGCAACTTTCGGAGAGCATGATGTAGCGCGTTGAGCTCGTGTGTTTGGTTAGACTGTTAGCCGTTAATGAGGGGATGGAAATGAAAGAAAATCCAAGAGATGGGATGGAACTACAGGTCCTCGACCAAATAAAGGGAAAAGAACAATTCCTGCCAAACACTGCATCGCGATGGATGGTGGCTCAGAACAGGGGCGGCGGTGGGAGGCTGGGATCTCAGAACCTCAAGGATGGAAAATGTGTAAAGGGAGCCAGCCCTTTGAGCAGAGAAGCCAGAGGGCGTCTGAGGAAGGAGTACCGAGCGCACAGCACGAATCCGCCGTCCTGGGAACCGTGCTCGTCCCGCGGAGATGGGGAAATGGCATAAATCAGCTCTAATTGTAAAGTACATTGCACATCTCAAAATAAATACTGCTGGCCAATATTCTCTAAGATTAGGGGAATTTAAAATGCTATTTTAAGGCCTTGATTGTGAGAAACAGTGTTTCTAAGTAGATAGAAGAAGAGACTGCCAAAATACGTCCTACCATCATTTCTGTGCCAAACGTGTCAGGGCTGCTGGGCCTCTGATGAAATTTGTGTTATCCTGAGTGGCCCGGACAGACCCTCAGTTAAATGTTGTCCCTCAACGCACCAGCCATCCAGCCATGTGTACGTGCGTGTATGTGTGTGTGTGTGTACACATTTTATATATGTGTGTATGTATGTGTGCATATAGAGTGTGTGTGTATATGTATATGCATATATATATGTACTAATATGTACTTCTATATACACACACACAATACATATTGTGTATACATATATGTTTTTTCCTTAGCATCTCTTTACTTAATTTTATTTTTTTAATGTTTATTTATTTACTTTGAGAGAGAGAGCACACAAGTGGGGGGGGGGGGCGGTGCAGAGAGAGAGGGAGAACGGTCGGTGCGGAGCCCGACGCGGGGTTCGAACTCACAAACCGCGAGATTATGACCCGAGCTGAAATCAAGAGTCAGACGCTCAACCGACTGAGCCACCCAGGCGCCCCAGCTTCTCTTGTTCAAATCTTTGAAAATCCATTAATAGGGGCGCCTGGGTGGCTCAGTCAGTTGGGCGTCTGACTTCTGCTCAGGTCATGATCTCACAGCTCTTGAGCTCGGACCCCCTGTCGGGCTCTGTGCTGACGGCTCAGAGCCCAGAGCCTGCTTCAGATTCTGTGTCTCCCTCTCTCTCTGCCCCTCCCGAGCTCACGCTCTGTCTCTCTCTCCTTCAAAATTAAATAAACATTAAAAAAATAGAAAATGCATTAATAATACCCCTTTCCTGGGAAGACAACTAGGATGCAAATAAATGAGTTCTGGAAAGAAAGTAAATCAGATGACTCCTTTGTACTAATTTGCCTGCCTACAGGTGAGACCCTATAGCAATGGCAGCACAGTGGCTCTCTGCGTCGTGGAGATGCCTCTGAAACTTCACAGTCCACTCAAAGTCATGGTCTTTGTCCTTTGAAATGTCACACTTTCTGCTTAACGCAAAGACTGTTTTTGTCCCCAAGATGTCTCATTTTGGGGATGGGCCACTGTTTCTGGCCAGAAACATATCTATGTGTCAAGGCGTCTTCCCAAATGCCACTGCCTGGCTTCGGCCGATTAAAATATCTCTGTGGTCCTGTACCATTGACTTGCAAGAAATTTCTTCCTCCAGAACATCCAGGGCCAAGAGCATAGACTTCTCCGAACAGCCCTTTACTATACATGGATGTATGCTCTACTAGTATGCAAGACTCTCTCTCTCTCTCTTTTTTAATGTTTTTTTACTTTTGAGAGAG
Organism: Prionailurus bengalensis; assembly: GCF_016509475.1. NCBI lineage: Eukaryota > Metazoa > Chordata > Mammalia > Carnivora > Felidae > Prionailurus > Prionailurus bengalensis. The sequence continues at coordinate 137,426,859 of NC_057354.1, forward strand.
AAAGAGAGACAGACAGAGTACAAGCATGGGAGGAGCAGAGAGAGAGGGAGACACAGAATCGGAAGCAGGCTCCAGGCTCCAAGCTCTCAGCACGGAGCCTGACGCAGGGTTTGAACTCATGATCTGTGAGATGATGACCTGTGCCGAAATCGGACGCTTAACCGACGAAGCCACCCAGGCACCCCCAAGATTCTCTTTTCTTTCTTTCTTTCTCTTTTTCTTTCTTTCTTTCTTTCTTTCTTTCTTTCTTTCTTTCTTTCTTTCTTTCTTTCTTTCTTTCTTTTCTTTCTTTCTTTCTCTCTTTCTTTCTCTCTTTCTTTCTTTTCTTTCTTTCTTTCTTTCTTTCCTTCTTTCTTTCTTTCTTTCTTTCCTTCTTTCTTTCTTTCTTTCTTTCTTTCTTTCTTTCTTTCTTCTTTCTTTCTTTCTTTTCTTTCTTTCTCTCTTTCTTTCCTTCTTTCTTTCTTTCTCTTTCCTTTCTTCTTTCTTTCTTTCCTTCTTTCTCTCTTTCTTTATTTCCTTCTTTCTTTCTCTCTCTCTCTCTTTCTTTCTTTCTTTCCTTCTTTCTTTCTCTCTTTCTTTTCTTTCTTTCTTTCTTTCTTTCTTTCTTTCTTTCTTTGGATGAGGACAGCTTACTTTTGAGAAGTTCTCCAGGTTTTTAACCAGAGAAAAGCAGTGATGTCAACGGAGAGTTGATTCAGAGCCAGGGCGACTCAGCTCTGGCCCCATGAGGAGTGGAATGGCCGGCAGTCTGTGCAGACATGCAGGTCAGGTGAGATAGCAGGTGCACAGGAGGCAGCCATTTGTCAAGAAGGAAGAGGGCAAGACAGCGGGCAGGCCAGGGAACCCAGACGCACCCGGGAAAGTCACGCTACAACCTTTATTTTCACGCGATGGCTTCTGGAGAGTCTTCCTGAATTGAAGCTGGACGGAGGTGTGTCTGTGCCAGTGGAGGGGACATCAGCCCCCCTAAAACTCAGTTCCAGCACTGCCTCCTCAGTGCGGTCTGCATGGGCACTCGCCTCCAGGAGAGCATCTCTTAACTCTCTCTTACCATCCTATAAGTTCTCAAAGCACAATAATCGCATTTGCCTTGATTAAATCTGCATCCCTAGCATTTAACAAGGCAATTAGCACAGAGCAGTGTATGGGACATGTTTGCTTCGTGAAGGAACATTACAGTGACGCAGTCCTGTGAATCACCTAGCGGTGAGCTGTACCAATTCACAGAGCCTGAGAGTGTGAGTTCAGAAAGGCTAACACTGATAGGCCCTCTGGGTAGTTTTCTGTTTGTTTTCCTTCCATTCCTGTTCTGCGTGTGAGATTCGTGTCTCTCCTGCTTCTGAGGCTGTGTGCACCAAACAATGGATATTTCAGGTACAAAGTGTTCTCCCGTACAATCAATTTAAATTATCGTGAAAATAATACGCAGTGAATTGGCACAGATTTTTCTGGGAAGACGTCTAGTCTGAACACGGCAGCTTAGACAGGAGGAAAGCCTTTTCTCCCCCATTTCTTGCTGAGGTAGTGGCCACAAGGCGAAGTGCAGACAGTCAAGATCATTTGAATAAAATACTTAAAATAAAATATTTAAAAGCTGCCATTAATTTCCAATTAGGCAAGTTTTGGTTGGAAAACCTGTTTGACCCCTTCCTGTGGATTGTAAAATACATAGCTTGCAGATAAATGTTGTAGAAAGAAACCCACACTCCTTTGTATTTACATGAATCTTCTATGCACGACGGGGTAGTGTATGGAAAATGCACCGAGCACATACTCTAATTCATAGATATTCAATAAAATTTACCTTCCATTCCTTCGTTTCTAACTTCAAGGTGATATCAGAAACGTGCCCAATAGAAGTGCTGTTGGAATTTCCTTTAACTAACAGATTAAAAACTAAGTCAGTGGAGAAAATCATTTGCCATATTCAGTGGTTCATTTTCCTTTTTTTTTTTTTTTAAACAGCTTTTCTGGCGGAATCTAAGTGCATAGCGTGCAATCAGGCTATAATGTGAATTACACGTTGACGACTTTTTGCTTTAGAGAAAATACGCACACATGCATTTACATCTGTGTGGTTTTCTGCTCCATTTTCAAAAGAAGGAATTTCATATGGTAATCAATTGTCATTAACTTGCACCGTCTTTTCTAAGAAAATACGCAGGAGCAAAGCTCCCGTCGGATGAATTCTGTGGCTCTTTCTAACTCCATGACATTCTAATATGTTTTCTAAAGGCTTCTGAGATAGGAGCAAAACATTTACAAGCACCCCCTGGGAATAGTCTAAGAGATATATAAATGGTTGCATCCGAAGGTCTCTTTCAAACATAACCTCTAGTGTATTTATGAAAAGAATGTATAAGAGAATATGATAGAAATGCAGAAAACGTGTGGCCTTTGCATTTATCATTCTCTGGATGCAAATCCCTCCTGATCTGTGTGTTAACAATAAAAGCACCACCAACAAAAATCACATTAATCACAGGACACAAACCACTTCTCTGTTATCTGCCTAATTCTCCCTCACAGACTATATGTCACTCTTACTAAACTCAACAAGGAGCATTTTTTGTGGAGTATTTTCTTTCCTGCTAGATCATTTTGTGAAGCTATGGACTGATGGTGTTCACGGGGACCCACTGACTTAGAAGATAAGCTAACTCGAGGACTCCTTAGCTCACCCGGCTGGTCATTGTGTGTTAGATGAGAAACCAGCTCAAGAACTCAGGCGGCCAATTGATATTCATGGTTTTCATGTGGTTTAACCAGATAAGTCCTGTCCTTCCATGGCTTCCCTTGGGTCCTCAGTATTCTAGCCAAGCGGACATAGCTGGAAGCTCCCATTTTCTCACACTGAGGGACGTGTCAGCTTAGGTGGTGGGAAAAGGTCTCCATGAGGCCAATGGAAATGAACGAGGGGCTGAGGCGAGAGGTCCTGCTGGGTCGGTACCGACTAGGCCACACCGTTATTCTTCCACCTAACAAATTAAATTCCACTACAGTAACGGACCTTCCCTTAGATGCTTGCGGGCACTGGAAATGAGAAAAGAAATAGCCTGTATTCCGGAAGAATTCACAGAATTATAAACAGATGGGCATGGAGACACGCAAAAATCCCTGTAACTGGTCGTGCGCGCTCATCAGGTGACAGGATGAGCCTGGGAGAAGAAAGACAGGACGGCGTGGGAGCTTGTTTGTGAAAGATGAGTAGGAAATACCCAGGAGTTGAGAAAGAGCATTTCAAGCATTGTGGATCGCCTGTGCAGCACCATGATGGGATGAAAGTTCTAGAAACACGTGAGGAGTAGAGTGAGCCTAAGCATAAAGAGGAGAGAGTGCGTCAGGAGCAACATCACAGTCTGTAAGATGAGACAGAACATTCCGACAGTGACCGTCTAAAGCACCGCTTAAAGGTGTATCATTCTTGTCTTATAAGAGAAGTGTATTAATGGTTGAGGTTCTTTTTTTATTTACAGCAGAAAAAAATGATGGAAAAAGGGAAGGGAAGACTTATTCTTAACTCAAAGATGATGGGAAGGAGGATCTATTTCAAAAGAATACTAATGTTCATGGAGACCTTCATGAAACATGATTATGTACACAAAATACCATTTCGCAATGCACACACAGCAAATAAAAGTGCTGAGTAAAGGTGTTTTTTTTAACAAGAATTTGACATCTCGGTAACCTGTCCCCTTACATTCTGTTCAGAGAACATAAGAGTCGTGGAATTTTGTTTGTATTACTCAGATAACAGAGCTGAAACCAGAGAGAAGTAAGTTGATCTGACGGCACCTGTTCATAGGACGTTCAGTGCACGTTCCTGGAGCCTGGAGGCAGAGCGGAAGGAGACAGACAAGATTGCAAGTTCTGGCTCCGCCCCTCACTTTCTATTTGCAATTAAAAAGGTTTTCAATCTCCTTAGGTCTTAGGGGTCTTATTTTCCCAATGTTTTTCACTCTACCTTGCACTCCATAGGGTCTCATGCATTGGTTCTCATGGAAGAGTAAAGGGATGAATATTAATCAGTTCTTCAATATCTCACTATTATAGTCTCGTTTTTCCAGTTCATTATTTCTCACAGCACATTTAGGAAACAAAGGCCTTTAGAAATAAACACTTGTTAATCGTGTGTGTTCCTCCGAGTAACAGACTATTCTCCACTGATTGGATGTCGGGGTTCTGATGGTGTGTTGAGTGAAGCACCCACAAGCAGAGAGACGGGAGAGGGTAGCTATGTACCGTGACCCCTCTGTATGCCATGACAAAGGGCTGAAGCTGGTCCTGCTCACGTCTGGAGCTTCTGGATGGAAATCCTAGTACCTTCTCCTCAACTGAAGGTGGGTGTTACCCCTTTGCGCAGGTCAAGAGGGTCTCAGCTTTCTTATAGTGGGCACATTTAGGTCTGCATAAAGCTTTTATGGGAAGGTTAACAAAATGGCAGGACTTTAAAAGTCAGCACTTAGCCACAGTCCCTACAATGAGGTCCTCATTTTTCAGCATAGATTCAAAGACAGGCAACGTTTGTTTTCCCTTTCCCATTTTGGACCTACTGCTTCTTTCAAATAATAGCCATGGGACTACCTTGTCCCATTCCCCTTTTCTTCTCTCTCTTCTTCCTGGAGCCTGCTATGGAGAGTTCAGATGTGTTAGCTTAACACAGGACAATCAATGTTGAGAACATAGATTTCAACCAGGTCCCTCATAGTAGGACAGAGCACACTGAGGCTCAGAGGGGTTTGCTCAGACCATACGACCGCATGCCTTTCAGAGTCCCTGGCACCCTACGTGAAGGGTTCCACGTGGCCCCTGGCTGTTTGGACCTCTCCCCCTGTGGCATCTGCCCTTGGCCTCTCTGTTCCTCAACCCTCACCATCATGCTTCCAACAGGCTGGTTGTGGAATATCTACGTTTGAATTTCCCTCATCTCCAACAACATACACCAGGCTTGATTCTGACAAGGTCACTCTCTAGGTAATTAGCTAGTTGAAAAGAAACACATTTCTAAATGAAATTTAACAATAGTGAGTTTTCAAGTTCAACCAGATCTGACCGGGTGAAGCAATGAGATAACTCGGGTCAGGGGATTTGAGAGACATGGATCTGGCTTGGTGGCCCATTGTCTGTGTGATCTTGATAAAACAATTCACTCTAAATGGTCATTACTTTGCTGGTTGGTGAAAAAAGGGTTTCAGTAATCTCCAAAATTCCTCCTGTGGCAAAATTTTACAGTTTTTATTTTCAAATTCATAATTGATAAATATGCACTTTTCTTTTTTTTCAATGTTTTTTAAAAATATATTTGTTTTTGAGAGAGAGGGACGGAGCTTCAGCCAGGAAAGGGTGGAGAGAGACAGAGACACAGAATCCAAAGCAGGCTTCAGGCTCTGGGCTGTGAGCACAGCGCCCGATATGGGGCTTGAACTCGTGAACCACGAGATCGTGACCTGAGCTGAAGTCGGACACTCAACCGATGGAGCCACCCAGGCGCCCTGTGCTTTCCTTTTTAAAAACTCTTTCTGAAACATTTCAAAATACAGAAAGAAATAGTCTCTTTCATTAAGGATCAGTTTCTTTCTTGATGAAATATATTCTTTCATAGTTCTTTTTCATATGCAAGAATATCTTGATTAAACTTTTAATTTTGAGGTATTTATAGATTCACGTGTGTCTTTAAGAAATCATACGGAGAGATCTCCTCTACCACGTCCCCAACTTTCCTCAGTGCTAACATCTTGGAAAACTGTCACCCAGGATCACAACCAGAATGTTGCCATTGATGGTCAAGGTAGAGATTTCCATCACTACAAGGGTCTTCCAAATGGCGCTCTAATAACCACACCCACTTCCTTCCAGCCCCGCCCCCTCTTTCACCCTGGCAATCAATAATCCGTTCTCTATTTCCATAATCTCATCATTTCAAATGTTACAGAAGTGTAATCATACTAATAACCTTTTTGGGATTGGCTTTACGCATCGAGCCCAGTTCCTGGAAGGTGCGGGTACAGTGTGACAGACATTGATACTCTACACACTTTGGTTGCCGAGTAGAACTCCAGGGGGTAGCTGCACTGCGTTCTGCCTCACCATTCACCTGTTTAAGGACATCTAAGTTGTTTCCTGCTCTTGTCTGTTACAGATAAAACTGTATGAGCATTTGTGCGCAGGTTTTTGTGTGGCCATACCTTTTCAGTTCTCTGGCACAAATGCCCAAGTATGCAATTACTGGGTCATACGGTAATGGCACATTGAGCTACAACAGCAACAAGAAAAACTGCCAAACTGGTTTCCAACGTGGATGTGTCATTTTACATTCCCATCACCAATGTATTAGCATATTTACCACTTATTCCTTATTGTTGTTTACATGTAATGATGTATCATTGTGGTTTTCGTCTGGCTTTATGGAGGTAGGATTGAAAACCAAAAGTTGTATGTGTTTTCTACCTATTTAAAGTGTATAGACTGATGTCTTGCTATATGTGTTAATTGCCAAATAGTTACACAATCAAGCTAATTAATGTATCCATTATATCACATAGTTACCATTTGTGTAGGGGTTGTATGTAATGAGAATGGTTGGGATCTACTTTCTTAGCAAATTCACTGTGGTTGTAACTTGCCTTGCACTAACGGCTAAGGTTGTAGATCCACGTTCGCATGTTGAAGTCCTAACTTTCAGTACCTAAGAATGTCATTGTATTTGGAGATGAGGCCTTTGCAAAGCTGGTTAAGTTAAATGAGGCCATTAGGGTGGACCCTGATCCAATCTGACTGGTGTCCTTACAGAAGAAGACATCAGGGCCCCCCAGAGGGACAGCAGGATGTGTACGTAGAGCAAGACCACGTGCTCACTGTGAATACAGAGAAGTGATTGCTTTTTGCGTGTCGATCTTGTTTCCTGAGACCTCGTAAAACTCACTTAGCTCTAGGAGTATCCTGGATTTTACACTGGAATTTTCTACATAGACAATCATGCCATCTGCAAACAGGATTATTTTCTTTTCCTTTCCATTTTGTATGCCTTTTACTTCTTTTTCTTGTCAGAGCTACTGAAGGTAGTGTGTCATGAAGTGAGTTATAAGGGGAAACAGAATGCACACTGTAAGCTATTCTGCACAATTAGATGCACAGTTAGTACGCTCGTGTATTTCGAGAGCTAAACGCAATCCTTCACGTTTTACAAAAACAAAGGCAAAAAACCCAGACCATTCATATTTTTGAGGCTCTCTGGCTGGGCCAGCAGCTGCCCCTAAAATATTGGTACCACCGCATTTGGGATTTGCTAGCACTGTGTATCAGTCAAGACGCTTTTAGCTGCAAATGACATTAAATAACTCAATTTGGCTTCAACAAAAAGGTAAATGTATTAAATCACGAAACTGATATGTCTGAGGTCAAAGTTCAGTAGATCTAGGTATTCATTCTTCTTCTTCCAGGTTAGATTCTTGCCTTGCACATGTTACCCAAGCATAGCACCCACGGCCGTCAGCAACTGTGGGCTTGCGTTCTTTACCATGAGCAAACATCAGCACCAGGAGAATGGTTCTTTCCCAATATTTGCAGCAAAAGTTAGCGAGAGGCCTCTCTGACCCAATTCTCACTGCCGCCAAACGCATTGGGCTCGCATTCAGTTAACGCAAACTTATGAAAAATTTACTAAATTCCAGGCATGGGTCAAGAGCTCAGCCCCGGCGCCTGAAAAAATGGGGTGATTCCCCCTCCTGGTCACATTTCTGAGAGTGGGGAACGGGTGTTTCTTAAGACAAGGGACGTGGATTCTGAAACCAGAAGATGAGCAGATGAGCAAGAAAGCAAAAAAAAAAAAAAAAAAAAAATCCAACAAGAACCAGAACTGCATACGTTCACCATAGAAAGTGTTCTGTATACAATAGTTATCCCCGAACAATAGCAGCCATTCGTATGTCCTTACTGGGTGTTTGCGATCTTATGTTGCGCTCATTGGGAACACGGGGCCCAAAGCTATTAAGGGCTTTTTATTGATGGCAAAAAGCTCCACCAAATAATTGAGCAACTTCGATTACCAGGTTAGTGAGTGTTCTGTATTGCCAAGCTTATACACTGTCTCAATATGCTACACCGTGTGGATATGCCCCATTGACATAGGCATAAGATGCCACGATTAATTAAAATATATATGAAACAGTATATTCAGCAGGATCGACCTATCCTCTCTCCTCTGTGGACACACACTAAACTACCACGAGTCTGAATTTCGGACCAGGGCTCACACCCAGGGCCCCTAACGCTGGCAAATGCTCTCTTACCACTCACTCTTCCGGGAATGGCCAGTGCTTACACGGGTTGGAAGTTTGTCTGCAGGGTGTATATTGCAGATGTTTGACATCCAGAGTCTAGAAAGAGTGAGGCATTGTTCACAGTCTTGGTCCACAGGGCAGCTCCCCTGGCCCACGGGTTCTGTACTTCCCAACCCAAACTCCCCGCCTCTTCTGAGGAAGGTGGGGGGGTCTGGTCACCTCACCTCCATGCTGCCTTGCACCGTCCCAAGGAGCCGACTCATCCCAGTGACACGGATCGTCTGCACAACTCCATGGGACATCCTTGCTTTCTCCCGTCGAGGCCCCGTGTCAGGTCTCCGATCGGGAGAAGTGGGCTGAGAGAGAGCAGTCACCACAGAAAGGAGGAAAGAGAAGACTGTTTTTGTTCCACACACAGTGATGGTCTCTACCTTTCAAGCATTGTTTTAAGTGTAGGGGTTGACGCAGAAAAAATAAGGAACGACTTTTCACATTTACCCAGAAAGGACTCAAGTCCCCACCTGATTTGTTCACTCAGTCCCATGAAAGGACACTGCCGGCTTTCTTGTGAGTGCCCACAGCCTGCCCTGGTTTCTCTGTGAGGTCCCCCAACACGCTGAGCGAGATGACAGTCACCCGATTGCCGCAGGACCTGGGTGCCTCTCCGAGCTACGCCGTGCAGAACACATTGGAGGCACAGGCATCTTTATAAATGAAGCCTGGGTCCACAGGGCCCAAGTGCAAAGCACACCGGCCTCGCATTTTGTGGATTTGCAGCAAAGGGAACGTCTTTGTGGAACGGTATCCAGGAAGGTCAGATCACACAGTTTCAAGCTGCCCTTCATTACTTGCCAGAATGCAGTATTCAGCACATCAGAGCAAGTATTTGCAGGAGGAAATCTACGTGTGACGACGATCATGGCAAACAGAACTCACCTTGTCAAAGGGACACCGTAATGTCTGAGAAAATTGAGGATGCCAGGAGAAATAAAACTGCCTCCGGGGTGCCAACGTCAGCGAGACGCTGGCCCCCGGCCGTGGTGCCCACCGTTCACCCATGTTTCAGCGGGCAGCGCTCAAGGACTCCAGGTCGGCCCTGGTCTCATCTCTGGCCCCAGCCCAGGCAGTGCTGAGTTTTCTCCATGAAAACCAAGTACAACCCTCCCAGGCTAGTGAAAGTGGAATGATATGACCTATGGGCATCTCTCAGCGTAGCCGGTAACATAGCTACTTGTAACATAAATAGTCCAGTTCAATACCCTGAGCATGGAAACAGAGAGATGTAAAAGGCCATCTCTGCCACTGAGGGACCCACAGCTTGGAGGTCCAGATGGCAAGGAATCTGCTGGAAATTGGATAAAGAGATGTGTATGTGTTACTAGACAGATTCCTTTTCCCTTTCTTTACCCAAGTATTTGTGTTTTAAGAGGGCAGCCTTGAAGGCCCAAAAGCTTCATTTCCAGCCCCGTAAATGGCATCATCAGGGAGGGAAACTGAGTCAGGGCTCGGTAGCATTGTTTTCACCACGTCTTGTCATCCACAGGCAGCCACGTTGCTTGCCGTTGTGAACAGATAAATGTGGAAAGACTCAATGGTCAGCAACATACGACATATCTAAATTATACATGTATATAATTAATTCTAAGGTGTTTTGTCTTCAGTGAGATTCATGAGAAAAGCTCGTCAGTGGGTACCTTTGCTAAGGTCAATGTCCCTGGCCTACCACAGAGGCCGCTACCACTAACCCAGACTCTGCTCTGAATTCCCTGTGTCCACCTGACTCTGTGGGCTGTCTTCTCCGACGTTTGCTCTGGTGACTCCAGGTTTTCCTGTCTACACCATTATTTCAATTCCTATCCAAGGGAGAACCCGACTCCAACTCCAGAGGTCCAAAGAGGAAGGAAGAAATCTGTATCTATGTATATGCAATGGAATAGAATTCTGGTCTCATTTATTCTTACCACTCAGACCCTTCAATACCTACAGCCGTCCGCGAATCTCCAAAACTCAAAACCGAAGTTAGAATCCTCAGCCCACTGATAGGTAAAACGTATACATGAGACCACAGTGGCCTGGGGGAAATCGGGAGTGCTTAAAACGTCCTTCTAAACGATACCCTTTGGGTGGTTTTCTAGCACAGCTGAAGAAAAGAGTTAATGCATTCCCCAGGCCAACTCTTGGCCGTCCTGTGGCAGGCATATGGGGGAAGCAGAGAGGAGCCTGGTCACAGCCTCCTGAATCAGTAATGCAGATGCTGTGCACCTGTTCAGCGTTTAAAATTATGTTTATGCGAAAATCGCAAGTAAAGTTAATGAACCATAAAGTTGGGAATAAGCCAGGATCTGCTTTTAAAGGTCCTACAGTAATACTTCCGCCGATCTGCTGGATGTTTTTTAAAGTTGCGTTTAACTATGTTGCTCTCGTAATTATGGGGAGCTTTCAACTGCCTGGGATGTTTGCAAAGACCTTTGTGCATTACCCGTAATTGCATGCTGAGCAGCAAAGTCTTACATCCGTCGAGAGGGGAAAGAAGGAAAGGGAACGGTACTTGGTGATTCGGCTCATGCTGGTGGAAGGGGTGGAACTGAAGCCTCTGTTTTAAAATATTCCCCCCTCATACGTGTCAGAGTTGGAGGCAAGCACCAGAGCCGGGAGGGAAGATCATGTGGGTTTTCCCAAGCCGGGCGGTCTCGACTGACCTCTGTGCGTTGGTCCATTAGAGTACGAATTCCTAGTACCTTGATTCATAAGACACGAACAGAACTCACTACGATCTCAGCTCCGATTAGACACAAGTGGCTCTTTGCTGCTGCTGAAAACCTCTGTGCGTGTGTAGCAGAGAAGGGCGGTGAGGGGAGGGCTCGCCTTGAATCTACCTGAGGGGTGCGTGAGCCTCTAAATGATACTCGATTTTGAGCCTTTTGACTTTTCACCAAAGGCACCGGCTTGGTTATATATTTAAATCGATATGTCAAACATCAACACATAGCCTCTCGCCGCGTCACTTGGAATCCAAAGGCCCTCAGCCCTGCTGATAGGTTAGAGTCGCTGGGCTTTTCATGCTCGGTCCACACCCTAGAGGACTTTCGTCTCCAGGGGCGGCCCCGGCTATGAGTACTTTTGAAGTTCCTTGCCAGCATCCAAGTATGCTCGCGGCGAGAACTAGTACCCGAAGCAATACATTTGGAGTGCGTTTAGTTCCACTGAAGATAGAACTCCTACCTTATTTGGTAACTTTGAGTACCTTTTAAGACAGTGTGGGAAACAACAGTGGAAATAATAATGATCATGTCGATGGTGGGGATGATGGCTTATTCGGTTTCTTTGGTGACAACTGTTTCTGTTTTCCAAGCCCTCGGATTGGCTCTTTTCATTCTTTCTATCCCTGACTCGCCACAGTAACCTTACAAGGTAGGAATTTTTATTGTCTCCGTTTCATAGATGAGGGAATGTGGATTCAGAAAAAGTAGGGTAACTTGCCCAAGAGTCATATTCATTGAGGAGTAAAGCTGGGGTGGGACTTAAATCCAGGTGGGCATAACTCTAGCGTCATAGGTCTCGACCATCAAGCTTCTCCTTTCTAAAAAGCCTGCAAAGGTAGCGTCCCATCTCCACCGTTGCGATGCATTCATTTACTTAATGTAGCACTGTATCATCGCTCACGATGCGGCGGTGTGCCCCGTGACTCCAAATAGACCATAGTAGCCTCTATTACCAACCCTCCCTGCCAGCAGGAGGGTGTTATTCCAGAAACGGACACTCTTCTCTAGATATATAACTGTGCCCATTCTTTCTTTCATGCATACGCACACACACACACACACGCACACACACGCACACACACACGATTCATGAGTAAGTGCAGAGCGTTTGTCCTGTGCCACAGCCTTGCCTACATGTAGACGCAGAGCTTGCTTGCTTGACCTCACTTAGTTCCTTATCAAGGGAGGTATACTGACATTAGAACCCACAGTTACAAGATACTGTGCATGCAGTCATAGTGAAGCATAGAAATATCACAGAGGATGCTATGATTACGATAGCCGGGGGACTTCGGGACTATGAAAATGTTACGTAATTTTCTTAATCAAAAAGAAAAAAAAAACTCTAAAAACAGAAAGCAAGTGGAAACAAATGAAGCAACAAGTTTAGCAAGTGCATGTCGGAGGGACTCGAAGAATTGTAAAGTGATTTTAAAAACCAGCGTATCTAAGGGCAGAAACAAACACAAAGAAATCTTACATTGAATTTTAAGCCTGTAGCAATTTTTCATGTCATGTCTGTTCAACAAATAACATCTATACTGCATATATACATAGCAGTTTAAATAGGAAAAGGAGAATACTTATAGTAATATCATTAGGAATTAAGATTTTCTTCATAAGAGAAAATTAATACAAAAATAAAAGCAGAGAACTTAAATGAAAATCAAACAATATAATCTTTACGTGAATTGTAAAGTGATTATGAAGTCATTATTATTTTCTCTTCTAAGAGACATATATAGAAGTACTGAGAAGCCAGTAGCATTTAAAACACCTTACCACCTCTGGCTTATAAATACCATTTTTAGGTGCCTGGGTGGCTCAGTCACGTTGAGTGTCCAACTTGGGCCCTGGTCACGATCTTGTGGTTCATGAGTTCAAGCACCCCATCGGGCTCCATGGTGACAGCTCAGAACTTGGATCCTGCTTCAGATTCTGCCCCTCTCTTTCTGCCCCTCCCCTGCTCACTCTCTCTCTTTCCAAAAATATAAAATAATAAAATAAAATTAATAAATATAAATACCATTTCCCATCAAAAGAAACCAGGGCTCCTTGGACAAGTGGCTGTCCCAGCCTGGAACAGAAGATGTTTGAGCTGTGTGAAATCACCCCTTTGTAGGTTACAAATGGCAATTTCAAAGGGTTCACCTAATACAAAATGATCCATGACATCTGGTCATGTCAAAAGCAAAGAAATTGTAGCAGATGAGGCAGGTGCCTGTCTCTGTGTGAGAGACAATGTGAAGGATGGAATCTCACAGCCTGTGGGGGGCAAAACCAAGAAGCCAAGAGAACAAGGACTTCTGTGGATTGAACTACGTCATCAGAATCATGAATAAATAAATACACACACACGCACATGCACCCAACCATTAACAATGATGATGCTTTTTAACAAGGATAACACCATTGCACAACATTGGAGGTGCCTATGATTCTAAATACTGATAAGTAAAATAAAGTCTAGACATTCAGCCTGCCTTACCAGATGGACTGTATTTCAGGAAATGAAGCGATTGATAAGGTTCAGATTGTTATAGAAAAAAATATATATAGGTAATAAACGCAGGAGATACTCTAGAATTTAGAAACCACTATTTTGCGACTCGTAATGAAGTAATGAATCTAGAAGAATCACTTTTGAGTAAAATCTGCTTGGAAAGACAGACAGGGAGGACTTAAATGCACGAATCAGGTTGACAACACCGAATTCAATTATAAATCTTAATCTCCTTAAAATGGCACAACAAGACAGTGAGCACCTCCCAATAAGGTACAGTATGAAATGCTTCACACTACATTTCAATTATTTGTTATTAAAAAAAAAGAGCCCAAATCTAATCAGGCCTCTAGACCTAAAAGAAATATTAATAGAAGACAGAATAGAGGAAAATATTAAATAACACAAGATGTGACGATCCAAATGCAGACTGGGGAATTCTGCAGTTTCTTCAAGAAATGCAAAATTTGGAGGAATGTGGGGGGCAGGTGGGGACCCTGGTGCAGATGGAAGGAGATGTAAGCTCCAAGCCGACCGACTGTGGCATAAGAATCTTGTTTATGTACTCATTTGAACAAACCATCTGTAAACACACTCTGAGAAACTCTGGAGCATCTGATTGATGGCCTGCTCTGAAGTAGATGGCATCCAGGAGCCATCCCTGGGTCAGACATGGGAGACATGTGTTTTGGGGACATGTACACTGATTCACAAATATCTGACATTTGTCTTAAAACATTCTATCAAACAACACAAGAGCATCAGGTAAGGGAGGGAAGGGGTAGACGAGTCAAGGGTTGAAGACTGACAAGGGTTGAGGTTGGGTGAAGCCCTACGTCGTGTGTGCATGAACATTTCAACAAGCATGATTTTTAAAAACTATGAAAAGGTACCAGGAAGTGTGATACCAAGGAGCTGATACTATAGAGAATTTTATAGGATCAATGGGAGCATCATTGTTCACCAGGAGAAGAATTCCAAGCAATGAGAACAACCTGGGAAGGACGCACATGTGAAATGACACAGTGTGGCCGTGACCAACAGCACTTTGCTGTCACCGGAGCACCCACCAGACGTGCGTGAGGACGGCAGGAGAAGGAGTCAGACTATTGGTGAACAGACAAACTGGAAAGGAGACCAATCTTTGAGGCCAGGATTCTAGCCTGGACAGTGTGGATGTGTCTCCCTGGAGAATTGCTTAACCTCTCCAGGCCTTGAGTTGGTTGACCGGAAAATTCAGTAGATTGTCTACCTCTTGGGGTCACATCAGAATGATCAAAGGAGCGAATGGGTGGAAAACGTGTTTCAAGCTCCCAATATGCGTGTGCCAGTTTTTGTCACGATTATTGTTAGTTATGTGCAGTGCACACACACAAAACTCTAAGCCCAGAAAAAATGGTTCCTGATGTCAGCTAATATTTGACTTTACATCAGTTTAGTCCTTTCTTGTGGAATCATGGTGAAACCACTTCTGAACGCACTCAGATGAATTATAATCATGAGCTCGGAATGGCCAAGAACTGTTAAACTTTTTTCTCTCGCTAAAGAGCAAACACATAATTATGTCATATAATTGAACAGTCTTGACATATTAAAAAACTAACTTATGAGAAATTGAATTCACCACGGTGCCTTGAAAAAAAAAGTTCATTCAATATTTGGTAAATTTATCTGGAAAAATACCGGTAATTAATTTATAAAATTGTTAATTGTTAACCCTATAAGTTATTCTTATTACAGAGGGTTGTAGGTTCTTCCCCAAGGAGAGAGTGAAATGATTTTGTCATTTTCTTTTATTCCTTTTTATACTAAACTAGCCTGTCATTTTTTTTATTGCATGCATTCATGTGGGGGTGGGCATCAAGAAGTTCTCCTTGGTTCCGGTTACAAGCTCAGGGACATCTGGTTAGCTGTGACATTTAGCCATGGCCACTGTTGGAATGCAGCTTTCCCTAGTTTCCAGAAGTTTCTGTGGCTCACGTGCAGCCGCATGAATTCAGCCTTCGCTAGTCCTTCCACATGTCATAAAATCATGACAGTGAACCAGGAAGTGGCTACTTGAGAAACACACCATATACAGAACCAATTTATCATGTTCTGTTGAATGAGAGAGTAACAAGAAAGACAAAATTGCCCATGAAGGTGTGAAGCCTTCGGAAGGATTTAGGACAAGAGGATGGCAGCACAACAGGCTGACCGGCGGTGGCCTCTGCCCAGAACACCGGGTGACTCTTCAAAACTGATGGCATACATCAGTGGCCTTTAACAAACCATGTACAAGACATGCATACTTATTTTCATTTGGCCAAACACCTAGATTGAATGCTGTGACCCTAGGAATTTTTGTAAATAGAGGTCAGAGTCTTTAGAGATAAAGTGAATGAGGAGTGAGTGCCGGTTCTCTATGGGAAGTTGAACTCACAATGCCAAGTCAGAGAACAGATGCGCATAAATAGACAGGGAACAACATTCATGGGTTTATGGAATCACTGAGGTAAGAACCTTCAAGATTTCACCATCTCTGCTAGACCAGCTCAGTGAGACACTAACTGGACATTTCCCTCTATGTTGAGACATTCCAATTATCCAAATGGTATCTCCCGTATTGAGATCTGCTTCCTTCAAGTATTTACTCATCCATATTAGTTTTTCCTTCTGGGATCAAACAGAACAATTCTATACACCCCTCGAATATTTGAAAATGTAGAGCCAAGTTATTTACTCTTCTAGCTCAACTTTTCTGCCATTATTCTCCTTCAGAGGACTCGCTCTCTTACTCCCTTATCATCCTGGCCAGGTTCACCCTGACCTAGTCCAGGTTGCCACAATCTTCCATATAATTTCGTTAATAGGAATTGGCTATGATCCCCCAGAGAGTCAAAGTAAAGTATACAAACACAGTCTGTCACATATCCCATCATGGTCACTGAGGAGATGTCATGCCAAGGATTCTGATCACCAAGCTTTGAGATCATGTTCTCCTGGGGAGCTTTATATCAGCACCAATGTATGTGATGGAGTGATGAGATCTTGTGCACAGATATTCCTACAGGAAAATGCAGCAACAGATTTCTGAGGCTTGGTAAGGGAGACCACAGGGGCAAGATCAACTTTGCCTGCCCACTCGGCATGGATCCATAGATCACGGATTTGCCGTTATGTTCAAGGACAAAGCTTGCCAGTCAAATATTCTGGAGTTCTTGTGTTGCACACAATTTCATCCTTTGAGACCTCTGCGCCTACCATCTTAAGCTAGCATCCTGGCTGGAGAGCTAGGGTTGGGTTCTATGGGCTGATAAGTTCATAAAATATGTTAACGCTGGCACGCTTACAAAAGTGGTGCCAATTACCCTGTTGCAGCTGTTTGTTTGTCCGTCTGTCTGTAGGTGCTCTTCCTGAAAATTTAAAACAGAACTCCTAATATACCTGAAGAAATGGGCTCCAGTGTAAGGGCACAGAAGTGAGAACAAGTTAACGTGATCTATCTAGACAGTTTCTGATCATGCAGCTTGATTTCCCAAACTGTGTTTTCAAAAAATGATATTAATGGCTATTCCCCTGAAAAACATGTGTCCCATGGTCAAATGTCCTTGGGAAGTATTGATTAAAAAGAAACTCATGCTATATCCCAAAAAAGTAATATACTGTGCCATGCTTTCAAAGCATGTTTTCTTTTTTGTCTACGTTATATATATATATAAAGTATTTCAAACATTATATGTTTGAAACATATATTATATGTATTATATGTATTATATGTATATATAAAGTATTTCAAACATATATGTTTTCTTTTTTGTCTACATTATATATATATATATATATATATATATATATATATAAAGTATTTCAAACATGTAGAAAAGTAAAGAAAAAATGAAAAGAAATCCAGAGATGCGCAGCTGAGATTAAAATATCATTAATGTCCGCATTATATGCATCAGATTATTCCTTATTTAAAGAAATGAATTGGAATAGATACACATAAGCTGCCGATTTCTCATTCTATCTTCGCCCCCATCCCCAGTAGTGATCGCTTTCCGGGAACTAGAATGTGATCCTTCCCATCCATTCAACCACTCAATCAACCGCTATTTGTTTAATACTAAATATGCTCTAGGCACTGGTCCAAGAACAAGGATAAAACTGTTAAAAGAAAAAAAAATGGGAGCCAGTCATCATGCAGACGATAGTCTGGGGGGAGTAGACAGACAATAAATGAGACGCACAAATAAAAGAATGATTTATTAAGTAGCGACGAAAGTTTTGCAGAAAAATAAAGCAAGGAAAGAAGGCATGTGGTGGCCGGGGAAAGACTCACTGGAAGAACAAGGTTCTAGCCAAGGGCTAAGGATGTGCTGGAGTTAGACCTTGACCATCAGGGGAGGAGGGTTTGAGACAGGGAAATCCGTGTCAAAACCCAAGAGTGTGTTCACCAACCAGCCAGAAGTCAGTGGGACTAGAGTAAAGAAAACAAGGGGTGGAAAACAGTGGGAGGTGAGGTCAGAACCGTCCCTGGAACAGGATGGCCGGATGCAGTGTGGCCTGTGGACCCCCAGAAGCCCCTGGAAAAGATGGAGCGCCTGAACAGAAGGTCACACAACCTGACCTTCAGTGTTAACGCCATCACGTCACGGCGGCTACTACACATTCTCCGGGCTTTGCCTCGTCTCTCAATTACGCGCTTCGAGAAACATTCACGTCCTTGCAGATAACTGTAGTGGCAGTGATTTCTTACTTGTGTCATATTATTTGCATAAATATATTACAGTGGGAGTATTCATTCTATAATGGATGTACATTTGAGGTTTTTCTAGCTTCACACTGTTTCAAAAAACGTAGCTATGGACATTCTTAATATGCATCCTCACACACACAAGCAAGAATTTCTCCAGGGTGTGCACCCAGGAAGCGAATTGCTGGCCGTATGTAGGTCCACACGCATTCGAATTTTACTAGATACTACTGATGACTACGCACAGCACTGGCAACACAATGTATTTTCACCGGCAATGTGCGAGAGTTTCCATCGCTCCGCATGACTATGGCACTTGGTGTTTCAGAGTAAACATTCATTTCACGGGATGTGAATGTCATTCTCAAAGTTTATTAAATTTTAAAAATTTTATGCCTTCTTCTATTTGTCTATTTTGTTGCTGAGTTGTAGTTCTTTATATTGCGCGGGTTGTTGTCGGCTGGATGAGTCGCAAAATTTTCCTCCCATTCTGTGACTTGTCTTTTCACTTCTTTATGATGTTTTTCTTTAAAAAAGTCTTCTATTTAATGAAGTAAATTTCCTCAGTGTTTTATCCTATGCTTAATGAATTTTGTATCCTTCTAAAAAATTTTTGTTAAAAAAGCCTCTTTCCCTCCACTGGGGTCATGGTATTCTTTTATATTTTAAAGGCTTTATATTATTGCCATCAATATCTACATTCTACTCTAGGATTACCTGGCATTAATATATAGTATAAAATATATACTTAATTTCATTATTTCTCCATCTGGACATCCAATTGTTCCAACAATATACATTGGCAATGCAATCTTCTCCCCTCTAATCTTAATTGCCACAAATAACAAATGTCAGGAATAATGCAACGGGTACCTTAAAAAATTTTTTTAATGTTTATTTATTTTTAAGAGAGAGAGACAGAGACAGAGTACAAGCACGGGAGGGGTAGAGAGAGAGTGGGAGACACAGAATCTGAAACAGGCTCCAGGCTCTGAGCTCTGAGCTGTCAGCACAGAGCCCGACACAGCGCTCAAACTCAGGAAGGCGAGATCATGGCGAGAGCTGAAGTTGGACGTTTAACCAACTGAGCCACCCAGGTGCCCACAGCTGGTATTTTTAAAATATAAAAGGAGTTGAATAGTTCTAACTCTGGCTCAATTTGAATATTTACATCAAATGGAAAAATTCTAAACTAGGCTAAGGAAAAAAACAAGAACAAAAACAGGAAAACCTAAATAATCCTAAATCCAATAAAATCCCAGTAAATCTGAAGTCTTCTCACAAAGAAAATGCCAAGCCCAAAGTCATCCCCAACAGTTTCTGCGAACGCTTCAATAATTAGGTTTTTTTTCAATAATTAGTTTTTAATAATTAAATAACCACTAAAAGCTTTCAAAACTTTCTCAGACGTGGAGAATGGAGGAACCCTCCCCAACTCATTTCACGAGGTTGTCGTAATCCCGTTTATGAAAGAAAGCTGCCAAATAATTAGTTTTTAATAATTAAATAACTATTAAAAGCTTTCAAAACTTTCTCAGAGGCGGAGAATGAAGGGACCCTCCCCAACTCATTTCACGAGGTTGTCGTAATCCCGTTTATGAAAGAAAGCTGCCAGACAAGGGCACAGTGATGAACGAAGAACACAGGCAACTTTCGCCCATGACGTGGATGGAAAGATACAAGCAGAACATAAACAACCACGTCCAACAATATTTCATACGACCCAGTTACATCCTTCGCCATCCAGGAATGAAAACCTGCTTTGACTTTTGAAAATCAAAATATGAGTGAGCCAAATAAGCCGATTACAAATCCCAGAAGGGGAGAAAGGATGGGTAACACAGACAGCCAACAGAGATGGGATACCAGACTCTGGTAACACCGCGCCCCACCATTTTACAAAAGACAGATAGAAACATAGATAAAAATTTAATTGCGTGAGCCTAACGACGAGGCCTGTCAACGTATGAAAAATAGAAAGCCCGCATGAGAATAGGTCAGTAGGTACAGAGAAAGCTTTTAATAAAACTTAAAATGCATGCATCTGAAACACACGCGCACATGCGCGCTCATCTGGGTGAGGGAAGCAGAAAACTTCCTTCACCTGAAAGTATCTACAAGACACTCACAGTGGCACTTTTTCTTCCTGTCCTCCTTCCCCATTTTCTCTTCTCTTCTCTCCTCTCCTTTCCCTTCCCTTCTCCTCCTGGATAGTTCTGTGCAAAAACCGTCACCCCAAACAGAGCAGGCTTTCCCCCCAGCTGGGGAGGGGGGGGGAGGAGCGGTGGGCCAGGGTGGGTGTTGAAGCCGCCACAGGCGAGGAGCACCCACAGGTGTGCACCCAGGGGTGATGGCCCAGCACGAGCTGTGGGACACGGACGGGGGAGGATGGCCCGGCCTGGGGTCTCAGAGCTGGATGCTGACACGGTTGCTGTGGGCTCTAGGAGGACATCAAAGGCACCTGGGTGTGCAGTGTGGACGCAGGAATGGTGGACCGGGGCTTCTGAGTGGGGCAGTGCCCGTGGGGGTGACAAGGTACTGGCTACATACAAGGCGACCAATCAAATCAGTAGATGGATGGAGGAAATGGGGCCGGCTTTCTCACCACTGGAGAAGGGAGCTACAGAAATGGGAAGGGGAAAAGCAAGAAAGAACACTGAGTGGTGGGGTGTGAGCTCAGGGTTGAATAGAGAGACAGACGGGACGAGAGATGAAAGGCCTTGCACAGTGCCCAGCC
Organism: Prionailurus bengalensis; assembly: GCF_016509475.1. Lineage (NCBI taxonomy): Eukaryota > Metazoa > Chordata > Mammalia > Carnivora > Felidae > Prionailurus > Prionailurus bengalensis. The sequence goes on from NC_057354.1 coordinate 137,447,875, forward strand.
TGAACAACGGGACCTCAGCTGTGCCCACGGATTCAGTCCCTGGGGAAGCCATGCCGTCCCTTTCCTGGTGTGGGTTTTGGTGCCTCTTGTGCATCCACTGCACGGGGAGGAGGAATCTGTTCCCCCACCAGGATGAAAGGATGCTTCTGCAGTTTGTTTGGTGTTTTCTTCCATGGGCTTTAAGGTAGAAGACGGACGGGGCTGCTGTTGTCCGTGGAAACGTCCTTCATGCTCCAGTGGGACGTGCTTGGACCCCCAGGAATCCTGAGCCCATTGACACACGCATGGATGGGAAGGTTCTCTTTAAACTGGTCCCAAAATGCACCCCGTCTTTAGGAAGGCGGCAGGTTACCTGCAAGTTGCCCTGGCCTCGACCTTCCGCCCACTTCAAGGACGGACCCACATGTGCGGCAGACCAACGGCCACATCTGCGTGGAAGGCTCTCAATTCTCCGGATGCTGTGAACAGAAGGTGTGGAGGGCCAGCAGGGGCTTCTCTTGCAACTGCTGGTCCGAAAGGCAGAATGTTCCTGTTGGCTGTTTTCCAACGCTCTGGAGATGCACTTACAGAGATGCCTCCTTACGGGAAGGTCATTTATATCTGTTTTGCCTGACTCTTCTGCTAAGCCATCCTCAGCGGCTAAGAAAACCTAAACACGCGGATCCTTGAAAATCTGTTGAAGTAGTCTAAGATATTTAAATTAATCTTTGAAATAAATAAAATAATAAATAAATAATGAGGAAGATAATATTAAATATTTTAACTTTAATTGCAAGATTTCTTTTTTTTTTTTTAATTTTCCTTTTTTGGCCAATCCCTTTCTTGCATTTTATTTTCAAGAAAAACTGTGGTTTTTTTAATGTGTACTTATTTGTTTTGAAAGAGAGAGAGATCACGCATGGGAGGAGCAGAAAGAGAGGGAGGGTGACAGAATCCCAAGCAGGCTCCACAACGTCAGTGAAGAACCCCCACGTGGGCCTCGAACTCAGGAAGCTGCCAGATCGCCACCCAAGACGACAAGATCCGGATGCTTCACCGACCGAGCCACCCCGACGCTCCTCAAGCGTACCTTTAATAATTTGCCTCTTGGGGCGCCTGGGTGGTGCAGTCGGTTGAGCGTCCGACTTCAGCCAGGTCACGATCTCGTGGTCCGGGAGTTCGAGCCCCGCGTCGGGCTCTGGGCTGACGGCTCGGAGCCTGGAGCCTGTTTCCGATTCTGTGTCTCCCTCTCTCTCTGTCCCTCCCCTGTTCATGCTCTGTCTCTCTCTGTCCCAAAAATAAATAAACGTTGAAAAAAAAATTTTTAAAAATAATTTGCCTCTCTGTCGTATCCAGAGCCAGGAGTGTCCTTCAGACAAGATTTCCGGGACGTCATCAGCCAGCCAATGGCAGTGGTAGAAATCAGCAACACCCTTACCAAAGTCTGCCTGGTAACACTGGATATTTGCAATTCATTATGTAGGCAACTGGACAGTAAACTAATCGTGTGCTCCACAAGCTAACCATACCCTCAAAAATGAAGAAAATCATGGCCACGTTTAGTAAATTATAGTACAATTCTCTCAATGTGTAACTGGATTCCCCACGTTCAAAGTGAGCATAAAATTGGGGCAGCACACATGAAAATGTGGGTTCTCATTTTCTTTTTGGTTGGTGCCCTGTGTTCAGAGAATCACCATTTTCTTAATCTTTATCATCTACATTTTTAATTTGTCGCCAGTTGCCACTGGAAGAAAATGTACCCCTTCTGCAAAGGTCAAATTCCTTCTTTCCTTCTTCCTTCCTTCCTTTCTATCTTTCTTTCTTTCTTTCTCTATTACTTTCTCATTTTCTTTCTCTCTTTCTTTCTCTCTTTCTTTCTTTCTCTCTCTCTCTCTTTCTTTCTTTCTTTCTTTCTCTATTTCTTTCTCTCTTTCTTTCTTTCTTTCTTTCTTTCAGGATAAAATCAAGGCATTGGTTACAGTTTGCACAAGTCACTACTGTTTTCATGTTGTCTATAGGTAAAAGTATTTTTAATGCTAAAAATTTTCATGAACACTTTGTGACCAAGAAGATACTGGTTTTACCACCTATAGCTACATCGTGTTTATTCAAAATAAATTAGTCTTTTTGAACTCAACTACTGAGAGAACATTTGAGAAAGTGCACATATTTTTTTTAGAAAAGGAGAGGGAGGAGGTGTTTATGTCAGCCAAGTAGGTATTACAAATCCCCAATAAAAATATATTTTATAACTCATATTTTCTGTCTTTAAGAAATCTACTCAGTGCCCATTTTGACCACCTTCTTTCCACCTACAGAAGATTAAGTTCAGCAAGTTGCAACAAGGGTACTAGAAATAGAAAGACTGAGAGCAAAAAGCAAATACAGCTGACAACCCGACAATGAAAGCAAAAAGATAAAAACAATAAACCAAAAGCAACATCAGAATTCGTACAAGCGTGGGAAGCTGGCAAATATTCCATACAGCAACAGCTTCAGAACGCAAAGCTCCATTACAACAAAAACTTGGTATTTGTAGCACTTTACAGTGAGTGGTTTGCGCAGAGCAGCCACTTGTATTATTCGGTTTGATCGTGTGACATATGCAGGGCAGATATCTACGCAGCTTTCCCTTTGAATAGCGAGTTACCTAGTGTCGTGGACTGAGTGCTTGTGTCCTCCTTAAATTCGTATGTTGAAGTTCTACCCACCAGGGTGGTGACATTAGGAGGAGGGGCCTTTGGCAATTAGGACTACATGAGGTCATGAGGGTGGAGTCCTCATGAATGGGAAGCACTTGACCATGACTTGAACTCAGGAAAGATTTCTGAGAGGAGAATGGCCATGGGTGCCGAGATCTGTGAATTATAAGATCAGTAGATAGCAACTGATCAGCAGAGTGGAAGAAGTCCAGAGTTAACAGTGACATGGCTTTTCTTTCCAGAATTTGAGTAGTTGGATGTGGTAAGAGAGGGAAATGATGAAAGATGCCAACAGAAGAGTTAACAGATGGGCAGATGATGAATGGGTTGGCACGTGAGCTGACGGTTCTATTGTCACGTTGGCTATCCTGGAAACGAAATTTCCTAGAATCTCGTTCCCATTGTTTCTGGCTTGCAGTTGTCCAAAAGTGAATCCATGCCAGATTGGGAGATGGAAGTGAAATGTCAGGCATCGTACTCTGAAGTCCTGAGAGACAGGGAGAGACAGGGAGAGACAGGGAGTACTCTTCAGATTCATGTTTTCCTTTTACTTTCCTGCTCTGCTAACCCTGTCCAGCAACAATCCCAGGTCCCTACCAGAAGCTTCACTGTCAACTTAGAGGGAAATAATAGTGGCCAAAACCAATGCACCTCCGTAGACTTCTATCCTGCCTCCCTTTATGGCTATGCTCTAGCATCTGGACAATTCTTGCATTCAGGCTTCCTTTCAAGTTCCAACTCAGTCATGGTTTCCACGGCTGGTTAGTGACCTGTTCAGGCACACACATACACACACTCTCTCTCTTTGATTCCTTTTTTCGTGACTTTACTTCACAGTGGCTCACATGATTTTGTAAGGTCTAATTTCTTAATTTACAGTGTTTTATAATTCTGTTTTACTTCTGTTTTCTACTAATATAGTTGTTGATGTCCAATGTACTTCTAGGGCAACATGATAATAAGGATGATAATGTGGAATTGATTCTTATCTGATCTGGTTAAAAGGCATCAGAGACACTGTTACAGTGACAAAGGGGTCTTGGTGGTCTATGTCATTCAATGACAAAACAGTTGCTTAAGTTACTACCTATAGGTACCTACAGTATAGTACCAATACAAGAAAATCTGTAGATGATAAATTTTAGTGAAAATAAGAGGCATAGAGAAGTAGGTTGGTTGATTGTAAGCATGCTAGAGATCTTGGAGAAATAAAAAATGATGAGTCATGCATTTAGATTCTCAGTTCAAAGTCCATAAGGGACGAGAAAGCTTCTACGATTGCCCTAAAAGCAACCTAATCTTCACCAGCCACAGGACTGACATTTCTTAAATCTAATCTACTGGGTAGCTGAATACAAGGTAGTGCAATGGTAGATAGGGACATGTGGGCAGATTTTTATGTGGCCGAGAACCTTGAATCCCTAAATTCTGGAATGTTATTCAGCCATTAAAAAAAAAAAAGGTGGAGGCGCACCTGGATGGCTTAGTCGGTTGAGCGTCTGACTTTAGCTCAGGTCATGATCTCATGGTCCGTGAGTTCATGATTCGTGAGTTCAAACCCCACATTGGGCTTGCTGTTGTCAGTCCAAAGCTAGCTTTGGATCCTCTGTCCCCCTCTGTCTCTGCCTCTCTTCGGTTCACACTCTGTCTCTCAAAAATAAATAAACATCTTTTTTTTTTTAATTTAAAAACTTTTTAAAGAAGATGCAAAGTCTTTCATTTGCAACAATATGCATGAAGTTTGGGGGCATTATTCTAAGTGAGATAAGCCAGACAAAGACAAATACTATATGATCTCATTTATATCTGGAATCTCAAAAAGCAAAAGTCACAGAAACAGAGTAGATTGGTGGTTGCCAATGGCTAGAGAGTAAGGAAGTGGGAAGATGTTGGTCAATGGGTATAAACTTCCATTTGTTAATTGGTTGAATCCCATGGGTCTAATGCACAACATGATGATGATAGTTAAAAATATCGTATTGAACCCTCGAAAGTTTCCGAGAGAGTAGATCTTAAATGTTCTCACCATTTACCACCACCGCAACAACCAAACGGTAACTAGGCGAGGTGAAAAATGTGCTAACTTGATCGTGGTAACCATTTTGGAATATACGTGTGTATCAAAGAATCACCTTTTATGCCTAAAACTTACACAATGTTATACGTCAATTATCTCTCAATAAAGCTGGGGGACAGAAGAGGTTGTTTGGCCATTAATAGTCATCCGTTCATTTGTTTATAACCATTCAGTAGGTATTTGAAAGAAAACGACACATACAACTGAAAGGAACATATTTCTTTGTACTTTATTCTTAAGTAACATAATTGCCTACCGATGGCGTGTGTGTGTGTGTGTGTGCGCACTCTTGGGCACTGCTCAGTTTCTCAAACCCTGGAATCAGATTCGGACACCGCCGCCTTCATTTCCCGTGGCAAATTGATTTTCACACGGTACTTGCTTTTTATCCCAGGAACCGGTCTCAGTTTTGAAAAGGTGAAACCTCATTGAAAAGACTGGAGTGTGATCTGCTGTTGAAACTGTGACACATTGAAGCACACGTAGTGTCCCACAGACGGAGACTCTCTGAATTTTCCTTAACATAGCCTGTGGCACCTTTGTGAATTTATTGCGGTGCCTTGGGGCACCTCGACACACAGTTTGGGAACTGCAATTCTGCACCAATGGACGATCAGAATCAAGTCTTCATGCTCCCAGAGAGGCAGGGATGCAGTGGTACCCATGAGCAAATGCAATATGCACCAAAAGAATTGCCAGATTTCACCAATTTACACTGAGGAACACGCATGGGAGTGGATCCTAAGTGAGTTGAATTAAGCCCTGCCCAAATGGCAGATTCATGCGCAAAACCAACAGCTGTTCTTGTTTTGAGCCGCGAAGTATGCGGTGGTTTGCTATGCCTCAACAGATTACCAAAAGTATTCTTAGACCAGTAATATTACACACACACGTAATCACACACACACACACACACGCGCGCATGCACACACACACATATATGTTTGTATATTTTGTTTTGGGCAGACCATATTGTCTTCGATACGGAAAATGTAGAAATCAAGACTGGATCCATGGGAATCGGGTTAGGTTTGGACAGAAATAACTAATGCTATCCCTAAGGACATTCAGCAAGTATTCGTCAAGGCATTTCGCCACCCGCCGGAGGTGGGGGCAGTTAAGAATAGTCTCGGGATTTACGCTGCCAGAGTTCATACTAAACTAAAACATCGGGCACTGGGCAAGTGATTTCATTAATGCGGGAGACCTTTTTCATATGGCAAACACAGAGGCCCGCCTAGTAGAAGAGTCGGTGTTAGAGTTCACGACGTTTCGTCTAAGGGACTGACATTTCACCTGAGCTCCCAAAGAGCTGAGGAATTGGCCCAGGACATGCGGTTTGTGGGGGGTGGGGTGGGAGGCGGAAGGTCTGCAGTCTCAGGGAAGAGCTTCGACCCTTCCTCCCCACATGGCCACGTGGCTGGCCCAGCACGTTTCAAAGTGCAGCAGAGGACAGGCGTCAGTTCCTGTGACTCCCTTCTACAGGACTCTCCTGTCCCCAGATATGCACAGTGATTGAACCTTAGGACCACGCTAGTTTTTTCTCAGTTTAAATTGTTACTTAATAGGATGCAGACTCGGAATTTTTGGAGTAGCTTTCATATTGGCTTTTCTTTCTATCTAAATGAGTACAGGAATATCCTCTGTGTCCTTACCCATATGCCTTCTTGTCATATTAAAAACACTGGCAGTCATTTGTATATCTCATCAATCTCCCCCATTAATTCACTCAGAGCTAGTGCTAGACAGCAGATGGGCAGAAATGTGCTGCAACCAGCCAGCCTCTCCCCAAACACGGTGGCTGTTCCCTTCCCCAAAGCCCGAGTGCCATTAATTACCTGTGCTGCTGGTGGATTGTGACCTGCTTAGAAGGCAGGGGGCTTTAACGTCAGTTTTCACAGATGTGTGAAGGCTGTGAGCGGCTTCTTTTGCACCTTTCCTGGCTCAGTTTCTTTGAGCTTCTGGGCCCTCCTCCTGCCTTATGAAGCGTGGGCTTGTATCTTCTCACCTGCACGGCAGGGCCACCCAACTGCATGTCAGGCACCCCCGGGTCCCATCCATACTCAGCTCTCGTTTAAGATCACGGCACCTTATTTCAGGAATCGTGGAATGGGATTGGGAATTAAATAAGGGCAGTGGGCGTGGGGGCAGGCTCTCTTGGTGGTCTGGATTTGGGCGCCCAGGCAAAGGATACGAGAGGATAGGGAACTACAAAGTTCAGAAAGACTTGCTGAAAAAAAGGGGTCTCACTTTGGGAAGGGCAGGTGGCCTGTGTGGGTGACCTTGTTTTCAACGGGGACTAGGATAGAGGTTGGCCTGGAAGCAAGCTCGGGGCCATTCACTTAGAACACCGCTTGGGCCGAGATGGGTTCCCTACGACGGTCCCTGCCACTTTTTGCACCCTACCCTACCCACAGCACCTGTGTCACCTTCCCAGGATCAAGAGAATCAAGAGAAACGCTTGAACAAAACAATGCACCCACAAGTTATCCCTCAGTCTAGTGATGGTGACTGGGAGTCAATTAGTTTTCCAGCCCCGCTTTTTCTTTCCCTCTCTCGTTCAGCAAGCACGTAGAGAGGACTTATTTGCTAGGCACTGACTCTGAATACTCACTGAGGATACAAAGATAAATAGAATGGCTTGAGGACTCCATCACCTGGAGACGAACTGGGAGAGTGGATACAGTGATCCCTGGCTTCCAGGGATGCCGTGCTTGAACTCACTTTTGAAGAATACAAGCATTTCCCCAATAAACAAAGAAGAGCCCTTATTAAAGAAAAGGATGTATTAAGTCCATGGTTTGTTATACGGCACAATCATTTTTGTATGAAGAGAGCGTCTCATGTAGATAGGAAAGAGGGCAGGGGACAAAGCTAGAAGTGACATGGTTGCTGAAGGTTGTGAGGATATTTGAACACCAAAGACTTTACACTTTATCCTATAGGCAATGGGTGTGTGTGTGCGTGTGTGTGTGTGTGTGTGTGTGTGTCTGTGTCTGAACTATATTAAACAATGAAAAGATGTAAATAGATTTCCCCCTGTGGACGTTGAGAGTAACATTTCCAACCCCATCTGAGATAAATCCAGGCATTTTCTTTAATCTTAAAAGGACAACAACAGGAACGCCTGGGTGGCTCAGTTGGTTGGGCATCCAACTTCAGCTGAGGTCATGATCTCATGGCTTGTGGGTTAGGGCCCCACATTGGGCCCTGTGCTGATATCTCAGAGCCTGGAGCCTGCTTTGGATGCTGTGTCTCCCTGTCTCTCTGCCCCTCCCCCACTCATGCTCCGTCTCTCTCTGTCTCTCAAAAATTAATGAATGTTAAAAAAAAATTTTAAACAAAAAAGACAACAACAAAAATAATGGTAGAGTCTGTGCTGTGTTAAGGGTTTGCAAAGACACTAGGGTTTGTTTTTCCTCATGTCAAATGCTCTTCACCCCTGGGATTATTAACAGCCACTAGCTCTCCATCTGGGGCCCCCACATCCTCCTGTGGACAGGCTGCTAGAGTGTGACACACTCTGTGTTTAGGGACAGAAAAGAGCTGCTGGTGTCTTGCACGTCCCTTACAATGAGCTGAGAACTCATGGGCAGAAGGTTAGGGGTCTGAATTGTCCATATTGAGGGCAGAGCTTTTGTTCTGTGTCTGGGCAACTCTGACAATGTCAACAAATAGTCTTATCTTCTCTTACTCTAGCTGTGTTTTGGGGGTGAAACAACGCTTATGCCAGACTCGTGCCATCAGGTACGGTGCACATCAAGTGCTTAGCACAGTACCCAGCATGCATGTACAAAATGCTCAATAAACACTGATTCAGGAAAAGCCAAGTAAATTAAGCTAACATTGTATAGTCCCATTTCACCGTTGAAACGTACTAAATCTTTTGCGGTACTCTATAAAGCCCAGAATAGCCTCCATGGCAGGTGGGTTCTGTTGTCCAATGCTCACCTTAAGCAATCTCACTAAATGGGAAAATGGTTAGAATTGGCAATCGAGTAAATGGATCCTATGGTATACATCTTTTCCAAGGAGGTATTTATGGAGCAAACCGTTGATCCATGATTCCTCAGGGCTCCCTTTTGGCCCCATGGTAAGGAAGGAGCAAAGAGTTTCCCTACATCACTGGGCTTGCTTGTATGACTAGAAATTAAACCAGCCAAATGTCTGGAAAGGACCAGGGTTGCCTGCAAAGTTGGAGTTCTACCCTTCCTCCCCTCATTATTCCCCTCTTATTTTTTTTGTCTTCGCTTTTTATTTCTTTTTTCTTTATTTTCTCTTCTTTTCCTTTCTACGGAGTTCTAAACACTTGTCATCTCACTGTTGGCCTGTTCTCCGATCAACCTGTCATGTTGTCTTGTGTTAACACCAGTCCATCAGAGGACTAGTCAACCCACACGAGAGAAGGGTTGGGTATGGAGCCATTAGTGCAATTACAATCAAGTCTTCTGATGATCTAATCAGGAGTTATTAGAGTAGAGGCTAAGTCAGTCCAGAGACTAGGAAGGATGGAGCATGGCTAACACATCGTCTACCGCCCCTCCATCTGCCCCACCTAATTCTTCTCAACTCGCCTTCTCTGCACCCTTGCACTCCTCATCCTGACCATGTGTCACCTACATCACCTGTGCCAACTCAACATAAACTTCCTAGTGTAATATTCAACAGTAATTCTCTTCCTCTAGTTCAAAAGTAAATTTCATCTGAGTTGCTTCTCCAATTTTTCCTTGGAAAGTCACACTAGGGGGCTGGGTTGGATTTACCTTGAGGAGATGGATAGAACAGGGAAGCCAGCAGGTGTTCATGAGTGGTAGGTCCTGGGAGGTTTGAAATGAGGTCACCAGAGCACCGATGTCAGAGGTTTCAACTTAAGAGGGACATAGAAAAGCATCACCTAGAGCATCATTTGGCTTTGGCCAATCAGTTAAAGGGCAAAAGCATCACCTACAGCATCATTTGGCTTTGGCCAATCAGTTAAAGGGGGACGGGAACATGTCAGCTATCACAAACACCTCGCAAGAAGGCAACCGATCTAGGCCCTCACCTTCACGTGGCCCTAGCTGTCAAAGTAGGGTCCTGGGAAAGTAACAAAGTCGTCATCAGCACTGTGCAGAGAGGACTGACAGGTAAGTCTCCTATGTCTTCAAGGTATAATAATAATAATAATAGTTATTATTATTATTATAAGTATAATAACTATAATATAATATAATATAATAGCTATATATTATATATTATATATATTATATATTATTATATTATATATTATATATAAGTATAATAACTATAATATAATAACTATTATTATTATAAGTATAACACAACACATTATTATATTATATATTACATTATATATTATTATATTATATTCTAAATATACATTATATTTGATATTTATTTATATTATATGATTATATTTAAGTACTATTATTATTATAGTAATAGCAATAATTCTGTATTGCAGTAATAATTGTTTCTTACACTACTAAGTGTCAATGAATATACCAACAGCTTTGGAAATGCTATGTTTTAAGCTTCCCCTTATGAGATAGTGTATGGGATTCCTGGTCCTCTCCAGATTTGGTTCCTCTTATTTCCGGAGCACGTGGAAAGACCTCCCATGCTCTCTTAGAGCTACGTTGAAGCCATTAGAATCGTTCCAGTCAATGGAATGTGGGAAGAAGTGTTGTGCGTCCTTCCCACTCGGAGGCAGTTCAGTGCAAGTGGAAGATTTCACAGGATGGGTAGTGACGTCATTTGGCAGAGGGAGCCTGGATCTCTAGGTCACCAGGTGGAGGGTAGCTGCTGTAGGGGAAATCTGGTGCTCATTGGGCTTTACAAGAGCAAAACAGAAGCACTGATTCGGTTAGGCCCCTGGGATTCTGAGATCTGCTTATAACAGCAGCAGAGCCTAGCCTGTCCTGAGTAAGGCAGACAGAGGAAGCCCTGGGCTGGAGAGGGTAACTGCCTTATGCTAGTTCACACAGTGAGGAAACCAGGGGGCCGAGATTTGAGATTATGTTAGTCTCGTGCTTGCTTCTGCAACATACGTACTGAAATTCTTAGTTTCACCCCACCACCCAGCGCATGATCTGTATACTCTACGGTTTCCAGCTCCGTTTCCAGGACCCAAAGAAAAGCAAGGTTTCCTGAGCAAGCAGGGCCACCTATATCCGCAGATGATTTCCGTGCACTCATGCGCAAGGCCCATTGGGAGAAGGCTGCCCCGGCAATTCTGCCCTCCAGTTTGGTGACTTCTGACATCGATTTAAGCTTATGTTTGTCTCAGAAATAACTTTTAAAAGATGAGTTCCCATCATCCACTAAGCTAATAGGTCATGATGACAGGTGAGCATTGGTTTGAATGTTTATTGTAGCTTAGACACAGCACTAATAGATTATGGTTGGCTCTCTGTAGCACCAGAATCAGTAGATATTTTTGTTGGGATATGCTGGTGCCATCAATGACTATTTTATGTTTGGCACGTCCTTGGACTGGCAAAGGCCCCAAGCTAGGAAGGTGGCCAGCTTGGGTGCCATTGTCTCCAGGAGCTTGGTTCTCTCTAGGGAAGGCGAAAGGAGCCCGTATTTTAGCCTTCCACGGATCACGTTACGTAAACAGAATTTGGCCGCCTTCTTCCATAGGAGCATCTGCTCTGCTGACGGTCCCTGGGGTACCCATTTTGTTTTGTCCAAGAGAGTGATCGCGAGTAATGGATTGGACTGAGCCCGCTAATGCATGATGTAATTGTCAGAGGGATTTAATTATCGGCACATTACATATGGGATTATTGTTCAGTGTCATTGTTCAGTTCACTCTCAGGCAATTTAGCATCAGTGTGAATCAGAGGAGGGGTTCTCCAAAAAGCCACTTGTGATGCCTCCGCTCTTCCCCTACCTGTCTACGAACTTTGAACAACAGCGACTTATTTTACTTGCTAATTTCAATAGACACTCTGTGATAGATTACCGCCCCTCAGGCATCGTCTCACTAGTGCACTGAAACCATTCACCTACCACGCAAGGCTTCTTTTGAAAAATGCTCAGTGGTGAAGGTACTTTTTGAATGCTAGCCATTCAGGCACGGGACCCGTGAAAAGAACGACGATCAGGCATACTTTCATTTCTGTAGAAATAGACCATCCAAATAAGAGAAGATAGCTCTATCTGGTTTCAGCAGAGGTTAAACAAAGACACAACGAAGCAATCAAATGATATGTTTTACCCAGAAAACTAGAATAATCATCAATATTCGTAATAAGCAGTTTATTTATAAAGCACAGTAGGCAGAAACTTATACATGTTGTACTTGAAGGGGTTTTTATTTTTTATTTATTTTTTAATGTTTGTTTATTTTTGAGAGAGAGAGAGAGAGAGAGAGATCGGGGGAGGGGCAGAGAGAGGGAGACACAGAATCCAAAGCAAGCTCCAGGCTCCAAGCTGTCGGTAACATGGGGCTCGAACCCACAAACCATGAGATCATGACCTGAGCCGAAGTCAGACCCTTAACCAACTGAGCCACCCAGGCGCCCTGAAAGGATTTTTAAATTGAGTGGTATATAGGGAGCTTCCTGCAGCATATAGGTTAGAGGTGTTCTACACGTATTAAATATTTATACTCATGATGATTAAATCCACTATATGTGTGGGGGACAGATTCAGAGATATTAGGTGACTTCCCAAGGACAGGAGATAAGAATTTATGTAAGAGAAGTAAAGACAAAGGTCAGAGAGTCACATCAGAAACTGTAGTTAAGGAAATAAATTTGTTTTTAAACTTAGAGATGCTTTTCAACCAAGCTGATGTACCATCTTGGGACTCAAAGTTTCTGCTTCAGGACCTGGAGGGTTTTCAGCCATTTCCATGGTCCAGGAGTGTGCACGATTTGAGGGGTCTCATCTACCCCCCCAGGCCCCGCTCGCCTCTCCCAGGGCCCCATTCCCCTCCCCCACCTACACCTGCCCCTGTCCATTGACCAGCACCCTCGTCTTCCCACTCCGGGCAGGGGGGTGCCAAGCCCGCTGTCGCTAACATCCTGTCCCTCCTGGTAGGAAGAACAACATTGACAATAGCTCTGTCGACCGACAGTGGAGGGCTTGTTAAATAAATCATTAAAATTCCATATTCAAAAGAATATCCGATTACATGGAAATGTTATGTATGACTTCATGAAAAAAGCGTTAGATTGTTTATATAGTATGATCCTAGTTTTTGTGGAAAATGACTATACGTACAGAGAAAAAGTTGCTTTTTAAGTTACTTGTTACTGCATTATTTACATTTTGGTGAGGAGGAGGAGCTATTTTATAAAAAATTAAAAATCGTTGCTAATTACTTTTGATTATTTGCCAAATGAATTAACAAACTTGTACAGCAACTTATCTGGTGTTTTGTTCACCTTCTAATGATGACAATTCTCTTATATCCTTGGGATGCATGTGACCATGTCTACAACTGTGGACGTAACTATACCTGTGTCGATATTTGTGTGTAATTAGACTGCAGTTTCACATCCGTATATGAAAAAGCTGGCATCTGATGAATGAAGGGTTTTTTTCCCCCTTTAATTAGAAACTACTTGGGGTGCCTGGGTGGCGCAGTTGGTTAAGCGTCCGACTTCAGCTAGGTCATGATCTAGCGGTCCGTGAGTTCGAGCCCCGCGTCGGGCTCTGGGCTGATGGCTCAGAGCCTGGAGCCTGCTTCCGATTCTGTGTCTCCCTCTCTCTCTGCCCCTCCCCCGTTCATGCTCTGTCTCTCTCTGTCCCAAAAATAAAAAAGAAAAAAGAAAAAAGAAAAAAGAAAAAAAAAGAAACTACTTGATGTGATCCTTAATTGCAAATTATTGTTTATTTCACAAGTCCAATACTCGAATGGAGATTTAATTTATATTTATACAAGTTAACTCCTCGTCCTAAAATAACTTATTTTCTTAAAAAATCAGACTCAAAAGGTGATAAGGTGATTAACATTCCATTATACACCAATATGTTTTATCGTTGTTTAAATATTAATGCCAACCTCACATGCTTTTATGCTTTTTGCTTAATTGCAGGCATATACATATATTTATTTTTCTTTTTCTTTCTTTTTTTCTTTTTTGTTTTGAGGAAGAGAGCACAAACAGAGAAGGGGCAGAGAGAGAGGGAGACAAAGAGAGGATCAGAAGAGGGCTCTGTGTTGAAAGCAGGGAGCTCCATTCGAGGCTCGAGCTCACCAGTCATGATATCATGACCTGAAGTCAGGCTGGACCCTCCACCAACTGGGCCACCCTGGTGCCCTGCAGGCATATAATGTTTAAAATCTCTCTTCTGAAATCTTATGCTCTGAGCTCCGGAGTCCACAGGGCTGTGGGCTTGGCCTCTCTTTTGTGAGCACTAATTAGTCAGTCTGTGCTTTAAAATCTTTGTCTTTCTTCTTTCTTTCTTTCTTTCTTTCTTTCTTTCTTTCTTTCTTTCTTCTTTCTTTCTGTTTCTTTAGAGACAGAGAGAGACAGAATGTCAGCAGGGGAGAGGCAGAGAGAGAGAGGGAGACACAGACTCCGAAGCAGGCTCCAGGCTCTGAGCTGTCAGCATGGAGCCCGATGTGTGGCTCGAACCCACAAACAGTGAGATCATGACCTGAACCGAAGTCGGACGCTTCACTGACTGAGTCACCCAGGCGCCCCTAAACATGTTTGTTTTTCAACATTAAATGGAGTCCCTTATACATAGTGAACGTGGGTTAATCTGAATTTTGCTTACTCTTCACAAAGTCAAATGTCTGTGAACAAATTGAGATCCGTTCTATTTATCTAATTAATTATTACCTTCAGCTTTTGTAATCTTTTCTTTCTTTTTTTCATATTTTTTGGGTCATCATTCCTGCAATCCTCAGGCTTCCATAGGAATACCTCTGGGAATCACTGAGATCCACGGGAAGAATGCTGGATTCATTCTGTGGTGTTCGGAAGCTTCATCATTTATTTGCTTTCTGATCTTGGGTAGGTCCATCTCTGGGCTGTAAATTCCTCCAGGAAAAAATGGTGGTATTAGCATATTCTTTACCTAAACCCCAGAGTTCTAAAAAGCATATTATATCTGAATTATGTTATATAAATGCAGATTTTAGCTTCTTCTATTATATTAATATGTATTTAGTTGTTTCCCTTTTGAACATTTGAATCTATTAATTAAATTCATTATATTTTTCACTGTATCTTATCTGTACAGCGATCACATTAATTTTACAACGGTACCAAATTTTAACCTTTTTCTATCGTAGGACGTTTCTACTATATGATTAAAACTCTTTCTTACAAATTCAAAACATCAGCCAACTTTATGAGCTTGTCCCAGTTTCTTAATAACGCAATATATATTCAGTAATTTGAAAAAAAAATCACCATTCCAACTCCAAGAAATAAATATTGCTTGTTGAGAGGGAGGTGGGAGATAGTATTTGATTCTACTTCATATATATATACATAGTTATAGTTATAGTTATAGTTATAGTTATAGTTATAGTTATAGAGAATTGAGCTCAACCTTAAATGTCTCCTCAATGACAGAGGTAAATAATGGAGAAAAGTTAGAAACTCAGCAAAGAGAAAGACATATTGTGACAATACGAAATCACTAGCTCCACTTGAGGGCATCCACCCTCCAGAGTCATGTAGAGACAGCCTGTAGCAGTCGAGTATGTAAGACTGAAGTCATTGTGTCTGTTCTTTCACAAGCAGCTGTGAGACCATTGGCGGTGTGACTAGCCTTTCTGGACCGTAATTAATTTATCAATAAAATATGAAGACTGGACTGGGCAATTTTAGAAGTCACTTTCAATCCCAACAATTTATAATTCTATGAATACTTTAGAGAACAAAACGAGAATGAGAGATATGATAATGGCGCTAGAGTCACGAGGCCCCAAAGAGCTCTCTGACACAAGCCAACTGGTAACTGATGACTCTAAATGTTTCTACGGGGATAAGATCAGAGTGGCTTCTCACCGTCTAAGAGTCAATCAAAGAGAGATACAGGTTTGAAATGCGTTGATAATTCCTTCTCCTGGTCTCATATATTCTCTTTTTAAGACATATTTATAAACACAAGACTGTCACACGTGATAAAGGGATGTGCTTGAAATGTTTTCCATCTTGAAATTGAAAACTAAGGTTTGAACATTCTACAGGAAAGAAAGTAGAGCCCCCATTAAAGTTTCTACCTTTGACCTTGTACGAGCGGTCTCTTCTCTAACTGGTTTATTTTTTGTTTGCTTATGAAACAGGGAGTAAAGTCCTCTTCTGTCATAAATCTTTCCAGAGGCAACCATCTAAATAACAAATTGATCCAATTTAATACAGGAAGTACTGGGAAGCACAGTGACGATGATAAAGGTGAATCATTTCCCTCAGATCTCCATGCTAATTTTCAACCCTGCGCCGCCATGTTCAAGGTCAAAACAGACATCTGATGTTTACTTTGTCAATTCAACAAACCTTTATCTGAGTGCCGGCTACAAACCAGGTACTGTGTGGGGTGATGGAATGAACAGTCCTTCTCTCTAGAAGGTCACAAACGTACGTGTCTATAACCATCGTCTCCACACTCAATTTCGACATCTCAGCCAAGCTCCTAGAACCTATGTAGAACATCGCACAAAACATTAATTTGGTAGTAGGTGCCTCTGAGGGGTGCAAACTCTTTGCACAGATACTTCTCGGAAGAAAGAAAAAGAGAAAGAGATAAACTTTCAAAAATATGTTCAAAGTCAGCAGGATTGGAGGAAAGAATGAGAAATGGGGTCCAAACAGAAAGCTCTAAATTCTTCTCCAGATGTTGATGAGTTGACCTCTCCAGGCTGAGCGAGACATCCCTCTAGATTCAGCAAATCCCAGCTTTTTTCTTGTTTTCTCAAAGATGAGTTCAAGAAATGTTAATGAGTCTGACACCACCGACCTTGTCACAGAAGGAAGTGTCTGTTGGGGCTGGTTGCTATTTGGTGAAATAATCCCCAACTGAGCAGGGGATTAGAGAAGGGAAGCTAACATTTATTGTTCTTAATCCTTAAACGTATCACCATAAAAAGATGTCATTATTTATTAAATATGAACACAGTATGTGGAAAACACTGATCGTGATACATGCGTGCTTATTCAATCAGAGGTGATAACAACAAATGTGCATTCACCACTACAGAGCTTTAAGTGGGTCATCCCAGGGGCACCTGGGTGGCTCAGTCAGTTGAGTGTCTGACTTAGGCTTAGCTCACGATCTCACAGTTTGTGAGTTCAAGCCCCACATCGGGCTCTGTACTGACAGCTCAGAGCCTGGAGCCTGCTTCGGATTCTGGGCCTCCCTCTCTCTCTGCCCCTTTCCTGCTTATGCTCTGTTTCAGTCTCTCTCTTTCTCAAATATAAATAAACATTAAAAAACTAAAACTAAAAATACACGTGTCATCCTGTTCAATGCAGACACAATTCTATGAAAAGAAAATGGTCTTTATCACCATTACCATCACTGTTTTTATGAACACTGGCGCTGATGGAGGAGAAGTAACTTACACCTGGTCTAACAAACAGGTGGTGTAAGTGACGTAATAGGGGTTCCAAGAAGAGTTGGCCCCAGTCCCCAAGGTTAAGCGTTATGCTGCACTGCCCGGCCTCACTCTCTCTGAGTTTAGCGCACATGGTCTGATATTAATATCATCCTCAATTTCTCCCAGTTTCCTCTTCCTTCAGACATCCAAGGATTCAGATTACTTGGCCACAGCGTGGTCTTCTTCCCTTGAGCTGGAGAAACACCAGGAAGTAGGGCGTGCTCTATTCCCGCTGACGGCATGGTGGATGGATGAGCCAGACACGGAATATCCAGAGGACACTAAATAATTGAAGAGGCTGGAGCACAGTCCTGGAGGAAGAACATGAAATCTCAGCTGCCTGCGTAGATGCAGGGATGAGCTCCTCTGGAGGCATTCTGGTTCCAGGTCATCAGAAGTTAGCAAAAACACAAAGCACGGAACTAAGGTCAGCAAAACTAAGGAATTCTACTTGTGTGTACTTTAAAATGAAGACATTTCTACTGATCATCAAGTCCATTTCCAAGTCGATGCCACACCCAATTATGTACCCTGACGCCTCACCTTAGAAAATGCTTGCAAACATATGTTTTATATGTGATCCAGGACAAGGGCTTTAGAACCACAGAGTTCAGGACTTAAGCCACAGCTCTGTCTCTTACGGCCAGGGGGGCATTGGCAATCTGACCTTCCTGACTCATTTCTTTCAACCTGACAATGGGGACAGACCTGGAGGGAGTTCCCAAGGAGATGGAGGTTGACTTTTATATCTAACATCTGTGCTCATTTTCACTTTCTCCTCCCTTAGAGGACAAAGAGCCTCCCCCAGAATCTTGGGCATGTGCTTTTTTTTACACCAGATTTTCTGAAAATAAATAAACAAAATGTTATTTACTCTCTAAATAAGTACCAAGTACCTACTGTGCCAGGAGCTGCACTGGATGAGGGGGTTCTGGGATGAGTTGTCCAACAAGGTCCCTGCCTTGTTTGGTACTCATGGTCCCTGCCCCTGTCACATGGAAGACAGTGAACATGACTAAGTCCCTTTCCTTGGGAAGAGTTTATTTGAATGTAGATGACCAATGTCTTCCATGGGTGGAGCTTGAGGACAGCGTGTCTTCACCCTGGCAGCTCTTAACCTCGTGTCAGTCTCAGCTCTGACACCGCTCTGGAAGACTCTGTTGAACCCCCAGAAGCACAGGAGTGCTTGTTCTATTGCCATGTGGTTGCTCACCTGCCAAACTGCATGATTCTTGAACTCAGACACACTTTCCCTAACTTATCGTCCATTACTTCCCTTTGAATGGTTTATTCCCCAAGTAAGCTATAGTCTTAACAAAATTGAAAAAAAAAATATGGATTGATGAATGAATGAATGAATGAATGAATGAATGAAATAAAAGAGGAAGAGAGAGAGGGAAGAAGGGGCGGAGGGTGGGTCTTAGCCAATGATGTATCCACATTTTTAAAATATGGGATATTTTAGACAAAGTCCAGAAGAGAAGTCAACCTGCTCACTACACTTAACAGGATTTTTTTTCTTGCATTTTGGTTAAAATTTTAAGACTTTAGTAATTGCGAAAATGTAAATTCCCTGGGGGAAAGTGACTTCCTTTCTTCCTCCTTTGCATATTCCTCTCATTTACCTTCCTCGTTTTATACATTTTATACATTTCCACGTTTTTTCTTCATTATATTAGCTTTTATTAAACAGTCCATACTTGAAGGGGGTGTGTGATTTGGAATCAGATGAGATGAGAAAAGTACGTAAATAAAAGTCTACCTCATTCTACTTACATGATTTGGGGTAAGCATTTACCTTTCTAAGCTATGTCTTCTACTTCATAAAACTGACATGCATTTGACTCTTCAAGTTTTGGTGAGGGTTGAATGACCTAATTTTTAAGGGGCTATCAGATGCTGCATGTACAGTTAGGTGATAGCACGCTATTGTTCAGAAAGATTCCACGTGTTGTCGTCATCGTTCCTGTTCATCAGTAGGACACTGACCTTGTCTTCCCAGGGAACACAGGGGTGGGATACAGGGAAATAAATAGTCTGTAGCTATATTCACGTGAAGCCAAAATGGTTCATGGCTGCCCAGCTTCTTCCACACTCAACAATTTCATGTAGCACCATAGACTCAGCCCGGTTTAGGACAGGATGGGTGGTATCTAAGTGACGATCGATGCATCTCCTTATTTACAGATGAGGCGACCTTATCTGGGACACCAGCCCAGGTTTTCCAGTAGCTTGTCGCTCTCTACCACCATGCCGCCAAAATCTATGCTGCTTCCTCTTGTGGTGATGGACTCAGGTTCCCACAGGCCCACAGCCCAGGTTTTCCAGTAGCTTGTCGCTCTCTACCACCATGCCGCCAAAATCTATGCTGCTTCCTCTTGTGGTGATGGACTCAGGTTCCCAGTTGCCTTGTCTGCAGGTGCCTATTGTGTCCTCTCGTTACAGCCACAAGCTGCTTCAGTTGCTTGTGTTGAGTGTATCAGCCTCCTTGAGGGCGATACAGCTATAGTTGCTAGAAGCTTCATCCGTGCCCTGAGTACTTCCCCAGAGCTTTGGATGCTGCTTTAGCACCAGCACAGATGACACAGGCACGCTTCCCCCACATCCGATGGCGGTGGTATTGCCCTATATGAGTTTTGCGATTGCTTTATGACCCCTGACTGTATTTGTGTTTCTAATTTTGGTCTAAGTATCACACTTTACTGCTTCAATTTAGGACATGTTTCTTGCGAGGTGGATTAACAGATGACTTTGTAAGCCAAGCAGTTTAGAAGAAATCTATAAAATCCTTTTAAAGTCGATCAACATACATCATTCTAGGTCTTCTTCTGAATCTAAGTTTTCCTCTCCCCAAATAGTCAGCAAGTATACTGAGTGTTTTTGAGAGAAAATCAAAGAGATCTCCTGAAATTAGAAACTCAGTAATTAGCCAGTAAGAAAGGAGCCCTGGGCATATCTATTATTCACTGGAGGTTGACGTGTCATTATCTCATTTCGTGAATGTTGAGAAGAACTTTCTTAGTCACAACATGACATTTTATGCTGTATCTATCAGTCAAGACGCTATTACTGCAATGGCTGACCACTCATAATTATGCTCATAATTTAATTCTCCAAAGACAATCTTATTTCCATGTCACCGCATTTCTTTGAAGATTCAACACACTTGAACTTTATTCATTCACCGTAAACAGTTGTTGAGTTTGTACTGTTTCACAGGCAAATGCCCACAGTCCCTTGAATGTATGCAGAAAAACAGGCGATTCATGCACGTGATAGAAATTGAATTTCTAAATTCTGGTCCCAAATTTTCTTCTTAGTGAGCAGTTACAATTTTTCAACAAAATGTCTAATGCCTAGTTATGATTCCTTAGATCGCGTCCATTCAACCATCCATTTCTTCAGTCACTGCCTATGTAATGACTGCCTCTTGTCCACTGGCCACTGTTCTGGGGCCTGCTTTTCTCTGGGGCATGTAGAGCAAAGCCCTGTTTGAATCATGACTCAGGAAAGAATCGAAGTTTTTGTTCTCTGTGACATGGGGACAAAGATAAGAGGGGCCTGGAAGGAGCAGGAAGTGGCTTTGAGAACCTCACTCAGGTCATTTGTTTTCATCCTAGCTCTCGTAAAACTACATTTCCGAAATTGGGAATGTGATATCTCAGAGTGAATACAGAGGAGAACTATTTTGCTTCTTAATGAAACTTTCATCAAGGACCTAAAAGGTAGCTTTTACATGAAGTAACATGAGATTTTTTTTTCCATTGAGCTAATTATACATGATTTGCACCTCATCAAATATCAGCACAAACAGGACAAAGTCAGGTACTTTAAAACCTCTTCGAAGGGACAGCACATTCATCCAAAACTTCTGTCATTTGGATTTCTCTCTGATGTTAGCCTGCTCCTACCCAGCTGACCATGAGAAGCTATTGCACAGAGCAGGCTGTGTATAAACCAAGGAGATCAAAAGTCTGGTGCCCACGTTGACCGTCAGAACACGTTTTTGTTTTTGTTTTTGTTTTCAGCTGGATTTTTAAAGCTTCCCCATGAACCACCCAATCTTGAGTGCACGTCCCTAAAGTTTCTCCGTTTGTTTCAAACTCGGATGACCATTTAGGGATGTTTAACTCAAGGTTCCAGCTCATTCTGCTTGTTTGTGGAGTGTTAGTCACACTGTCTGATCAACGGGGATCTTTTCATGTCCACCCATCCGAGGCCCGATAACATGCGGAGGGATTGGTCCATCTGCGTAACACTTTCTGGAACGTTCTTGGCACGTGCCGGCTGACAGCGATGCTCATTGCCGAGCTCTGAAAGGGGGAAGGGTGTCCACCTCGCAGGGTCCTCCCGGGGATGTGACGTAATTTGAGACTGCAGACAGGCCTTGAGAGGTTCTCAGGTTGTCGCCGGTCCCCTGATACGGGACGAGCACGCCCCCTGCCTCTGGGGTGCTCACCATGGCAGCAAATCCCGCCTGGAAGGTGCGGGGAGGGTGAACGGCTACATCACTTTGCGCCATCCGAGCTCAGGTTGTGTTGGGAGAGAGGCACCTGCCTCTTCCCAAGAGGGGAGACCCGGGGTAGTTTGGGGTTGTTCCTTCATTTCCCCATCAGTGCAGTCCTCAGGGCCCTGCCAAGGAAGCGGGAGGCAGGAGGCAGGAGAGTGAGGAGGTGAGGGTGGGTGCTGGGTGCTCTGCCAGCCACCCGCCCCCTGCAGCCCCTGTGGGAGCTGAGCTGCAGGATTCCCTGGAGAGCAGACTTGCTGCAGGCTGTGTGCCCTTGACAGGCCGGGGGCCACAGCTGCTGGCCCCCCAGGGACAGAGCCCTGCTGGCTCCCGGCGCCAGCGTGGCCGGGTCCCCGTCCCACCTGCTCCCAAGGGGGCCGAGTGCTCCCGGCTCGCCTGGCAAGAGGAGGCGCGGGAAGCCAGGGGGCCCGATTCCCAGGAAGCAGGAGCCTTCCGTGAACGGTGGATGACACCAAATTGATTCCTATTCCCTTTTCCCCCTGAAAGTCAGCTCAAGGCCAGAGACAGAGTGACGCTCCAGGTATGACAAGGGCCAGGGTGAGCATGACACGAGGTCTGTGTGGATGAAGCCAGGGCTGCGATCACTCACCCCGGGCTATGGGCCGAGCACCCAGTTACCGCGAATCAGTGTTTCTTGACCTGGGCGTTACTGACACGTGGGCCTCAGTTATTCTGGGGGGGGGGGGGCGGGCGCACATAGTCAGAGGCTTAACAGCATCCGTGGCCTCCACCCACTTGATGGCAGTAGCCCCTTCCAATTGTGACGGTGGAAAAACATCCCCAGACATTGCTAAGGTCGGTAGAGGGGCAGCGGGCAAAACCCCCCGGGGAAGGACAGCTGCGTGTGGAACGATTTCCTCGGTACATTGACCCAACGGCGTACCCGACTCCTACGTTATGACCAGGTGTCGCCGGGGTCGCGGAGTAGTAGCAGCGACAGCCGCTAGCGTCCGTCAAGTGCAGGAAGCGTTCAGAAAGTGCTCTGCACGTGTGTGGCCTCCCCGGGGTGTGTGACACAGCTCGGGGACGGCAGGTGGGACTGTCACTATAGCAGTGCCGGGCCAGGACTCTGCTTTTAGCCTGACGCCCAAATCGAGCCCACTTCTTTTCCCCAGGAAGCCTTGAGGGGGGGTCCTGGGTGACCTCTCAGGCCATGTCCTCAAGAAAGAAGGCTTCCCTTACGCCCCTCATTTCATTCCAACAAGGGTTCTACTCCCTTCTTTACTTACTCATCGCTTATGTTTGCTGATGCTCCCAGGGGGAGGGGAAAAGGAGGTGAAGGTCACTGCTATTCCACGTTCCCCCACTCTCCATCCTCACCGCGCTCCTGGAAGGGGTACCGGGCTCCCAGGTGAAGGGACAAGGCTCTCAGAGGGTGAGGCGCGTGGTCCTGTCTATGCAGCTAAGGAGAACATCTGTTTGACTCCAAACCCAGATCCTTTCTACCAAGTGGTGCTGCCGCTTTGTGGGAAAAAATATATATAGACGTATCCGTCTTTACGAGCCTGAACCACACAGAAGAGGGTGTGTGTTACAAGGTTTCTGTATGTGCCCGCGGTACCGAATCGACGTGAGGGAGCCTTTCTCTCCCACCCTTCAGGGTCTCGCTACGGCTCTTCTTTTGCAGAAATATGGATCGTCGATGGACAGTTGACGCATTTCCAACATGCCGTGTCGGCAGGTTCCAGAAGTCTGCTTTGCTGCATGGCAGATCAACGCGTACCTGAGCCCCCGACCTCCCTGAAGTTGGGAACGGCCCGGGCCTCTTCCAGCCTGCACGGTCTATGGTCTGTGTCATCCTCTCTGACACACCGCTGTTTGTTGAGTCCCTGGACCACTATAAACACTCCTAGTGTCCCTCTAAAAGCGTGCATCCCCTCAGGGTGTGACATAACACAGCCTGTCCTGTCCGTGTATGTTCCCACCCCCTCTGCGTTTGTGAAATGTCACTGGTACGTGTGGGATCGGACCCACATGCAACACCTGGGGGTTCTGCCTGGTTTCCAGAGCGTTCTTCCAAGACATCGCATCAGCTGGAAGGTATTTAAAATTCTTGTTCGTGCTTTAAAACCCAGAAATTGGCAAGATCTGTCCCATCCGTCCTCCTGCCCCCCACCCTCTTGACTAACAGGTATCGTTTCTGTGAGGAAGTGTCATAAACAAATACATACATTTTTACTGTTCTCTTAGCCATCTGTGTGGGTTTCACAGAAAAGCCGTTTATAATTCCTACAGTGGCTTCATTCTTCCTATGAGGTCGCCAGTCCTTCAGAAGCCAGGCAGGGTTTTGTTTTTAGCGTGTGTGTGTGTGTGTGTGTGGACACCCACATGGGCCAGCCTAGACCTGCTGGGGCCATGTCGTCACTCACCCCGGTGACAGGAGCCACAGCCGTGCCTCTCTGTCCACTCTTAAGTGGTTGGGTTGGGCGGGGCCATGGTTGTATGGGCAAGAGGCCAACTGTGTGCATTTGTGTTTGCTGAACACCTAGTAGCTGCCGCCGGGGTTCGGCACTGAGGACCAGAGATGCTCCCAGCCGAGGCTTGTGACAGACCAACGTGGGAGGGAAGAAAGAAGTCAAGGAGGGTCACCTGGGGGGCTCAGTCCTTTAAGCGTCCGACTTCGGCTCAGGTCATGATCTCACGGTTGGCCCCTGTGCCGACAGCTCGGAGCCTGGAGCCTGCTTCCGATTCTGTGTCTCCCGCTCTCTCTGCCCTCCCCCCGCTTGCACTCTGTCTCTCTTTCTCTCTCAAAAGTAAATAAACGTGAAACAAGTTTAAAAAAAAACCAAAAAACAAAACAATGAAGTCAAGGATGACTATGGAGTCTGTGCTGAGGTGCTCCCCGGAGAGTCCGGGTCTGTTTCCGGGCTGCGTGTTATACTTAGGCGACATGGTGACTTACCCTCAGGTTCTAGAACAACGTGGGCCACCACTCAGGCTGCCTTTCCCCTTTTCCAGGGACCCTCAGGGTGCCAACCAGAAGAAGTTATTCTTCACATTGCGGTCGGGCGGGAGAGACTCAGGACCGAAGACCTTCGTGAGCCCTCTCCTTTCACTTCAGAAAACATTCACGGCACGTGTCTGTCCCCAGGGTCGTGCTGGGCTGGTTGGTGGTACAGACGTGACGGACGCGCGGTCTCTGTCCTGAGGAGACGGAGAAGTAGACAACCGCCCGCATCTTTTGTCTGGGGCCACGGGACCTTGAGACAGACAAACAGGCACGTGGACGTGGGCGTATATCGGTGTCTCAGCCTCGGCACCGTTAGCATCCAGGGCTGGACGGTCACTTGTTTGGGGGGCTGTCCTGGGCATACTGGACATCATCGCCGGCCTCCACGGCTACGTGCCAGGAGCACTTCTCACCCCCCAACTTGTGACAACCCCAAATGTCTCCCCATATCGCCAAATATCCCCTGGGGGAGGGTGGGGGGAGGGTGCAGCAAAATCACTGCAGGTTCTTAACCGGACACACACGATCCGGATCTAGATGCTGTGTAGACAGGTCTACATAACAGATACCCACCCAGCAGCTGCAGCCAGCCAGCCTCCGTCTACACCCGGGTGGGATGCTGGGGCCGCAAGTAGGAGCTCTTCTCCGTGGCCCCACGAGGTGCACGTCTCCCGGAGCACAGGGCGAGCCCGATGATTCTTCATTTCCAAGTGACCAAAGCAGAACAAACTGAAGTAAGCCAAAAGCCCTTCTCCTTCGCGGGATTCAGTCTGAATTGTCACAGAGAAAATCAAGAGGACAAGCTAGGAAAGACACATGGAAAGAGCAGAGGGACAGAAAGCAGAGACGCTCCCTCCGTGACTGGCAGTGCAGGTGCAGAGTGAGACCCCCCCGCGTTTGCCAAGTTCTTCACGGCTGCCGGAAGCATACCTGCGTATCTGCTGTGTCCCTACTCCAGAGCAGTTGAACGCGGAGAACGAAAATTCGCTTTTGGAGCCCTTTCACGTTTATAATTGTGGGATAATCTTTTGCGCGTGTGAGGAAAAGCTCATTTCTTCAATACGAGGAAACTGCCATTATTGGGGCGTTTGAAAAGGTTTCACGTTATCTGGCATTAAGATGTCTTTCACTGCTGTTAAATATGTAAATAATACATTCGTGATACCGCTTTCTAAAATAATTTTTCCAAAAGTCACGTCTGTACCTTCCAGCTGGGAAGTCGGTGGCTCCCGTAGACCTAAACAGCTAAAATGTACCAGGACATCCTACTGTGCTTAACGGAAGTGCGCTTCCCGCATGATACGATTTGGATGGAACAGAAAGCTTCAGCATCGTCTTCCCCGCCTGCCTGCTCCAGCAGGGGAGACGTTTCTTCGGGTTCAGCCACTGTCTGCAGACGGTCCTGTAGAAATGCAAATGCGTTCCTCAGAAGCAAGCTGATGCATTCATCGACACGTTACCACCAGGTTATTCATGAAGCAAGCCAATTAGGACACTCACCCACTCACGCGACATTGATTGCAGGATCACCACATGCCAGCCACGGGCTGAGTGCTGGGGACACGGAAGGATCACAGGCATGAACTTCCGTCTGGGGGAGGGTGGACTTCGATAGACTTATAAACCCACCAGCGGCAACTCCAACATCATGCACTTGAGCTCCAACTGTTCATTCTCCCCCCGTCGTCGTCAGTCGGTCCTCACCCTCGGGACACACGTCAGTGCTGCCCGGGCCGGGCTGCGTATTACCATCCCCTGGACGGTCTTCGAACCTGCAGGTGTCCGGTGTTCCCGACCCACCCGCGGCCAAAGAAATCTCCGTCTCTGGGGTGCTTACTGAGCAACAGAATGTGTGAGCTTCCCCGGGTGATTCCGTGCACAGGAAGGGTTGACAAACCCCATTCCACTCTCCTTTAGAGAATTCTGCCCCAACGTCTGTGTCTGTGCTTCCCAGTCTCGCCTGATCAATAGAATCCGAGAGCCACTTACTGAAATATGACTTCTCAAGGGTCTCTCTAGAAAGACTGATTCAGTCAATTTGGGTTAAAGCCAGAAAACTACGCACTTTCGAGAAGAGCTTCTTTGTGCTTCTTATGATAAGAAAAGCTTGAAAATAACTGAAAAACACACTTAAAACTAAAATCGCTTCCCCTGCTTGGTGTGTTCAATGCCCTCTTCCCTCCCATGCGGCCAGTCTCCAGCTTGGAACTTACCTCAAGCCACTCAAAAGTAACACATTTCCTTACCCGGCACCTCCCATCTCCCACTCACCTTCTGACCTCTGGGGGAGATTCCCTGTCCCTCTGCCTGGACCTCTGGTCTCCTGAGCTCCTGGAGCACTGAGAGAGCCATTAGCCCCCAGCATGTGGCTGGAGCCAGATGCTGCCAGCTTGTGATGCGTGCATTTCTTCCCAGTGCCAAGTTCGGTTACACCGGAAGCTTGAATTCAGCAATGGAGGGAGAATTTACACCGCGGAAATTGGCAAAGACCACAAATCATGACTTTACTTTGTCCGCAGAGCTGGGTAGTTGAACATTCGCCAGCAAATGAGTGGCTTCCACCATTTTCCCAAGAGACCAGCGAGATGGCCTTGAAGAAGAACACTGGGGTCTGGAAAATCATTGCTTGGAAAGTCAGTGAAAAGCTGTGGAGAGAGCAAACTTCCTGACGGTGGGACACAAGATGCTGCCACAAGGGAGGGATCCAAAACAATGTAGCATCCATGGAACATGGCACCTCCCAGCTTTTTCTAGGACTGCTCCCCACCAACACCCATCCATCTTAAACAGCCTCATTTCCACCTTGTAACAAAACGCTTCCAGACGAGATGCTACGGTTAGTTTGGCCCACGTCTACTAAGTGTTTCCTTTGTAGAAAAGGTTGTGAATTTGTTGCTCCCAAGGACCCAATTTAAGCATTATCTTAGCAAAATAATGTATAGTAACTCTATTTAGATACAAATCGTCTGTACCTTCACAGATGGTTTTATTAATCGTCATTCAGCCATGACAGCTACTTTGAGATTGGGTGGTTCCATATTGATGGCTTAAGTCCTTAAAATGTTATTTTATACAGAGAGAGGGCTTGGTGACATTGGGTGGTGTGGAGCGTGCCCCTGGCATTCGAAACTGCCTGGGATGACTGATGGGCAGGGGCAGACAGGGACAGGGCGGGTGATTCGTGTCTTCCCCTCCAATGCACTCTAGCTTCTCTCCTGCTCCAATCACCCCGAAGCTGATCTCAAAGCTGTCTGTAAACAGTCATGCAGCTCTCTTGTTTTCCTTAAGAGAAACAAAAGGCAAGGCGTATGCTTTATTTACTGAGTCTGTTAAACTACACGTTTATCTCTGTCTTTTAAAAGATTATTGTATTTATCAATATTAATGATTAAATAACTTGCTGGCATTCACAAAACAAATGGCGAGTTGAAGTCATTAAAGGTCAAAGTCACATCTCATTTGATTAATCTTCACCTTAAAATAAAAGGAAGAAATGTGTTGTTTGATGAGTTTGTGGATTTATTCGGTATTTCTCAATTTACCACACTCCAGTAATTAAGCCATCCAATTCTTTTCTTTTTTTAATATTCATTTCTTAATTCAACCGCAAGGTCATGTTAATATTAAATCAATGGAAGGGTCCTTTTGCTTATTAGATTGACACAGTGTTTGCTCCGGGATCCTGAGCCAGAAAACGGTCTGTGGGGTGAATCGTGGTTATTTGTGTGTGTTTATATTTGTGAGTAGCTTCTGCCGTTCTTTTTTCTGATGAGAATGAGCGGCTGACTAATTCAGACCTGATGCGGTTATCAAAGCTTGTTCTCTAAGCATTGCAGAACTTTGAAATGTGACCTGCTTAGAAATAAAAGAGGTGGGAAATGCTTTTGTATTTATAACCCTACTCTCTATTCATTCATGTCTTGGATCTTGGCCATGCAATGCACAGATTCAAGTAACCATTACACAAGGTGCAATGGGATAAATATCATCTGATTCAAACACTGTGTAATAGAAACTGCTCTTCTCTTTCTGAGAAGATGTGAGCCACCATTCTCAAAAAAGAAAAACACATAAAAGGGGCTCCTGGGGGGCTCCGTCGGTTAAGTGTCCAACTCTTGATTTCAGCTCAGGTCAGGATCTCACAGACCATGGGGTCTAGCCCCCATCAGACTCTGTGCTGATAGCATGGAGCCTGCTTGGGATTCTCTCTCCCTCTCTCTCTGCTTCTCTCTTTCCCTCTCTCTCTCTCTCTCTCTCTCTCAAAATAAATAAATAAACATTTTAAAAAACACAGGAATAAGAAGGCTGAGATTTTGCATTTTTTTTAAATTTACTTCCTCAAGAGTGCTTATCTAAGTATGTGGACACACACACGTACCACACATATAGCCCTTTATTTGGTTTGTTTCCCGATTTCTCTCTCCTTAAAATAGCTTCAGTGGCACAAGGACCCAAGTTCTGTAGGCTCAGTCATCACCTGGTACTCATCCCTTATCACAAAGCATTTACAGAGAAGATGTTCATCCAGTATATTTTGACTCCCTGACTACCTTCCTGATGAAGTAACTAATAACTCTACACCTGAAGGCAAGCTAAATAAATTCTAAGGAAATAAGCTTGAAGAAATAAAGAGATTCTTTCTGACAACATATTTTGTATTGAAGGGATATTTATGCCTCAGTGATTAAGTTAGTACATATAAGTTAGTACATATAAGTTAGTACATATAAGTTAGTATATATAAGTTAGTACATATAAGTTAGCACATATAAGGAAAAAAAACATGCATTAGCAAAATCAGGGTCATCTGATCCATCTGCAGTGGCTAATCACTCTTTAGTTGAAGAGTCTAGACATTGAAATCTACCACTGATTAAAAATATTGAGATAAGTATGTCCTCTTCTGGGAAATGAGACCCATGAATTTTAACTCTTAGTAACAGGCCATAATAAATCAATAACTCACTTGGAATCCAGTTCAAACAAAGAAAGATAAAGCAAGCATACATATAGATGATCCAGGTACTTATTAAGAGGTATTACCTTTTTATTAAAAAGTGCTTACCAAGAGGGGCTCCTGGGTTGCTCAGTCCATTAAGTACCCAACTCCTGAGCTCTGATCAGGTCATGATCTCAGGGTTGGTGAAATTGAGCCCTGCATCAGGCTCTGTGCTGACAGTGCAGAGCCTGTTTGGGATTCTCCCTCTCTGTCTCTCTCTGTACCTTTCTCTCTCTCTCTTTCTCTCCCTCAAAATAAATAAATACACTTAAAATTTTGGGGAAAAAAGTACTCACCGAGAGTCAGTGGAGTGCTAGGCTAATTTTCTACCATCAGTATCTCTACTTACTATTATGTGACTTTCAGCAAAAGACTTATTTTTTCTGTATGTAAAATGGATATGATAACAGTAGCTATCTCATACAGTCATGTGATTCTCATATAAGTGCTTAATATTGAAGTTCACACATTGGAAAATCTCAATAAAGCCTAGTCATTTTTTAAAATAATAACAGATGATTTATTACAGGAGTAATAACATAGTTTCTGGAATAACTTTTTAGTGCTGAGTTTCAAGACGTGATTGATTATAGTGAGCTGAGATAGTCCAGGAAACTTCTAGAAAGAGTATTGGACTAACTCAAACCCCAAAGAGAGGATGTATAAGAACCCATGGAGATTCTGCGTGGGTTAAATCTACACTTGGAGTCTTAGGGAAAGATAAGAATGCTTTTGAAAAGAGTTGAATAGGTATATATGAAGCACAGAAGGGAGAAAACATATAGATACTGAAGTTATTCAAAACGAATCCGATGGTGGAGGCTGATAGAAGCAAGTTAGCAGCAAAATATTGCTAGAGAGCCGCACAGATCATCTAAGGTGAGAAATTCGTAGAAAAGATGGTTTGCAAGCCGAAGATGAGTGTTGAAACGTGGCAGTCATGTGGAAGACACTGAACGAACCAGAAAAGCAGGAGTCGGAGAAGGTACCAAAGGGATCTGTTCCTGAAGGTAGACAGGGCCCTGAGACATGTGGGCTCTCCCCGCTGTCCTTGTCCCCACTCGCACCCAAACAGCACCCTACCTGAAATCCTACAGTAGAGAAATCCAAGACCTCTGAGAGAAGGTCTGCCAGATTTAGCAAGCAAAAATGCAGAATACCCACTTATATATTTAAATTTGAAATAAAGAAACAATGGTGAGTTTTTCTTACGAGTATGTCCCAAAGAAGGAGCTATTTGAACAGATGGAAAGGAAAAAGAGAAGCAATCCAAGGGAAGCACAGAGGCCAAGTTAGCAAGACACACATGTAGGGAATGGTGAGGAACTTAGTTTAGCTAAAGTAGAAGGTGCTAGATCTTAGACAAAGACACTAGACGAACATATGTGTTTTCTATGCATTAAATATTATGGTTGGTGGATTATATTCTTATTTGATTGACTTTTCATTATTTTTGCTAGGTCAATGCTATCACTACCATTTTACTCATGAAAACATTGAGCTTCAGAGCGTTTACGCGTCATGGTCGAGTTTATACAACAAAGAGTGACCTCCAGATACATCCAGGGATATCCAGCTGCCAGCAATGCCCTTCTAGTGGATCATGCTGCCTCGATGTAGGTAAATGACAAACGTTACATTTGTGATAAATATTGGATATCCAGCACGTGCTACGATTTTGGAGGTATACAAAGTAAAAAAAAAAAAAATACATTATTCAGTGTATGTGTGTGAGTGTGTGTGTATTTTTTCCCCCAGAAACTGAAACAAACAACCACATGCCTCAGCTTCTATCACCCACTTTGGCCTCCTCACAAATGCTTTAGCAAATGCTTTAAGCTCCACCCAATACCAGGATAACTGTTAGTTTAGGAGGCCATTCTGAATTCAATTCTCACTCTCTCGCAGGTGCTAACTTCTAAATCCCTGATCAAACACAACTGTTAATTAAGAATACTCGATATAATTCTCACCTCCAACACGTGTTAACTCCAAACTCCGTGATCAAACCAAAATCTGGTACAGTCCCCCAATAACCATTTGCACACTAAGATCATACGTTCTCACGGTGAGGTTGACAAGTACTACACCCTCTCCATTTGGGGGTAATTGTATTCGTTGTCATGGGAGTCGCCGTAGCAGCCTCCATGGAGATCAATTTTATGGAAAATATAACAATCACAAAGCCACAAAAAAACAGATTTGGGCAAAGCATATTGAAAGATGAGATTTCGCCGTTCCCTCAATTTCTAGTCTAATATTACAGACGGCATGTCTAAAAATGATAGCCAGGGGAATTTAGTTGGATTTGGTTCAACTGTGGAAAAATAAGTATATAATTATGAGATTGCCATAGGTTTTTCTGTTGCTGTTTTCAAAGTTCAAGGAAATAGACAATAAAGCACGAATGCAAAGTGACTTCTGAGAAACACAGTTGCTTCTGAGAAAACTCCAAGGAGGAGATAACTTTTGGTATGACCTGTGTTGGTCTGATTCAGCTGTTGGACTTGGGTTTGGTGAATTATGTCCTAGAAGAATGGCGTTAGAGAAGTATTCAAAGGAATGTTTTTGATAGGCATTTAGAAGATGTAATACAAAGAATATAGTATTCAGGGTAGGATTACTCTAGTGCTATAAAGGGTGTTATAAAGAAATTTAAAATGTAGACGAGTGTGCAAAATGAATTTGGGGTGTGCTGGCTCAGTGCACAGCCTGAGCCGCCTGGAACACATTTCCATTGTAGGTACATGGCGGTGTCTCCTCTGGCTGAGAACCATCAGGGCCAGAATCAACAATGACTGTTGCCCACACTCTTCTTTGCTGTAATTCATCCCCAATCTTTTATTTGGACCCTAAGAAGCATAGAAGTTCATTGATAGAGAACATACATCAAGATCAAGATATCTGTGGTTCTCTTTGTCTCATATTTGCCCCTTTGGATCCATCCATCTTCTCGACCTTCGGAACTGTGCCTTCATCCCCTTTCAGGAGCCGTGTGATGCCAGGTGGCTTCTTCCCCTCTCAGGTCTTCAAGTTCTGTTTGCTCACTGAGACAATACCATTATCAGGATTCAATAAAATAATACTAAGCTCTTGGCTCATTCTTGGCACTCCTTAGGCATCAGCAAAGGTTAGTGAGTTCTTTCTAATGATCCACTTCTCCTCTGACTTATCACCATCTCCTTCTCTAGCTGCCTGACTGATTTGGAAGCCGAGCCCATCTTCGGTGGACTCATGCTTATATTCTGTTTCCCACTTTGCTGCTCTGTTTCTGAATCAGTGACTCACCCCTGAATTTCTGATATTCCTCCTTGGCTGGACATTCACGGTGTGTAAGGACCCTGTCAGCCTACCTTTTCTACATACATCTTTTACCAGTGCAACCGTACAAAGCCATAGCCCTGACAAGGACCATAAGCCCCCTCCCTGGGCAGGGAGAGAAAATATGGGAGGGTTAAGCATGCCTTTATGTTTAATGTGGTTGTTTTTTTTTCATCTTTATATTGCAGAACATTTATTTTCCTAGGAGAGTCACTGGATTTCATTGAGGTGATGGAAAGTAGTAAGTGTTGCTTCAAAAGAGAGGTGACCAGAATATCAGGATCACTCTATTCCCCCAACACCAGACCTCATATTACTTCCAGTACTGATAGGGCCCAGTTAAATACTAGGAGCCTGCTACCTGTCACTGAGACAGTGACTCAGAAGTTCTATCTTCAATGGCATTGATTTAGCAATCTACCTTATAAATTGGTTCATCATTTACTTTTTCTAAACTTTTATCTATACCCTTCTGAATTTAGTTTGATAATGATGTCTGGTATATGAGGTTGGACGTAAGAGCTGGTATGTGAACTTCTTTGTCCAAAAGTTATAGTTTTGCTACTCACAAGAGATGAGGTTTCAACCACTCACTGACACTCCTATGCTCCAGATGAGTAAAGGGTAGGAGTTGTAATGATCTGTGCTTTTGCTTTTTTCAAAACAAAGAGTTTTTATTTGCTTCCCATGAAGCTCCTGTTTGGAGGGAAAAAAAAAAAAAAACATTCTGCAATCTCATGTTAAAGCGTTCCATAAATTTAAGTTGATTTTACCATTCAGTGGTGAATCCACAGGGAAGGGCTAATCAGAGCTCCAGTCAGCATAAGATACTGAATCAACCCTTGATGAGCTATTCCAGCAGAGGGTAAGGTATCCAGGACTCATGGGTATTGTTTAGCCAAGACAAGATGGGGGCAATACTGAGTCTTGAGGACATGACAGAATTAATAATAAGTTAGCCCAATCTCTCACATCTCAGTGCCAACGTTATAGAGAAATTTCAACCATGCTTGCTAGGGACACCATAGGTATACCCGCGGTAAAGGTATGTGGATTTCACCTTTCAAGACACGAAGAATTATCTAGGGGAAAGTAGAGTATCTAATCTTGTAGCTTCGGTGCAGGAGTATCCTGAAGTAATTTTAAATTTCAAAAAATTTAGCAAAGTAGCAGCCCATATAGTCTCTGTCTAATTACCACAGCATGTAAGAACAATCATATGAAGTTTCAGAGAAAAATGTGATATTTTTGGATGTCGTGACAAAATACAGATTAGTGACGTAGCCCAAATTCATTTCTGCGTGCACGGGCACCACCACAAAGATGGCGGTGACATTTTAACAGCAATTACAAGTAGTTTCTACATTAAGATCGTGAGCCTCCAGATTGGAAGAGATGTGCCACGAAATATATTGTGAAGTGAACAGCCTGAAGAAGCAGGCAGTGGCACCTTCTAAGCACCACATCTAGCATCACAATGAGGAGCTAAATATTCCAAGTGCTCTGTAGGCAACACTATTATTGTGTGCTCTAAGGGGGGAAGCAATCGAGATTTATGCAGTTAACAATTCTCATTAGCAATACTGGGAGGCTGGTACAATCATGCTTCTCTTTCTTTCGGGATGATATGGATGGCTATTATAAGACATTTATTCATCATCATCAAAGGTAATTAAATTTTGAATCTATATCCCTCTATGAGAAAATTCTAGAATGATGTATGGGAAATATACGTGCATCCTTATTACTGATGTAATAAGACATCCGTAAGTATGTGACTCCTGAAGGGTAGCCATCTGAGTCATGAAAATGGCAGTCCAAAAGCTGAGAGGACAGCCAGTGGGGAGACCAAATCTGAGATGGACTCAGATGCACCTCCATTGAAAAAAAAAAACAAAAAACCTAAGTTTGGAAATGTCAGTCACTGGGCCGTGTAGAGAATGCAGAGGGTGACAAAAATTCAGGGTGCAAAGGGAAAAAGTAAAACCAAATCCAAGTTCCCATGAAGTGATCTCAAAAAACAAGAACTGGACCCAAGACCATGGGTCTGCCACGACATGGGCTTGAGAAACAAAGTGTGGAAGACCGGGAGAAAGAATTATTTAAGGAAATACTTCTGGACGAGGTTATGGAATGGGCTTTGCCCTTGAAAGTGTGGAGACGGCGGAGGATTAAGATATGGAATGCATGGGTGTGGTTCCAGGGTGAAGAAATGAGGGAAAGGAGGCAAGAATTTAAATTGTTTTATGTATATCTATCCATTTCTAGAGAGAGATAGAGAGGACACAAGTGAGGGAGGGGCAGAGAGAAGGAGAGACAGAATCCCAAGCAGGCTCCGTACCATCAGAGCAGAGCCTGAAGCAGGGCTTGAACTCACAAACCATGAGCTCATGATCTGAGCTGAAATCAAGGGTAGGACGCTTAATTGACTGAGCTCCCCAGGCACCCCAAGGAGTCAAGGATTTAAACAGAAACCAAAGATCACCTGCCAGATGCATTAAAGCAAAAAGGCTCTTCTCAAGGCCTCGAGTGCCTGAGCTGACCCAGGCGCGACGCTTGGGTGGTTTGAGAGAAGCAACGATGGCCTGACAGTCCCTCACCCAGGTCTTTGGCCCCCCGGGGCTTTTGCCCACTGATTGCCCTGAAGTACAGTTTTCCTTCCTAGAATTCATCTTTTCCTATACTCTGTCCTTGAACCCACCATCTGTGTCAAATATCGTCGTCCTACAAATGGTTATTTCTGTTTTCTCTCCAAGTCTTCCACTCCTTTATCCTCCTTAATTTGTGGCGTTTAAAAGTTTTTTCTAGCCTGTAGCCTAATAGTATCGAGCCATTCTCCGTTGTCTTATTCTCAGTGGAGACCGAAATCAGATATTAAGGACACTAAGACAATATCCCTTTACATATTTCATGATGTTCATTGACTTGCCAACTGTCCCTTTGTGCCCATATATTTGTAACAATTGACCTTTAAGCCTCTGAAGACATGAGAAAATGGTGCAATCAGGCTACAGGAAGCTCTGGAAAGTGTTCAGACTGATTCTTCTGTGAATGGCCAATGTTCATTACAAACGAAACTGATTTTCTTGTTGGTGATTGAGCTGGACAGAACCCTTTCTTTACATGGCAGTTTCTTTCCCCTGGAGATACGACCTCGGCATGCTAGGGTGTCGGTGGTCTCTCTTGCCCCCACTCAGAGCATCCACACCTGAGGCTCCCGCACTTCTGGCAAAATGCCTGGGACAGTGTTATGGCCCCCGTTGCACACAACCTCCCTTCCGGTCTCTGGAGGAGACCTCCGAGTTACAAGTAAAAGATCCAAGCAACACCGTTGATTTAGGATACCTAACGAGTATGCAGAGCACAGACACCCACATATCACACACACTGCCACACACAGCCCACCCCGGGCTCTTTGTCCGCGATTTTGCCCGACGAAAGGCTCTTCAGTACGGAACTTGGAAAACGGAAGCTTTGTAGAACTTAAGTGCTGTCAGCATAGACGTACTTCCCGAAGCACGTCTAGTGAATGGGAGCATCTGGAAAGCCACACTGTTGAATGCGTGAGAAGGACTGGAAGAGGACAGGTTGTTTCTCAGCTCTGAGTCCCTCAGTGAGTTGAGCACGACACTTGACTTCTCCGAGATTCTGTTTCTACATCTTAAATCAACACTTTGTGGGCTACATGTATTCTCAGATTATGCCCAGCCCTGAAACTCCATTTCTCAATTTGAATACTACGCATTTAATGATTTAAGTGTAATATGTGTCCATTTCATAGTCCAGAAATTGAAGCAATCTCACTGTTTTTTTTTTTTTAATTTAAATCCAAGTTAGTTAACGTATAGTGTCGTAATGGTTTCAGGAGTAGAATTCAGTGATTCATCACTTACATATGACACCCAATGCTCATCCCTACAAGTGCTCTCCTTAATGCCCGTCACCCATTTATCCTATCCCTTCACCCAACATGCCACCAGCAACCCTCAGTTTACTCTCTGTATTTAAGTCTTTTATGGTTTTCTTCCCTCTCTGTTTTTAATCTTACTTTTCTTTGCCTTCCCATATGTTCATCTGTTTTGTTTCTTAAATCCAACATATGAGTGAAATCGTGATATTTGTTTCTGCCTGATTGACTTATTTTGCTTAGCATAATACACTCTAGTTCCATCCACATTGTTGAAAATGGCAATATTTCATTCTTTTTGATTGCCGAGTAATACTCCATTATATATATACCACATCTTCTTTATCCATTCATCGGTCAATGGACATTTGAGCTCTTTCCATACTTTGGCTATTGTCAATAGTGCAGCTATAAAAACTGTGGTGCATGTGCTCCTTTGAATCAGCGTCTTTGTATCCTTTGGATAAATACCTAGCAGTACAATTGCTGAGTCATAGGGTAGCTCTATTTTTAATTTTTTGAGGAACCTCCATACTGTTCTCCAGAGTGGCTGCAACAGTTTGTATTCCCACCAGCGGTGCAAAAGTATCCCCCCTTCTCCACATCCTTGCCAACATCTGTTGTTTCCTGAGTTGTTAATTTTAGCCATTCTGACAGGCGTGAGGTGATATCTCTTGAGATTTTGATTTGTATTTCCCTGATGATGAGTGATGTCAAGCATCTTGTCACGTGTCTGTTGGCCATCTGGATGTCTTCTTCAGGAAAGTGCCTATTCGTGTCTTCTTCCCATTTCTTCACTGGATTATTTGGTTTTTGGGTATTGAGTTTGGTAAGTTCTTTATAGATTTTGGATACTAACCCTTTATCCAATATGTCATCTGCAAATATCTTCTTCCATTCCGTCAGTTGCCTTTTCACTTTGTTGATTGTCCCCTTCACCGTGCAGAAGGCTTTTCTCTTGATGAGGTCCTGACAGTTCATTTTTCCTTTTGTTTCCCTTGCCTCCAGAGACACGTCTAGTGTGAAGTTGCTGCAATCTCATTGTTTTTATCTTATCTCAATTTTTTTTGCATTTTGGCACAGATTTTAATTTACAGAAACATTGTGAAAATAGAGTTCGGGAAAGTTCTACACTCAACTTTTCCTATTACTACTCTCTATACTAGCATAGTACAGCTTTCACAACTAATAAACTGATACTGATACATTATTATCAACTGAAATCAATACTTTATTTCCATTTATTTAGTTTCACCTGAAGGGATTTTCAGTTCCAGTTTCCTATCCAGGACACCACATTGCTTTTATGAACGTGATGTGACTTGTTTATCAACATGGCTGTGACAGCTTCATAGGCTTCCCTTGTTTTGGATGAACTTGATACTTTTGAGGAGTATTGGTCAAGCATTGTGGAGAATGCCCCTCACCTGGGATTCGTCTACTGTTTTTCTCATAATGAGACTGGGGTTATGGATTTGGGGGAGGAGGACCACGGAGATAAAGTGTCATTTTCCTCATATCCTATTGAGGGTATGCTCTATCAAGATGCTATGTCACTGGTGACGTTGATGTTAGTCACCAGGCTGAGAGTGTGGGTTGGACTGTCCCAGTCCTCACACCGCCCTCTTCCTCATGACGTCGTTGTACACAACTCACGCAAGAGGGTGGGAGCCGAGCTCCCCATCCTCGAGGGCAGAGTCTATTTTAGTTATTTGGAATTCTACATAAAAGAATTGTTCCTCTTTCCCCACAGACTTATTGACTCAATATCTTATTTATATCAGTATAGACTCCTGGGTTTTTACTGTTTACTTGGGTTTATGACCCAAGATTATTTGGTTGCTCCAATGGTTCCAGCTCTGGCCATTGAGGGCTCTCTTAGTTGATTATCTGTCATACCCCCATAATTATTTGTGGGTTTGTTTTGTTTTTGTTTTTGTTCTTGTTTTACTTCCTTACTTTGGGAGCTGTACAGGAAGTCTAGGAAAACTGTGTGTATTTTCTGACCCCAGCCCTAGAATCAGCCAACTCTATAGGAAACCCTGGTTCTTTCTCCTGGAGAATAACATGAGAAATCAAGATCTGGGGTTTGGATGTGCTTGCTGCTACTAAGATATTGTTTCTAGACCTTCTTAGTTGACAGAGCAAGACGATATATGTATGCCTGGTAACCCAGGCAATTACACACACGCGTGCACACGCACACACAGAAATAGTTCCATTTGTGATATGTATTTCCATGAAACTAAACATTTGTTCCTACTAATGTCTTCTACCTTAATCCATTACTACATGGGTTTGTTCTAGCTCCCTCTCCCCTCCTTATCTGTAAATTCACATTCCATCAGTGAGAAACCGGGTTCCCAACATCCGCTGTTCATTTACTTAATTGTTCAGTTCCAGGACATAGGGATAGCGGCTTCAGAGTTGTTACCACGGAGCCCCGTGAGGACTGGCTGCACCACACAGAGCGCACTATTTCTGTGCAGTTTCTTTGCCCTTCAGTCTGGCAGGACTTTTCATTTCCCAAGTTACAGAGGTCAACATCTTCCCCATCGCCTCCAGCGAGCTTGTTTTACGCATTCGTAGGGCAGCTACGCTGTGTTGTCACATTCTGCTTCCATCCAGAGGTCCCCCCCGACCTCTGAAATGATTTTTAATTTGCATACACGACAGCTCACTCCTGTGCCAAACTGCATTAACAAATGCGGTATCATGAAGCCACTAGTCTCATGCAGAATCGCTTCACTGCCTGAGACCATCTCCTGTGTTTTCACCTATTCAACCCACCCCCACCCCCAGGACCCTCGGCAACCACGGATTATTTTCTCTAAACCATTGCTATCGCTTTGCGTCTTTCAGCATATCGCACAATTGGAGTCATCCAGTGTGTAGCCTTTAAAACAGGCATCTTTCACTCAGCAATGTGCATTGAAGGTTCCTCGGGGTCTTTTGCCTGATAGCTCATTTCTTTTTATTGCTGGATCGTATTTCGTTGTATGGATTTAGCACATAGTCTGTTTATTGATTTACCTATTGAAGAAATCTTGCTTGCTTCCTATATTTTGTAATTATAAAAAAGCAGCCATAAACATTCAGGTGCATGTTTTCTGTGGGGATACGTTTTCAAATCAGTTTGAATAAATATCGGGGATCATTATGGATGCATCAGATAGTAAGATTAGGTTTAATTTTGTGAAAAACTTACAACCTGTCATTGGAAGTAGCTGTATTTTTCTTCATCCCAGCCAGCAAGGAATCAGAGTCCCTGATGCTCTGAATAGCCACCTGCGATTCACATTTGCTTCAGATTTTAGTCATTCTCATCAGCGTGGTAGTATCTCATTATTGTTTTAATTTTGAATTCTGTAATGACAAATGAGGTTGAGAAGCATTTCAGATGTTTATTTGCCTTCTATGTTTCTTCTTTACTCATGTGTCAGTTCATATCCTTTGTACAATTTTAATTTTTAATTATATTATTCTTGAGTATTATGCATTATTTGTATATTTTGGACACAAACTCTTTATCAGACATGTGTTTTGCACATATTTCCTCCCAGCCTGTGTATCTGGCCTCTTGATTTCTTTCACCATACCTGCTATAAAGCAGAAGTTAAAATTACCTACCAACTTTTTCTTTCACGGATCATACTATGTTTTTGGTCATCAACTCAAGATAATGCAGCTTTTTTCTTCTGCTTTCTTCGGGACACTTTATAGTTTCATGTTTTATATTTAAATTTATGACCAATTTTGACGCAATTTTTGTGAAAGGGGTAAAGTCTATTTCTAGATGATGATGGTGATGATGATGTTGAATATAGACATCTAATTCTTCCAGCATTGTTTGTTGAAAAGATTATCTTTTCTTGGGGCGCCTGGGTGGCTCAGTCGGTTAAGCCTCTGACTTGGCCTCAGGTCATGATCTTGCAGTTTGTGAGTTCAAGCCCCGCATCGGGCTCTGTGCTGACAGCTCGGGGCCTGGAGCCTTGCTTCGGATTCTGTGTCTCCCTCTCTCTCTGTCCCTCCCCCACTTGCACTCTGTCTCTCTGTCTCTCAAAAATAAATAAACATTAAAAGAAAAAGAAAAAAAGATTATCTTTTCTCCATCGAATTGC
Source organism: Prionailurus bengalensis (assembly GCF_016509475.1). Classification (NCBI taxonomy): domain Eukaryota; kingdom Metazoa; phylum Chordata; class Mammalia; order Carnivora; family Felidae; genus Prionailurus; species Prionailurus bengalensis. The sequence continues at coordinate 137,489,036 of NC_057354.1, forward strand.
CATTGCTCCTTTGTCAGAGATGAGTGACTACATTTGCATATGTATTTCTGAGCTCTCTATTCTTTTGGATTGAATCCATGTGTTTACCTTGCTTTCACATCCTACTGCCTCGATGGTGGTAACATTATAACTCTTGAGATCAGGTTTTCAGTCCTATAATTTTGTGTTGTTGGGTGGGGTATATAGGGTCCTTTCTCTTTCAATATAGGCTTTGGCGGCAGGGATGTTTATTGAGAATCGACTCTACAGATCAATCTGGCAAAACTTGATCTCTTAACAATATTGAATCGTCCAATCCACAAACAGGGGATAGGTCTCCATGTGATTTAGATCTTTGATTTCTTTCCAGTTGTATTTTACCAACTAGGACTCCCAGTGCAATGTTGAATAAAAGTGGTGGGAGGGGCCATGGGCATCCTTGCCTTCTTCCAAATCTTTGGGGTAAAATGTCCAGTCGCTTAGCAGTAACTGTGATGTTAGCTGAGGGCTCTGGTACATATTCTTTGACGAGTTGAGTACGGTTCTTCTATTCTTATTTTACTGAAAAGTATTTTTTGAATTATAAATGGGTATTGCATTTCATCAAATGCTTTTTCTGCATTTCTGCATTAGTTAACATAATAATATGATTTTTCTTTGTTAGCCTGTTGATGTGATAGATTATATGAGTGATTTTCAAATGCTGAGCCAGCTTGGTATTCCTTTTTTTTTTTCTTGAACGTTTATTTTATTTTTGAGAGAGAGAGATTGAGCGCACAAGCAGAGGAGGGACAGATAGAGAAGGTACAGAGGATCTGACAGCAGAGGACCCCTATGCGGGGCTCAAGCTCATGAACCACGAGATCATGCCCTGAGACAAAGTAGGATGTTCAACCGACTGAGCCACCCAGGCACCCCTTGGTATTCCTGTTATAAATCCCACTTGGTCATGATGCATAATTTTTTTATACATTGTTATATTCAATTTAAAAAATTTGATTATGATTTTTGTACCTATTTCATGGGTTATATTGGTCTTTACTTTTCCTTTTCTGCCATGTCTTTATCTGATTTTGGTATTATGGCAACGCTGGCCTCATAGACCCAGTTAACAAGTTTTCCCTTTGCTTTTGTTGTGACGAGAATGAAAAGAATAAAATTGTATAAAATGCTCAATAAAACCAGGAGAGCAAAAGAAAAAAAGGGGGGGGTGGATATCTGGCTTTTTTTAATTCATTTTTTTATTTTCCTTCCAGTTTGGAACATTTCTGTTAACTCATCTTCAAAGGCTTAGGTATTTATCCCCCCTCAGATATGTCCAAATCTACTGATGAACCCACCAAAGCCATTCTTTATTTCCATTACACTGTATTTCATTTCTAGCACTCCCTGCTGACATTTTCTTAGAATTTCTGTCTCTGTTTACATCGCCCATCTGTCCTTGTATGTTGTCTACTTTTCCCATCAGATCCCCTAGTACGTTAATGATAGTTATTGTAAACTCCCTACGAGGTCATTCTAAAATCTGAGTCAAGTCCTGGCCCTCGCTTTGTCTCTTCAGACGTTGTCTCGCTTTGCATTAAATCACGACTTGTATTTTGTTGTTGTTGTCGGTCAAAGGCAGGCGTGATATATCAGGTAATACAACCTGAGGTAAAGAGGCCTCTCCTGGGAGGCTTTATGGTAATTTGGTTGGAGTTCAGCTGAGTTCACCGCTGGCTCTGTCTGTAGAGGCTTCCGGTTCCTCCAGGGAACTTGTTCCTGTCCCCTTGTCGAAGGAGGTCTTCCCGAAGACTCATCCTGGCACAGGGTCTGCTCTCGCAGCACCTTGGGCTGGAACCACAGCTGTCAGGCAGAGCCCAGCCGGGGTGGTCTTGGGGTTCCAGAGGGGGGAAGTGCTCTATAATCATATGGTCAATAACCTCATGACTCAGTCTCAGGCTTTTAGGACAACCGAGTCCCTGGGGCGTGGCCTGCACAAGGGTCTCTTGGGTTCCCTTAAGTTAGGTGGGAAAGGATGGCTGCAGGCTTCTGGAGGGTGAGAAGTGCACTCTGAGGAAGCCTTTTCCCTGGACAGTAAGCTTTGGCTGTGGGGAGTACTCCGGCCCTACTCCACAGTGGTTATTCTTCCTCTCCCTCAGCAAGGCTTAATCCTACCCATGGGGCATCTATGGGCAAAACCCATGAACGTTGAGGAGGCCCTAGGACAGTAACTCCCGGCAGTTTCTTCCTCTTAGCCTCCGGCCGTTAATCACAACTGCTGATCCACATTCCCACGGGTTATGTCTCCAACGGCTCCTCTCCAGGTGGGCTGACCTTGGCCCCGTTGTCTCCACATCCTAGAGCAGCATGCGCAGTAGACTTGGGTCTCTGAGGGGCCCAAGAAAAGTCAGTGTCTTGACTGGTCAGCTTTTCCTTGCTGTCAGGATGGAGGAGTGACTTCCAGTCGTGTCAGAGGTGACCCAGGAAGTGCCCCACTCTGTTTCAAATGCTTTAACACTTTGCCTGTGTTTGTCAGCAAAGTTAGTTTTTTAAAATGGTTATTTATTTCTGAGAGAGACAGAGAGAGAGAGAGAGAGCAGGAGAGAGAGAGAGAGAGAGAGAGAGAGAGAGAGAATCCCAAGCAGGCTCCAAGCTGTCAGCACAGGGTCAGATGAGGGACTCGAACCACAAACCGTGAGATCATGACCTGAGCCTAAATCAAGAATCAGATGCTGAGCCAACTGAGCCACCCAGGTGCCCCCACAGTTTTCCATTTTGAATATTAAAAAAAAAATTGTGACAATAAAAAAGAATTAAATGGCAGCTTGAAAACAATTCCCCCACATCAAATGGTATTAATTTAATGTATATCTTCAAGTGATTACAAATGGTGCTATGCTAAATCCGAAGCCCTGGTTTAAGAAGATATATTTTATGACAGACGATGATCATTGCCTATTACATAAAATTGCCATTACATAAAAATGTAAAGTGTTAGCGATAACACAGGAAGATAAAACCAATCCCAGAGCATTTATGCCCCTCTCTCTACTAGATTTGTTCTTCAGATCCTTGCACTTTATGCCAAGAGCTGACTAAATATTTATTAAACTTATTCTCATTTGATCCTTAAGAATAGCATGGTAGGTGGTTATAATGACATTAAAGACGCAAACCTTTACACAAAGATAAGGGAATATTTTGGCCAACACTACAGGGTGTAAGAGACGGAGTCTACTTAAATTCCCTTATGCTAACTCATTTTGTTTTCACAACCACTCTGTGAAGGCAGTACTCAGCAACTCCATTTCATTGCAATTCAACTGAATTCAATTCAGCTCCCGACTCTACTGGGCGACTAGCAGCTATTAGGTGTCAGGTGTGACACAGCATGTTGGGGACGATGAGATGAGGGAAAATTCCCTCGATTGCTAGAAGCCCCTGGAAGATGAGTTTATTGATGAGCATTTTCAACCTTTCTCTGGATGCTAACTGGAGGTGGTAACGACCCACGATAACAGCTGAGAGAACATGGGAACTAAATCTTAAGGGGGGGAAGGAGTTCTTCAATATATTTGGCATCGAGGTTGGCAGGAGTATCAGAGGACATTCTGGAAAGAACTCCAACAGAGATACGGAATCATTAAATTGCATGCCAGTGTTCTGTGAATCGTTTTGTTTTGTTTGGTTTGGTTTGGTTTGGTTTCTGGTAAGGCACATTGAGGTAAGGAAGCCGGGGTCAGGAGCAGACGTTGATAACAAGGGATACATCATCCAGGATTCAAGTCAGCCACTTGCATTAGAAGGCTTTGACGTGGCTTTTCTTAGTGTATCAGATTTCAGTTTTAGAAAGTCTATGTTCTTCTAACTATAGATGCTAAAAAAAAAGATGCAATGTAGCATTCAAACCTACACTGTAAGTTTCTAGAAGGTGCTTGCATATAAGTGGTGGACTATGCATCCAGCTATCAGCGAACTGACTGAGTGATCAATTCTTCCAGATGCTTCTTCCACTTTGTATAAAATTGGGAGCGCAGTTTGCGTCGTAATCAGAGTTTTCTTATTTAAAAGGCATCGAGAATATGGTAGCTTTATTTAATGGCCATTCACGTGGAGAATTGTAACATTACTTATTTTTTAAATCCCCAAAGTAAATTAAAAAAAATCTGTTGTCCTCCAATGAATTAAAACATTTGACTGATTAATGTGTAGGTATGTGTTTATGTCGTGTTGAGCTTTAGAAGGGAAACTTGGATAATTATCACTATTGTTTTTGCTCTAAATTAGATTTCTGATCACGTTATTATCCTAGGAATTAGGTCTGGCAGCTGCACTTCTAGAATCTTTGAGGAAGACGTGTGAACGGTTTCCCGTATTCTTCCGCTACTGGACCCACTTCCATCCCGTCACAGACATAATCGATACTATTTATTAATGTATTAATAATTCTATTAATTATGTAATTGATTAACATATTAATTAATTTATTAATAAATACAGATGTGGTGTCACGGCAAAGCAGGAACAGTTGGAGATGGAAATCTAACAACTCCGGAATTTCACAGCCCTGCTTCCTCATTGACACGCTGCCCTCCGGCATGGAAACGTGGGTAAAGTCTTGGTAAAGAGAAAAATAAAATGAGTCACTCATCCCAATTTATATATTAAGCCAGAATCCTGCTGTCTGTCCATTTGCTGAAACACGTGTCCATTCTTTAACCCCCCACATGCATAACTACAGCCACACCCTTCTCACTTTAGGAAGGATTCCGGTCACAGGACAGATGCCGTCCGGGAAATGAGCTGAAATGGAAAGACGGGGATTCTGCCGTGCTGAAATTGTGTTACTCTACAAATAAAAATATTGTGGGGCTGTGCTGCACGGACAGACAGCACAGCCTGGACCAGAAGCACATTGTCCGCAGGCAAGACCTCGTGTCCCCGACTCGAGCAGCATCCCTCCCACATTTCACTGTAGTTTTGCCTGCGTGTCTGTGAAGCAAGGATAATAATAAAAACCAACTTCGGGAGCTGTCGTGTATATTCCACTGAGAAAAATAACGCGAAATTCTTAGCGTGGCATCTGCCTTTCCTTCCAAGTTCAATGTGTCGCTGCTGCTGTCATTGTGATGGTGATAATGACGATGATGATGTTACCCAGGTAACGGTATTGAGACTAACAGGTGCCTCGAATGTGGTCGTTCTCCACGGGGTCGTTCTTAGACCGCGGAGCATTTCTGGTGGCCACAGCTGGTGGGATGGGATGGCTACTGCTGGCAGCTAGTGGGCAGAGGCCACGGATGCTGCAAAACATCCTCCAGTGACAGGACGTGCTCCACAAGAAAGAATGGTCTGGCCCATCACGTCAGTAGGGATGAGGTTGATGAGCACTGCTTTGCTGTCAGAGTGGAGCTAAGGGTGTCAGTAGACGAGTAAATGCCATCCCTTAATAATCCTGAAGTCCTAAGTGCTGATCGTAAGAATATGTTTCATAAAAGAATGCATTTTATGCCTTTCTTTGATCGTCCGTTCCTCATTTAAAACAGATGCTATCAAACCAGGCATCACGCCATGTGCTAAAGTTTCGAAGGTTAAACAAACATCACCTCTATTTATTTGTTTGTCTGTTTTTAAAATATTTATTTATTTTGAGACAGAGAGAATGGGGGAGGGGTAGAGAGGGAAAGAGAATCCCACGCAGGCTCCATGCTGTCAGTGCACAGAGCCTGATGTGGGGCTCGATCCCCCAGACTGTGAGATCATGACCTGAGCCCAAATCCAGAGTCGGAAGTTTAACAGAATGAGCCACCCAGGCGCCCCAAGCAACGTCACCCTTAATACACTTATGTATACAAGGTTACACAGGAAACAAATAACTACCAGGCACTAAGACATGTAAGTCCTGGCGACTGGATGCCTGCTGTTCCTAACAGGGAGTACTTACCGATGGGACTGGACAGATAACGTATAGTCATGTCACGCACGATATTGCAGTTGTGCAAAAGTCTGTGCACCTCATTTTCTAGGCCAGGGGAACAGACTTGAAAGGTTTGAAGCGGGACGTGATAGTGAAGAGATGTGCGTTTGAGAAAGCTTTTCTATTGCTCATACATAGGAGAGGATAAAGAGGCAAAAGAAGAGAAATCAGGACCAAAGAAGGTGGGCTGGCAAATGCAGGCTGCAGATGGGGAAGTTCTAACCTTGCCGGCGACGGCACAGGGACACCTAACAAATGAGCAGACCCTGGAGAAGGCAGAGGAGTCTCAAGAACCTGGATTGCTGTGCGGCCGGCCGAGTAGACGGAAGGGAGATGCATCTGGGGAAGGAAAAGAGCTTGAAGTCATTGAGCTCAGGTTGCACCAGCAGAGGTGTGGGGTTGCATGTTTACAGAATTTGGGAGAGGGACCATTTGGAGCAAAAAGAATAGAAAATAACCAACAGACAAATTTAGTTAGTGGGACTGGGCAGCAGTCAATGCAATAAAGCCTCACGTCTCATTAGGTTATGGTCTCGTCACTCTGGAGCTTGATCTTGTTAGAAATATGGATGTCCTTCAGGATTTGATGGATGGGTCTGGAAGCCACAGGCAAGAGCGGTGGGACCACAGACCAGTGCTGGGCGCACCCCAGCAAATAAGAGAAGGTGGCAGTGGAGTAAACAGATGGCAAAGTGCTTTTTTGCTTGCTTTTTAATTGTCTGACACTCATTCCAAATGTCTTGGGTCAATAAAAACATACAGCTCACAAGTTGAGAGGAACAAATGAATCTGTAAGCATGTAATTAATAGTATTCAGATGTCTACGATATCGTTGCATTCTGAATTCGCAATTCGCAGGCACACTTTCTATCTCTTTCATTTAAGTACGCCAGGTGAGGCATTACCTGCAATTATTGTTCACTATCTGTTTACTGAATAAATAACTAAGTGATTACACATAGCAGAAGTACTTCTGTCAAGCCAGATTTGAGTCATGCAGGTTTAAATTTCATATATGTACATGTGTTTACATACAATGCATGTATATGTGCATATATATGCACACATGCACATATATGTGCACACGCATAACACAGGACACGCACACACACACACAAACCTTCTTCTTGAGATAATGTTAAATCCAAAAGAAGTTGTAATTGGTCACATCTTGTCAAATGAAACGGTATGTATTTTTAAAGTCAAAATTAATAAAGAATTGGGCAGATTATATGTCCTTAGTAATATGCAGTTATACAAAATAGGACAGAAAGAAAGATAAGTTACCTTTAATCTCGGTCCAGCACATCGAGAGATAATTAATTTAGGGAAAGACTGAGGCCCACCTCAGAGGGCTTCTGGGAAAGGTCAGCCCCCATCTCCCAGGACCCCCAGGAGATGTGCAAACACTTCTCTGAAACACCCTGATGGGACTGACTTCAGGCGAGATTCCAGTCTCCAGAAAGCCTGTGCTGCCTATGATAATTAGGACAGTGTCTGGCCCAGGAAGAGAACTCTGAGGAGCCTGAGGCCTGGGAAGAACAGTGGTGCACATCACATTTATGCTTCCTGAACATTCTAGAATGTGTGTGGACGTGGTATAAAATAATAACTCCCGGGTAGTCAACATTTCACCAATGGGTGTTGACTTTGGGCATAACTCTGTGCCTCTGAGTTGAAGGCCTTCAGAGTAAGCGAGTGGCATTCCCAACCTGTGCGTTTCCGGCCCCAGCTGGGAGGTGCTGGGCCACCCGGTTGCTACCCTGACACCATCAATCTCACTGTGTCTCAGGACACTGTGCGCTCCCATATTCCGAGGTCCACTTTAATGCGAGAACCTCACGTGCTTTTTCAGAAAGCAGCTCGTCATTCAAAGGGGGCTGGGCCATCCTAGAGCAGGGTCCACGCGCCCACCTCCCGGTGCGGCTGGACTGTTCTGTGGGACGGGCTGTGGTGGGTCTTGCAGGGGGCTCCCTGGATCGCTCTTCTTTCTGCTCTAATTAGGGAGCTCATTTGCTTACTCAACAAACAGCCATTACGTGTTCAGGCTGTGAAATCTGCATAACAGCATCAATAATGCCCTTGCTTCTACACCTGGGACTTGTCTGTGCATCTGCTGCGGGTTCCCAGTCTGGTTAACAGACCTGAGTGGATGGCCTGGTATCACCTGGGCCATCAAAGGACTCATGCCCTGCGCACTGTCCACGAAGAGGCAAATTTAGGAACCACGCCCACTGAAAGGCAATTACCTCCTTATTTTCCAATGACCAATTAGAAAATGTCCTGGTTTGGGATTTTGAACCCAGAGAACTAGGCCCTGGGCCTGACTCCATCATTCCATATCCTTGAGACCTGGCATGGGTCCCCGTGCAACTCTGAGATTCAGTTATCTCACCGATGGAAAGGGGATAATTCTCGCTCTGCTTTCCACAAAGCCTCACCAGGAAGACCACTTGGGTGCATGGAAAGTCAACAACTGTTTTGTCACCCAGAATTGCCGAGCGGTTCGGAGCCCCACTCCTGCTGGGAGGAAAGGAAGGGATCAAGGAGCCCCGATCTACGCCCGTCATGGAGGTGCTCTGGGTGTCAGATTCCCCGGGGGAAGTTTAGACATAGGACTCTTGTAGACCCAGTCTACATTACACACACCACACCTGTGAGTGAGCCTTCAGTAGTCATCAACTACCTGACAACTTTGGTCTGTGCCAGGCTGAGAATGAAGATGAAGACGGTCTTCCTCTCCTGGAGGCCAGTTTGGATTTCCCACACGGGAGCCATGGCAGTGCTCAGCTCCCTGGACCTCATCGCCCCTCCCCCGGCCTCCGCAGGCCTCTCCTGAAACGCACACTTTCCTGATGCAGCACTTCGTGCACCGGATCCCAGATGTCTAGGGGAGGGTCCTGGAGGAGAGGAGATGTCCGCTCTGCACACGCTCACAGTCATTGGCTAAAACCGGACAACGATACCAAGGATCCCTCAGGAGCACCTACCGTGGTCTTAAGGTCAGGTGACAGAGGTTACAAAGTGGACCCCACTGCTTCTGGGACCTACCCTGTCCCAGCGTGAGGGTTCTTCTGTTGGTATCTTTTCTCAGGCAGAAGAAGAGGAGCAAGCTGTACCTTCCTGCATTTCCCGGGCTTATTAAAAACAAACTTGAAGAACTCAGATTTGAGAATTCAGGAGAAAATATACATGTCTCAGATTCCATTTAAAAGATTGTGTTGACCTAAGGCCTTGGGCCTTCACAGTCAGGCTTGATGTCTGATAACGATTTCCTAACATATCCACTGACATTGGGCTCTTTGCTAAGGTCGGTAGTCAACAGGTGAGCTGAGCAGGGCTCCACTGAGGGTGCCCCAAAGCTCCCTGCAGGGACCTGACAGGAGGGTCCTCCAGCTCAGCTGGGGCCTGAGATCTGGAGCTCCGGCATGAAGCCCCGAGCCTACATTCCGATTCGTTTATATGATCTTATCTGGAGCTTTCGGGATGTGCATGTGCTATGTGTGAGTAATGATTTGTATCCATGCACGCATGTGAGCACACACCCTCCTGTGAGGAAAAGAATGCACTTCATTTCCTGTTGTTATTATTAGAAACAGCTCAGAGGAGTTCACAGAAGGAAGGCAGCAGGACCACCTGGGTGGCTTAGTTGGTTGAGCGTCCGACTTCGGCTCAGGTCATGATCCCACGGTTCCTGGGTTCGAGCCCCGCGTCGGGCTCTGTGCTGACAGCTCGGACGGGAGCCTGCTTCCGATTCTGTGTCTCCCTCTCTCTCTGCCTCTTCCTCTGCTCATGCTCTGTCTCTCTCCCTCTCGAAAATAAAAATAAACATTAAAAATGTTAAAAAAAGGAAGGCAGCATTGCAGAACTTTCTATGCCATCATCATTTACCAGAATGTGCTATATTACATAATTTTGAAAATATTATGTAAATTATGTATTACAAATTTGCATTGTAAGATTCAGAATAAACGTTTGTTAAACATTGGCTATGTGTTTACACATGTGGTATACATATGTATAATAGGTGCTAATTATTTATAACTGCCTTGATCTTTTCTAACTTATTTGTAATTTCTTGTGCATCAGGGCAAATTCACGTATATTTGGGAATGTTTTAAATGCACAATGCTTATTAAATTACTATAAGCGTGTTCAATGCAACACCAGACTTACACAGATATGCATATGCACACTTCACAATTTATATTGAACACACAAGAGCAAGTTCTATAAAAACACAATTATGTGTATTCACACATCATTTATTCAAAAGCTCTGAAGAACGTTGTTTATCACATAAGTGAATTTTTCAGATCACTGAACCTTAATATTTCAAGCAGGAGCATTTAATTTTGAATACGTGCAAGGAAATCTTCTGTAGTTCACTCCCTTGAGTTGTCAGGAAGATGATGCGGACCATAGTAATAACGATGACAATAAAACAAGAATGTTACCATAGATTATCGTCTACATGGCAGGCACTTTGCACATACTTACTATGTTAGAGAATCCCAGAGACTGGAAAACTGAGTACGCTCATTCGTTGCTTGAGCAAAGCGTCTTAGAGAACTGAGTAACGCGATCAAGTCCTAAAACTTGAAGAGGTAGGGTTAATACTCAAAGTGATGTCTTGCTGTCTGCAAATTGTCTTCCCAGAACATCATCTGCCCTTGAATGAACCACCGCCCTAGCCCCCGTGGTTTCTACAGGTTGTTACCCAGGACGGGTGTGCACCTGTGGCCTCCTCTGAAGCTGAGTATCCAGTGACCTGCCTCCTGCCACGTATGAATTTCTGTCAAATTCGTCCCAGTTCTCAATTTTGTTTCTTGCGATATGCTCTGTCTTGGTCAATCAGAAAAGCTGGTGTGATGAAAATGACAAGGTAAAGCTTCTCTGGTAGTCAAACATATGAGCTGGCTTTAATATATATATTTTATATAAAAATATATATTATATTGAAATTATATATATATATATATATATGTATAACTAAGTAACTAAGTAACTATATTACTTAGTTGCTTAGTTACTTAGTTGGCTAGTTTCTGTTTTCCTGGCAACGAACCTGTTGGGAAAGTTGTCTGGAAAGCAAGCAGAGTTTTCTCGAAAGCAAGCAGAGTTTTCTCCGCGTGTATATTCACCTGCTAGCAGTATTTTCTTGAAGAGACATATGTAGAAGGAAATACAAATCCAGGATGACGCTAAAATCTCAACAGGATGTACTCCTAGAAACACATAAGAAATGCCATAGGTCAGTTGGAGTTTCTCCAAAATATGTTCCCTTAACAAACTCCTCTCCAAATCATGTTAGACCTTTAGGAGAGGCAATGTGTTAGTAAAGACAGTAGGCTTTCTCCTCCAATGTCCTCTTTGAAGGGATTTGTGCAAAGTGCTACAGATAATATTAGGACTTGATGTACAATTTTTTTTCCAAAACTGGTTTGGCTTTTGCGACGTTGTATGAGAGAGGAATCAAATCTCTCGTTTCTTGGTAGCATATGATTATAACAAGATAGTCAACGAAAAGAGAAGCCCTCGAGAAAGGAAAGTCATTCCATAAAGTTGGAGGATTTGGTGGGTTATGAAAGAAAGCTGGCTCAGGTTCACAGGTTATTAGAAAATTCTAAGAGCCCCTGCTAGCAAAACGTGTGACATGTTCTTCATACACAGATGGGCAGCGTGAAACATGAAATAAGGTTTAAGAGCTCCCTGATGAAAAGGGTAGGGACATCACAAAACTCACTTTAATTAAAGATGGAATTTGAGTGTATGGTGAAGGGTGTGGCCATGTGAAGGGATTCACAGCCTCAGTGCGGTGACACCAGAGCTCTGTGTTTTCTCTCTAGAAGAATTTCAATTTTTTTTTTTTTAATTTAGTGCTTGGCGTGCGACTTGGGCTCAGGTCATGATCTCGCGGTTCGTGGGTTCGAGCCCCGCGTCGGACTCTGTGCTGACGACTCGGGGCTGGAGCCTGCTTCGGATTCCGTGTCTCCCTGTCTGTGTCTCGTGCTCTGTCTGTCTCTGTCTCTCAAAAATAAGTAAACATTCAAAAAAATTTTTTTAACTTAGTCCTTGCATTCATGTATTAAAATAATAAAAATTAGACACAGGTCTGTTCCTTTTCATCGCTTTATTGGTTCTAAAATTGCTTTCCATTATCAAAATTTATTCTGGTAGAAGAAGTAACCTTCTAAAAATCCGTGAAAAAAATAACAGGCTCAGCCCGTCCACCTACATTTCTTTTCACTGCCGCCTCTGGAAGGAATCCTAGCAATATTTTCCAGATCGTATCGAGATCAATAAAGGTCAAAACAATTAAGTAGAAAAACAGTGGTGCAGTTTTGTGTTTCGACTTTGATCCTGAGGAACTTGACAGACTCTGGCCTCTTTCTCCCCCTCCAGCACTAGCTGTCAGCATCGCCTGGGGTGCAGAGGTGACACTCCTAGAATTTGGGGTTACAATTGCCACCTGCCCTTTCTGCATCGTCTCCAACAGAACCACGCCGCCCTCCCTGTCTCCTCTGAGGGCACACGTCAGCTGCCACGCTGTCCTTTGCACTGGGAGACCTGTTCCCCCCACGCCCTCCTCCCTCCCCACCCCCACTGCTTCTCCCCTCCCTTCTTGGGGTGACAATGCCAGGCAGAGTTTCCTGTTCTAGATGACTTACAAGAGAAGCCTTCAACGGGTTTATCTGGGCTGACCCTTTATTGCAAGCCTTCTTGTCTGCTGTCTAATTAATACTAATAGTTTAATTTGCGTATGAATCCCAGTTTACTAACACTGATAAACTAGTGAAGTGGAGATCATTGGAGTTTAATCAGTGATCAATGGTTAAGGTAGCAAAAGTACCTCCATGATGCTGATGTCGTGGGCCAGCCTGGCGGGCTGTCTGTGTCCCAGGTGTCTCAGAGAGAGCTCGGACCCCCAGAGAAGGTACAGACCCCGTGATCAAGAAAGGACATGATCGTTGCCAGCGGTCCCACAGTGTTGAGTGGCAGGGGGGGTCTCCAGTGTGGGCCCCCCTGCCCACGGCTTGTTTCTCTCCATGCACCTGGTTCCCTCATTAAAATCTTTCTCTTTAATAAATACATAATTTCCCAGTACTTTTTATTAAAATGTATTGATTGAGTGATTCTTTTTTCTTTTATTTACGATGATGTTATTTTTTCAAGAGCAGTTTTAGGCTCCCAGCAATGTTGAGCAGAAGGTACGGAACGTTCTCACACCCCTGCCCCCACACGTACACAGCCTCCCCTCCCCCACTATCCACACCCCACCCACCCCCCCGGACCAGAGAGCACATTTGCTGCAACTGAGGAACCTACACTCACTCGTCACAAACACCCCAAGTCCAGAGTTGACATTAGGTTTCACTCTTGGTGCTGTCCGTTCTGTGGGTTTGGACAAATGGATGATGACACACATCCACTGTTATAGCATCAGACACAGTAGTTTCGTGGCCCCTAAGCGCCTCTGTGCTCTGTGTGTTCATCCCTCCGCTCCCCAACCCCCACCCCCCACTGCTCTTATTGTCTCCATAATGTTACGTTTTCCAGAACGTCATATAGTGAGAATCATACTGTGTGCGGCCTTTTCAGACTCGATTCTTTTTTTTTTTATGTTTATTTATTTTTGAGAGAGAGAGAGACACAGAGCGTGAGCAGGGGAGGGTCAGAGAGAGAGGGAGACACAGAATCCAAAGCGGGCTCCAGGCTCTGAGCTGTCAGCACAGAGCCCGACGCGGGGCTCAAACTCACGGACCTCGAGATCATGACCTGAGCCGAAGTCGGATTCTCAACCGACGGAGCCGCCCAGACACCCCCAGATTCAATTCTTCCACTTACAAAAATGCACTCGGATGTTACCCATGTCTTTTCATGGCGTGAGGGCTCATTGCTTCTCAGAGTTGAATAATATTCCATTGTCTGAATGGAGATGCCTTGATTTTAATACCCACACAAGAAGCTGTGCCTTCCAGGAAGCTTTCCTCAGATCGGTTCTGAGTCATTTCTTCCCCACGAGGTAACAAGTTGCTCACAGTGTGATCCTTTCGCATCAGGGACTCGGGAGATAAAATAGTTATGCTCACACGATAAGGAATCTCTCCCAAACTTGTCTCTTTTCCTTCTGGATATTAAGTTGCCCAGGAAGTAGAATACCTGTGATGAGTGTGTACCATCTCATTGACAAGATTAAACAAACTACCATGTATTTGGCTCTGGAAATATTTCACTTTGTTGAAACTTGGCACCTGGGATGATGTGGCAGCGTTCTGCCTCAAAAACAAGGATGCTTCGAGGAGCTGCCCTGAGTTCTGCTAATTCTAATGAGGGACCTCCTAGAGGTTTTGGTTGAATTTATTCATGCAAACCAGTTGTCTGGTCTAATTACTTCGGAACTCTGAAGACAAAGGTCAGGAAACAAATTCGATGGGAGATGGATGTGGAAAAATATCTCCAAAATTTTTGAAAACTCTACATAAACTTCTTTAATACGTATCTTGTGAATTTCAACCTAAAAAAACACAGGTAACTCATTTATGGGCATCTCAATTCACAAACCTCTTCCTATTTGAACATATTAAACTATAGAACATATGGTAAGGTGTTAATTATATATAGTTTGCGGGAGCCTATTTTATGTGTATACTTGCACAAAATACCGTATCATTCAAAGGCTTCCATGATATTGAACAGAGTTGTTACAACGTCTCAAACGTTCTCATTTGCAGGCAAAATACCGTAATATACCAGGCTATTTAACCTACTTAAATACCCAGATGCTGGAATCAGGGAAACCTGGATTCAAGCCCTGGTTATTCTGTTTCTACTGGGAGGTCATAGACGGTTCACTTAGTTTCTTCAGTTTTTCCACCCTAAAATCAGTTTTAGTTATTCTAAAATGGCTTAATAAAAGCACATACCTCCCGGGCCCTCGGTGGCTCAGTCAGTCAAACATCTGACTCTTGAAGTCAGCTCAGGTCATGATCTCAGGGTTCATGGTATGGAGCCCCACATCAGGCTCTGTGCTGACAGTGTGGAGGCTGCTTGGGATTCTCTCTCCCTCTCTCCCCACCCTCTGCTCACTCTCGCTCTCTCTCAAAATAAATAAACTTTTGAAAACATTTTTATAAAGATTTAAAATAAATACCTCCCTGGATTGTTGTGGAGACAAAGTGAAGTGATATTTTTATCACTTTTTGCACAGGATCTAGCCAAAAATTACGTTCTTAAACTACGTCAGTTCTCAACATCATCATCTTCAGTTGCATCGTCATCCACATCATCATCACCTTTTTCTAACATTCTTTGACTTTGTGGTTTGTGTAAGTCAGCTTTATTATTTACTATAACTATCCTATAAATTATATTTTTTGAAGTCTGACTTGATTTTTAGTATTTAAATACTAAAAAATATTAAATATTAAAATATTTTTATTGAAAAAAATATCAGAAGTAGAGTAAACATCTGACCAACATTGATTTGAATATTTTTTAGATGCTCTGAACTTGGGAGATGCATAAAAAATATTGGATTGAGCTGGAGCGTGTCTACCATTCTGTGTAATCTCGCTGTCTAGTTCATCTGCAGAATGTTGGCATAAATGTGCAGTCTACACAGCATGCTTGACGGACGGAGGAAGGCACAAAGGCTTCTCTGAACGCTTTCTGTTTTGATTTAATTCCCTTTGTATTAGAAAGTAAGTTTATCCTTAATAACTGATGATTCAAAATGTCATTCTCATTTGGCTGTGAATTCTTAGTTTGCCTCCATTATACACCGTTCAACAATGAGAGAGATTGGTGAGTAATATTTCCGTTTGTTCATAGTAATGAAAGAGCTGTTCTGATAATTTAAATATTATGGTTTTTAGGGAACTCAAGGATTCACATTCCTGCAATGACTAGTAACAGACTTATCTAAACAAACTTGGAAAACTTGGATCAGAATTGATCACTTAGATGTCGCCAGACCGAAAAAAAATGATCCAGTTAGAAAATAAACAATTGGTACAAATGTATTTATTTTCCAACTGGCTGTACACACACACACACACACACACACGAATTTTAGATAGATTCAGGTTTTCAGTTCATAGAAGTCACAAAAGAAATGTAAGAGAAATTAGATAAATGTGGGTATACTCTCTTTATGAAAATCTAAACTCAAGTATCATTAAAAAATCACAAGAAGGAAAGATTACCGGTTGATGACATAGTATTTAAGAGTGATTTCTTCAAAATTCAAAGGAAACTAAGAGACAACTAATCAGCATATATTTGTCAGAAAATAAAGAAGAAAAGGTTTACAATGATCAAAACACACCTTGGTGACTAGGTAACACATTATAGCCCCAAACTTAGGAAGAAAAGACAGGAACTATGTATAAAATCAAAAAACCCAAATAGGCTATTAGCCCTGCCTCCTACATTTCCAGTTCACCTGCTGCTGTACCCTGACACAAATCACCGTCACCCACCCCCTCTTTACAGTCCCCAGAACCCAGAAGCACAGTGTCCCTTGTCCACTGTCCCTTGTCCACAGTGCGGACATCCCCTCCCTTGCAGTGACACCCACCCTCTTAAGCTTCTAGTCAACCCCCCGACCTTCTCTCTTTCGGGCACACCCAGGACCAGCCCCGAGGAAACGCCGCCGGTGACAATCCAGTGGCCGTATGTGCTTGGAGAAACACCACACTGGACAGCCTGATGGCCACCTGCGAGCGTGACGTCCGGCCCCACCCAGGCCCTCAATCCTGCCACCGCATTGCGAGTCGGTAGGCCAGTGGTCTTCCACCCGCCTGCTGTTCTCCTGTCCTCTCTACCCGCTGGCCCCTTCTCGGCTGCTAGCCCTGCTGTGATTTGTGGGCGGGAAGGGGGTTCCTCTGAGCCCCGTCGCCTCTGCACGGTGTCTCCTGGTGAGAGGATGGGTCGTTCCTGTCCCTGTTCACAGCCAAAGTCTACATTTGCGTAAGAGGTCCTGCCACCTCTGGGCTTCTCGGGGACCAGCTCCTTCGAGCATGCCTCCACCAGGGAACCTTTCTGACCCACGACTTCTATCATGCTGAAGCTCCCCTTTGCCCCCAGACTTCATTACCTACTACCCACTTTTCAGCTCCACTTTATGGCAAAGCTCCCGAAAACGCTTCCTGTCATTTCTCTGTCTTTCCGTTTTCTTCTGGTGTCTCCTGCCTCGCTCCGACTTCCCCCCCAGCAGCCCTGCGGGGCTTGCAGTGACCATGACCTGAACGCTGTGGCTCAAAGGCCGAAGGTTAAGGTTCAGTCCCTCTCCTGGTTGGCAAGTAGCTTTGGGAATCCATCACAGCCTTTGATGACCTTTCTTTTTCTTTTCTTTCAAGGAAAGTGCTCTGCCCACTGTGTCCCTTCCTCCCCGGCCCTGTCTATGGACCGGTGCTCCCTTCTTCCTAATCTCCCCGTATCCCTGGGCCCCACTTCTCAGCACCAGGCTCCTGTCCTTCCTGTCTCCCTGCTCCTTCCCCAGGAGAGCACCCCCAGCCCCAGGCCCCCGCTCTGGGGAAGGCTCCCAAATGCACGCCCTAACCACGACCTTCACTCTGCACACTCCTGTGTCCCCTGCCTGCCCGGCATCTCCAACCAGCTGCCTAAGGGGCTTTGCAAACCACTTTCCGGATCAGGCCTGGGACCCCCTCACGCTCTCCCAAGCCCCTCCGTGGCCAGTGGCTCGACCGCAGCCGGGGGGGGGTGGGGGCTGCCCGAGATCCTCCTCCTTGTCTCCCCCTCCTCATCTGGGAAGCCCATCCCAGGGGCTCTGCTTTCAAAATGTACCAAAATTGGACCTTTGCACACTCTTGTTGGTGCTTTTCTTCAGGTCTCATCTCCGCCAGTGATAGGTGCGAGAACATTCTGGAAACCCACCTTCTCTGCTTCCCCACCACCCTCCGATTCAGTAAGTGGCGCAGAACCACAAATGCTGGGTTCCTTTCCATTGTTGCATGAAACTTGCCTCGTCAGCTTCAAACGATGGCTACTCTTCACCTGCTGTCGTTTGAGAGCTGGGAGCCCAGGCGGGCCTTGCCAGGCGGTGAGGGGGCCGTCCAGTGGCCTCAGAACTGCGTGGCCAGAGGCTGAAGCTCACTCAGGATGTCTCACACACCTCACTGCCTCACCAGCTGTCAGACTGAGGGCTCGGCCCCCACCACATGAGCATCTGCACCGGGCTGGGGAGTGTCCTCAGCACCTATCGGCTTGCTTCCCTCCCAGGGAGCCATCCAGAACCAGAGCGAACTCAGCAGGGAGGACACCATGTTTTACAACATGATATCGGACGTGAAGTGTACTTTTCTGAACTCTATCACGGACAGGTGAACTGCGGCCCAGTGGGGGAGGGGACGAGAGAGTGGACGTGGGGACGTGGGGATCTCCGGGGGCCACCTTGGTTAGCTAGTCGGATGTCTTTCTAAATAAGTCAGGCCATTTTTCCTCTGCTCGAAGGGTAGCCGGTGGTTTCCTCTTTCAAACAGAATGAAAGAGTAGGAGCCTTCCCAGGGACCCTCTCATTTACCCACTCCCCTGTGCTCAACGTCCCCCCGTCCTACAACAAGAAAAGAAAGAAGGAGACCAACAAAACCCAGATCCCTCCCAAGTTAAGGGCGTAGGTGAGACAGAGCCAGGGAACTGATTCTCTGGAAGCGTCTTCAGAATCCCACTAAGCCCACACAGTAGAGCAAGGAGCCCGTGTCATGGAGACAAGAGGAAACTGGCCTGAGGTCCAAACTCACTCTCTGTCCGGTGAGACCCGGCCAAGTTCACCTCCATCTGTGCCGTCGTTAGCAGGGAGATCTTGAGAATGCAGCTGGTGCTCCCTGGTGACAGCTGTCCTCCATGACCCTGGAACCTGGAAAGACACACGGATGCTCTGCCTTTGGGAACCAAGCAAGCCCCGAGACAGCCGTGAGGGAAGCCTCCGTCAGGGAAACAGGAGATTGTCCTCACCCTTCCCAGGCCAGTGGAGGCTCGCTCGTCCTCGGGACGGACGTGCAGGAACACGAACCACGCGCCTGCTTTACGAAGGCAGGTCTCTCCACATCTGTTTTTTCAGTCACCCATCCATATTCTGAGCTCCTCCTGGAAGCCCTGGATTCTGGAAACATGTGTCCTTTGTGCCTCCGTGAGGGGCACACGCTCACAAACATCACGACCTGTTCGTGAGGTTGTTTAACATAAAATGCTGTACCGTCTGCAACCAAACTTTACCTTAAACTTACAGCCATGAACACAAAGCTTTACAAAAACCTACTTGTATCCCTTAAAACGATGCGTTTTCGCTTGTGCACCAGTGACGCTCTGACTCTGTCATTTCAGGCGCAGGATGGGCCAACTTCCAGAGCTTTCCCAGAGGCTTCTGGGTGTATTGCAGCTTTTAAGTACTGTTCAAAGTTCAATGGTGCTGTTCATTAAAATCTTATTTACCCTTGAAAATATTTTATAAAGGCCAATTCTGTTGGGCTGTTCTTGAGAAAAATATGTGAAACGCGTGGTAATAAATTAACAATGCGTTTGGTTCGCGAAACACTCGGAAGATGTGTATCCAAATGTGATGCCTTCTTCAAAGTGATCATCTTGGGTGAAAAAAATTATTTCTTTTGAGTATGGTCTCAGGAAATTGAGAATTATGTTAGAACTCTAGCTCTCCCTGTTAATGAGTTTAGGAACATTATATAGACATCTTGGGTCACGGTAGCTCATCCATCAAAGAGGACAGTTCATGGCTGCTCCAGGGACAGTGCGCAGCCACGTAGGGGCAGAGGCAGGGAGGCGCATGGGTCCCCCAGGGTCATGGTAGGATTAGAGGCAGGCGCAGGACCCATTTTCCCTGCCGCTGCAGTAACACCTCAAAAAGGAGCTCATCTGCCCAACACCACTCTGCATCTGTCTCCTCCTGCTGAATTCAGCCGGAAATACATGGCTTGTGGGACCAGAAAAGATTTCCGCACCTACATATTTCTACCTCCTGTTTTGAAATGTTCTCTTCCTGAACTCTTACCTCCACATCTGACCCCCATCCCTATCCATTGCTTTCCTTTGGTTTGCCATTCTTGGGATGTTTCCTCCCAGGTTAGGTGTTGGCTTTCCTGCCACCCACTCCCTTGTCCCCACCCCTTCCTCCACAATGCGTCCTGTGAATTCAGAAGAGGTCTCATACTTCAGGTCCTGCCCCTAGCTCCTGTCTGGTCCAGCCAGTCCCCGGACTCTGAAGGAGGAGGTGAATGTTAAGAAAAACAGCCTTTGCAAATGCTATGTGTCTTTAGAAAATTTGCAGCATTCATTTATAATCATATTTGTATAATGAGATTGTTAGGGAAATAATATGTGTGTGTATAGACACGTTATTTTTTTTAAATGGAATTCTTTTTTCTTGTCATGTAAAGCCTCACGAAAAAGCAATTTTAGAAGCTGATAAGTTTGAGATATTTCTGAAGAACACAAAGGAGAAGAAATTCTTTAATTTTTCTTTAGAACACTAAACTGTCTTTGACATACAAGTATTAGAGAAAGGAAGGAAGGAAGGAAGGAAGGAAGGAAGAAGGAGGGAAGGAAGGGTAAAGGAAAGGAAAGGGAAGAAAAGGAAAGAAAAGAAAAGAAAAGAAAAGAAAAGAAAAGAAAAGGAAAGGAAAGGAAAGAGAAAAGCAAGAAACCTACCCAAGTGCCTTCGACATAAGGGCAGCCAAATGGTGTTGGCTCACACATAATGCCTTATTTTAAAACTGTCATTTATTTGCTAAAATATGTGGGCTATGAACACCTGTCCTTTTTGGTGACATTTTATTTATTTATTTATTTATTTATTTATTTATTTATTATTTCTTTATTCATTTATGTGTTTAGATGGCAGTCCACAAGAGTTTGGGGAATAGGTGCACCGCGTGTTGGCGTTCTCCACCAGCGAGTGTCAGAGTCCCCCTGCGGGCGGCAGGCGCCCAGGGAGCACCGTCTTGCACGAAACACGGTGCAGCAGCAGCATAAGGCCTCTCCAGCAAGAAGAGGGTAGGGACGGGGCAAGGCATGCAAACCAGGGCTTATGGATTCCAGGGAAGAAAGGAGGGCTTTTCCAATCTCACGGAATTTGGTGGCTCAGAGGCCACGCTGCTGTTGGGACTCAAAGGGGAGCACACAGATCCCTTCTAGAGCAATTTCAGGAGGCCACCCCCATTTGTTCATTGGACTATTGTTATTTCCAACAAAAACGCGTGATTAAATAGTCTATGTGACAGTTTGATCTCCTGCTGGTCTCTTTGTCAATAAAAAAAGACAAAAGCAGTTAAAAATGGGTCGGTGAACGTTCTTCCCCGGCCACCCTACTGAACTGGCAGCCAACTCCACACACACTGCCCGTTCCCGGGTTGGTTGACATCCCAGGAGGGGCAAGTGGAAAGGCCCTGGGGTGGATCCGTGTCCCCGGGGCTCTTCTGCTCCTGGCCACGCAGGTGCAGCGGTCCCGTGGACAGAGGAAAGAAGCAGCCCTGCCCCCAGCTGCTGCATCAAAAAAGCTCCCTTGGATCCTGAAATGTGTAAATACCAGGAAATAAAACCTGCTTTGACATTTAACTAACATCGTGTCAGTCTTACAGCTAAGTCAAGATCACCTGAAGTTTTTACTTTCCACATTTCCAGGACTTTTCTTCAAAGAACTGCTTTGTTCCTGAAGGCCACTGATACTCATGGCTAAAAATTTTTTCCTCACGCCTCTTCTATTTCCTTGGACTAGAAACATGCCCGGGGGTTAATTTTCTTCCAGAGAGCCATGACTAATCACGCATCAGCAAACACTACCACTGATAAGGTAATAATCGATAAACTCATTGAGTATCTACCCTGTTCCCTGTCAGTCCCGTGCCTTCCCGCACACCTGTCCACCCCTGGCTCCTGAGGTTGGTTATAACTACATAGTTGCTGCTTGAACACAGGTACTGCAATAAAGACGTGATGAAGGGAAGCCGAATGGAGGAGGGAGGGGAGGGAGGAGAAGAAGGAAGGGGGAGGAGGAGGAGGTGGAGGAGGAGGACAGAAGAGCTAAAGTATCGGGTGCCTGGAGTCCTCTAGGTGCAGGACGATGGCGCCTTGACTGGAGCGGCAGTCGAGATAGCGGTCATAAATTATTCAACATCTGAAAGTCAAGGTCAATAGGATTCCCAGATGGGTGGCCATGCATCGTGTGAGAGAGTGATTTGTATTAAACCTGAAAAGAAATGTGAGTCAGAATAGTCCTCATGGGAGAAAAATGAAGAGAAGACAAACAAGAGAAGCCAAGAGGAGAGATGTTTCCGGAAGGAAAGGACACATTGCTTCCAGGGGTGTCCAATGAATCCAGTGGGATGAGAGCAAGTTACCCGAGTGACTCAGTAGGGCCAAAGTCACCGTGGGGAGGACCGAGTGACAGTTGGGGAGGAGCAGGTGCTGAAACATGGAGGTAAAGTCAGGAATAAACAGGCAGGGCGTTAATTGGCACAAAGGCTGAGCGGGCGAATGGGAAGATGTTGGAAGAGACTGGAAGAGCCCCAGAGCCAGGACAGGACTGACCCTGAGAAAGGGAGGAGGGGAGGGCAGGGCGAAGGCTCAGGCTGCAATGCACTTCTAAGGACGTTTAGCCGGGCCCGCAGGGAGCCCTGGAGCCAAAGAGTCCTGCAACTCCCAGGGACAGCCAACCTCCTGGTCCCTGCCACGCTCTGTCCTGGCTGGGAGCGGCCTGGACACAGCTGGGCCAAGGCCAGCAAGGCTCCGTCCAGTCCAGGAGCCCGAAGCTGTCTTCTCCTGGTCACTGAGAAGATGAAGCACCTTGTGCAAGGTCATATCATCACCTCGAGATGCCTGCTGATTCCCCGAAGAGTCCCAATACTTTATCACATACTGCATCATAGTTCTGCACGCCTTGGCTTGAGATGGAGCAAGAAAAGCACTTTCTTACCATTTGGATGGAAAAACTGAAATATTGCTGAGTGGCATGAATGGCCATCGCTGATCTTAGAGGATAGAGAATCCACTGTGCAGTTTTAGAGCCTGAAATAAAAGGTTTAACCAAAATGTGTAGGTTTAAAAATTGCAACAAATTAGGAATTTTTATCCTCGGTAAAAACAAAGCCACTATTGTCTAGTTTTTAGCCCAGAACTTTAAAATAACATATCCCAATTTTGCTATGGTTATGTAAAGTCTGCATGCCCAATAAGATATTGGGCATGGCTTTGGGGAAATAATTTTACCGTGCAGGGAGGGGGAACTTATGAATGCATCCAGAGACCTGTGTTTTCCCATGTAGAACGATCTTTTTTAGGGTACTGATATTAGAGCAAACTAGAGTCGTCTACCAATGGGGGCCTTGGTAGGGAAGACATTTTTTTTTTCCATGACACTTCAACAAACGCAGGTGGTGGCTGCCGTGACTATAGATGTGTTTCCAGAACATTGACCAGACACCAAAATGACTTTTAAATTTGTGCGCAGTCCCACAGCGGATGAACAACTTGGGTCAATAGTAAAGGAAGACAGCAGGAAGGCAACTGCATCATATTTTGCAGGTCAGCTCCAGACGATGCAATCCAGCATTCTGCCATTTAATGATGGGGCAGCGGCAGCCCAGGCCACAGCATCGGGTCCCGCCACACTCTTCTTCCCCAGACTGAGCTGATGAGCTTGCCCGCCACTGAATGGCATTGTTTTGTTATATATAGGAGCAGCCAGATAGGACCCGTTTTTCACACATAGGAACAAAGAACATAGTTGTAACAGACAACGCTTGGGTCAATAGTGATCCTGGGAGCGTATCACTTCCTACGACAGGTTCGAGAGTGAATTTGTTTATTTCTTCTTGGTTTTCCACGCGGGGCCGGTCCCTCTCTGTTGGGTGAGACTAGAGGCAAGTGGCTTTGGTAGGAACGAGCTTTGTTTTCATCATCACAAAGGAAACCCAGACTCACCAGCGGGGCCAGTGCTGGGTGTTTTGGAGCCCCATTTGCATACTGGAGTTACAGGGACCACAGACAAGCCATAATGAATGGATGGTTCACTCTGGCAATCTGTGAAAAAAAAATGTCTTTGGTTTCATACAGTTTTTTTTTCTTTAATTGGACAGAATGTTCATAAATGAATTACTGTTCATACTCAACTGTAGGTTTTTCAAACTTGGACAGGATTTCTTGGGAAAACTGGTTTAATTAATTAAGAAGGGATGGGTTGCTTGGGCTGTTTGAAACAAATATTAATTTATAAAGACTCACGTGTCCCCAGCTGGGCTGTCAAAGCACTGGCTCAGAAAGTATAAAATTAACATATGTAATTTCTTAATTCTCACAAGGAGGGAAGAAAGGACAGCTATGGAGTCCGCTCTAACTACCTACAAGGAAATACTGAAATTCCTCTTATTTTCACCCAGAGCTTACACGCTTCACTTGACACGGATACCACGGGGACCATGCATACACGAGATCTGATTACAAGTAGAAAAGTCCATCCAGATTGGTGTTTTTTGTTTGGTTTTTTGGGGTTTTTTTGGTCTCATAAAAGGGAGACAGATTATTTAAAGCAATTAAACCATGCTGATTAAAAGTAGATGTCAGTTGCTAATACATGGAATATTTCCAAGGCCAGCCTGTTTTGAGAAGCACCAGGTTCTCTGCGGCTCCAGCTCCTTTTTTAAATGGATGACATCATAGCAGAAACAAGATGGCTGTTGAATTAAAAAGACCGTGAGGCATGTGGCTCCGTGGCCGGCAATCTGTCGCATTTTTACGGATGCAGGAGATGGGCTGAGTTTATCTTTGTGTTTCTCCTGCACAGGTGGTCCACTGCTGTGTTTAAAGGCACCGCTGAGCCTGCGTCTACCCCACCAGGCAGGGGCCTTCCACCTCTCAGATGTGGAGAGCAGTCTCCGGGCGCGGCCGGGCTTCGGCCCCCGTTCTGGAACATTGGCTTTTGTCTCCTCGCTGAGCATTTCACCGCAGCTGTCAGATGGCTCTGTATTTTAAATTCCGCTGCCTGTCAATCATGGGCAAATTCAGAGACGGAGCTCCACCATAAAACCAGGAGCCTGGGAGCGGGGAGGCGTGCGTTTTGCAGAGGGCGCCGGGCCACTGTGGCTTGCTGTTGATTTCCCCAACGTGGACGGTTCTTTCTGTCTTGAAGTGTGTCTTAAAGAGTCGGTGTGGTGTGAAACCAAAGGGTGGGAATTACAAGAATTGAAGGAACAGAGCGGAATCTGTGAGGCGGAACTAGTCCGATTCCCTAAAGAGCGAAGGGCCCCGTTTCCCCAAGGTTGTGCAGGGTGGCCCTGGCCTCTTCACCACCCGCGTGGAGCCCAAAGGTTTGGAGTCTGCATCTAAGGTGGAAGGAAGTTCTTTCATGTGCGAGTCGTTTGGAAAGGGGCTGTCCTTCCCATCAGTCTTGCCTGTGTCCTCTTGCCGGCCACTTGTTGAGGCGCTTTGGTGATACGTCTGCTGGTAGGGAGGACTGGGGAGGGCAAGGACAGCGGGTTTTTGGGAAGCTGTCCCTTAGAGCCAGGCGTCCGCCACAGGATGCTTGGAACCTCATGTGCCTTCGGCCGCAGCACTAACCCGGACAGTGGAAATTCTCAGATCTCTCGAATCTCAACTAGATGTGTCCCTCCTCCACTGCAATGACGTAAAAACATGTTCTCACTGCATTATTTTGAATAATATTTTGAGAGTTGTTTTATGGGCTCCCCTTTTCTTTGCCCAGGACCCGTTATTGTGTATTAATATGACCTGGGACACCTGGGTGGCTCAGTTGGTTAAGTGTCCAACTCTTGATTTTGGCCCAGGTCATGATCTCATGGTTTCGTGAGTTCGAGCCCCACGTTGTCTCCGAGATGACTCTCCGGAGCGAGCCTACTTGGGATTCTCTCTCTCTCTCTCTCTCTCTCTCTCTCTCCTCTCTGCCCCTCCCAGCTCACGCTCTCTCTGTCTCTCTGAAAATAAATTAATTAAAAAAATTGTTAATGTGAACTGATCCTCCAATGCAGTGATCTATCTCAGTATCAAGTAGCATTCTAATTGTATAACATTCTTTTACTAAAAAAAATAAAAAAAGGAAAAGGAGAAGAAAAAAAAGAAAAGGAAAACAAAAAATATATTAGGACTAAACTTTACGTAACCTGCATAACGGAGCTGAGTAAGATTAATACAGAAACATCAGTACAGAAACAGATTTGTTTTTTTTAAATAAAATCGATTCTGTGTCTTTTATAAAGATAAATATAGGAAATACAAGAAATAATTTTTGAACCGCTGCAAACACAGAAGCCACAGACGGCAGCATGTATTTCCTAGGAGAAATCCATAGCTCGGTTCGTACTGGTGTCTTTGTGCAGCTGACGCATGTTATCACAGGGAGCGCTATGAAACACACAAACTAGTTTTCACGTCTGCCGTCAGTGCGCGCACGGGCCCGTCTCACCGCATTAAGTTGCATCACGGATCCATGGGAGTGCGCGAGACTACCAGTGGACCCGTGTCTTTTCTGACTCCTTTTATGACTGAGCATTTGTTCCACCTGGCTCTTTGGAATCATCTGTTCATAGGCTTTGCCCACTCACTGAGACTTCTGTGGCTTTAATTTTATATAAAACTTCATGTTTACATAAATTCAATTTTTAAGCAATTTTGTCTTTCTTATTTCTCCCATAGCTTGCAAGCTTAGGCAAGAGGTGGCATTCTACTAAGGGTCTTCTGACGAAAGTCGTTGCCAGACTCCTCAGCCACCCTACACATGCCCACATCAGTCCCTTCTAGATCAGGGCCCCAATCCATGCTGCAAGGGTCCAGGTGACCTCAGGGAACTGTCTCTGGACTCCCCTTTATGTTCTGACCCCTGATGATCCCCCCCCCGCCCCCCCCCCCACACACATCCAACTGTTGACTTGGCCTGACCTCGTGTCTTCACACCCTGTGCATCCCTCTGTCCGACCTGCCCAGAGTCAGGACAGTTTTCACGTTCCCAATCTGTCCCTATGGAAGGGAAGGTAGGGCAAGGTGATGTCATAGGTCTCAAGACAGGTGTTTTATCATCTTTCAAGGTCTTTTTTGGGAAACACACTCTTACCTGACATAGGAGAAAGACTTGGCAACTTTTAACTTTCTTTCTTAATGTTAAATTCCTTTTTTACAATTCTTTTCATGTTTCGTTATTTTTGAGAGAGAGAGACAGACAGACAGAGCACAAGCAGGGGAGGGGCAGAGAGAGAGGGAGACACAGAATCCAAAGCAGGGTCCAGGCTCTGAGCAGTCAGCACAGAGCCCGACGCGGGGCTCGAACCCACAAACCGTGAGATCATGACCTGAGCCGAAGTCGGACACTTCACGAACTGAGCCACCCAGGCACCCCTTAACTTTCAATGAACTTATAGAGCTATAATATTTTACAGTTTAAAACTCCAAAGTGTGCCAACTAATGGATTTTCTTTTTCTTTTCTTTTTTTATGCAAAGATTATACCAATCAGTTTTTTTTTTTTCAGTCTTGATGAGGGAGTTAAAACAGAGGTATCCAGTGGATTGCCCAGGGTCTGCTAGTTTGGGATTGAGGGTGGGGGGAGTGACACCTCATGGCGTTCAGTGTTCTTCTGATTACACTTTACATTAGCTTTGCCTTTGGTCATGCCCAGGTTGGCTTTGACTGTATGGAATCCTGGACAATCAGAGGAAAGTCAATCCATCAGTATCTTTATGCATCTGCGAACAACAGAGACTTCTCTGAATCATAATGAATGAACGCTGAACTGCAAATACTGAAGCTGGAATACAAAGCAGAAGAACTCTGATCACACTTGAATAGAAATGATTTCTTCCTGTGAGGTGGTCACCAGTTTAATTTCTTTCATAAGCATTTATACTCCTCAGAGAAGAAGCATGAACAGAAGGAAAAAGAGGAAGATGAGGGGCACACCATTAAAAAAATTACCTCTAAGAAGTTCTTCTAAAGTACAGTCATTAGATACAAGGAGGGGATAGTTAAGTGAATTTGGTAAGTTGACAAAAACCAAATTGTTCCAAACTTGCAACAGGAATCCTACCTGTGGAAGCCGGGGACCGATTGCTGGTCCCCTGTTGGCAGAGGCCGATCCCACGATGGTTTGCCAGGGCTGCTTCCAGAAACACATCACCGTTCCTCCGTTTCACACTATCCTCTGCCAGATTCTGTTCATGTTTAATGATCCAACTCCAAGATGTGCTTGTGTTATTCCATTCAAAGACCCTTTCCTCCTCTTTTCTTTCTCTTGTGCGGTTTCTCATGGACCGCTCTTTCTGGAAGTTTCTGATATTGTAGTGCTGGAGAAGCGACATCATCTATGCCCAAGGGAGCTTTCTGGTTTAGTAACAGCCCTTAGAAGAGCAAACACCTGCGTCAGTAAATAGTTGGCTTGACCGTGAACAGGTGACCAGTGTGCTGCTGTCGTGAGGTAGCCGGGGAAGGTTACTCCGCCCCGTGTCCACTGCCTTCACTGCAGGTGTCCCTGTAAAGATGGTAGAATGGGTTGTGTTTTTTCTCTGCGGAGTTTGTGGCTAAAGAGACAGGATGGGACCTAAGGACAACCAGGAAACACGCTAGCGAACTACTCCACGATGCAAATCCTTCTCTCGTAAATGGCAGAGCCCGTCAGGTCTCTATTTTCTTTACCAAAACTTCGGGCCACAAAAAAGCGCCAAGGCGTCCTTTGGGCAAAGAGGGCCAAGGCGCTCGGTAGACCCTCAGGCCGGTACGCAAACCTGGTGACTACGAAGGGAGCGAGTGCTGGACAGAATAATGACGGCGGTGTCTCGGGCGTCCGGGAACCCCTCTCTGCAGAGCCCCCTCTCTCCAAACGACTCAGATCCAGACAGTTCAGTGTCTCTTACTTTTGTTCCTTTACTCTCTCATTCAGAAACTGATGACTGGAAGTGGAGCAAAATTAGCGTTTATAGGGCATTTTCCGGCATATTCTGTTTTGGCACAGCTCACATCTCTGAGCAACTCCGTTGCTCTGGGCACGTGTTGTTTCTGGGTTTTCAGGTGACAGCTGGGGGCTCCCAGAGTGTGAACACAGGACCCCGAGAGCCAGTCTGCAGACTCTGGAGCCCCCTTTCGCAACATCCTCCTGGGTCTCTCAAATACACCTGCTCAAGTTTTCACCCCCACCGGCCCTGCCCACTGCCGCCCAGCCTCACTGAGCCTGTGGTTAGCAGAGAGGAGCCCAGCCTGGATCTTCCCCTCACTGTCCAGCACGGCGCTGGTCACCTCTCCGTCTGCTTCTGCTTGTATCTCGGCAAACCCGTCCGATAGCGATCTGGGGTGGCAAGAGCTTTTGCTGGTTTCGAACGATTGGCAACGAGGAGTAATGAGATTGTATGATGAGAAAAGGCCCTCTTGAGATTCTGCTTTTAACTTCATTTTAAACTCTGTCTTTCAGGGAAAAGCAGAATTACCATGGGGACTTTCCCGGTTGCTTCCCACTGTTTGTTTGAAATGAATGTTGATTGTTTCTCAAGCACCGAGGGGATCTTCATGCTGTGGGAGACTGGACTGCAGGTGAACTCTTGGCCAGCGTTGGTCATGTGCACGCGGAAGGCCGGAAGACCCATTCTGCTTGTTCTCCTGTCGGATGCGGTGCTGGGGTGCGAGTGGGCAGGGTGGGGGTGACCGACAGAACCCTTCCCTGGGGTTTTGCGTGTGGGTGTCCCGTGTCTGTGACCACGTGTCTTCCTCCCCACTCCTTCCAGGAAGACACTCGGTGCCATTTTAGTGACTCACATCTTCAGGTTCTAGCTCCTTCCTCTTCCCTGCCCTGCACAGCCCGTCAGCTTTGCGTTTCTCCCAAAACCCCCTACCTTGACAAACTGCTCTAGGAGTCACTTCTTGAAAATGCAGGTTCCAGGCCCTCCATGCTAGATGTGCTCATTTCAGCTCCCTAGATATGAGGTGTCCCCGCGCCCTGTCTCAGCTAAGAGCGCGTTTCCCGGAAATGACCTTGAAAGGTGATAAAACACCTGTCTTGAGACCGACCACATCACCTTGCCCTACCTTCCTTTCCACAGGGACAGATTGGGAACATGAAAACTGCCCTGAGTCTGGCTGGGCAGGTCTGACAGAGGGGTGCACGGGGTGAGATTTTATTTGCATCCTTCATTTAACACATGTCTTCAATTTATCTTAATCCAAGAGAGGGTGTGATGTGCGATTTTAGGCTCCTCCGATTGATCACCTACTGTTTCTTATTTTTCACATATTGGTATTCTTCCCTTGAAAGATGCTGTCTCCGGGGCAAAACGGACCCAGATGCACCGCTGAAAACGTTGGGTAAATTCGGAATACTGAGACTGTTCTTACTTCCGAAACCCTTGATCGATCCAGAAGGTGGCAACGGATTTTATCGGGGCCCATTTCCCCCATCTTCCTGGTGGTGGGAAGGCAGCCTCCACACGTTCCTGTAAATTAACACAATGGAGCCATGAGGACTGCTTTACATTTTCAATGAAGGCACTGATGCAAATGTCTTTAACCCGGATTGTTCCCCGTTGTGGCTGTGAGGATCCCGGGACAGCCTCTCCTCCTCCTTAGCATTGCAACGCCTTCACGAAGGGCTCCTTGTTTACTGCCCCTGCCGTGTGTCCGTGAGAATGAAGACTTACCTTCTGCTGAGAGTTGTTTAGAACACGTCAGCCGTTCTGAGAGCTGTTTTGTTGTTTGTCGCCCTTCACCGGGCTTCTGAAAGCAGACCTGAGATCGGAGCCCTCTACCAGTACGGAAATCACTGGGACTCCTTTATTTATTTATTATTTATTTTGAGAGACAGAATGTGCTGTGTGTGCATGAGAGTGGGGGAGGGGCAGAGAGGGACGGAGGGAGGGAAAAAGAGAGAACCCCAAGCGGGCTCCACACTCAGCACAGAGCCCACCTCGGGGCTGGATCTCACCGCCGTGAGATCATGACCTGAGCCAGACGCTTAACTGACGGAGCCACCCGGGGGGCCCCAGACATCACAGGGACTCCTAGGCTGTCCGGCTCTGTCTTAGCACGTTCCACATAAAATAAATTGTTGTCTTAGGCGGTTTGCCTCAAGCCCGTGGCACCCACCCCCGATTCCATTGGCACGTAGAAATACGTGTGCTTCTGCGGGCCTCCGCGTCTATGAAGACAAGTGTTCCACTGGCAGCACTGTGATATGGAGCAGGTAGGGAAAGACGTCTAATAAAAGTAATTCAGCTGGATTGCTCTCAACTGTTAGTAAGGCTGACCGTTTGCCGAGAATTGACGACGACGTTCGAAACTCTTTTCAATCACTTATCTCAAAGCAGCATTGCTATCCTTATCTTACCAGTGGGAGATTGAATCACAGGTTGAGGACTTGCCCAAGCCACACGAGTGGCCAGGTAGGGGACGCGTGGCAGACAGTCTCCAGTTTCCATGTTCTGAGCCCCTTCTCAAGCCTGAGTGTCTCGGAATCACATGACGAGCTTGGACAACACAGATGCGGGACTCCGATCCTTCAACAGGCCTGG
Organism: Prionailurus bengalensis; assembly: GCF_016509475.1. NCBI lineage: Eukaryota > Metazoa > Chordata > Mammalia > Carnivora > Felidae > Prionailurus > Prionailurus bengalensis. Next base: position 137,520,499 of record NC_057354.1, read on the forward strand.
TTTGGGGCCTGAAAGATTGCATTCCTTATGGGTCCCCGGGTGATGTTGGTGCTGCACCAGGAAACACTTTGAGAACCACCTCTCTACCCTATATAGAGAGTATATACAGTATACCCTATATACTGCCTTTTTATACAGTGTTCCTGGAGCAAAATACCCATACGCTTACCATTTAACCGTTTTTAAGTGTAGAGTTCAGTGACATTAGACACATGCACCTGTCATGCAGCCGTCACCCCCTCTCTCCTGTCTCCCCAGATCTCTTCTCACCTTGCAAAACGGAAACTCTGCCCCCCTGTAACAATCCTTCCCTGCCCCCCTGCCTGCCGGCCCCTGGCATCCTCGACATTCTGTCTCTATGAATCTGGCTGCACTGGGGGCCCCACGTGTGGGGGCTCATCTAGGATTTGTCGCCTTGTGTCTGGCCCGTCTCACTCAGCGTAACGTCTTCTTGTTTCATCTGTGTTGTAGCAGGTGTCCACGTTCCCTCCCTAACGAGGTGGAATCGTTCTCTCTCACGTGGATGGAATCCTACACGGCCATCCCACACGCAGCTGGTCTCTAGGCTCCCTTTCCACAGACAGCCCCTGGGACTACAGCCCTTCCCTCCAGGATTAGGATACCCCTTGCCGTCTTCAGGGGCAGAGGCCAGGCAGCTGGGGCTGGGCCCTCCTTCTATGCTGTCCCTCCGCTGGGCCCTCCTTCACCCCTACACGCAGCCTCAGCCTGGCGTCTTCAGCCGTTCTGACCCAGGCCTTCACAATGGCACTCTGTTCCTGACTTCCTGAGGCAAGGGAATAGCACTGCTGGAAAGAACAGTCTTACCATACTGGCTGCGATGGTATATTGGTTCCAGAAATAGTGTCTGCAGGGGCAGTGCGTTTTGATGTCTTCAGTAGTATTTCGAAATCTTTTTTTCCAATGTTTATTTATTTTTGAGAGAGGCTGTGTGGGAGGGGCAGAGAGATAGAGGGAGACACAGAATCCGAAGCAGGATCCGGGCTCTGAGCTGTCAGCACACAGCCCGACGCGGGGCTCGGACCCACGAACCGCGAGATCATGACCTGAGCTGAAGTCGGCCGCTTAACCGACAGAGGCACCCAGGTGCCCCTGAATAAACACAACTGTAGCTTGCAGAAATTTTCTGATGTCCTGGGCAAAAGGGTCACTGAGTTAATCCATTAGGCAGCAGAACTCGTGTTGGTGACAATAATCTGTAGTTGGGAAAAAAAAAAAGATTTTCTTTTATGACAGCAGCCTGTGCCCTGTGCCCTTGTCAAAATATGATGCAACCCGATTTGACTTATGTATTTATCAGGTTTTTGTTTCACTTAAGAATATATAAAGGGTACTCCGTTTTTTGGAGTGAAGAGATTTTAAGCCCATGTTAAGGATCTGATGTTTTAAAAGGCACTTCTTAATGTATGCACAAGGATCTCTCTGAAGGTAACCTGAATGTACTTGAGTCGATGCCTCGCATGCAGTGCAACTTAAGTCAGGGCGTGTGTGTGTGAAAGTCATTTGCTGTTTACATCCAAAAGAAGATTAAGAAGAAGCTGCCACGGTTTAAAATACCAAGGCATGACATCACAGTTGAGACCTCACTACGTAGCAGGGGGTAAAAGTCATTGACTGAAATACTCCCCTCTAAGGTATTTTACATTTATAAATACTATGACCAGGTTTAAATTGAGATGAGAGTTTCCACCGTCTGCTACGATATAGTTATCTTCTAGGACACCTGACATGCTTCATGCTGAGGTGGAGTGCACTCATGCTTTCACGGCATATTCCTCTCTCTTTTTTTTTAATAAGTTTATTTTTTTTGGGGGGGGGAGCACAAGTTGGGGAGGAGCAGAGACAGAGGGAGAGAGCGAATCCCAAGCAGGCTCCGGGCCGTCAGCGCAGAGCCTGATGAGGGGCTCGGACTCACGAGCCGTGAGATCAGGACCTGAGTCGAAATCAAGAGTCAGATGCTCAACTGACCGGGCCGCCCAGGTGGCCCACACTGAATATTTCTCTTTACCTAGCTGCCCCTAACCGTTGCCACCAGACTGAAGTGCTCAGGAGACCAGCTCTCCCGGGTGAGTCACACGGTAGGTCTGCCACCCGCATCAGACCTCCCGCATCAGACCTCCACCCCAGACCTCCCACATCAGAATGTGCAACAGCCACAGACGGCCCTGGACGCAAGGAGAAATCCCCAACTGTTTCCACTTCATCCACCATGTCATTGAGGGTTTGGGATGGATCCGTTTGAGAAAAGGATGGTCAATTTGAGAAGGAGCCAAAGAAACGTGCTATGGGGTACTTGGTGCAAAAATTAGTGGTTGCCTGTAATCGAATTCTTAAGCTTCTTTACCAAGGATCCAAATTACTTTGGCCGTACGTTGTTTTTAAAGGAAAATGTGCAACTCTTATTTCCACGTGCAAATTACTTTTTGAAAGAAGACAGCCTTGAATATTAATTAAGTGCAAATCAGAGTGAAGTTCGCTGCATGATCCCTAGTAATTCTGTGTGATGATGGAGTCTGCGAGCTAGGACGTGTACAACATGCCGTCTGAAGCAGCACCGATTTCCTGTCAGGTGATGACACATCACCACGTGATACGGAAAGCCCAGAGCCCAGTAAAGTCAGTAGATAAATCTTTTTGAATAGGGTTCCCGTCATCAAACTATAAATTTTCAGGGGCGCCTGGGTGGCTCAGTCGGTTGAGCATCCGATTTCAGCTGGGTTCATGATCTCACGGTTCCTGAGCTCGAGCCCCGCGTCGGGCTCTGTGCTGACGGCTCGAAGCCCAGAGCCCACTTCGGATTCTGTGTCTCCCTCTCTCTCTGCCTCTCCTTGGCTCGCACTCCGTCTCTCTCTCAAAAGTAAATAAATGTTAAGAAAAAATTCAAAATATACGTTTTCAAAAGGATGAATTCAAACCCGGAAGATGCTGCAAAAGGGCATCGTCATCTTCTGCCGTGTTGAAACATGAGGAAAATTTGACTTGGATATCATTCTTTGGGTCAGAAGGCCCAGGGGCTTTTTTGTTTTGTTTTTTTTTCCCCAAAAGGACTCTGTGTTGTTTATGTGGAGAGGGGATGTCACGCTCCCATGGCCCTGATCCCTCTCACACCACATGCCAACCAGGTCTCCTCTGTCCATGCAAAGCCCGTGCCTCCCGGAGCCCCATGTTGGCTGCGCGGGGGCGAAAAGCAGACTCTGGAGATCACACCTGGTGCGTGAGAAAGATGGTGAACAAGTCAACGTCAAGTGCATGATCCGTACACACAAATCATGATGAATGCCAGGGGGAAAACACCAGCTTCAACCATATTGTTGATTAGCCGAATGTTGAGAGTAAACATGCCTTCACAGGTGGGGGGCCCATAGGAGGTAAACTACTGAATTCTATAGATAGGTTTTGGTATCGATCCACAAGCCAAACTATCATTTTCTTTATTTGATTTTATTTTTTCAGTAACACTTCTTCGTGTCCCCTTGGAGCCCCATCTTGGTGTTCTGGAAATACTCTTGTCAGGTCCTGTCTTCTTTCCTGGTTTGGGCAGCGAACCTCTGCAGCTCTGTGGCCAGCTGTCCATGCAAATTACCAGTAAGAAGTTCAGCTCTGGTCTGCACGGTGTCAGAGGAAGCATAAGAACCAAGGGTTCTATCCCTCTCCACGTGGACAGACCCCTCAACTTATCAGAGCTGTTGGCAGGGTGTGTAGGAGAAGACAGACCCTTGGTTCTGATCTCCGGCTTGTCTGAATGGTTGATGGGTTGCAGAGCGGGGAGGGGTGCTTAGACTCCATGCAGGAAGCCAGAGAAGGTAGCGTTTGTTATCTTAGACTCCTCAGGGGGAATTTACTGTCAGTTCACAAACCTTCTCCCACCTGAACAGGAAGATTTGGTGGGGGAGGAAAGGATGAAATAATTGAAGGGGAAAGGGAATGGCGAGAGACTTGGGCCAAGGACCCTATCCACAGCATTGGCCACATTTGAATCCAAGCCTTGGCTACATATTGGAATCACTTGGGGAGGAAAGAAAGAGGAAGAAAAGGAAAGGTGAGAGGAGAGAAGAGGAGAGGAGAGGAGAGGAGAGGAAAGGAG